>NW_020837960.1:3178521-3186020 GCF_003676395.1 Aethalodelphis obliquidens
TATATATATATATATATATATAACATTCCATTCACAAGCCGCAGAACACTCATTCTTTTCAAGTGCACATGGAGCATTCTCCAATGCTCTACCCTAGATTCTCCAGGGTAGATCATATGCTAGGCCAAGAAACAAGTCTCAGTAAATTTTAGAAGACTGAAATAATATCAAGCATCTTTTTCAACCACAGCACAGTGAGGACTAGAAATCAACTACAAGAAAAAAACTGCAATAACACAAACATGCAGAGGATAAACAATATGCTACTGAACAAAAATTTGATCACTGAAGAAATCAAAGAAGACATCACAAAATATTTGGAGACAAAAGAAAATGAAAATCCAAGGATACAAAATCTATGGAATGCAACAAAACAGTTCTAAGAGGGAAGTTTATAACAATAGAAGCCTACCTCAGGAAAGAAGAAAAATCTTAAATAAACAACCTAACCTGACACTTAAAGGAACTAGAAAAAGAAGAACAAACAAAACCCAACGTTAATAGAAGGAAATAAATGATAAAGATCAGAGCAGAAAGAAATGAAATAGAGCTTTAAAAAACAATAGAAAAGATCAATGAAACTAAGAGCCAGTTTTTTTAAAAGATAAATGAAATTGATAAACGATTAGCCAGACTCCTCAAGAAAAAAAGATAGAGAGCCCAAATCAATAAATTCAGAAATTAAAAAGGAGAAATTAAAACAATTATGCTGTACACTTTAAACTTACACAGTGCTGTATATCAATTATATCTCAATAAAACTGGACAAAAAAGATTTGGGGTACACACATTTATTAGGGTCAATGGATGAAGTGATTTGGGGTTCCTGGGCTAACGTTGGATTGGTCAACTTAAAAACAAAAGGCAGGGTTTTGGTATGTTCCATTGAGGTCTCTACTAAGGGTTCCACAAGACAAAGACATTGGAAGGCAGAGAGACTTGATCACAAGGACAGTTGTGGAAGTCATATCAGAAATCACATTCACTTATGGCTCTGTGGGCTGCTATACAAGGCCTACACTCTCATGAAGGATCAAGTGTCAGTTTAAGGAGTCTGCAGGCTGGTTGGCTAAAGGAAATGGATGATGAGGCAGCAACATAGTGGAGTAACTTAGCTAAACTCTTGACAACCTTTTATCGCATATATTGCTTGCAACTATTTTCTCCCACTCCATAGGTTGCTTTTTCACTCTATCGAATGTTTTATTTTTGTGCAGGTTTTTAACTTTGATGTAGTCCCATTTATCTATTTTTGGTTTTGCTACCTATGTTTTGTTGTCATATCCAAGAAATCATTGCCAAATGCAATGTCATGAAGCTTTTCTCCTATGTTTTCTTCTATGAGTTTTTTATGTCTTTAATCTATTTTGAGTTAAATTGTGTTATAGTGAAAGGTAAGGGTCCAATTTCTTTCTTTTGCATGTTAACATTCAGTTTTCCAACACCATTTATTGAAGACATAATTCTTTCCCCATTGAGTGGTCTTCACACACTTGTTGAAGATCATTTACCACATTTGCAAGGATTTATTTCTGGTCTCTGTATTCTGCTCCTTTGGTCTCTCTCTATAAATGTTTTTATGCCAATGCCATACATTTTTTTAACACCTTTATTGGAATATAAATGCTTTGCAATGGTGTGTTGGATTCTGCTTTATAACAAAGTGAATCAGCTATACATATACATAAATCACCATATCTCCTACCTCTTGTGTCTCCCTCCCATCCTCCCTATCCTAACCCTCTATGTGGTCACAAAGCATGGAGCTCATCTACTTGTGATAAGCAGCTGCTTCCCACTAGCTATCTATTTTACATTTGGTAGTATACATAAGTACATGCCACTCTCCCATGTCGTCCCAGCTTAACCTTCGCCCTCCCTGTTTCCTCAAGTCCATCCTCTACGTCTGTGATTTTATTCCTATCCTGCCCTAGGTTCTTTAGAACCACTTTTTTTTTCTTTTTTCTTAGATTCCATATATATGTGTTAGCATATGGTATTTGTTTTTCTCTTTCTGACTTACTTTGCTTGGTATGACAGTCTCTACGTCCATCTACCTCACTGCAAATAACTCAATTTTGTTTCTTTTTATGGCTGAGTAATATTCTATTGTCCATATGTGCCACATCATCTTTATCCATTCATCTGTCGATGGACATTTAGTTCACTTCCATGTCCTGGCTGTTGTAAATAGTGCTTCAATGAATATTGGGGTGCATGTGGCTTTTTGAATTATGGTTTTCTCTGAGTATATGCCCAGGAGTTGGACTGCTGGGTCATATGGTGGTTCTAATTTTAGTTTTTTGGGGAACCTCCATACTGTTCTCCATAGTGGCTTTATCAATTTACTTTCCCACCAACAGTGAAAGAGGGTTACCTTTTCTCCACACCCTCTCCAGCATTTATTGTTTGTAACTTTTTTGAAGATGGCCATTCTGACCAGTGTGAGGTGATAATTCATTGCAGTTTTCATTTGCATTTCTCTAATGATTAGTGAAGTTGAGCATCTTTTCATGTGTTTGTTGACAATCTGCATATTTTCTTTGGAGAAATGTCTATTTAGGACTTCTGCCCTCTTTTGGATTGGGTTGTTTGTTTTTTTGTTGTTGAGCTGCATGGGCTGTTTGTAAATTTTGAGATTAATCCTTTGTCAGTTGTTTCATTTGCAAATATTTTCTCCCATTCTGAGGGTTGTCTTTTCCCCTTGTTTATGGTTTTCTTTGCTATGCAAAAGCTTTTAAGTTTCATTAGGTCCCATTTGTTTATTTTTCTTTTTATTTCCATTATCAAAGAGGTGGATCAAAAAGAATCTTGCTGTGATTTATGTCATAGAGTGTTCTCCCTATGTTTTCCTCTAAGATTTTTAAAGTGTTTGGCCTTACATTTAAGTCTTTAATCCATCTTGAGTTTATTTTTGTGTATGGTGTTAGGGACTGTTCTAAGTTCATTCTTTTACATGTAGCTGTCCAGTTTTCCCAGCACCACTTATTGAAGAGGTTGCTTTTCTCCATTGTATATTCTTGCCTCCTTTATCAAAAATAAGGTGAGAAAATGTGCGTGAGTTTATCTCTGGGATTTCTATCCTCTTCCATTGATCTATATTTCTGTTTTTGTTCCAGTACCATACTGTCTTCATTACTGTAACTTTGCAGTATATACTGAAGTATGGGAGCCTGATTCCTCCAGCTCCGTTTTTCTTTCTCAAGATTGCTTTGGCTATTTGGGGTCTTTTGTGTTTCCACATAAATTGTGAAATTTTTTGTTCTAGTTCTGTGAAAAATGCCATTGGTAGTTTGACAGGGATTACATTGAATCTGTAGATTGCTTTGGGTAGTAAAGTCATTTTCACAATGTTTATTCTTCCAATCCAAGAACATGTGTATCTCTCCATCTGTTTGTATCATCTTTAATTTCTATCATCAGTGTCTTATAGTTTTCTGCTTACAGGCCTTTTGTCTCCTTATGCAGGTTTATTCCTAGGGGTTTTTTTTTTGTTTTTTTTTTTGTGGTACGTTGGCCTCTCACTGCTGTGGCCTCTCCCGTTGTGGAGCACAGGCTCCGGACGCGCAGGCTCAGCGGCCATGGCTCACGGGCCCAGCTGCTCCGCAGCATGTGGGATCTTCCCGGACGGGGGCACGAACCTGTGTCCCCTGCTTTGGCAGGCGGACTCTCAACCACTGTGCCACCAGGGAAGCCCTATTCCTAGGTTTCTTATTCTTTGTGTTTCAAAGGTAAATAGGAGTGTTTTCTTAATTTATCTTTCAGATTTTTCATCATTAGTGTACAGGAATGCCAGAGATTTCTGTGCATTAATTTTCTATCCTTCTACTTTACTAAATTCATTGATTAGCTTTAGTAGTTTTTTGGTAGCATCTTTAGGATTCTCTATGTATAGTATCATGTAATCTGCAAAGAGTGACAGCTTTACTTCTTCATTTCCAATTTGGATTACTTTTATTTCTTTTTCTTCTCTGATTACTGTGGTTAAAGCTTCCAAAACTATGTTGAATAATAGGGGTGAGAGTGGTCAACCTTGTCTTGTTCCTGATCTTAGTGGAAATGGTTTCAGTTTTTCACCATTGAGTACGATGTTGTCTATGGGTTTGTCATATATGGCCTCTACTATGTTGAGATAAGTTCCCTCTATGCCTACTTTCTGGAGGGTTTTTATAAGAAATTGGTGTTGAATTTTTTTGAAAGCTTTTTCTGCATCTATTGAGATGATCGTATTGATTTCTCCTTCAATTTGTTAATATGGTGTATCACATTGATTGATTTGCATATACTGACGAGTCCTTGCATTCCTGGAATAAACCCCACTTGATCATGGTGTATGATCCTTTTCATGTGTTGTTGGATTCTGTTTGTTAGTATTTTGTTTACGATATTTGCATGTATGTTCATCAGTGATATTGACCTGTAGTTTTCTTTTATTGTAACATCTTTTTCTGGTTTTGGTATCAGGGTGACGGTAGCCTTGTAGAATGATTTTGGGAGTGTACCTCCATATGCTATACTTTGGAAATATTTGAGAAAGGTATTATCTCTTCTCTGAATGTTTGATAGAATTCGCCTGTGAAGCCATCTGGTCCTAGGCTTTTGTTTGTTACAAGATTTTTAATCACTGATTCAATTTCAGTGCTTGTGATTGGTCTGTTTATATTTTCTATTTCTTCCTGGTTCAGTTTTGGAAGGTTGTGCTTTTATAAGAATGTGTCCATTTCTTCCAGGTTGTCCATTTTACTGGCATATAATTACTTGTAGTAATCCCTCATGATCCTTTGTATTTCTGCATTGTCAGTTGTTACTTTTTTTTCATTTTTAATTGTATTGATTTGAGTCTTCTCCATTTTTTCTTGATGAGTCTGCCTAATGGTTTATCAATTTTGTTTATCTTCTCAAACAACCAGATTTTAGTTTTATTAATCTGTTATTGCTTTCTTCATTTCTTTTTCATTTTTTTCTGATCTGATATTTACGATTTCTTTCCTTCTGCTAACTTTGGGTTTTTTTGTCCTTCTTTCTCTAATTGCTTTAGTTGTAAGTTTAGGTTGTTTATTTGAGATGTTTCTTGTTTCTTGAGGTAGCATTGTATTGTTCTAAACTTCCCCCTTAGAACTGCTTTTGCTGCATCCCATAGATTCTGGGTCATTGTGTTTTCTTTGTCTTTTGTTTCTAAGTATTTTTTGATTTCCTCTTTGTTTTCTTCAGTGATCTCTTGGTTATGAAGTAGTGTATTGTTTAGCCTCCATGTGTTTTTATTTTTTACATATTTTTTTCCTGTAACTGATATCCAGTCTCAAAGTGCTGTGGTCGGAAAAGATGCTTGATAAGGTTTCAATCTTCTTAAATTTATCAAGGCTTGATTTGTGACCTAAGATATATTCTATCCTGGAGAATGTTCCATGAGCATTTGAGAAGAAAGTGTATTCTGCTGTTTTTGGATGGAATGTCCTATAAATATCAGTTAAGTCCACATTGTTTAATGTATCATTTAAAGCTTGTGTTTCCTGATTTATTTCATTTTTGATGATCTGTCCTGTGGTGAAAGTGGGGTGTTAAAGTCCCCTACTATGATTTTGTTACTGTCAACTTCCCCTTTTATGGCTGTTAGCATTTGCCTTATGTATTGAGGTGTTCCTATGTTGGGTACATAAATATTTACAATGGTTATATCTTCTTCTTGGATTGATCCCTTGATCATTATGTAGTGTCCTCCTTTGTCTCTTGTAATAATCTTTATTTTAAAGTCTATTTTGTCTTATATGAGAATTGCTATTCCAGCTTTCTTTTGATTTTCATTTGCATGGTATATCTCTTTTCATCCCCTTATTTTCAGTTGGTATGTATCCCTAGGTCTGAAGTGGGTCTCTTGTAGACAGCATATATGCGGGTCTTGTTTTTGTATCCATTCAGCCAGTCTATGTCTTTTGGTTGGAGCATTTAATCCATGTACATTTAAGGGAATTATTGACATGTATGTTCCTATTACCATTTTCTTAATTGTTCTGGGTTTGTTATTGTAGTTCTTTTCCTTCTCTTGTTTTTCCTGCCTAGAGAAGTTCCTTTAGCATTTGTTGTAAAGCTGCTTTGTTGGTGGTGAATTCTCTTAGCTTTTCCTTGTCTGTACAGGTTTCTTATTTCTCTGTCGAATCTGAATGAGATACTTGCTGAGTAGAGTAATCTTGGTTGTAGGTTTTTCTCCTTCATCCCTTTAAATATGTCCTGCCCTCCCTTCTGACTTGTAGTGTTTCTGCTGAAAGATCAGCTGTTAACCTTATGGGGATTCCCTTATATATTATTTGTTGTCTTTCCCTTGCTGCTTTTAATATTTTTTCTTTGTATTTAATTTTTGATACTTTGATTAATATGTGTCTTGGTGTGTTTCTCCTTGGATTTATCCTGTATGGGGCCTCTCTGTGCTTCCTGGACTTGATTAACTATTTCCTTTCCCTTTTTAGGCAAGTTTTCAACTATAATCTCTTCAAATATTTTCTCAGTCTCTTTCTTTTGCTCTTCATCTTCTGGTACCCCTATAATTCGAATGTTGCTGCATTTACTGTTGTCTCTCAGACTGTCCTCAGTTCTTTTCATTCTTTTGTCTTTATTCTGCTCTGCAGTAGTTATTTCCACTATTTTATCTTCCAGGTCACTTACGTGTTCTTCTGCCTCAGTTATTCTGCTATTGATTCTGTCTAGAGAATTTTTAATTTCATGTATTGTGTTGTTCATCATTGTTTCTTTGCTCTTTCCTTCATCTAGGTCCTTGTTAAACATTTCTTGTATTTTTTCCATTCTATTTCCAAGATTTTTGAACATCTTTATTATCATTACTTTGAATTCTTTTTCAAGTAGACTGCCTATTTCCTATTCATTTATTTGGTCAGGTGGGTTTTTACCTTGCTTCTTCATCTGCTGTGTATTTCTCTGTTTTCTCATTTTGCTTATCTTACTGTGTTTGGGGTCTCCTTTTTACAGGCTGCAGGTTCATAGTTCCCATTGTTTTTGGTGTCTGTTCCCAGTGGCTAAGTTTGGTTCAGTGAGTTGTGTAGGCTTCCTGGTGGAGGGGACCAGTGCCTGTGTTCTGGCGGATGAGTCTAGATCTTGTCTTTGTGGTGGGTAGGTCCACTTACGGTTGGTGTTTTGGGGTGTCTGTGACCTTATTATGATTTTAGGCAGACTTGCTTCTAAGGGGGGGAGGTTGTGTTCCTGTCTTGCTAGTTGTTATGCATAGGGTGTCCAGCACTGTAGCTTGCTAGTCGTTGAGTATAGCTGGGTCTTAGTTTTGAGATGGAGATCTCTGAGAGAGCTTTCACCACTTGATATTATGTGGAGCTTGGATGTGTCTTGTGGACCAATATCCTGAACTCAGCTCTCTACCTCAGAGGCACTGGCCTGACACCTGGCAGGAGCACCAAGAGCCTGTCTTCCACATGGCTCAGAAGAAAAGGGAGAAAGAAAGAAAGAAAGAAAGAAAGAAAGAAAGAAAGAAAGAAAGA
>NW_020837960.1:3186030-3227059 GCF_003676395.1 Aethalodelphis obliquidens
AAGAAAGAAAGAAAGAAAGAAAGAAAGAAAGAAAGAAAGAAAGAAAGGAAGGAAGGAAGGAAGGAAGGAAGGAAAAAAGAAAGAAAGAGAGAAGGAGAAATAAAGAAAAAAATAAAGTTATTAAAATAAAAAATAAAAAAAAATATTAAAAATAAGTAAAATTGGGCTTCCCTGGTGGCGCAGTGGTTGAGAGTCCACCTGCCAATGCAGGGGACATGGGTTCGTGCCCTGGTCCTGGAAGATCCCAGATCCCACATGTCACGAAGCGGCTGGGTCCGTGAGCCATGGCCGCTGAGTCTGCACATCCAGAGCCTTTGCTCTACAATGGGAGAGGCCACAACAGTGAGAGCCCTGTGTACCACACACACACAAAAATAATAATAAAAAATAAAATAAAATATATAAATTAAATTAAATTAAAAAGTAATAAAAAAAGAAAACAAAAATAATGAAAGAAAGGAGAGCAACCAATCCATTAAACAAATCGACCAATGATAACAAGCACTGAAAACTATACTAAAAAAAAAACAGCCTGACAGAACCTTAGGACAAGTGGTAAAAGCAAAGCTATACAGACAAAATAACACACAGAAGCATACACACTCACAAAAAGAGAAAAAGGAAAAAATATATATACATCGTTGATCCCAAAGTCCACCACCTCAATTTTGTGATGATTTGTTGTCTATTTATTTGTTCATCATATGCAGGGTACATCAAGTTGATTGTGAAGATTTAATCCACTGCTTCTGAGTCTGCTGGGAGGGATTTCCCTTTCTCTTCTTTTTTCCCACAGCTCCTGTGGTTCAGCTTTGGATTTGGCCCCGCCTCTGTATGTAGCCCGCCTGAGGACACCTTTTCTTCACTCAGACAGGACAGAGTTAAAGGAGCATCTGATTAGGCGGCCCTGGCTCAGTCAGGTCGGGGGCAGGGAGGGGTACTGAATGCAGGGCGAGCCTGTGGTGGCAGACGCCAGCGTGACATTGCAACTGCCTGAGGTACACCATGTGTTCTCCTGGGGAAGTTGTCCCTGGATCATGGGACCCTGGCAATGGTGGACTGCACAGGCTCCCAGGAGGGGAGGTGTGGATAGTGACCTGTGCTTGCCCATAGGCTTCTTGGTGGCTGCAGCAGCAACCTTAACGTCTCATTCCCGTCTCTCATGTCCATACTGATAGCTGTGGCTTGCTCCTGTCTCTGGATCTCCTTTAGGCAGTGCTGGCAGACACGGCCAACCCCAGTCCTCTCCCTGGGAACTGATCTCCAAAGCCAGAGCCTCAGCTCCCAGCCCCTATCTGCCCCAGTGGGTGAGTGGACAAGCGGCTCAAGCTGCTGGATGCAGGTTGGTACTGATCCTCTGTGCCGGGATCTCTATGCTTTGCACTCTGTGCCCCTGTTGATGCACTCTCCTCCATGACTCTGAAGCTTCACCCCTGCCATTCCCCTTCTACGTCAGTGAAGGGGCTTCCTAGTGTGTGAAAACTTCCTTCTTCACAGCTCCCTGCCACTGGTTTAGGTCTAGTCCCTATTCTTTTTGTCTCTGTGTTTTCTTTTTTCTTTTGCCATACCCAGGTATGTGGGGGAGTTTCTTGCCTTTTGGGAGGTCTAAGGTCTGCCAGGTGTTCTGTAGGAGTTGCTCCACATGTAGATGTATTTCTGATGTATTTGTGGGAAGGAAGGTGATCTTCACATCTTACTCTTCCACCATCTTCACCATAGTGTTTTGATTACTATAGTTTTTTTTAATATGTTCTAAATTCAGGAAGTGTGAGACCTCCAGCTTTGTTTTCCTTTCTCAAGATTGTTTTGGCTATTTGAAAACTATTTAAAAGGATACCTTTCCACTACCTCATTGTTAGCCTAATGTAGTGCTTAAAAATTAGGTCTCTGTGATCTTAAGCAAATTTTCTAATCTTAATGTACTTCAGTTTTCTCATCCATTAAATACAGATAATACTATTTATTGCATAGGTTTGTTATAAAGATTCAAGGAAACAAAATGCATGAAGCATTTATCCTGGCATCCCTGAAGGGCTGAAAAACCTGAACTGAGGTTTTATCATCTTTATTCTTTATGTTGTTGACACTCTCTCCTTAAGATAATTTTCTACTTTTTCTATCTCCCATTCCTCTTTACCAATTTCCTCTTGAACTTACCTCAATTAGTCTTTCATCTCCACTGCTCCATGTCAAGATCACCAGTGACATCCACATTGTTGGTCAGTTCTTGGCCTCACTTTATTTAGCATATCAGCAGCATTAAATAGTCAATCCTCTTTCCTAAAATGCTTTCTTCATTTTGGCTTCCAAGTAATTCTGTTTTTCTTCTACCTTTCCAGCTATTTTATCTGCTTCTTTTTTTGCAGTACTCAGGCCTCTCACTGTTGTGGCCTCTCCCATTGCAGAGCACAGACTCCAGATGCACAGGCCCAGTGGCCATGGCTCACGGGCCCAGCTGCTCTGCGACATGTGGGATCTTCCCAGACCGGGGCATGAACCTGTATCCCCTGCATCGGCAGGTGGTCTCTCAACCACTGCACCACCAGGGAAGCCCCTCTTCATCACTTTTGAAGCCTTCGTCCCACCCACCTCCACCACTGAAACAAACAAACACTGCTCCTGTCATAGTCCTCCTCTTTTCAATAAATGGAAGCTCCATAGTCCTAATTTTCAGGCAAAAATATCTGGACTCAGCCTAGACCCTTTACTTATTCTCAAATTCTAAACTCAATCTATCAGCACTAGTTGACTCTGCCTTCAATGAATTCCCACCAACTACAAGACCAACACTAGTCCAATCAATGATCATCTCATGCCTAATTATTGGAATAGCTCCCTCTGCCCTCCCTGCTATAGTTTATTCTCAACAGAGTGACCAAAGTGATCTTACGAACAAGTGAGGCAATCATGTCACCCTTGTGCTCAATATTTTTATTCTTCTGTTGCTAATCAGAATTAAAGCCAAAGTTCTTAGAATAATCCATATAACATTTACCCATAGCATCCCACTCTTACATTTTACTACTCACTCTCTCAGTTTTCCAGTCTAGACACTGCTCCTTGATTGTATCAGGCATGCTTCCCTTTCAGGTTCTTTTTCTAAATAGCTATAAAGTTGACCTTGCCCATTTCCCATAAATTTTTACTCAAATGATACACTTTGAGTGAAACCTTCCCTATCTGAAAACATCTCCCTTAACCAACACCTTACATTTATATTCCATGTTATATATTCTTTTCTCCTTGGGAGTCATCAACATCTCACATACTAGGTAAGTTATTTATGTTCTTGATTATTTTCTGCTTTCTTTTTTAGAAATAAGTTCCATGAGACAGGCTCCTTTTGTTTTGTTCACTGTTGTATCCTCAGCAAATGAAACACTGATTTTACATAGTGTACACTCAATATAAACATATATGTCAGGTGAAAGTGATGGGACAAGTAAAGGAGTATTTTAATCTCCTATTACTTGCAATCCCCTATTGCACATAGCTATGTGAAATCTAACCCCCTATTTCACATAGCTATGACATTTCCAATCAACAACATTAAGTACTCTTATGGAAACCGAAAGTCAGGGAAGTTAGTTGATATATTTCAGGCTTAATGTCATGTGCTTTTGATTTTAATACAATAAAAGTTGGAAAAATTATTACTCAGGATTCTTCAAGATGAAAACTGGAGTTTAAATAAAACATTGTGTATGCTAGGTTTATATTCAGAAACAACAGGTTCATTTGATTAATTTATTAGAAGCTATAGTCTATAGAAGTCTCTAAACAACATATAGGAACCAATCAATCACTACAAGCTTACATAACTCAACAGTGTAAAGAAATGATTAGCTCTCTGCTTGGCCAACCCTACCTAGATGAAGCACACTGCCTACTTTACGGGATACAGGATGGGTGGAAAATCAGCCCCCATTTGGCCCTGCTGAAACTGTGTGTGTGTGTGTGGGGTAGGATGGGTGTATTAGGTGTATTAGGCTACCCTTTTTCTGGCCCTTTGTATGGAGAGAGCAGGCCTTTTTTGGTGTTTATTTTTGTCTAGGCCTTTTGGCAGTTCTGGGTTGGCAGTTTATGTCAGGGATATATGCAAGGCAATAAGGTCTCCCCAGGAATTCAATACCCTGTCATTCCCCTAGGTCTGAGGTTCCTAGGAAGTTTGCCTTCTTCTTTCTACCTTACAGCGTTTTCCTATGCTTGTTTGTTGCTCTATGTACAGAGGTTTATAGTTTTAGTAAAAGAGAGGAATGGGGCTACTCCACCTTGGCTGGAACTTAAAGTCATATTGTATTGTATTGTTTTGTTTTTTTAACATCTTAGTCTAAGAGAAATCAATTTGCTAAAGAGTAGAATTCCAGTTAAATACAAAACATGTATTTTTAACATACTACCTTACCATGAAATGTCTTTAGCAATCAAGTGAATCAGAAGTTTTTTATATGATAACTGATATTAATATTTTTTTAATTGTCATAAATTTTCTGATACTCTAAAGAAATCTCCACTTCTCCTGGTAACCATATCTCAACCACCAGCTTCCTTCCTTAGAACTCTAAAAAAGTGAAATAAATCTTATTTATATCCATTATAAACCTTTGGAAAGGGCTTATTTCAATGTTTTACAAAATATATTCAAATGTTCAACACTCATTTTATTTTTATTATATCTTCTATCAGTTTTTACAAAATCAAACTTCTATCACTTGTCCTTTTAAGCTGATTTCCTTTTTAGGAAAAGAGATATGTGGAAAATAAACAGTAGTAAGAATTTTTAAATTGGGATTTTTTTTTCTCCAAAGTTCCTTCCATTGGGGGGATTGAAATTTAATGATGTAACTTATGTTTGCATTTTAATTATTTATATTTTTGGCTGCGTTGTGTCTTCATTGTGCAGGCTTTCTCTAGTTGTGGCGAGCAGGGACTACTCTTCATTGTGGTACATAGGCTTCTCATTGCAGTGGCTTCTCTTTTTGCAGAGCACAGGCTCCAGGCACATGGGCCTCAGTAGTTGCAGCATGTGGGCCTCAGAGCGCACTTGCTTCAGTAGTTGTGGTGCGTGGGCTCAGTATTTGAAGCTCATGGGCTCTAGAGCACGGTTTCAGTAGTTGTGGCGCATGGGCTTAGTTGCCCTGCGGCATGTGGTATCTTCCCAGACCAGGGATTGAACATTTGTTCCCTCCATGGGAAGGTGGATTCTTAACCACTGGACCACCAGGGAAGTCCTACATTTGCATTTTATTTTGAAATAAAAATAAATGCTCACCAAGGACATGAAGCTTTTGAACATGCTTTTTCAGAATAAAAACAGGAGAAACTTTGAGGCTCTTTTATTCATAAATAAATTAGAATTACAATTCATACTTTTCATCTAATCCCATGAATACTTAGTTTTTGCAGTAAAGGATTAGAAACACTTCTAATTCATGTAATATCTACAGTTAAATGCTAAATGTTTGTAAGATACATATGTTTGAAAAAGCATATTAAAATTCAATGAGTATGTCATGATAACATCCCATAAAATCAAGGACTGGAGTCAGGGACTAAATTATTAAAAACATGACATGATAGTAAGAAAATTCATCAAACTACTAAGAATTGAAAGCCTGACTGAAAGCTGAAAATGTAATACTTATGAGAATTACAGACTATATTGAAAAGAGCAAGTACCTTTGTGCTAATGCCCATAGAAATACCAAATGAACTCCTTGACCTGTACATTTACATGACTTTGTATTAACACATTTGTAGTGTCCAGAATATTAATTTACTAGAGATCAGCGTGGTGTCTTAAAGTATAAATATATAATTTATTTTAATTATGAAATATTTGTATATCATTTTGGTAAACAGTTTATAACATTTTGGTAAACATTCTGGATTTTCTAAGGAAAGTTTTATTTCAAATACTCTGTTCAATGTTGTTCAGGTCAAGTGTTATGTATTTTAATACAAAAAAAATATCTCTACCTTTTTCCTTCCTTTTAGTTTTTGTAATATCCCTATCTCTACAAAATCTCTGGGTGTCATTCAGAAAAAAGTACATTCTTGCAATATCTGCTGCCAGACGTTGAAATTCCCTTCCTAAACACTGCATTTTATCCACTAGTACAAACAAAACCTGAAATTCATCAGAACCCAAACTATTACAATACTATATATTAAAATAATATTTTCTATTATCATGATTATTCACTTTAGAATGCTATCTCTTTTTTCTTCATGTCAGAGAATATTATTTTAGTGGATTATGAAATCAATTTAGTGGGTTCTGCTCAGATTTTAAAAAATGAAATAATATAAACAAGTGTAGAATAGAGTGGAAGAGAAAAAAATTATACCAGAGTTCATTACACATAGTAAGAGAAATATTGTGACAAAAATGTATTTAGTTTATCAAGTACTTAGTTGTTATTTAACTATATTATGTACTGTGCTTTCAAAATATTGAAAGCCATTTTCCTGCAAGACTAGTGGTAGATATGTTTAGCTAATGTTCATTAGGAACTTAGTACGTGTCATATGCCCCACCAAGTGCTTTATATGCATTCCTCTTACTTACTCCTGACCAGAACCCCATGGAATAGGTATTATTACTATTTTGAAAATTTTCAAACAAGAGCTTGTTGAAGTTAAGATGATCACACAGAGCTAATAAATGGTAGAGGCAGGTTTCAAACCCACAGTAAGTCTGCAAGTTCCATGTTATATATTACTTTGCACTCTGTGTAGCATAGCAATTCCTAAATAGGTGAATGCACACACACATGCAGACACATTTACTGTATGGCATAAATCATTTTTCAACTGAATTAAGACACAGTCTGGGACACGAGACTTCATACTTGTGGGAGAAAGAAAAAGGCTAAGCATGACTTCACTGGATTGTAATGCATCATAATATGAATTAAGCAGGTGTCAACCAAATTGAAAATATCCAAAATTGAGTATTAATAGTGTTTAATTCAATATTAATTTTTCATTGATAAAAATAATATCCAGTACCTAATATGTATACAATACTGTACCAGAAATTTGGGGGCAGTGGGAAACTTAGACAAGATATATTCCTTTCCTTATATGAGTACAATTTCTTATTTTGAAGAAGTTTGAAGGATGGTAACTACAAAAACGTGCTTGAAAGTATCAATAATATTATTTTGTGTGGATTTTATTCCATAAATGTAATGATTTCTGGAAAGAAATATTAGGCGCCTAGCAAAGACACAGCAGCACAACTGAGCTTCCAAGGACTGTCAGACTCAGCATTCACAAGAGACTGAAGTTTCAAGGCCTTCTCTTCCTTTCCTGGGTAACAACAGGCCATCTATTTTCTCCTACAACCTTAGATAAAAGGGGTCAGGAGCTGGAGTAATACTCTGGAGTCAGATTTAAGTTGATTAAAAAACCAAAAAGAAAAAAAAGAAAATCTAAAACAATGGTATACCATCCACATCAGAGTTTTTGAACAAAGACTTTTATTTGTCATATAAGGCAATTCAACTCAAACTGCTAAAGTCCTTGTATAAGTGGAATCTGAAACACAGATTGATTTTAGCCACTGACATTGGAGACAACTGATTCGGAGAACTATTGTGAAGAAGCGAATGTAGATACTCAAGTCATCACTGATTGGAGATTTTCTAGTGGAGTGGGGAGTCTGAGTTTGAAAGATGATACAAAATGAATAAAAGCATTAGACAGAATCCTGGGTAGCACCAGAAGCACAGCTCATACTCGGTAGTAGGCGGCACAGACAACTGTTTGCTTATGGCAGAAATGAGGATGTACCAGAAATGAGCCTTAGGTATCACAGGAACGTTTCAATGTTGATTACAAAACACTGCTCAGTGATGTAGAGGTACTGACTTGCTGGGTGCCTGAGAGCTGTGGTCTCTGGGGCCATTTGCTCTCCCAGGGCCAGGAGTCATATTTCAGTGATTGTAGCCCTATAATGGAATGACTTACAACAGATCTGAGGCCATACTGATCACCTGAGAACCACTTTTCAGACAGATAATGGAAGGAAGGAAGTATGTGTTAATTTTGAGACTGATGATGTTGGGAACATGGATATTGGACCAGGTAGCTTTTGATTGTGTGATGTGGGAAAAAACCCATTTAGAATGGGCATATAGGTGTGGTCAGCTGCTACAAGCCACATTTGACTGAACTTTCTAATACCTTCAGAATTACTGAGATTGATGAAAGGAATGGGAGAAGGAATATTGTTGGTTAGCCTGTGCAAGGGAGACCAGGAAAGTATCAGTTTATTCTTGGATGCTAACCTCCAGTCTTGGTCTTTCCAGCTAGGGCTGGGGAAAGCTTGTCTCAGCTGTGAAAATTCCTGGTGGACACTTTTCAAGAAAGCAGAAGATGAATCTCTATTGTAGTCCTTTTCACGTTCCTCCAACTTCCCCACACCTCTAGCGCCCATGCAATCATAAATCATGGTGATCTGTAATATCCCCTTCTTCCCAGTGTATGTATTAGTTGAATAACATTTTTTTTTCATCCTGTGACTCTGCTGACTCCTGTGTAGTTTCTGAACATTGCTGCCGCAGTAGCCATAAAAAGACATTCTCTGCTCTGCCCACCATCCTTTCAGGGAGTCTTTCTTACCTCTTCTGTGAGTGAAACTGCCTGTGCCTTTAAATCCATCCTCATCTGGAAGACTTTTGCTTCAAGTCTGGTTGTTGCTCTCTGAAAGAGTGTCCCAACATCTACTCGGGACTGGACTTCAGTTGTCCTTTGCTTTGTGTCCTTTAGGGAGCCCTGCCCCTGTGACTGGCACCTCTGCTCTAGCAGAGCCTTCAGGATTTCCTTTGCCACAGGAAAAGTAGGGTTGAGAAGGTATAAGTACTTGGGGACAAACAATGCAGCAGTTTGGGCAAGCTGTTTGTGAAAGGCTGAGTCTGTTCAGTAGCCAGTATTTAAATCACTTGATTTCATTTATTATGTAACAATTTACAATAAAAGCAGAGAAGCTTGTGCAGATACTATTTCTTTAAATTCAGAAAGTCTTAATTACAAAGAAATATTCTTTCATTCTGAGGGCTGCAATTAATGCTGCAACGGCACTCTGCCTTGTCAACTTTAGAGTGTAGGGAACATTTCCAGAAATACAGCAGACTTCCTGGCTGTGTCTCTTGTTTATGAAATATTTTATACATTGACATTTAGAAATTTCTATTTACTTGATCTCAGATGGTCATATGTTACATAAAAGAAAATTAGAAATGATTATAACTTTTCCCAAATCAGGGAAAATTCAATATCTAGCACATTGTGCATTTTTTCTATGCACCATTAAAAAATACATTTCTAAATTCCAATTGTCTTTCTAACTCTACCACTGGTAACGATGATGGACTTTGTGATTTTCTAGCAGCAACCCTGAGTGTAATCCAATTTGGCCATTTGCCCTTATATTCTGATGTTTTGTAACAAAAATGCAGGTGATCTAAACTGCAAGAAGGTGTACTCATATTGTATGGATTGCCTTTCTTTGGTAGATTCTTTTGAGGTTCTTATTAAGAAAAAATATCACAGTAAGAAATTGTAAGAGTCAAAACAAGAATGTAAAGTCCTTGAAATGGGCTACAGATTGTAGATGGGATTTTTTGAGGATGAATTCAAAGAAAATATGATCAACTCTAATGAAGCGGGGCATTGCTAGTATGTCATACACGTTACATAAGCTGGAAATTGAACTTTTGAGGCTTGTGTTAACGTTTTGCTGTTCAGCTTTATCAAGGCAGGGAACAAAGGGAGAAATGTGCAAAGCAGAAGAACTGTAATATGATAAGACTGTCATCTGTGAGATATTTCAACTGTCAGCTCTCCACCAAAATGACAGTGGTTTTAATACAGTAATTATTTGGGCAAGATATGTCCCTTATTTCAAAAATCCATTTCATATTTAGTCATTATACCTTTTGTGATAGAGTCAGTGGTTGGTTTGGTACTGTCTCAGTAATATATCTTGAATCCTTTTGTTTGCGCTTTGTAGCAAGAGCTCGTTGTCATTTCTGTACGGTACTGAGATAAGGCAAAGCCTTGCCATTTTTCATTACTAAAGGAAGTACAGTAGTATTAAGACAATGGTTTAAAAAACCTTATTTGTGAGAATAAATCAAACTTTATTTATCTTTTCTGCCTTAACTGCTCCTGGAACATTATTATTTTCATACTTTGAATATGCTTTTGTCATCGTTTTTCGAGATCGTTATTTTTTAAAGGTAGCTCTGTGAATATTTATATATTTGTTCAATATATATTCACTAATAATCTACTATGTGCCAAGCATTGGTCTTTGTATCAAATTAAATATAAATATCAGAAAATAATCTGTTAGGTGGTTTCATTAATGTTGATTAGAAAAGTCCCTTTATGCTGTGGTTAAGAATGAAACAAAGGAAAGCCACTTTTTTTTTTCTAACATCTTTATTGGAGTATAATTGCTTTACAGTGGTGTGTTAGTTTCTGCTTTATAACAAAGTGAATCAGTTATACATATACATATGTTCCCATATCTCTTCCGTCTTGTGACTCCCTCCCTCCCACCCTTCCTATCCCACCCCTCTAGGTGGTCACAAAGCACCGAGCTGGTCTCCCTGTGCTATGCGGCTGCTTCCCACTAGCAATCTATTTTATATTTGGTAGTGTATATATGTCCATGCCATTCTCTCACTTTGTCACAGCTTACCCTTCCCCCTCCACATAGCCTCAAGTCCATTCTCTAGTAGGTCTGTGTCTTTATTTCTGTTTTACCCCTATGTTCTTCATGACATTTCTTTTTTCTTAAATTCTATATATATGTGTTAGCATACGGTATTTGCCTTTCCCTTTCTGACTTACTTCACACTGTATTACAGACTCTAGGTCCATCCACCTCATTACAAAGAGCTCAGTTTCATTTCTTTTTATGGCTGAGTAATATTCCATTGTATATATGTGCCACATCTTCTTTATCCATTCATCTGATGATGGGCACTTCGGTTGTTTCCATCTCCAGGCTATTGTAAATAGAGCTGCAATGAACATTTTGGTACATGACTCTTTTTGAATTATGGTTTTCTCAGGGTATATGCCCAGTAGTGGGATTGCTGGGTCATATGGTAGTTCTATTTGTAGTTTTTTAAGGAACCTCCATACTGCTCTCCATAGTGGCTGAACCATTTCACATTCCCACCAGCAGTGCAAGAGCGTTCTCTTTTCTCCACACCCTCTCCAGCATTTATTGTTTCTAGATTTTTTGATGATGGCCATTCAGACTGGTGTGAGATGATATATCGTAGTTTTGATTTGCTTTTCTCTAATGATTAATGATGTTGAACATTCTTTCATTTGTTTTTGGCAGTCTGTATATCTTCTTTGGAGAAATGTCTACTTAGGTCTTCTGCACATTTTTGGATTGGGTTGTTTGTTTTTTGTTGTTGAGCTGCATAAGCTGCTTATAAATTTTGGAGATTAATCCTTTGTCAGTTGCTTCATTTGCAAATATATTCTCCCATTCTGAGAGTTCTCTTTTGGTCTTGTTTATGGTTTCCTTTGCTGTGAAAAAGCTTTTAAGTTTCATTAGGTCCCATTTGTTTATTTTTGGTTTTATTTCCATTTCTCTAGGAGGTGGGTCAAAAGGATCTTGCTGTGATTTATGTCATAGAGTGTTCTGCCTATGTTTTCCTCTAAGAGTTTGATAGTTTCTGGCCTTAAATTTAGGTCTTTAATCCATTTTGAGCATATTTTTGTGTATGGTGTTAGGGAGTGTTCTAATTTCATTCTTTTACATGTACTTGTCCAGTTTTCCCAGCACCACTTATTGAAGAGGCTGTCCTTTCTCCACTGTACAGTCCTGCCTCCTTTATCAAAGAAAAGGTAACCATATGTGCATGAGTTTATATCTGGGCTTTCTATCCTGTTCCATTGATCTATCTTTCTGTTTTTGTGCCAGTACCATACTGTCTTCATTACTGTAGCTTTGTAGTATAGTCTGAAGTCAGGAAGCCTGATTCCTCCAGCTCCGTTTTTCGATCTCAAGATTGCTTTGGCTATTCGGGGTCTTTTGTGTTTCCATACAAATTGTGAAATTTTTTGTTCTAGTTCTGTGAAAAATACCAGTGGTAGTTTGATAGGGATTGCATTGAATCTGTAGATTGCTTTGGGTAGTAGAGTCACTTTCACATTGTTGATTCTTCCAATCCAAGAACATGATATATCTCTCCATCTATTTGTATCATTTTTTTTTTTTTCTTTTTGCGGTACACAGGCCTCTCACTGCCGTGGCCTCTCCCATTGCAGAGCACAGGCTCCGGACGTGCAGGCCCAGTGGCCACAGCTCACGGGCCCAGCTGCTCCGCGTCATGTGGGATCCTCCTGGACCGGGGCACGAACCCGTGTCCCCCCATTGGCAAGCAGACTCTCAACCACTGCGCCATCAGGGAAGCCCTATTTGTATCATCTTTAATTTCTTTCATCAGTGTCTTATAATTTTCTGCATACAGGTCTTTTGTCTCCTTAGGTAGGTTTATTCCTAGATATTTTATTCTTTTTGTTGCCATGGTAAATGGGAGTGTTTTGTTGATTTCACTTTCAGACTTTTCATCATTAGTGTATAGGGATGACAGAGATTTCCGTGCATTAATTTTGTATCCTGCTACTTTGCCAAATTCATTGATTAGCTCTAGTAGCTTTCTGGTAGCATCTTTAGGATTCTTTATGTATAGTATCATGTCATCTGCAAACAGTGACAGCTCTACATTTTCTTTTCCGATTTGGATTCCTCTTATTTTCTTTTTTTCTCTGATTGCTGTGACTAAAACTTCCAAAACTATGTTGAATAAGAGTAGTGAGAGTGGGCAACCTTGTCTTGTTCCTGATCTTAGTGGAAATGCTTTCAGTTTTTCAACATTGAGGACAATGTTGGCTGTGGGTTTGTCATATATGGCCTTTATCATGTTTAGGAAATTTCCCTCTATGTCTACTTTCTGGAGGGTTTTTTTCATAAATGGGTGTTGAATTTTGTTAATAGCTTTCTCTGCATCTATTGAGATAATCATATGTTTTTTCTCCTTCAATTTGTTAATATGGTGTATCACGTTGATTGATTTACCTATATTGAAGAAACCTTGCATTTCTGGAATAAAATAAATCTTTGCTATCATTTCCTTCATTTCTTTTTCATTTGTTTCTGATCTGATATTTATGATTTATTTCCTTCTGTTAACTTTGGGACTTTTTTCTGCTTCTTTCTGTAATTGCATTAGGTGCAAGTTAGGTTGTTTATTTGAGATGTTTCCTGTTTATTAAGGTAGGATTGTATTGCTATAAACTTCACTCTTAGAACTGCTTTTGCTGCATCCCATAGGTTTTGGGTTGTCGTGTCTCCATTGTCATTTGTTTCTAGGTATTTTTTGATTTCTTCTTTGATTTCTTCAGTGATCACTTCGTTATTTAGTAGTGTATTGTTTAGTCTCCATGTGTTTGTATTTTTTACAGGTCTTTTCCTGTAATTGATATCTAGTCTCATAGCATTGTGGTAAGAAAAGATACTTGATAAGATTTCAATTTTCTTAAATTTACCAAGGCTAGATTTGTGACCCCAGATATGAACTATCCTGGAAAATGTTACATGAGCACTTGAGAAAAATGTGTATTCTGTTGTTTTTGGATGGAATGTCCTATAAATATCAATTAAGTCCATCTTGCTTAATGTATCATATAAGTTGTGTTTCCTTATTTATTTTCATTTTGGATGATCTGTCCATTGGTGAAAGTGGGGTGTTAAAGTCCCCTACTAGGATTTGTTACTGTCGATGTCCCCTTTTATGGTTGTTAGTACTTGCCTTATGTATTGAGGTGCTCCTATGTTGGATACATAATTATTTACAATTGCTATATCTTCTTCTTGGATTGATCCCTTGATCATTATGTAGTGTCCTTCTTTGTCTCTTGTAATAGTCTTTATTTTAATGTCTATTTTATCTGATATGAGAATTGTTACTCCAGCTTTCTTCTGATTTCCATTTGCATGGAATATCTTTTTCTATCCCGTCACCTTCAGTCTGTATGTGTCCCTAGGTCTGAAGTGAGTCTCTTGTAGACAGCATATATAAGGGTCTTGTTTTTGTGTCCATTAAGCCAGTCTGTATCTTTTGGTGGGAGCATTTAATCCATGTACATTTAAGGTAATTATCAATATGTATGTTCCTATTCCCATTTTCTTAATTGTTTTGTGTTTGTAGGTTGTTTTCTTCTCTTCTGTTTCTTGCCTAGAGAAGTTCCTTTAGCATTTGTTGTAAAGCTGGTTTTGTGGTGCTGAACTCTCTCAGCTTTTTCTTGTCTTTAAAGCTTTTAATTTGTCCATCAAACCTGAATGAGATCCTTGCTGTGTAGAGTAATCTTGGTTGTAGGCTTTTCTCCTTCATCACTTTAAATATGTCCTGCCACTCCCTTCTGGCTTACAGAGTTTCTGCTGAAAGATCAGTTGTTAACATTATGGGAATTTCCTTGTGTGTTATTTGTTGGTTTTCCCTTGCTGCTTTTAATATGTTTTCTTTGTATTTAATTTTTGATAGTTTGATTAATATGTGTCTTGGCATGTTTCTCCTTGGACTTATCCTGTATGGGACTCTTTGTGCTTCCTGGACTTGATTAACTGTTTCCTTTACCATATTAGGGAACTTTTCAACTATAATCTCTTCAAATATTTTCTCAGTCCCTTTCTTTTTCTCTTCTTCTTGTGGGATCCCTATAATTCGAATGTTGGTGTGTTTAATGTTGTCTCAGAGGTCTCTGAGCCTGTCCTCAGTCTTTTCATTCTTTTTTCTTTAGTCTACTCTGCAGTAGTTATTTCCACTATTTTATCTTCCAGGTCACTTATCCATTCTTCTGCCTCAGTTATTCTGCTATTGATCCCTTCTAGAGTTTTTTTTTTTTTTTTTGCGGTATGCGGGTCTCTCACTGTTGTGGCCTCTCCCGCTGCAGAGCACAGGCTCCGAACGCACAGGCTCAGTGGCCATGGCTCATGGGCCCAATCGCTCTGTGGCATGTGGTATCTTCCCATACTGGGGCACAAACCCGTGTCCCCTGCAACAGCAGGTGGACTCTCAACCACTGCGCCACCAGGGAAGCCCTAGAGTAGTTTTAATTTCATTTATTGTGTTGTTCATCGTTGCTTGTCTCCTCTTTAGTTCTTCTAGGTCCTTATTAAATGTTTCTTGCATTTTTCTCTATTCTATTTCCAAGATTTTGGATCATCTTTAGTATCATTATTCTGAATTCTTTTTCAGGTAGACTGCCTATTTCCTTTCATTTGTTAAGTCTGGTGGGTTTTTACCTTGCTCCTTCAACTCCTATGTGTTTTTCTGTGTTCTCATGTTACTTATCTTACTGTTTTTGGGGTCTCCTTTTTGTGGGCTGAAGATTCATAGTTCCCATTGTTTTTGGTGTCTGTCCCTAGTGGCTAAGGTTGGTTCAGTGGGTTGAGTAGGCTTCCTGGTGGAGGGGACTAGTGCCTGTGTTCTGGTGGATGAGGCTGGATCTTGTCTTTCTGGTGGGCAGGTCTACTTCTGGTTTTGTGTTTTGGGGTGTCTGTGTCATTATTTTAGGCAGCCTCTCTGCTAATGGATGGGGCTTTGTTCCTGTCTTGCTAGTTGTTTGGCATAGGTTTTCCAGCACTGTAGCCTGCTGGTCATTGAGTGAAACTGGGTCTTGGTGTTGAGATGGAGATCTCTGGGAGATTTTTGCCATTTGATATTCCGTGGAGCTGGAAGGTCTCTTGTGGTCCAGTGTCCTCATGTTGGCTCACCCACCTCAGTGGCACAGCCCTGATGACTCCTGGAGCACCGTCTGTCTTCCACACAGCTCAGAATAAAATGGAGAAAAAGTAGAAAGAAAGAGGATAAAATAAAATAAAGTAAGATAAAGTTATTAAAATAAAAAAATAAAATATAATTTTTAAGAAAAAAAATTAAAAAGTTAAAAAAAAAAAATAGGACACACACAACCCCTAGGACAAATGGTGAAAGCAAAGCTATACAGACAAAATCTCACACAGAAGCATGCACATACACAGTCACAAAAGGGGAAAAAGGGAAAAAAAAATATATATATGTACCATTGCTCCCAAAGTCCACCTCCTTAATTTGGGACGATTCGTTGTCCATTCAGGTATTCCACAGATGCAGGGTACATCAAGTTGATTGCAGAGATTTAATCCACTGCTCCTGAGGCTGCTGGGAGAAATTTCCCTTTCTCTTCTTTCTTCGCACAGCTTCTGGGGTTCAGCTTTGGATTTGGACCCGACCTCTGCGTGTAGGTCACCTGAGGGTGTCTGTTCTTCACTCAGAGAGGACGGGGTTAAAGGAGCAGGTGACTCGAGGGCTCTGGCTCACTCAGGCCTGGGGGAGGGAGGGGTATGGATGTGGGCGAGCCTGCGGCGTCAGAGGCTGGCGTGACGTTCTCCCAGGGAAGTTGCCCCTTGATCACGGGGCCCTGTCAGTGGAGGGCTGCACAGTCTCCTGGGAAGGGCAGTGTGTATAGTAACCTGTGATTGCACACAGGCTTCTTGGTGGCAGCCACAGCAGCCATAGCGTCTCATGCCCATCTCTGGGGTCCACGCTGATAGCCGCGGCTCGTGCCTGTCTCTGGAGTTCCTTTAAGCAGCGCTCTTAATCCCCTCTCCTTTTGGGAGAGGGAGGTCTTCTGCCAGAGTTCAGTGGGTGTTCTATAGGAGCAGTTCCATGTGTAGATGTATTTCTGATGTATCTGTGGGGAGGAAGGTGATCTCCGCCTCTTACTCTTCCACCATCTTCTCAAATCCTCCACATGTATGTTTAATTATTGGTAGCTCTCTGAGATTAAAAGTTCAACACTAGATTTCAAAATTCTTATATAGGCACCTACTACTCATTGGCAAAATAATTCCAATGTTCTTTATTTGTAAAGAAAAATTCTATTAAGATGAGGAGGATGAAGATTGAAATTTGCTATTCTATCACTCACCAAATATTTTTGATCTTTTAATGAGTTGACAGTATAATGATCACTTTTAAATCTATGAACATATTTTTAATAAACTTTTCATGTTATAAAAGTTTTAGATTTACAAAATTATTGCAAAGATAGTACAGAGTTCATATATGCTCCGCTCCAAATTTTCTCCATTATTAACATTTTACGTTAGTTAGTATGGTGTATTTTTCACAATTAAGGAGGCAATATTGATACATTAATATTAACTAAAGGCCAAATTCTTATTTCTTCAGTTTTTTCCTACTGTCCTTTTGCAGTTCCAATATCCCAACAAAGATATCACATTATATTTAATAGTGATATCTGCTTTTTAGGTTCCTCTTGGTTGTGACTGTTTTTTCTTTTTTCTTCTAACTTAAAAACATTTTGCAGGTTGCTTTTTTCTTTTTTCATTTGTTTCATAATTCTCAGTGATAGAGATGTTTTGTAAATCTGCAATAAGATTAAAAGCCTACTTAATTAAGTAGCTTAATGGAAGTATGTAATCATATGCAAAAGGTAAAAATATCCACAAAAATAAAACGTTTTTTAAAAAAGAATGACATTTAAAGCCCAATGATACTAATATTCTTATTGAAAATATTTTATTTTGCACATGTATTCACAGTTTTACTGATGAAATAATTTATTGTTACATTTAGCATGTACTTAATTAAACATTATAAAAGCTACAAGTCACGTTTGTTTAAAGTTCTTTCATAATTTTAAATTTAATTAGCTGAAAATTATCAGTCATTTTATTAGTCAATACTTGATATTGCATGCATGTCATTATAATTATTAATGCCAGCCCATTTACTAGCTCGTTTACTTTGGCTATGCACAATTATGTGTGACATTTAAAAAATAACACTGTTTTCATCACGATACAAACACTTTTCTAAAGATCAACTAAAGATCTATTTGTTATAATTCTGTTAGTTATTGTTTTCCTGACAAAATTCATAGACTGAGAAGAATCAGATGGTAATGGAAAATATACCAGTGGTAATCTACTTAATTGGTATCTTAAATTGTCTCCTTACAACCCCAGAAGAATCCATATTTTACTTCTTTTACTATTAGAAGGCAAAGAAATGCAGTCTCTTACATTTTATGATATTTTTACACCCACTTCTCATTTGAATCTCACAGGTATTCGGTGATATAAGTAAGGTTAATGTAAACAACATCACTAGGGCTCACCCACCTTTGAATATAAGTGGAAATAAATATTAATACATAGATGCTACTGGTTCTTTTAACTGCATTTGCAAAACATAAGACTTCAATTTCTTTCTCCACAAAGTCTTTCTGTTCTCTTTTACTGCGTGCTTCTTGATGAAGTCCAATCTTAAAAAGCTGTGGGGGGAGAATTCAATTTTGATGCTGATGTATTACTTGATTGATTTTTCTTAGTTTATACATTCCATTTGCTTTTCCTTTGCATCTTTCTTTAAACATATTATATAATGCTTACTATGTATCCACCTCTGCTTTATATGTAATGGTTTTAGTGTTGAATAGTAGACTGGTTTTTTGACTTTACAAATTTTATATCCTTATAGCAATTGACAAATAATAAGAAATAATAAGAATAATAAGAAATAGACAGATAACTTCAAAAAGTGATGGTTGCTGTGATGAAAATAAAGTATGATTATGTGAGAAAGAGTAATGTGGTTGAGATTCCATGATGAGAGGAAGACAAGCACCTGAAGAATGAGAAGAGCAGGGTTCCAATCAAAATGAAAGGAAGTTCAATATCTCAGGGAAGAGAAGAAACCTAGTGAACTTGAGGATTTCCAAAGAAATATGTGTGTGTAAGCAGTTAATGAAGGGAGGAGTTTCTCCTGAAGCAGTTTGAGGAGGTCCTAGTAGGATCAAAAAGTCTCACTTTCAGAAAAGAAAACCAATAATAATTCCTATATAAAGTCAATTGTGTCAATTACTATCAAGCAAATTTTCTAAGTTCCAACAGTACTCATATTTTAGCTTTTCTCCAGCCTAGCATATTATTTTAAGGCCTTTACTTTGCTATTTATCTCCTCCACTTTCCTCTTTTCTCCTTCTAGAAAACCCCTATTCATCTTCTGAGGCAAGCTAGTGCTCTCCCTTCTCTGGGGAAGTACTCTTCACATCCTCAGGTTTTGAGCTCCCAGAGCACTCTGTGAATATCCTTTTTATGGAACTTATTACACTGTAATCTGCCTCCCCCAATTATGAGTTTGTGAATGAAAGGGACTTGTCTCACTCATTTTTGCATTCTTTTCCTCCTCCCTACAACTATCTTGCAGAATTGAATTATTTACAAATAATTATTTGCTGAATGTATAAAGAATACATTAATGATCAAGGTAATTGTAAAGAAAATGTTTTTAAAGAAACATTTAATATTTAATTTTATTTGAGATAAAGACAAACTGGCAAATGAAGCCATAACATCACACAGAAGAAATATGACTCTAAAGAAATTGATACCAATGAAATAACAATGCATATTAGTTATATTTTTATTGGGTTTATGGAGAAAGATACAGAAAGGTGATAGTCACTTAGTTACTCTTTTAATGGGCCACAAAGTAGGGATCTGGCCATTGTATATCTAAATATTTAAATCAATTACTGCTCATATTCCTTTGTGGGAAGAAAAGAAGAAAACTGACCATTTTTAACTTACTTGGCTTTTTCTTTTTCTTGAGACAAACCTGAAAGCACACATCGCAAAAAGTATGTGTGAAGCCACTTGCTGGCTGGAATTTTATGTTTTTCTGGGTTGATATCGCTCGTTGTTGTGGAGCAGATATCAGGATGTTTGGTTGATCTTTGACATTTTGGTGACAACATTACTATCAACTGCTAATGTCAACTTAATATGAAGAGGTTAAACAGAAATTCTATAAGGGAATGAACACAGTTCCACGTGTTTAGAGACATGGCAGATATTCTTAATGCAAGTGACACAAGTCAGATATATTTTAAAAATTTTTCTTGACTATTCCCAGAAACTAAAGAGTTCAACTGCTGATGTGCTCATGACCAGTTGATTGTTTTGAAAGATAAAACTTACTTTAAAAGACAAAGAATTTGTTTAAAATCACTATAGCTTTAAACAAAGATTTTGTGAATAAACAAAGTACAAGTGAAATTTTCAAATAACTGTGACTATCAGCCAAGCTACATTTAGCTTTACAATATAAAATAGTAACATGGAAAATACCTAGTGTAGTGAAATGGTAATATTTCTTGCAAATGGATACTGGAAACTATTAATATACATCCAACAGCCTTAGGCCCTATAGAAGCAAGAGCTTAAAGTGTTGAAAGATCTGAATAATGAGTGGGGGATATCCCATTGCCACACATATCCATTTTTTTCAAACACAAAATTTCAGAAAACGTGTGTGAGCTATTCTCAAGTGTTATAATGAGCTCATATTTCTGAAAGTAAACGCAGGTGAATGTTCCTGAGATTTTAAATGGGGCATTGAGAGTGATGCAATGGTATTTTACGTTGACTCAATGACCTCATTTTAGGACCTCAGTCACCATGAAACATGGTAAAAGAGGCCAGTAACTCCTTTGTCTTGTAGCCCCACAGGCTGGAGTGTTCTATGTTGGCTGTTACAGTGAGACTTGAACTTGACCTGGATACACCTTTCCATACTTTGTCTTCCATTCTTTCACTGCCTATTAATAATTTACTTGATTTCACTTAACAAATATTTTACTTACCAATGTTAGCAAACTCTTTCCATCTTATAAGGAACACATTTAATTAAGGTTTTTTTAAGGTACAGAAATATACGGAGGAAGAAAATATTCATTCATAACCCCACTAGGTAGAGACAATAACTATACACATATTGAAATGTGTAAACACAGTATTTAATGTGTGCATAATATTTTACTAAATAGTTGAGTCATAATATTTTCATTTTCCTATTTATGTTGTTTCCAAATTTGTACTGGTAAAAGTAAAGTCACAATGTTATCTTTATGCCTGAAGTTTTGAATGATTTCTTCAAAATAATTTCTAAGGATATTTGCTAAGGTATAAGATATAGTTTTAAATTTTTTGACAAAAAATATTACATTGGTTTCCATAGAAATTCTCCAAAATTATGCTTCACTGAATGATCACTAGTGTATAAACTCTTGAGACTGAATATCATGGAATTTCATTGTTACTATAGTATATAAATGAATAATTCTTCACAGTTTCCATTAACATTAACAATTTTTGATCAATAATGAGATTGGATATTTCATAATATGTACATTAGACAATTGTATTTCTCCTGTTGTGAAATTATTTTTCTTTATCTGATGGATCTTAGGGTTTTCATTATCAGTTGTGTGACTGGCTTTATATTTTTGGTAAAATCTCTTGCACTTACATTCGTTTCCTTTTGCAGATTGATGCATAACCTTTGTCTTTTTCTTGGGGATTTTAACCTACTTTATGTGAAAATAAAAATATCCTTTATATAATTATTTGGGCTCCACTTCAAAGCCACCACTTGGGGCATCACAAATATATGTGGTAGCCTCTCAAATCTCATGCAGCCTTCGGGATGCCAAGTGCTATCTCAACTAATTTTTTCAAAGATTTTCCTAATTAATCACACCCCTAGATTTTTTCACTTCCATTTTCAGAATCTTTTCATTTTAATGAAATATTTCACATTTACATTACATCTTGTATACTTTGTTTTCTTGTACTTGTTTTTAAAGTCATTTTCTTTTCATGTGCAGTCTATTTTCTGCATTGTAGACTCATCAATTTCTTCATGGACAGTGAGGGGTTAGTTTAAGCGGTGTCTTAAATACTACCTTTAAGGTGCTCTGTGATTTGAATTTTTAAGGATAGGAACTAGCTCTTTATTATCACGCAGCATTAAGTAAAATAGCGGTATATACAATAAACATTTTTATAACATAAAACAATAACTACTAATTAACTAATAGTAGTTATTGCTGCTCAGTGTTATGATCCTATACATACTGTGTTAGGTTCTGATGTATACTCATTTATGCTTCTTTAATCTCCCCAGAAAGAAGTCAATCTTGGTGAGGGCTTGTGCTATATTTTTATATAACCTCTCAAATGCTTTGTACACAGTAGGTGTTCAATAAATATGTTTCATTTGTTGGTAGAATAACCAGGGGGTTTATTTCATTAGAGTGCTAATATTAAATGGGAATGAAGCAAAAATTAATCTGAAATGTGAAGCAGAGGTTAAGAAGAAATAATGTTTTGAAATACTCTTAAACACTGAAACACCCTTTATTTTATTTTTTTTTTTTGCGGTACGCGGACCTCTCACTGTTGTGGCCTCTCCCGTTGCGGAGCACAGGCTCCAGACGCGCAGGCCCAGCGGCCACGGCTCACGGGCCCAGCCGCTCCGCGGCATGCAGGATCTTCGTGGACCGGGGCACGAACCCGCGTCCCCTAACATCAGCAGATGGACTCCCAACCACTGCGCCACCAGGGAAGCCCTGAAATACTCTTAAACCACTTACCTTTAAGGTAGCTGGATTGTAGAATAGTTCCAATCAAGCTGTTTTTTAAAATCTTGAGTGAAAAATATAAACTAAAAAAAAAAAAAAAGTGTCCCTTGTCCATCGTAAATTCTGAATTTTCTGCAATTACTAAATCAACAGAGGATATTCTTAGTTCTGGAGTCTTGGGCAAAACATCTATTTAGAAATCTCAATACTGTTTCACACTGAACATTTACCTACTCATTTGTGGAATGGCTGTAGCTATTTCCCCAAATACATTATGCTCCACTCTGCAATGTTTCAGCCAAATTTGTTTATTTAAAATTACTACAATATTTTTTCTGGCTTTCAAAATTAATGTGTATTAAGTTGAGACATATAAAACATAGCTGGAAGAAGACAAATATTTTTCAGGGTGTTCTGTTTTTCTTCACATACGTACTCTAAATCAGATTCAATGATGTAGATATTTTGTTTTTATAAAAAATGTGTAGGAGGATTCTGAGACAAACACAGAGCTTTTAAAATTGATTTTTTATGTTGTTAGAGTAGAAGAATACAAAATCTTCATTTAGAAATTGATGAAGTATAACAGTACATTTTTATTATATTTTAAAACTGGGCAGTCTACCTTTTGGGGATATAAATATAGCTTACATCAGAAATACTTCTGAAACTAAAATAGTAGTTTAATTAATGTTATCATCGGATATATCTACATATAAATATTATAAATTGCATTTATAGACATTATACTTCTAATTTATGCATGATTTAAAAATCTTTATAAGGAAATCAGTTGTTTTTACTCTACAGACATACTTTAGATGGTTATAATGTATACCACATATATATGAATGTGGACAGACAGATAAACAGACACAGAGAGGCATATAGTCCTACTGAGAAATATGAGTACCTCCCCGTCTTGGTGGTATGTTCAGGTAAGAATTACTACTTGCTTGCCTATGAATCTATTATATACAGGTTGGCAAAAAAATAATAATAATTGAAGACTTGGCACTAAAAAGCAAATTTCTTAAACCTGGGTTCAAGAGTTTTAAAACTATCATCTTCATATAATTATATTATTGTTTTAATCTAATTGCTGAATAGACAAGAATATGTGGGTTTCTGCCTTGCCTGCTGCAGTATCAGTGTGCCTGATCAAGAGAAGGCAGTCAATAAATATATACTGATGGGAAAATGAATGCATAAACATAGTGTATATAAATGTATCTGCACACGAGAAGGTCAAACTTTGAGACTGAGCTCGATTTCTAGCTGCAACAAGATGAAACATTGCGTCATTGTTAACTAAGGTAACATTTGGGAACTAAACACCTTACCTTTTCCTAACAGACATTTATGACTGATGAAAGCTAGACAACTTACTTCAAATGATTCAGAAGTAAAAATAAGATTAACATAATCGAATGGGCCTTTCCTTTATTCTGGAAGAATGAGCTTTAATTCTATCTTTATCAGAGGCAAGTGCAGTGTACCTCACTTATTCTTTGTCTTTTGTTTCTACTTGGCTGTCCCTTCTGGAGGCAACTGTCACACTGTATTCAGTTCACTCTGCATTCTGTTAATGCTCTGAGCTAGCTATAGGGTATCTGCTTAGGAGCAAGTAGAGGCACTCCCGGTAAGGACAAGTTACATGCAGAAAATAATAAGCAAAACTACCCACGGAGAAACTGGCTTCCAACAATTTTGCAGAAGTGTGAAGACTTGCGGTAGAAAATAAAGCACCTCATGCTGGGTCTGGCTCCAAGCCTCCCCCGAGAACCTTCCACTTAGGCAATCTCTTTTATCCTGTGAGCCTTGTGTTCTATCTGAAAGACTTTAAGTTTCATATTAACAAATTGGCTTAATTATTTTTAACCAAACTGTTAACTACCTGCAATGACTTAGGAAAAGCTCCCAACAAGTTTTAGTTTTTCTTTCGAGAGGAAATTAAACAAAGCTGTTGACAACTGAATAGTTTCCTTTGGGAAGGAGCATGGATTCCTCTCCCAAGGAGAGCCTGAGGTGGGCAACTTACAGGCAAGCACAGTTTCAAGGAAAGGAACTGAAAGGATCTGAGCTTGCCCACAGCAACAGGGTTTATTTATCCTGAAACACTTCTTTCCATTATATTGTTTAAATTTCTAATTTGGTAACCACCAAATAGAGTCATTAAGGTATGTTAATTGAGGTGTGTTCTGCCAACCTCCTCAGAGCATGTAGATGTGAGTATTTTACTACAAAGGACCCAGGGCAAAGAAAATAAATTTAGTGGGTTTCATTTTACCCACTGGTGTAGCAGTATTCATTTAAAACTAATTGTGGTCAAGAATTAGTTTCTTTTATTCAATATAGACATGTATCTGTATCATGTCTATGTACAGAACTATATTCACTGTTTTAAACATCAAAAAGTTGAGAAGTTTAAAATGATAAAATATTACATCCATTACTATTGACTACAGAAGATTAATAGCATTATTAAAATGTGAAAATATGAATATTAGCACCTTTTATTATGTATGGTGTTTTTAGGAACATGAGACTTATCCATTTTTCATCATCATGTTGATGGTGTTAAATACGATTTTGTTTTATTATACTGAGTACATTTGTGTACATACCATACTCTTCTATTATTCTGCGATGTAATGGTGGTTGCTTTATTATGCTATGGATATTGGTATATCCTTATTTTGTTAATCAAAATCTATTTGGAATACTTCCAACTGTCATCTCTCTAGGAGCGAAGCTTCTGGGGCTGTTGAGTGGTACTTTCTAAGAGATGCATACGGTTGACCAATACGGCCTTAATATTCCTCTCAGCTTGACTAACCTTTAGACAGGTTTCTTCCTTTTCTTAGGACATTGACCTTAAAAACCTTGCATTTGGAAATTCTTTCTCTGCCCCTTTGAGATATAAACTTTTCCCAGCTTCCTGTCAGTTTTACAGACCAGGAATGTATTTCTCCAGGACCTGGAAGTCAACCCTTTGAAATGTAATCATGTAATCAAGGAAGATAGAGCCCTTCTCTTGTAGTTTCTATGGGGTAGGGAATCTAACTTCAATAAGATAATTGAAAATTAGCTAATACAAATAATCTAATCATGAATCATCCTAGCATTTAAAAATCCTCTTGACTTTTATTTTAGAGGGGTTATGCATACTGTAATAGTCATGAATAAATTCTTTGCTGGTTTAACTCCATTAGGTGCAATTTTTTTTTTTGGAACATGGAAATTTTGACAATTAGGGTTATGAAAGAAACAAATCATGAGTAAAATGTAAAAAAAAAAAAATGATGGGTGGTCTGTGTATGGGAAAATAACTTACCAGATCTTTACAGTATTGGATAATAGGATAATGATAAAGACAGTACAGCAGCGATATCACCTTTCCTCACCTTTCCTCTTAAGGAATCTTAAGATTCCTTAAGAATCTTAAATTCTTCATTAAATTCCAAAATGAGACATTAAATAAAGTTTCCATGATCATAAAGGTAAAACAAATTCAATAGAATCTAGAAGCTTGAACACTTATATTGTTTTTTTTCTTCTTCTTTTTTTTAAACCAAGAATGCCTTAAATTTTTCATCACTAGACAAAGACAATAAATCTTGAATTTTTCCTATGATATCATTTTAACACCTCATGTTAAATGTGCACACTATTGGCCCTGATACTTAGATTAGAATATACTGTCCATAAGTATTTTGTTGTTTGAATGCCTACTTAAGGCTATATGTCTAGTTTGAATACTGCTGACTGTGTCATTCCTTGACATAACTCTATGTTTTTGAATTTTCTGGAATAAACATGAGTTGCTTTGGATCTTTTCTTTATCCCTATATTGTCCTTTCAATGTGTTCCTTTTGGGAATGGTTTGTGCTTTCCCAAGTTACTTTCTGATTTCCCTGGGGCTTGTTTGAAATCCTATTTCACTTTATATTTAGATATTTTTAGCAAATAACATTCAATGCCATGGCCTGCAGTGTCATATGTATGCAGACGGTACTCAGATATTCTTCCCAGTCCCTGCAGACCTATGAAGCAGCTTGATGTTTGTATAAATGTCTGTGTGATATTCAAGCATGAATGTCTTCAAATTTCCCTGAATTTAGTACAGATAAAATTGGGTTGCTACTGATTGGTTCTCCAGTATAAATGTTTAAAGTGTCAACCATCCTGATAACCACAAAGAGGTGATTTTCTTTGCTTTAAAATCACACTTTTGACCTTTGGATTACTGTAAAGTTGTGTGTGCATTCATGTGTGTGTTCATGTGTGTGTGTGTGTGTGTGTGTGTGTGTGTGTGTGTGTGTGTTTTACTAACCATATAATTTCATTTTTGTACCGGCCCAGTGCAAACTTGTCACATAAAGATTTTCTGATTCTGGAAGGGTTTCTGTCACAATTTACAATCACTGACCTTCACCTGCCACATTGCAGTCTGATTCTAATAGTTCACAAATCCTTCTACACCTTCTTCTTCAGCTAGGAATCTATTCTTTTATGCCTGAGAATTTAAAAATTACTGTTGATTTGTAAGGTTTAACAAAAAAAATTGTTTGATTTAGCCTTTTAAATATTTATTGTATCTTCTTTTATATTAAGTCTGCATAGCACTATGGGATGGACACATGAAAGACACTTATAAATGTAAATGGAGTAGATTGATAGGCCATGTGAAGTGTTTGCAGATAGTACCATTTTACAATGAGAAGGGCTATTAATGAATTCACAATGATTCTGAGTTATGAATAAATGTATACCAGGCAGCCAAGGAGTGTACAACATTTTGGGTACTACATTAAATAAAGGAGGTAGAATAAAATTGCTATGAAATGGTCTCAATTCATTAGTCTGGTAAAGTTTAGGTATCACTTTAACTAAACGGGTATTCTGGATGATAACTGGTGCTTCCTTCCAGCCCTTTAAAGAAATGGGGCTTTACATTCCTGTTTGATAGCCTGAGAAAATGGAATTAGTTGAGTCTGCATTAAATGGAAAAATACATTTAATTGATAGACCAGAACATAGGAACATCTGAAAGTAATGCTTGCCTTGCCAGATACAGTTATGAGATTTCTGAATCTGATCAGGCTTTTCTACTGAGAGTTGAGAATGTAGATACATGTGTTGATTAGAAATGGCTATCAGAATTTGTAGGAAACAAGGCCACAAATAATTTGCAGAGCTCTTATGCACATGGGTTTCCAAGCTTACCTTCTGGAGTTACTGACTCACCAGAAAAGTCTGGGCACATCTTCTATCTCCCAAGAAGAGTCTTGTGGCCCTGGGATGCTACTATTTTAGTTAAGCTAAAAGATCCACCCACAAAATAAGAATATAAAATTGTTATTAACAAAGCTAATAAAATTATATTTTTCTGTCTGTGGTACAAAGATGATTAGACCTCAGCACAGTAGAACTTTGGGTTGCGTTCTTCATTTCCTTTGAGATAAACTAGAATACATGATCCTTGTTCTCATCTGAGAGCATTGATAAGCATGGTAAGAACAATCCTTACATCTCACATGCTCAAAGAATGCCATCTAGGAGCAGTTATATATACTGTGTTTAAAATGTACTGAGATGTATCTAGTTACATTATTTCCTATTGTTACATATACTGCATGATACTCCTTGGCATCTGCTTTGTAAGAAATAATAAATTTCAGGGTGTGTTTTTCAATTTTATCCCTCTCCTTCCTCATCCTTTGTCTTTCAAAGTATCATTCTTTCACCCCTACCAGAGTCATCTCTGAATTGTATAAAATTCTTACATTCTCATTATTTGCTATGGCTGCTGAATGACTCAGAAACAAGTGAAGGGGTTTCATGCTGACCAGCTCCAGCATCATTCTTCACACAAACTATGTTATCCTTGTCATGGTTTTTGCCACGGTGCAGCCTTACCTGAGAAATTCCTTTGATATAACACAGCAGTATCATACTATAGAACTTAATTATTCAGATTATTTTATATTCTACAGTACCATATACTGGATGAGTGAGAAATTACCAAACCTTTTTTTTTAAAAATTAATAAATGAAAGGAAACTAAAATTAAGAGGAGCTAAGCTACTTGCCCAGATTCATAGCTAGTAGGAAGTGGGAGCAATATTTTTTTTTTCAACTCATGCTCTCTCCACAGAACTAACAGTCAAACCTGTGAGTATAGGTTAGAAGGGAAACCAATACCTTGATAGCAGAATATTCATAATGTATCTTTCATGCACAGTGTGGAAATGGGCTGGAGATTTGCACAAAAATGATTCTGGGGACTCACTTAGGTTTATAACTGTCTCTCCATCTTTGATCAGTCCTCAGGTCTCAAGAAATCCACATATAATTATACATATATACACATACACAGGTACATATATATGTGTGTGAATATATGTATCCATTTGGTACTTAAAAATTTTTTAATGACCATCTACCCCTCAATACCACCAAGATAAAGTAAATAATTGTAATTACGGTCTATGGGCCTTTCATAAACTGGTCCCTATCCACACTCATCTCTCAATACTGCCATCCTCATATCATAGCTTCTGTCGGAGTACATTATTTGCTTCTCCTCTTATGCATACTCTGCTTTTCTTCTGAGTCTTACAAGTTTCCTCAGTTTGAAGCACTCTGATTCCCACAGCTGGGTCAGGTGACTCTCACAATGCCCTGTATCTGCCACACGTCATAATTGTCTTTTCACTTATTAGATTTTAAACTTCCTGAGGAGAAAGATTTGTGTCTTTTTCACCAGTGTGACCTTAGCTTATATAATAATGTAAAGCTATATAACAGATACTCATTATATATTTTGAGGTAATTGTAAAGGTAAACATGAAAGATTCCGAATGAGCAAATGTACCAATGCAACCCACAAAAAAGCCTTTAAACTCCTAGGGATCTCATAATTTGATCCTACCTCCTGGGAAGTCTTTCTGACTATGAGCCCACTTAGGAAATAAAGCACATCGTGGAAGTTATGATTCCCTTTATGATAATTTTGGCTAGACCTTTAATTTAGAAGAGCTCAATGTTCTAAGGTATAAAACAAGAGACTGTCATTATCTTCATTCATACTGCTGGTCTATAGTCACCATCCAAGGCCTGTTGGTCTACAGCAGGGTACTTGGGATTCATCTCAACATGTATATGCCTTAGCCACTCTTAAAACTAAAGAAGAATAGTAAATAAAATGTTTAAAATGAGGAATAGAGGCAGGGATAGCAAAAGGAACAATTTTAGGGGGAGCAAAGTACTGGGAGTTTGGATTAACAGATGCAAAATACTATATATAGTATGGATAAACAACAAGGTTCTACTGTATAGCACAGGGAACTATATTCAACATCATGTGATAAACCATAATGGAAAAGAATATATATATGTATAACTGAGTCACTTTGCTGTTAGCAGAAATTAACACAACATTGTAAATCAACTGTACTTCAATAAAATTTTAAAAAGGAACAGTTAACTTAAAAAACATTCACTATTTTACTTTCATATTCAAAATTTATTTCTAAAATCTGATAGTAAAACAAAATGACATATATGTCCCTAATGAACAAAAAATGTATGAAAAAAAAAAAACAACTCTCTTCCCTCCAGAAAATTCTGAAAAAGCAGGCTGAATGAATACTTCTTACACGTGCTCACACAGATGCATCATATATGCTGGGAGGACAATGCATATGTGTGCATGTGTAGTAATCTCTTATTATGCTATGCTCAATAAGCAACCCATGAGATGCACACATGAATATAACTGAATCCATTGGTAGATAGGAGGTATAGGAAATCAAGACAAAGAGTTTTAAAGAAGTTTCAAAGCTTTGGAATGGCATCAAGAAACGGCTAAGGCCTAGTGAATCCAATGAACAGAATATTATACAACATTTTGAAAGTTGAAAGCCTTGAGTCTGGGCCCACCTTTTCCTACTGTCCTATACCTGCTCAGTTTATACAGGGATTTTTCCTGTTTTGCTTTGTGTGAAGGTTAAAAATCGGTTATGAGAAGTTTTGAGATTTTAGGAAATAAATGAAAGAAAGAGAGAGGAAAAATGGAAGGAAGGGAGAGAGGGAGGAAGGGAAGGAGGGAGGGAGGGAGAGAAGAATGAAAGAAAGGAAAATTTGCTTCTCAGCTCAGCCACTTATAGGGGCCCCAAATGGCATTTTATGTTGGGCTCCTATCTTACAAATGCCTCTGTCAGAGTTATGTGAAGGGATAATTTACCTCATCCAAATTAAGGAATGCTTTAATATCATTTAAATGCACATAGAGGAAAACCAATTTCAAAGTACCCTTTGTGTGGTATTTAAAACTAGCAGATACCTAAACTTGCTGTCATATTACTGATACATTAAGGGACTATGGCATTTAAAGTTGTTCATTCAGAAAATTACGATTTGAAGCAGGAAATGAATGAATTATTACATTATCGTCAAAAGAAAATGTTATACATGGAAACAAAGAATGCTGGGAAAAAGCCAATGCATCTGGGTCATTTATTATTTTTCTTATTATGAATAAAAGTGAAGAGATTTTTGACATAGAAGGTGGTTTCCCACAATAAAATTAGCCAGAATTGTAGAAAGATCATATCAGAACAAAAATTCCCTATTAGAAAAAATCTGAAGCTTAAACTCTTCATTTCGGAAAAGGGACGAGGAAGGAAATGCATGCCCACCCCTGCAGCAGTGTAAGCACCACTCCCAGCTCCCTTTGCATCTCTCCTTATCCAGCCAGCCAGGCTGTGCATATTTATTTTATTTTATTTTTTTAAATTTTTTTTTAACATCTTTATTGCAGTATAATTACAATGGTGTGTTAGTTTCTGCTTTATAACAAAGTAAATCAGTTATACATATACATATGTTCCCATATCTCTTCCCTCTTGCGTCTCCCTTCCTCCCACCCTCCCTATCCCACCCCTCTAGGTGGTCACAAACCACCGAGCTGATCTCCCTGTGCTATGCAGCTGCTTCCCACTAGCTATCTATTTTACGTTTGGTAGTGAATATATGTCCATGCCACTCTCTCACTTTGTCACAGCTTACCATTCCCCCTCCCCATATCCTCAAGTCCATTTTCCACTACTGGGCATATACCCTGAGAATACCATAATTCAAAAAGAGTCATGTACCAAAATGTTCATTGCAGCTCTATTTACAATAGCCAGGACATGGAAGCAACCTAAGTGTCCATTATTGGATGAATGGATAAAGAAGATATGGCACATATATACAATGGAATATTGCTCAGCCATAAAAATAAATGAAATTGAGTTATTTGTAATAAGGTGGATGGACCTAGAGTCTGTCATACAGAGTGAAGTAAGTCAGAAAGAGAAAAACAGATACCGTATGCTAACACATATATATGGAATCTAAGAAAAAAAAAGTTCATGTGCATATTTAAAACTCCACTTCCATTTTCATGCCTGTGAACAAGCAGGTACTAACAGCACACCTGGGAACAGGAGGTGTTATGCATATGCAACGTTTACCTGAAGACAGAAGTTTTGATGAACACTTGAAAAACAAATATTCATCTCACTGGAATACAATTTGTGAATTTTTCAGCAGTTTCATGAAAAACTGAAAACTACTTGAGAAGAATAAATGAGCAATTTCACACAACTCTAGTTTGCTTCCTCTTGTTTCCTGCTTTACTGTGTTATGCATGGTAGAAAATCTTTAAAAAATGCCTTATGTTACTGACCCAGCACTTTCTGAAAGTGGTTTTGTCATCCTTCAAGTCCTTAAAGAATAGATGAAAGTAAAAATCTGAAAGTGTTTGCATTGAGAAAAATGAAAGTTGAAAGCCACAAAGAAGAATTAGGAACACAGAGATGGCAGCTACTGATAAACATTCAACATTTAATGAACATTTCAAAATGGATCTTCAATGAAAAGAAAAGAAATGGTCTGCTTTAGTAGAAAAAGAAGAAAATTAGAAAATAATTCCTAGAAGACAGAGCTTATGTAGAATTACTAAAATGTACAAAGGAGGATTATAGCCTGTGGAATCCATAACTGAATTAGCAAAGACATTATTCGATATAATATTTTACCCAGCATTGAAAAATGAAAATACATTTTGTCCTAATGAAATTTAAGAATATTTTCAAAATTCAATGGCAAATACAATTGAGCACAACCTGATAGAATTGTTCTCTTTCAAAAGACTATATTTAGATTAGATTTTAATGTCTTTTTTTCCTGAGAAGTGAGAATAGTAGTTTCCAGATGGATTGGAAATTAACTTTCACTTCTTCCCTCAAACATCAAAGATGTTACCCTGTTGAAAAGGAATCACTGGCGATGAACCACAATGTAGGGCTCTGACTACGGGGAAAATGGTAAAAGAAGAAATTTTCGCATACTGCAATGTTTTAGCCCATCTTTTATTCTCTCTAAATAATGACAGTGTATGATAATTTATTGGTAGTCATATTCTATATCAAAATCCACATGTACCAAATCCCTCCCAAAGCAGTTGTACAAATAAGACTGTACTGTGAATTGGAAAAGGAAATCTCCAATCTTCCTTAGTAAGGGGAGAAAATGTACTCAGATATCATTGCAACAGAGGTTGTTCTTGCCTTCACTTTCCAATTTCCAATTCCAGAGGAAGAGAAGAGTCAAAGTCAAAAGATGGTATGGTAATATGCTAAGAGACTAATATGATATTCTGTTAAAAAATCCTCAATTTTAGGTTATGGCATAGATTATTAGTAGGAAGTTTAATGACTGGAATGTGACTTGATTCTGGTAGATCCCATGAAAATATGGACTAACTAGGATAAACACTGGGAGTAGGGATATTGATTTTTTCTGATGATGTTTACGATATTTTCACATTTGTGATTATGTGACTATGCCATTGCTGTTACATGGCATGGATTTAGGATACAGATCTATTTTACCTGTAGTTTTAATAATACAAGTTGCAATTTATCAAATGCTCAGTATGTGTCATGCTCTATTCTAAGCCTTTTATAAGTCTCTAGTTAGTAATTCCCATGATGATGCTGTAAGATCTGATTATCTCATTTTTGCAGGTTTAAACATAGACACACAGAAAGATGCAGTCACTTTCTCATGGACACAAAGCTCACAGAGTTAGGCTAAACCCTGAGCCCAGCCTGTGAGGGGCTGAATTTGAGCTCTTAACAGCCCTGCTATTTTGCCTGTGTCACATTAGTCTTATTCAAAATTTGCTAAAGTTCTATGAGTTAAAACATTTGGCTGAATCATTTGACTTGATTTTTGAAATGACCTTAATAAAATTTGATAAATCACGTTATATCTGTCAACAAAGAACCTAACAGCTTACACTGTAAAATACATCAATGGAGTTTTGTTTCTTCACCTACATTGCACCACTTAAATTATTTTAAGTTATTATAAAACATTAGTTGTGGTGAGAATGAAATATTTAAGTACTTTTATAAAATGTTTTGAATGCAGTGGATATATTATATGGCTCTTTGTAAATCCTTAAATATGTAATGACCCTTTCAACTCTACATCAAGCTCTTAGTTTTGATACACACACACAAATTATTTCTAGTTCTTTAGGTTCCAAAATTTACAAGACACATGATGAAGGGGCCTGTATTTTACAACTGTGCTTACTGTTAGGAACCTTTTTAGATCACTATTTTATTCTTTGGCAAAGATCAGTAGAAATCACTTATTTTGCTTTTGGTAGGCAGAAATAGAAGGGAGACCATTGATGGGCATAACTCAAAATCATGTACTATGTGGGATAAGTATTCGGGAGTCACTGGAACAGTGAAAATGGCATCCTGTAAAAGTATTTTGGATTCATTTGAAAAGGAGCATGGCAGAATAACCCATTCCACAAGATTGGACTGTCTCTGTAGACATTTTAACGGCTCTCTGCAATAAATGTAAATGTGCATAGATTTTCTACATGTTTGAGTGATCTAAGTAACTTGTATATAAAGCATCTGTACCATGGTGCCTCCTAAATATCCTAAAATCTTGAGAATATAATGAAATTTGTTGAGCAACAGCATTTGGAAGTTTCAGAGAGGCAGGGAGAGATAAAATATTTGATTTTATTATTTTTAATTTATTCATTTATTTATTTATTTTAAATTAATTTTTAAACATCCTTATTGGAGTATAATTGCTTTACAATGGTGTGTTATCTTCTGTTTTATAACAAAGTGAATCAGCTATACATATACATTTGTTCCCATATATCCTCCCTATTGCATCTCCCTCCCATCCTCCCATCCCACCCCTCTAGGTGGTCACAAAGCACCGAGATGATCTCCCTGTGCTATGCAGTTTCTTCCCACGAGCTATCTATTGTACATTTGGTAGTGTATATATGCCCATGCCACTCTCGCACTTCATCCCAGCTTACCCTTCCCCCTCCCCTTGTCCTCAGGACCATTCTCTATGTCTACATCTTTACTCCTGTGCTGCACCTAGGTTCTTCAGAACAATTTTATTTGTTCGTTTTTAGATACATATATATGTGTTAGCATATGGTATTTGTTTTTCTCTTTCTGACTTACTCCACTCTGTATGACAGACTCTAGGTCCATCCATCTCACTACAAAAAACTCAATTTCGTTTCTTTATATGGCTGAGTAATATTCCATCGTATATATGTGCCACATCTTCTTTATCCATTCAGCTGTCCATGGACACTTCAGTTGCTTCCATGTTCTGGTTATTGTAAATAGTTTTGCAATGAACATTGGGGTACAAGACTCTTTTTGAATTATGGTTTTCTCAGGATATATGCCCAGTAGTGGGATTGCTGGGTCACATGGTAGTTCTATTTTTAGTTTTTTAAGGAACCTCCATACTGTTCTCCATAGTGGCTGTATCAATTTACATTCCAGCCAACAGTGCAAGAGGGTTACCTTTTCTCCACAACCTCTCCAGCATTTATTGTTTGTAGATATTTTGATGATGCCCATTCTGACCAGTGTGAGATGATATCTCATTGTAGTTTTGATTTGCATTTCTCTAATGATTAGTGATGTTGAGCATGCTTTCATGTGTTTGTTGGCCATCTGTATATCTTCTTTGGAGAAATGTCTATTTAGTTCTTCTCTCCATTTTTGGATTGGGTTGTTTGTTTTCTTCATATTGAGCTGCATGAGCTGCTTGTAAATTTTGGAGATTAATCCTTTGTCAGTTGCTTCACTTGCAAATATTTTCTCCCATTCTGAGGGTTGTCTTTTCCTCTTGTTTATTGTTCCCTTTGTTGTACAAAAGATTTTAAGTTTCATTAGGTCCCATTTGTTTATTTTTGTTTTTATTTACATTTCTCTAGGAGTGGGTCAAAAAGGATCTTGCTGTGATTTATGTCATAGAGTGTTCTGCTTATGTTTTCCTCTAAGAGATTTGTAGTGTCTGGCCTAACATTTAGGTCTTTAATCCATTTTGAGTTTATTTTTGTGTATGTTGTTAGGGAGTATTCTAATTTCATTCTTTTACATGTAGCTGTTCAGTTTTCCCAGCACCACTTATTGAAGAGGCTTTCTTTTCTCCATTGTATATTCTTGCCTCTTTTATCAAAAATAAGGTGACCATATGTGTGTGGGTTTATCTCTGAGCTTTCTATCCTGTTCCATTGATCTATTTTTCTGTTTCTGTGCCAGCATCATACTGTCTTGATTACTATAGCTTTTTAGTATAGTCTGAATTCTGGGATCCTGATTCCTCCAGCTCTGTTTTCCTTCTCAAGATTGCTTTGGCTATTTGGGGTCTTTTTTGTTTCCAAAGAAATTGTGACATTTTTTGTTCTAGTTCTGTGAAAAATGCCAGTGGTAGTTTGATAGAGATTGCATTGAATCTGTACATTGCTTTTGGTAGTATAGTCATTTTCACAACATTGGTTCTTCCAATCCAAGGACATGGTATATCTCCCCATCTGTTTGTATCATCATTAATTTCTTTCATCAGTGTTTTCTGCATACAAGTCTTTTGTCTCCTTAGGTAGGCTTATTTATAGGTATTTTATTCCTTTTGTTGAAATAGTAAATGGGAGAGTTTCCTAAATTCCTCTTTCAAATTTTTCATCATTAGTGTATAGGATTGCAAGAGATTTGTGGGCATAAATTTTGTATCCTGATACTTTACCAAATTCATTGATTAGCTCTAGTAATTTTCTTTAGGATTCTCTAAGTATAGTATCATGTCACCTGCAAACAGTGACAACTTTACATCTTCGTTTTGGATTTGGAGTCCTTTTATTTCTTTTTCATCTACGAATGCTGGTGCTAAAACTTCTAAAACTATGTTGACTAAGAGTGGTGAGAGTGGACAACCTTGTCCTGTTCCTGATCTTAGAGGAAATGGTTTCCGTTTTTCCCCATTGAGAATGATGTTTGCTGTGGGTTTGTCATATATGGTCTTTATTATGTTGAGGTAAGTTCCATCTATGCCTACTTTCTGGAGGGATTTTATCATAAATGAGTGTTGAATTTTGTCAAAAGATTTTTCTGCATCTATTGAGATGATCATATGGTTTTTCTCCTTCAATTTGTTAATATGGTGTATCACGTTGATTGATTTGCATATATTGAAGAATCCTTGCATCCTGGGATAAAACCCACTTTATCATTGTTTATGATCCTTTTAATGTGCTGTTGGATTCTGTTTGCTAGTATTTTGCTGAGGATTTTTGCATCTATGTTCATCAGTGATATTGGTCTGTAGTTTTCTTTTTTTATGACATCTTTGTCTGGTTTTGGTATCAGGGTAATGATGGTCTTGTAGAGTGAGTTTAGAAGTGTTCCTCCCTCTGCTATATTTTGCAAGAGTTTGAGAAGGAGAGGTATTATCTCTTCTTTAAATGTTTGATAGAATTCACCTGTGAAGCCATCTGGTCCTGGGCTTTTGATTGTTGGAAGATCTTTAATCACAGTCTCAAATTCAGTGCTTGTGATTGGTCTGTTTATATTTTCTATTTCTTCCTGGTTCTGTCTCGGAAGGTTTTGCTTTTCTAAGAATTTTTCCATTTCTTCCAGGTTGTCCATTTTATTGGCATAGAGTTGCTTGTAGTAATCTCTCATGATCCTTTGTATTTCTGCTGTGTCAGTCATTACTTCTCCTTTTTCATTTCTAATTCTATTGATTTCCATCTCCTCCCTTTTTTTCTTGATGAGTATGGATAATTGTTTATCAATTTTGTTTTTCTTCTCAAAGAACCAGCTCTTACTTTTATTTATCTTTCCTATCATTTCCTTCATTTCTTTTTCATTTATTTCTGATCTGATCTTTATGATTTCTTTCCTTCTGCTTACTTTGGGGTTTTTTTTGTTCTTCTTTCTTTAATTGCTTTAGGTGTAAGGTTAGGTTGTTTATTTGAGATATTTCTTGTTTCTTGAGGTAGGATTTTATTGCTTTAAACTTCCCTCTTAGAACTGCTTTTGCTGCATCCCATAGGTTTTGGGACAACCTTTTAAAGTGTCATAAATAGTTACAGTTGAGAGATTAATTTATTTAGTGTATGAGACATAATCTCTGCATTCAAGAAACATAATGGTCCTTTGCATGCCTTGCTCGAAAACAATTTTTACATGCTCAATAAAAGTTCATCGTTCATGTCTTAGGCACAGAGTCGATTGAAATCAGTATAACTGATGAGCCAAATATAGTCACATAGTAGGCACTCAAACACGTAAGTCTGTTACATGATACTCACAAAAGACATTTATGCTGAATTAAATGAGTAACTATACACATTTACATGATATGATATAACATGACATACAATATGTAATATAATCAATTTTTGTTGACACTTGCTATTTGCCAGATAAAACACTGAAGATTTGCAAATATTATGTCTGAGATAGGTATTATTATTCCTGTTCTCCAGAAAAGAAATTCCAGGATCATGTTTTCCATTTCTGCTAAAAGTCCTCCTTACCTACAGTTTACCTTGTTTAGTTCTGACCCAGTTTCTTTCAGACATTGAACTTGTTATCTATTGTCCTTCACTTTTTAAAAGTGCATTTGTAGATGTACTTATGTTTTATGTGGACATGAAAGCATATTTAATCTTTATTGGTATGTTATCATAATGATAATATATGCCTGCTAAAAACTGTTAAGGCACATTTTAAAACAAACTGACATGAAGAAAATGTCAGATAATTTAGCTTGCTACCTATTTGAGATTACATAGCTCAAAGACACAAGAGTGGCAGGCAACTAATTAAAGTAGAAAATAACTAATAGAAGACTTTCAGGCCCTTAATACACCAAAGAGAAGGCATGATACCATAAAATAGATGGAGCATAAACAGCTATTTGCAGTACATTTCATACAAAGTAAAAATGAAACACAAGGGGACACATCAGGGAGCCGCACTGTGCGAGAAAATGCCATTAGTGGAGACAGTTGAGCCCTGAACAGAGGGTTGTGTTGCAGCAAAGCTCCATGGGAGCTTCTGGTAAAACAGCTAACCCCCTGAAGACAGAAATGTGAAAACAATGAGCTGGACATTTGCTGACAACAGAAATCCCACAGATCATTGTAAAAATAGCACCATTGGGCCAAATGAATGACTCTGAAGTCATCCATGGTCCCTTTTGCTGTGTCCTCCAAGTGGCCTTCTCTGTAACTGTTTAATTAAACAATGAAAATTGAAAACACTGTAAAGGAATCAAATGTGTCTCAACACTTCATAGGAAAGAAGTTGTGATGTGTTTTCATAATTATTCTTACTGGAATCAGAAAAAAAGTTAATTGCCTACTCCAGGTAATTACCAAAATTAGACACCTGTTAAAAATAATTCTGTGATTTTCAACTACTAAACAATGTGTAACCAAGGGCTGCTGATAGACAGCTAGTATGGTTCTTTCTGGGTGTAATTTAATGTAAAGAATGGTGAAGTTATAGAGAAAAGTGGTTAAATGACCAGACAGGTATTCGTTGACATCCTCATTAACTGTCTATATACTCTGACAACTACTGAGGCTAGGCATCAATTTTATATTTGTGGGTCTTTTCAGAGAAACTCACATGCAGAGATTTAAAAGAGAAAAGTAAATTTTGTATGACCTTGGGACAAGGAAAGTTTTGTTGTCCCAAATATTTTGCTGGCTCTTGTAGGACACTGGATTAAAAAAAAAAGCCCCCCTCTGCCAAAGCAAACTATATGCTTTTTAAAACACTATGAATATGTTAGAATTTGTTAGGAAGACTAATCTTAAGATATATAAAAACTCTCCTGTGTTAGGGAGTAATTGTACCAAATATATCCAGGTCCTAACCCTTGCATCCCACAAATCCTACATTATATGGCAAAAGAGACTTTGCCAATATGATTAAGAATCTTGAAATAGGGAAACTGCCCTTCATTATTTTCCTGGTGGTCCTTAAATGCTATCACAATTGTCCTCATAAGAGGGAGGCAGACAGAGATTCTATTACAAAAGACAGAGGTGATGTGATGACCTCAGCAGGGAGAGAGATTTGAAATGCTGTATGGTGGGCTTTGATGATGCAGGAAGAGGCCATGAACCAAGGAACATATACATAGAAAATAGAAAAGGCAAAAAACCAAATTCTGACATCTCAGTTTTGGCCCAGTTTCAGACTTCAGGAACTGTAAGAGAGTAAATTTGCATTGTTTTAAGCAATCTAGTTTGTGGTGATTTGTTACAGCAGCCATAGGAAACTAATAGAACATAATATTTTTTCCACTTTTATTGAGGTATAATTGTGGTGATTTAAATTTAAAGTATACATTTAAAGTATACATTGTGGTGATATGATAAACATATACATTGTGAAAGGACTCCTGCCATTTATTTAATTAATACATCTATCACATCCAGTCAGGACCTCCATTACCTTCTTAGATAGTATTAAACTCCCTCAGTTTTTGTTTATCTTGGAAAGTCTTTATTTCTCATTTACATTTTTTTAAAAAAATATTTATTATTATTTTTTAACATCTTTTTTTTTGGTTGTTTACTTTTGCTGTTGTTTTTTGCTGAATGTCAGGGTCCCTCCTTAGGTTGGGAACTCCATAAGGACAGGGCAGTGTCTGCTCTCCTTAATCTTTTTTTTTTTTTTAATATTTATTAATTTTTTTTTGTATTTTTGAATTTTTATTTATTTTTTTTATACAGCGGGTTCTTATTAGTTATCCATTTTATACATATTAATGTATATATGTCAATCCCAATCTCCCACTTCATCCCACCCCCACCCCCACGCCCCCACCACCACTTTCCCCACTAGGTGTCTATATGTTTGTTCTCTACATCTGTGTCTCTATTTCTGCCCTGCAAACCAGTTCATCTGTACCATTTTCTAGGTTTTTTAATATCTTTATTGGAGTATAATTGTTTTACAATGATGTGTTAGTTTCTGCTTTATAACAAAGTGAATCAGCTATACGTATATATATATATATATATATATATATATCCCCATATTCCCTCCCTCTTGCATCTCCC
>NW_020837960.1:3227159-3232135 GCF_003676395.1 Aethalodelphis obliquidens
ATATATATATATCCCCATATTCCCTCCCTCTTGCATCTCCCACCCACCCTCCCTATCCCACCCCTCTAGGTGGTCACAAAGCACCTAGCTGATCTCCCTGTGCTATGTGGCTGCTTCCCACTAGCTATCTATTTTACATTTGGTAGTGTATATATGTCCCCTAGAGTCTGTCATACAGAGTGAAGTCAGAAAGAGAAAAACAAATACCGTATACTAACACATATATATGGGATCTCATTTACCTTTAAGGGATAGTTTTGCCCGATACAGTATCCTCGCTTGACAAAAAAGCCTTGGGAAGCTTTCTGGCTCAGATGATAGGCCCAGCCCTCACACTTGCTCAATGTGCCTGTTCCTATTGTGTTGGGAAAGAGACATTTGTGACCAGTTAATGTGGTGTCAACCCAAAGACAAAGGTGATGCCCCAATTCCATTCATTCTGGGCCTGGTGGGTGGGGTCATCAGGCTGGGGTCCTTGGGGGTGATACCTTCAGATTTCTGTCATTGTTCCCCACCTAGGACAGCCCTGGTGGCAGACCTCAGGTGATTGTTAAAATAAACTTGAAGAATCAAAATGAGTAATAAAAAATCTTAGCATTTTACTGTATAAAAACTCTAGGGCTTCCCCGGTGGCGCAATGGTTGAGAGTCTGCTTGCTGATGCAGGGGACACGGGTTCATGCCCCGGTCCAGGAAGATCTCACATGCCGCAGACCAGCTGGGCCTGTGAGCCATGGCTGCTGAGCCTGTGCGTCCAGAGCCTGTGCTCCGCAATGGGAGAGGCCACAACAGTGAAAGGCCCATGTACCACAAAAAAAATAAACATAGAAACAAAAAACAAAATTCTAAGAAAGACATCAAAGCCTGTAATATCTGTGTATAAAACAAGGTACAATAAGCTGTGGGACTCTGGCAACCGCCCCAAGTAGGAGAAGACAGAGCTCAGTTCCTTGGGCAGCCCCCAGACCATCCAGAACATCGGGTGCTGGTCCATTCTTTTGTTTCTATCTTGAGGGAGGAGCCTGGGTGTGAGGGGTTTCCTCCCATTTGCTCTACACTGTGTCACGTGGGTAAGTGGCTTGGCTGGATGCTATGAACGTTCCTACCCTCTTGTGGGAATCCTATCTTCATTTTACAATGGCCTAGGTGCTATGGCTTCCCAACTTGTCTCTAGAGTTTTCACAGAGGTGTCCTAGTCTGTAGTTTTTGTCAACTCCATATGTATCTTCAGGGAAGGAAGACAGCTTCCTAGTCTGCTGTCTTGCTGACTTCACACCCCCATGGGCTCACCTTTTAATATTTCTGAAGTAGGGATGACTTTTCAAATGGCGTCTTCTAATTGACTATTTTTTCTCCCCTTTGTGATGTATAAAATAACAGTATATCTTTAAAAAAGACGGATTTAGATTCAATAAAGTACAGAAATTATATGCCTTTAATTAGAAAACCTCAATTCCTTCATCTGTAAAGTGGGAACAATAAGATAAGAACCAAGTTCTTAAGTTTCCTGAGAACTCACTCTAATCATGTATGTAAGGAGTACATGTTTGTGCCTTTCCCTTCCCTTTATCTCTAGTCTTCAGCAGAAAAAGCACATAAACTAGTAAATGAGTTCACTCATAATCACCTACTCTATTAGATAACAGGTACTCAGAAGAGTTAGAAAATATTGAGAAAATAGGTTTTCAGTAAGTTATGAGATGGAACTACAAGAATACCTTCATTTCACTTGAAATAAAAGTATTTCATCATGAACTAAGGTATTCTTCCAGAAAGAGAGGCTCAACGTGGAACAAGCCTGAGTCCCAGAAATGTTTTAATCTACAATCCTTTTCTTTACACCTTTCTTTCATCTTTCTGCATATTCCATCAGGAAGTAAGGATAAACTCCATAATAGTTTCCTTGGATAATCTCAATAGTTCATAGAGCACTAGAGAACTGTTTGTGTACTGAATCAATCTGTAATTGGTGGGAATTCACTAACTTGAATGAAAATTGAAATAAAATATTTTATTGGATAAGCTAGTTTCAATATTGATTAGTTCAAAACAGGTAATTTGACAAACAAAATAATTTTATTGATAAATTAGGGAAAGAAATAATTCCATTCATTTTTAAAATTAATTTTTATTGGAGTATAGTTGCTTTAAAATGTTGTGTTAGCTTCTACTGTACAGCAAGATGAATCAGCTTTACATATACATATACCCCCTCTTTTGTAGATTTCCTTCCCATTTAGATCACCACAGTGCATTAAGTAGAGTTCCTGGTGCTATACAGTATGTTCTCATTAGTTGTTTATTTTATACATAGTATTAATAGTGTATATGTGTCAATCCCAATCTCGAAATTCCTCCCACGCTCCCCCTTTCCCCCTTGGGATCTGTACATTTGTTATCTACATCTGTATCTCTATTTCTGTTTCAAAAATAAGATCATCTATACCATTTTTCTAGATTCCACATATATGCGTTAATATACAGTATTTGATTTTCTGACTTATTTCACTCTATATGACACTCTCTATGTCCATCCACATCTCTACAAATGACTCAATTTCGTTCCTTTTAATGGCTGAGTAATATTCCATTGTATATATGTACCACATCTTCTTTATCCATTCCTCTGTTGATGGACATTTAGGTTGCTTCCATGTCTTGGCTATTGTAAATAGTGCTGCAATGAACATTGGGGTGCATGTGTCTTTTTGAATTATGGTTTTCTCAGGGTATATGCCCTGTAGTGGGATTGCAGAAACCTACATACTGTTTTTCATATTGGCTGTATCAATTTACATTCCCACCAACAGTGCAGGAGGGTTCCCTTTTCTCCACACCCTCTCCAGCATTTATTGTTTGTAGATTTTTTGATGATGCCCATTCTGACCAGTGTGAAGTGATACCTCATTGTAGTTTTCATTTGCATTTCTCTGATAATTAGTGATGTTGAGTATATTTTCATGTGTTTGTTGGCCATCTGTATGTCTTCTTTGGAGAAATGTTGTCTAGATCTTCCACCCATGTTTTGACTGGGTTGTTTGTTTTTTTGATATTGAACTGAATGAGCTGCTTGTATTTTTGGAGTTTAATCCTTTGTCAGTTGCTTCATTTGCAAATATGTTCTCCCATTCTGAGGGTTGTCTTTTATCTTGTTTATGGTTTCCATTGCTGTGAAAAACATTTTAAGTTTAATTAGGTCCCATTTATTTATTTTTGTTTTTATTTCCATTATTCTAGGAGATGGGTCAAAAAAGATTTTGCTGTGGTTTATGTCAAAGAATGTACTACCTATGTTTTTCTCTAAGAGTTTTATCATGTCCTGCCTTACATTTAGGTGTTTAATCCATTTTGAGTTTATTGCTGTGTGCAGCATTAGGAAGTGTTCTAATTTCATTCTTTTACACGTAGCTGTCCAGTTTTCCTAGCACCACTTATTGAAGAGGCTGTCTTTTCTCCATTGTATATTTTTGCCTCCTTTGTCATAGGTGTTAGGTGACCATAGGTGCATGGGTTTATCTCTGGGCTTTCTATCCTGTTCCATCAATCTATATTTCTGTTTTTGTGCCAGTACCATACTGTCTTGATTACTGTAGATTTGTAGTGTAGTCATTTATGATAAAAACTCTACAGAAAGTGGGCATAGAGGGAAACTACCTCAACATAGTAAAGGCCATATATGACAAACCCACAACAAACATTACTCTCAATGGTGAAAACCTGGAAGCATTTCCTCTAAGATCAGGAATGAGACAAGGGTGTCCACTCTTGCCAGTATTATTCAACATAGTTTTGGGAGTCTTAGCCACAGCAATCAGAGAAGAAAAATAAATACAAAGGAATCCAAATTGGAAATGAAGTAAGACTGTCACTGTTGGCAGATGTCATGGTACTATACATAGTAAATCCTAAAGATTCCACAAGAAAACTATTAGAGCTAATCAGTGAATTTAGTAAAGTCTCAGAATGCAAAATTAATACACAGAAATCTCCTGCATTCCTACACACTAACAACAAAAATCAGAAAGAGAAATTAAGAAAACATTCCCATTTACTATTGCAACAAGAAGAATAAAATATCTAGGAATAAACATACCTAACGAGGCAAAGACCTGTATGCGGAAAACTATAAGACTGATGAAAGAAAGCAAAGATGACACAAGTGGAGATATATACCATGTTCTTGGATTGGATGAATCAATATTGTGAAAATGACTATACTACACAAAGCAGTCTACAGATTCAGTGCAATCCCTATCAAATTACCAATGGCAGTTTCCAGAGAACTAGAAGAAAAATTTTACAGTTTGTATGGAAACACAAAATACCCTGAATAGCCAAAACAATCTTGAGAAAGAAAAATGGAGCTGGAGGAATCAGGCTCCTTGACTTCAGACTATAATTCCATTCTTAATTTACAAATCAGCACAGGCTAAATGTTATCCCTATAAATGAAGTAAAATGAAAGACCTAAGGACAATTTTAATTTGGGATGGAGAGTAGCTCACACAATGGTTTTGCCTAGGTCTAGTTATGACAGTGTGCCATATTTTACAATACATCTCCTTAAAATATTTTCCTTTTAATTTAATTACTAATTATTTAGAGGTGGAAATACTTATTTACTTGAATGGGGCTGTTTACTTGAACGTGAGCATTGAATGTATAGTGTTTTGTGGCCCCATAACCTAAATTAATGTTAAAAGTGTTATTTCAACCCCCCAAATGAAGTTTAATACTCTTTAAATGAAGGTTGCATAGAATAAAAGATCTAATTCAAAATGATTGGGCTTCCCTGGTGGTGCAGTGGTTGGGAGTCTGCCTGCCGATGCAGGCGACACGGGTTTGTGCCCCCGTCCAGGAAGATCCCACATACTGCGGAGTGGCTGGGCCCGTGAGCCATGGCCGCTGAGCCTGCACGTCCGGAGCCTGTGCTCCACAACGGGAGAGGCCACAGCAGTGAGAGGCCCGTGTACCGCA
>NW_020837960.1:3232235-3245266 GCF_003676395.1 Aethalodelphis obliquidens
AAAAAAAAAAAAAAATGATTAATGCACATGTACCCTTTCACACATATTCCAGATAGCAGAATCACTGGTAAGTGGTAGTGCAGTTGCTTGTGAAATGGACAAGCAAGTTCTTATGATCCCACTCCATTCAAGTCTTATCCTAGCTCCAAAGTTCAGTATCTTGAAATAATTGATTTTTCTCTTCTCCCTGTATGGTCAACAATTCACCATTCAATAATTCACTAGTTTTTATTTAAAACATCCCAGCATTTGTTCCTTATTTTTCTTTCAACTGCCACTGTTTAAGCCCAGCCTCATATATAGAATTACTGCAATAGCTTCTTGATTAGTTTTCCTCTCCAGCTTTTCCCCTCTCATCATTTCTGCATCCAGTGACATAGTAACATTTCTAAATTACTGTTTTCATCCTGCTATATTTCTCAGCTTAAAAACTTCCTATGGTTGTCCTTGTGGGATAACATCCAAATTCCTCAGCTTGGCACAAAATTTCTTCTACCACCTGACCCTGTTTGCTCATTTGACAAATATTTATTGAGACCTGACCATGTGGTTAGCATTCTCAGTCTCTTGCAACTCCATACACCTTGAAATATTTCACTTTCTGGTTAGAGATTTTTGAAAATATTCCAGTTAAGTTAAAAAGCAGAGCCAGATAACCATTTAAGAGTTACTATAAGACAGTGTGTGTTACTGTGTGCGTGCATGTGTGTGTGTACTTGTACATAAATATATTTTACAAATACATATTGATGGCAGTAATAACATGTTTTATACTGCATTGAAGTTATTACAGTTTATAACGCACATATAGGTGTGCTTTATTTTAATCCATCTGATCTGAACAACAATTAGAAATAGGGATAAATTGATGTTGAGGAGAGAAGGAACTTTATGCGAGATAAATATTTTTGCTCTATAATCTTGAAAGATAGAGCTGAATACAACTATGGCAGATTTGTAGATTGCTACTTTGTCTGTTAAAGCAAGTGTTATGCGAGAATTGTTTTCCACTGCGACAGCTATACATTTTATAGTATGTATCCAACACACTTCACCAGATACTTTGGCAGAAGCAATTTTATGAATTCATACATTTCTTCTTCCTGGTCACGTGGAAAGTCTCTAAACCTATATTATCCCAACTCCCTTGCCAGTAGGTTGGGTCACATGATTGAATTCTGGCTAAGGTATGTGGATGGAAGTAAGACTAGCCCTTTGTGGATCTGACCTTTTTACTTCCACTATTCTCAAGACTTCTCTTCACCTGTTAGGGTATCTTTGGAAGGCCCCTGTTTCTTATGACTTAGTGACCAATATGTAGGAGGACTGTCTGACTTGCTTCAGACTTTGCATGTGTAAGAAATAAACTGCATTTCATTAAGTTACTGAAATTTTTAGGGTTTTCCATTACTGCAGCATCCTGACTAATGAAAACATATTCTGTATTGAATGCAAATTCTTATGCTAGCTGTAACACTGTCACTTTCTTTATTCTCAATAAAATATGTGAGAAAAAAAGCAAGAATAGCATTAAAACAAACTTAGGGCTTCCCTGGTGGCACAGTGGTTAAGAGTCTGCCTGCCAATGCAGAGGATGCGGGTTCAAGCCCTGGTCTGGGAAGATCCCACATGCCACAGAGCAACTAAGCCCGTGCACCACAACTACTGAGCCTGCGTGCCACAACTACTAAAGCCCGTGTGCCTAGAGCCTGTGCTCCACAACAAGAGAAGCTGCCTCAATGAGAAGCCCACGCACTACAATGAAGAGTAGCCCCTGCTCGCCACAACTAGAGAAAGCCTGCGTGCAGCAACAAAGACCCAACGCAGCCAAAAATAAATAAATAAAATAAATAAATTTATAAAAAACAAACAAACTTAACCTTGCATCAATTCTAACTATATGTATATATACTATGTTATGTACATATACACTATCTGTGTGTGTATTTATATACTTACATATTCTATACATATCGCTATGTAAATACATATATGTAGGTATATGCAATTTAAAAACACATATATGCATATATGTATAAAAAGAAACAATGTACAAACTTCAAAACCATTATTTTTCATAAATACACCAAATTCACTACATGCTATGAACTTTACCTACATTAACTCTTTTAATCCTCACAATCACCTTAAGAGGCATTTTCTCATGTAAAACAATTTTAAGATGAGAAAACTGAGGCAAAAAGAGGATAAGTGATTATGATTAACATCATTAGAGACACATTACTTAGGATGCACCACATAACTGAGGGGACTGGGATGTGAATGAAGACGCTGATCATCAAGATCTTCCTGGAAAACTCTTCTCAGCCAAATGAGGATGGCTGGCTCCTCCTCATTTGTTTATTGCCTTTCTCCTTTTACTGAGACCTAAAACTTATGAGGGCAGAGGCCTTAGCTTTGCTGGTTACTCTTCCTTAACACAGTGGCTGAAACATAGTATGTTCTCAATAAATATAGTTTAATTGAGTGGATGGATGAGTGAACAAATTAATACCGTATTTTGGCAGAAGTTATTAGGGTGATTTAAGTTTTATAGCCCTGTGCATTAGGAGGAACTGGAGCATATTCATGACATGCATGGAGGTTTTCTCTTTACAAATGCGTACCTCACTGTGGAGATTACACAAAACTTTATCATGCAAAATTATTAAAGCTTACAGATCTCTTTGGAGCCCTGGAGGCAGAAAGTAACATAAACCACTTTGTGAAGTTGGAATTATTATCCTTATTTACTGATGAGGAAACAGAGGCTCACAGAGTTTCAATGACTTATATAAAATCTCACAGTTGATTGTGGATTTGAAACCAGACAGTCTATTTCCTTGCTTGGTACTCATATTCTATCAGCACAAAATGAACACTCTGTTAATAATGGAGGTTAATGATAGTGGCTTCATGGAGATGAGGAAGGATTTGGCTGGCTCATAAAAAACATCGTACAACTTCACTCCTTCATCTACTCTCTTCTGCTCCCCTTAAAACTTTTCTCACAATTATTGCCTCTTCTCATACTTATTATTTTGTATACTTTCACAAATTCACATGCTTCTGATGTGAACTCTGTCTGTCATACCTTCAAACGTGTCCCCTTTTAAAATTTCACCAGTAGGCCCTAAAATAGGCCTTCACAGCTTCTCACTTCTAGTCTATGCTTTGCAAATGACCCCTTTGCTAGTCTTAGTCAAAACCGAAAAATTAGGCCAATTTAAAGTTTCTAAAGTACGTTTGTAATTATCCATTCAAAATCCTCAGACCTTCCCAAAATCTACAGGTAAAGCTCACTCACAAATCCTACTAATTCTGACATTTTCAACCCTCTATCTACAGTTCCTGTCCAAGTTCTTTCTCAAAGATTCTATCCATAGACAAGACTTTCTCACCACACAGATGAGATGGCCACTCCTTGAGCCATCTTCATGCCATTTTGAATAATGAAAACATTGCAAAAATATGCATGAACCAGTTTACTTCCTTGTATCAAAGTCTTCTTTATTAAGGCTCAACTCAGGAACTCTTTCTTAGATTCCTTCTTTACTGCTCTGTCCCTTCCCCACACCACACTGCAAATTACCTCTTTTCACTGGCCTCTTGTGAGGATTTGCCCAATCTATGCTATGCTTTTTACACTGTATTCCTGTTATTGGTACATTGGTCTCTTTCCTTCTCTAAAGGATAAGTTTTTCGATTCATTATTGTATCCCCTAGAGTACCTAGGAAAGGACTATTTCTGAGCAATTATGGAGTAACTAAAATAGCTTGCATTTCATGTTTTAGATTAACCAGAGATTTTTAGTGGAGGGAATACTTTGATTTAAGCATAGAGAATCTAAAAAAAAAAAAAAAAAAAAAAACAGTAAAAATTGGTTTGGTATGCAATAAATAAATATAAATATAATTTAAGTGGATAATATCCAGGAGTAAAATTATATTTCACAATTTAAAGGTGATCAAGAGGAATCCAAAAAAGCAGATAATCAATCATAGTTTTGAATGACCCCCTAAACACACATTAATATTTACTAAAACCAAATTCTATTTTTAAAGTAATCCTTGAAGAAATAGGACACATTTTTCTAACTAAAACTCCTGCTATTGTTAGGTTATTATACTATTCTATAATACTATGCCAATTATAACATCATTTGTATAGCATAGTCATTAAGTTTAGTGTTATCCTTACAAGTGAATAAGCTGTGTCTTATATACTGAGTTGCTTGATAGGTTGGTTTTTTTTATTTTATTTTTTTACATACCTAACTTAAAGGATTCATTATTAATTTAACATAAACTTTTAAATGTCTCTTTAATTTTAAAATACTTTAGACTTGAATGCACACTTTAATGCATATTTAACTCTAAACTTGTGATCTTTAACTCTATACAGCAGTCCAAATTTAGTATATTTGTCACAATCCAAAAGATGAAATATACACATAGATATTCTCCATACTAAGAAAAGGATGTTTTTCCATGTGATAAAACCATCCATAACATATAGATTAAACATATATTCATGCTAGATGTTCTTGAGTCATATATTTCAATGACTGACAGTCTTTAGCAAAGCAGCAAAGCAACATTTCATGGAATCACAGACTTTCAGGAATTCTTTTTTCAAAAAAATAGAAGACGTTCTCAGTACATTTGATACTTCAGCCTTTGCTAAAATTTGTTCAAACTCCCAACTGTGTTCTGTCTCTTCTCTCAGTATAGAGAGATGTAAATGTGCTCAACTTCTCTGTAATAGCCCTGTGTTCACTTAGATTTCTGGCCTCCTGTGGAGAGTGGCCATTTTGGTGTTTGTGTTGACAAGAGCTCACACAAATTACAAATGTAAATTAGAACATCTCATGACCAAATTCAACACAGCTTGTCTGTTTCATCTCTCAGATGGAAAAGCAATTAGCCATGCAAACTGGTGGTTTTGGTAGCATCAATACCATTAATGAAGGTGCAACAATATTTAAACACCATTGGCTAACAAAGTTTTGTGTTTTAGGCGGTTAAACGGAGTTGAATACTATAAGCTTATTTTTCATGACTAATAAAATTTCAACATTGAGTCAATTTTCCTAAAGGTATACAAAATAACATAGGATGAGACAAATATTTTTAGAAAGAGAATGAAATGCAAATATTCCAGATAGACTTTTTTTGAAAGGGTGAGGGAGTAGAGCTGGCTGTGGCTGCTCTAATTTTGTCTGTTCTTTGGCAAATTAACAAAGCTTAAATGTATACAGAAATCTCTCTTTGCTGAGCAATTTCACTGTAGACTACAATTGCACCATTATTAGTGAGAAATTCTGATTTACAGCTTAATTGGCCAGAAGTGAATATAACCTCAAAGTCATTGCAATAAAGATAGCAGGAACTTTAAGGAGGTACATACGTTAACCAAGAGATCGTCTGGTGTAGCTGGTGGAGAAGATCTGTTTAAAATATTAGAATACTACCTGAGGCCATATTGTTCAGTGCTGACTCCATACATATCACACAAAAGGTCAATCTGAAGTGTTCAAAGAGGTTCTACAATAAAATATTTTATACTTAACAACAATTGTCTGCTGCTTTTTTCCTACAAAGGAAACCAATAATTATGTGATGTCAAAAGGGATTAAAAATGGACCAGTTCTTGCATTCCTATACACTAATGATGAAAAATCTGAAAGTGAAATTAAGAAAACACTCCCATTTACCATTTCAATAAAAATAATAAAATACCTAGGAATAAACCTACCTAAGGAGACAAAAGACCTGTATGCAGAAAATTATGACACTAATGAAAGAAATTAAAGATGATACAAATAGATGGAGAGATATACCATGTTCTTGGATTGGAAGAATCAACATTGTGAAGATAACTCTACAACCCAAAGCAATCTACAGATTCAATGCAAGCCCTATCAAACTACCACTGGCATTTTTCACAGAACTAGAACAAAAAATTTCACAATCTGTATGGAAACACAGAGACACCGAATAGCCAAAACAATCTTGAGAAAGAAAAATGGAGCTTGAGGAATCAGGCTCCCAAATTTCAGACTATACTACAAAGCTACAGTAATGAAGACAGTATGGTACTGGCACAAAAACAGAAAGATAGATCAATGGAACAGGATAGAAAGCCCAGAGATAAACCCATGCACATATGGTCACCTTATCTTTGATAAAAGAGGCAAGAATATACAATGGAGAAAAGAAAGCCTCTTCAATAAGTGGTGCTGGGAAAACTGGACAGCTACATGTAAAAGAATGACATTAGAATACTCCTTAACACCATACACAAAAATAAATTCAAAATGGATTAAAGACCTAAATGTGAGGCCAGACACTATCAAACTCTTAGAGGAAAACATAGGCAGAACACTCTATGACATAAATCACAGCAAGATCCTTTTTGACTCACCTCCTAGAGAAATGGAAATAAAAACAAAAATAAACAAAAGGGACATAATGAAACTTAAAAGCTTTTGCACAGCAAAGGAAACTACAAGCAAGATGAAAAGACAACCCTCAGAATGGGAGAAAATATTTGCAAATGAAGCAATGACAAAGGGTTAATCTCCAAAATTTACAAGCAGCCCATGCAGCTCAATATGAAGAAAACAAACAACCCAACCCAAAAATGGGCAGAAGGTCAAAATAGACATTTCTCCAAAGAAGATATACAGATTGCCAACAAACACATGAAAGAATGCTCAACACCATTAATCATTAGAGAAATGCAAATCAAAACTACAATGAGATATCATCTCACACCGGTCAGAATGGCCATCATCAAAAAATCTATAAAAAATAAGTGCTTGAGAGGGTGTGGAGAAAAGGGAACCCTCTTGCACTGTTGGTGGGAATGTAAATTGATACAGCCACTATGAAGAACAGTATGGAGGTTCCTTGCAAAACTGAACTACCATATGACCCAGCAACCCCACTACTGGGCATAACCCCTGAGAAAACCATAATTCAAAAAGAGTCATGTACCAAAATGTTCATTGCAGCTCTATTTACAATAGCCAGGAGATGGAAGCAACCTAAGTGTCCATTGACAGATGAATGGATAAAGAAGATGTGACACATATAAACAATGGAATATTACTCAGCCATAAAAGAAACAAAATTGAGTTATTTGTAGTGAGGTAGATGGACCTGGAGTCTGTCATACAAAGTAAGTAAGCCAGAAAGAGAAAAACAAATACCATATGCTAACACATGTATATGGAATCTATAAAAAAAAAAAAAAAGGTCATGCCGTACCTAGGGGCAAGACGGGAATAAAGATGCAGACCTATTAGAGAATAGACTTGAGGACATGGGACGGGGGAAGGGTAAGCTGGGAGAAAGTGGCATGGACATATATACACTACCAAATGTAAAATAGATAGCTAGTGGGAAGCAGCCGCATAGCACAGGGAGATCAGCTCGGTGCTTTGTGACCAGCTAGAGGAGTGGGATAGGGAGTGTGGGAGGGAGGGAGATGCAAGAGGGAAGACATATGGGGATATATGTGTATGTATAACTGATTCACTTTGTTATAAAGCAGAAACTAACACACCATCGTAAAGCAATTATACTCCAATAAAGATGTTAAAAAAAAAGGGCCAATTAAAGTGTCCCAGAAAGTTAAGTTTTAAAAGAAATGCAGCAGAAACTTGGAGAAAATAGAAACAAGAATTTTAGTCACCTAGTATCATAATATATAGCTGATGCATTTGAGAGAGCCTGGTATTTCTCCATAAAACATAAGAGAAAGCAAAGTGTATTGGAAGGATTCTGAATATGATAGAAGAAACAATAACAAAGATATACACAGGTAAGTTTGAAGCATACTGTATTCTAAAATACAGTGAAATATATTAAAGATAATTTTGCTTTTACAAGAAAACAGAAAAAAGAGGGGAGATCTTATTGATCATTGAGCAATTGATTTATTTTTTGACATCTTTACTGGAGTATAATTGCTTTACAATGGTGTGTTAGTTTCTGCTTTATAACAAAGCGAATCAGCTATACATATACATATATCCCCATATCTCTTCCCTCTTGGGTCTCCCTCCCACCCTCCCTATCCCTCTAGGTGGTCACAAAACACCGAGCTGATCTCCCTGTGCTATATGGCTGCTTCCTACTAGCTATCTATTTTACATTTGGTAGTGTATATATGTCCATGCCACTCTCTCACTTCATCCCAGCTTACGCTTCCCCCTCGCCGTGTCCTCAAGTCCATTCTCTATATCTTTAATCCTGTCCTGTCCCTAGTTTCTTCAGAACCATTTTTTGTCTTTTTTTTAGATTCCATATATATGTGTTAGCATATGGTATTTGTTTTTCTCTTTCTGACTTACTTCACTCTGTATGATATACTCTAAGTCCATCCACCTCACTACAAATAACTCAATATCGTTTCTTTTTATGGCTGAGTAATATTCCATTGTATATATGTGTCAGATCTTCTTTATCCATTCATCTGTTGATGGATACTTAGGTTGGTTCCATGTCTTGGCTATTGTAAAGAGTGCTGCAATGAACTTGTGGTACATGAATCTTTTTGAATTATGGTTTTCTCAGGGTGTATGTCTAGTAGTGGGATTGCTGGGTCGTATGGTAGTTCTATTTGTAGTTTTTTAAGGAACCTCCATACTGTTCTCCATAGTGGCAGTATCAGTTTACTTTCCCACCAACAATGTATGAGGTTCCCTTTTCTCCACACCCTCTCCAGCATTTATTGTTTGTAGATTTTTTGTTGATGGCTATTCTGACTGGTGTGAGATGATATCTCATTGTAGTTTTGATTTGCATTTCTCTAATGATTAATGATCTTGAGCATTCTTTCATGTGTTTGTTGGCAATCTGTATATCTTCTTTGGAGAAATGTCTATTTAGGTCTTCTGCCCATTTTTGTATTGGGTTGTTTGTTTTTTTGATATTGAGCTCATGAACTGCTTGTAATGGGCAATTGATTTTTAACTTATGTCCAAGTCATGAAAATTTAAGGCATGATTTAGAAAAGAAAGAACATCATGTGAAATTGCAACAGACTAAGAGTAGAATGACACGAGTCCCGAGAGACATGAATAAAGTGAGGGAGTGCTAAGCATTTCAACTGCCTACAATTTAAGGAATACCCAGAAAGCTAACAAAACCTCTACAATTAATAGCATTGCCTGTCACCAGGGACTCTGGCATATTTGTCTTCCTAAAAGTGGCTTTAAAGCATCTTTAATAGTACTTAAAAATAATTATTGTTACTGTATTAAATATGCATTACACACTAATAATATTGTTCCCATTTAACAAAACACAGGCTCAAAAATAGCCTCTTTTCATTGGTTTCACATAGTTGAATTCCATTCATAGTTACACATAAAGGAAGGAAAAGAGTTTAAGGGAGAAGAAAATCTGTAGACACTGAACAAAGGCTAAGACTACATTAAATGTTGACGTCCTTATTGGTGAATGTTGACAAATGGGAACGGGAAGTTCTGATAGAAGCTTCCAGGAAGTGAAACATTTGCTCAGTTGGCATGAACAGATTCTAAGGATGGTGTGTCACAGGAGCAGGAAAGGAACAGACCATCCGGAAAGCGGATATTTGGATAGTTTCATGATGTGAATTATTTTGCTTCTCGTACAGACTTTGTTCCCCCTTGAGATAAACTATAGTCACAAGATCCCAATACAACTACAATATTGGGAATTTATAAGGGATTTTTCTTAGATTTGTGTCTTTCTCTTCTGGGGTTCTTTTACCATAAGAAGTGGCTGTTAGGGACTCAAGAGAGCCAAGAAATCCTGTTGTAAGTAAATCTACAGGCAGGCAAGGGCCTGTTGATGACAAATACATGCAAGAAGTATGGGCAACCAAGTGCAGTTACCTCTACTCAGGCACCCCTGGAACCAGGAGCCCAGACACCCATAGTATCATTCCAGGAAGACTCCATAGGGCTCTGTTGCCAAGTAATATCTGTCTTTTAAGAAGAATACAACTTGAGAAGAAAATTGTAAGGAAATAAATTTAACACATAAAAGTGAAAAGAGGAAGAATTAAAGATTAGTCTAACAGGAAATCTCGAAGAAAGAACATGATGGCAGCAGGAAAATCATATATTTGATTATGGGTAAGTGGTCAAATAAAAGGTAGGGAGAAAGAAACAGATAAAGCAGGACACGTGAATACTTGTGATAATAAACCTATTTCTCCCAGGCATATGGAAATTTTTGTAGTGCTAGGCTGACTCATAGAGGTGGCATGGGGGGAGATAAAGGACTAAAGTGTTGCAAATTGTATCATGTTTCATGACACCCATATGGATTTCCACACCATTTTCACTTCTCAGAAATTGAATGGAGGTTCATAGAGTGGGAACACTCCTAATTATATGGATTTAAATGAGGATACTAAAATGCACCAGCTGTGTGACATTGATGCAGGCACTTAATCTCTTTGAGTCTTATTTCCTCCACTGTAATATGGAATTCATTATATCTGTGAAATTATATTATTTCAAGTGCTCTTCTCATTCTAAATTTTTGTGGTTCCCAAAATTTTCTCCCCCCATTGACATTTTTTTTTTAAAGGGACATATCCACCATCCTCATTTTCTGAGTTATCCTTTTCTGAGAGGCTTGTAGTTATGGTGGCAAGAGGTGTGCTAAGCACAGGAGAGAAGTAGTTGTTTTTATTTCCTGAGTTCCTTCACCTGTGTTCCTGAGTCTAGTGAGCTCTCCCATTTCTTCCCCATGGAAGTACACTCATAGAGAACTACAATGTACTGATTTGTTTATCAAGCATTTATTATATGTCTCTGTTATTTGATGGGGGGAATCAAAGACAGATAAGGTCATAGATCAATAGAATTTCAATGAATTATTTTGTGATGGAGTGATAGATACTGTAATAAAAGCTATGAGAACACAGATGAAAGAAAATCTAATGAAATCTAGATTTATATAAAGAGAAGGGGGTGGGGAAGCATTCAAATATGGTAAATCACACTAAATATTGAATATTGAGTGAGTTGAAATTGACCACATAAAGATATGGAGAAATAACATTCCAACACATTCTAAGAAGAGGAAACTGTACGTTTTTAAGTAGAGGGGAGAATTCAGATTTGTGCTTTACATCAATTGCTATGGTAATACGGAGAAAATAGAAGGAAGAAAGGAGATCAGGCAAGGGTTGTTTTCCAAATTACAGTGACTACATGTAAAACAGCTGAAACATAGTAGGGATTTGATAAACCATTAATGTCCAAACTCTGGAAAGCTAAGGACTCTATGGCCTTTATCATATCATTTTGTGTTTGGTACATAGCACAGAACCTGGCCCACAGCAATCACTGACAAAATGGCTATTAAATAATACATATAATATCTGCAGCACAGTATCCAGCAAGTATCAGGCTTACATTTTTCCTTGATCTGAATCACTTTGGTGTAAGATGATAAAAGAAATCAGGGAGGAAGATATGAGATGTAGGGAGGAGGTTGATATTTTAGATAGGGCCTAGAGAAAGCTTTGGGAAGCTGTCATTTGAAGGAAGTGAAGTATGAAGCCCTGTGGATGTGGAGGGTGAAGTGCAGGAGAGCATTCCATGTAGAAGGAACAGCAGTGGAAAGGACCAGAGAAAGAACATGTCAAGTGTCTCTGAAAAAATGGCAAAAAGACTAACTTCCAGATCCTAGGCTATGAGGCATGTAAGACAGGAAGCAGGGACTTCAGAGAAATAGTGTTATTAAGAGAGAGCTGGGTTTCAGCTATGGCAAAATGGAGGAGGGAATTTTCATACAATTGAGGATAAAGTTGATTCTGCTGATACTTGACTTTGAGTTTCAGAGGGCACAGGGAAATGGGTTTAGTAAACGAGGTGTGGGGAAGATAAGGGGCAGAACAAGCACTGTTGAGTCCTATGAAGATCGGAATCTGGAGGATGGGGAATGAACCGGAAGTCCAAGATAATGGTGATCTTCCTTAACAGGGGCCTGGGCTGGGATGAGCTTACCTTTCGCTGTCACTTTCAGATGCTAATGGAGAGTCTGTGATAGTTGATAAAGGGTGGAGAAAACCAAGACTACCCCTTGCTTCTTTGTCAGCATTTTCAGCACTCCTACAACAGCATGGGGTTCGTACTGTTCAAAAAGGAATTTCAAAACAAAGGAAAGTACACAATAGGCACCAAATCAAATGTGGCCTAGATTTAAATAAATGGTACGACCATTACTGTTATGTTTCCTGGGAGACAGAGCTAACAAAATTTTACTAGAGTAGGGCGTTCATAATCAGAAGAAATTTAGTACAAGGCAACTAAGCTCTGTCTAGGTTCTCGAAAGAGGACTGAGATTGCAAAGAGAGAGGGTTGTTTCATGTCTTGTAAAGGTAATTTCTATTGGGAACCTAGGTCAATCTCAGTTAAGTATATATAATGAGCTGTAAGGGGATTTCCATCATCTTTTAACATTCTGAGTAATCACTGAGAAATGTGTTTTAAGTACCTATAGAATATTATTTTATTGTAAGACAGATTGAAAATTAACTTTTGGAATAAAGTTGCTTTCCATTCCTCAAGCAAATATCAGAGTTTTTTTGCCTTTTGTTTTTGGGTTTTTATGGAATTGAACATTATCCAGTATGAGTTAGGCTTTAGACATCTGATTTGAAAGCTCAGAGTTCTCAAATTATTTATTTTCTATCCCAGACAATCCTCATGCTATAAAGCTCAAAGATGCTCATTTCCTTTCTTTGTTTTTTAAAAGAATGGGACTACTCATTCCATAATGTGTGAAGGTTATCTTAGGAATTAATACTTTTTTTTTTGTTTAAATTACATCTATATTTTGGTGAGCTGTTCAAAGTTGATGTGGAGAATATAAAGCCAGAACTCAAAAAAACAGCTTCAATTAGATATAATAAAATAAAACAAAAATAATTCTTTAGAAAAGGTTAATTCTTATTTAAAAATAAGCTGTTGATTATATAATATATATATATATATACACACACATATATATAT
>NW_020837960.1:3245366-3346909 GCF_003676395.1 Aethalodelphis obliquidens
ATTGATTTAAAAAATGTGTTTAGAACACTGTACTGCTGTCTACTGAATGGATGAGGACAAATCTAGACAGGAGTTTATCAACGATTTGCATTAAGATTCTTTACATGCTATCCATCTTTGTCTCTGACCTTAAGGCTAGTGGGTTGAGGAAAGAGATGAGCTGAACAAGTGGTTACTGTATTTTCATTTAACACCAGCATTCATTGGGCTTTTACTTTGAGTCAGGCACTATACTAGCTACTTTCCCTGCATTACCTGAGGCAATCATCAAACTAAAATGGATTGAATAGAGTCTTCCTTCTTGGTTGCTAGGTTTTGTTTCCTATTCCATTTACTCACATACTATCAATTCCATTCACTCACAATTCCATTCACTCACATACTATCATTTGAAGCCCTGCCATAGCCACAAAACATCTGTGATTTTATTTATAAAGATAACATTTTTCTTTATACTGGTTAAGTTTTTTTTTAAATTGTACGCTTCACATAAGCAAGGATGTCAATAAAATCAAGAGTTTAATGTGTTAATTGTGATTTTTAAAAATAAATGTTAATGGACTTATATATACTACCAAATGTAAAACAGATAGCTAGTGGGAAGCAGCTGCATAGCACAGGGAGATCAGCTTGGTGTTTTGTGACCACCTGGAGGGGTGGGATAGGGAGGGTGGGAGGGAGGGAGACACAAGAAGGAAGAGATATTGGAATATATGTATATGCATAGCTGATTCACTTTGTTATAAAGCAGAAACTAACATACCATTGTAAAACAATTATACTCCAATAAAGATGTTTAAAAAAATGTTAAAATGATGGAGTTTTAAAAATGATTAATATTTATTAAATACATTTAAATTACTAAATAATTATTTACTAAAATATGTGCCTCCATGTATCACCTAAAATCACCTCGTGTATCACCAGTGGCACATATGCCAAAATTTGAGAAATACAACTCAGCTATGCTGTCTCCTACCCTAAGGGTATAAGTTTGGGCCACAAGAAAGAGGATATAGAGTATGCATCCATTTTTTCAGCAGATTCCAAAAGGATGTGAATAACAGAAGATACTGAAAATCACTTTTAATGTTGAAAAATATTAAGGCATTTGTATGTTTATTCCATTGTTTTTAATGTCTATTTTTGTGTGTTACATACAGTGTATATAATATATAAATAAGGCTACATTTAATTTATAAATATACACTACTGAGAATAAAAACTATTTTACTGATGGAGTAAAAACACAAGAAGTTTAAAGTCTTTTACTTAGTGCCTAGAGACTTACCCTGTCCTTTTTGTCCCTCCACCCTACCTTCATAGCTTTTGCTTGAAGGAGGAGAATCTGGATGAATGTTAATAGTCATCTGTTTATTGTCCTTTGGAAAAAAAATCTATAATCTCTAGTACTAGTAGTAATAAGACATTTCCATATGGCCACAAAACTTAGTATTATATTCAGGTATTTTCTTGCATAATTATATCATGCAATCCAAGAGAAAGAAAGCAAAATAATGGTTAGGAATTTTGAAATCTCAAAAGCATGGAAAACTGAAACATTTTTTATAATGTATTTTGATCATAAAACCTTATTTGACCTAAACTTGTTTGAGAGCAAAACTGACTTGAAATGACATGAGGATGTTTTTGTTCTTTATGACATTTAGTATGACTATATATGTGTGCTACGGAAATATTTGGCTATGAGGCTCTGCCTCAGATCCCTCTGAATATGTTGTATGTTATCTTCCTAAAACCCTAAAAATTCAGAACTCCAAGACACAGTTGGCTTCAAGGATTGTAGACCTATAAGTAAATGCCCTATGTAGTTTGTTAAGGTTGTATCATAGGAAACCCTAGAAAATGCTCACTCATTTCGAGTGAGAATTCCTAAGACAGAAATTTATTAAAGCTTTAGATATTATTTTCCAAGAGGTTGTAGAAATGTGAACATTCAATATGTCGTTGTATCAACTTACATGTGAGGTGTTCTCTAAGCTTGATATTTTGTGATTGTAGGAAACATTAAGAAAGATATATATGTATATCTTTTTTAACACAAAAACACATACATGTATGTATATATATATAAAAGCAAATATAAATTATATTTTGATTATCTGCCAATTTGAATTAGCCTTATACCCTTCTTTTCCAAAAATGATTGTGTCTAACATTTTGATTCAATAAATAACTAATATGGATTACTCAGCCCCATTAATTTTTTTAACAAAAATATGTTGAGCAAATCAGGAGTTGGAATTGACCAATACATAGAGGCTAACTTAGATATTTAAGCTGCAGTTTTGATTCATGGTTTTGATAAACATGAGTTCATCGTATACATACATGAGGCTATATTGCCAACACTAGCAGATTTTACTGAGACGAGGGAGCTAAAACAACAAGCTGATAGATTAGTCTTAGAAGACAATGAAAATTATCAGAGAAATATGCTAGTTAAGTCACTATTGAGGGATACCTTAAAAGAGATAACATGACATGTAATGGCGGTTATCACTAAGATGGAAAACTCTGGAGAGTCAGGCAGATTTTACGCTAAGAATGGTAATATAATTATAAAAAATGATGGCAGTTCTGTGTACACTCTGACATCACCACTGAGACTGTCGTTAAGAAGAGAAATAAAGTTCAAGTGAATGTTAGTGCATGGAATGATGGAAAAATAGAAAAAAGTTAATAACACACTGCCATTCTTAAATATTTTAATATGAATAAAATTTTTATGAGAGAATGTAAATTCTTTGGGATTAGGGATTCTGTGGCTTGAAAAGTATACGAATACATATGCATAGAACTTCCAGCAGCCACCCAGTAACACTCTTCTCAAATGTAAACTAAAGGATTCATGTTTAGAGCTGGTGTACACACCAATATGTCTAAAGAAAATCATAACCCTTGAAACTGATTCCAGCTTGAGGCTGCTTTTGGACTTTTTCTGCAAGTCAGATGAGAAAAGTCTCTAAAACTATTTTAGGCTAGAAGTGTCAGCACGGTCACTTTAAAGACATTGGTATAAGTTCCTATAATTTATTTATAAATTCACAATGTGTCTAATTATATACATATTCATATACTTTTCTTTATTGTTTGTGTATGTGTATGACCCCCATAGACTTCTCAGGTCTACTCTGGTTCACAGTCATAATCAAGCAGACGACCTTAATATCTCAGTCACAAAGTGACTTGAATCAACATTGGAGGTTTCCATTCTTTCATTGAATCAGTTTAAATAACAGCTAAATTTTCAATTGTATCTGTACAATATATTTCAGAAAACACACATGGACACATTTGGGAGTAAAGGCCAGTGTTACACTACAGAACCTAAGGAATCAGTTACCATGGACTAGAATGGACCAATGGAAATTCAGAAATCAAGGAAGTAAATTGAACAGAGATTTTGCCAGGGGTTGGGGGTGGGGGAAATGGGGAGACGTTGCTCAAAAGGTACAGTGTTTTCATTATAAGATGCATATGCTCTGAGGATGTAATGTACATCATAGTAACTATAGTTAATAATACTGTATTATGTACCTGAAATTCACTTAAAGAATAGACCTTAAGAGTTCTCACCAAAATAAAAAACCAGAAAAGATAACCATGTGAGATAATAGATGGGTTAATTAATTTGATTGTGGTAATCATTTTACTGTATATATATATATATATGTATATATATATATATATATGTGTATATATATATATATATCAAATCATCACAAGGTACACTTTAAATACATACAATTCTGTTTGTCAATTATACTTCAAAAAAATCAAGGAAGAAAATTGGAAAGAGACTTTGACAACAGAAGTGTGGGTTTTCATATGCATTTTGTCCATGTGCATGTAGCTTTGTGGAAGTGCGGCTCCATTGGTATTCACAACCATGGTACAAATGAACTATGGTCCTTAATTGCTTTGCAGTTTGCCATAAGCAGTGAAGGCTTTAGTAAACAAGGCACTGGGAAATGTGCTATGGAATTGTTTGCATTTTTATTGCACCTTTTCTTTGATTAAATCCATTTTATAATTGATACAGTTAATAGGATTAATGCCCTTGATAATTAGTGTACATTGCTCACTTTTAGAATTGCATATCATTAAAAAAATCATAATAAATAAATAAAGGAATTTCTCTGGCTGGCCAAGTTCCATTTAGTAAATTACATCTTATAACATGCGAAGAGATTTTAGAGTGGACTTAAATAGTCTAATATAAAGAAAAAAATTACCTTTCTTACTTTTCTCACATTAAAAAAATAAAAATACTATATTTACATACTTACCAATGCTATGAAGAGTAACAAATAATTACTCTAAGTTCCAAGAGCTAGAGTCCTATACAAATTTATGTGTCAAAAAATATTAATATTTATACCATACTGATGAGAAATTATTAACCTGGAAAGTTTTAATCATCTCATATACAGTTAAGGAAAATAAAATGTTAGTAAGTACAACATGAGGTTTCCTGAATTTACTTTTTTAAAATAAAAAAAATATTTTATACTAATTTTAGATTTACAGAAAAATTACAAAGATAGTATAGAGAGTTCCCATACAGCTGGTACCCATTTTCTCCTATTCTTAATATCTTACATTAATATGGTGCATTTGTCATAATGAATAAACAAATATTGATATGCTATTATTCACTAAAGTCTATATCTTATTCGTATTTACTTAGTGTTTATCTAATGTCAATTTTTAGTCCTCGATCCCAACCAGAATACCACGTCACATCATATTTAGTCATCATCAGCCTCCTCTTGTAACAGTTCCTGAGTTTATTCCTTAATTTTCTGGATATTAAAGAAATGATTTATGTTCACAAAATGTTGTTCTAAATATGAGCACCCTATTGATTCTAAAGTTTTATGATGATGTGAGGTAAGAATAATTAAAATCTAAAAGTACACATATAAAAACTAGTATCAACACACATGTATGCACATTTACTACTGGCTTTGTAAATCCTTTGAAGACAATGTGTATTAATAACTCACATTCTGTGTAGGCACAACTTTGTTATCTCTGGTCTTTTCAGTAGAACATCTGAAAAATTCATGTGGAGACTATCCTTTGATAATTATTCTAACATTGCTAATGCAGATTCCATTAAGTGTGTCTTCTGGATAATTATCAGAAAATTTCATTATAAATCATATTTTAGAAGTTGGTATTTAATACAAAAAAACCCTGAGCTTTACATTAATAACCCACAGAATATTGGTACAAAGGTCTTATCGCTTTCTGTCTATAAGTTAGAGTTCATTTCAGAAGTTTAATTGGATGGTAGACCATTTGAGACAAGGATCTCAGTTAAGATATTCAACAAACACCATTAAATATTTTGAAAAACCAAGGAAGATTTCAGATTAAAGAGAGCTAAAAAAGGGTCAAATAAGAGAGCTTAGGAAAAACCTACATTAATTATATTATATATTATTAGAGAAAAAGGGAAGGTCTCTATCAGCTATGGGGAGAAAGAGTAGATCATACAAAAGAACAAAAATGAGATTTACATCAGATTTTTCAATGTCAGTACTGGAATCAAGAAAGTCTTGAGGCAACATTTTCAAAGTGTTGGGAAAAAAAAAGCTTAAAACATAGATTCAAAATCCTGATGAACTCTTATTTAAATATATTAAGGGATGATAAAAAATATCCTCAGGAAATATTTGCAAACATATAATGCCTCAGAAGGGTTACCACACAAATGCCTTCAATAAAAACGTTTGGGCAAAGTACTTAAAAATAGACAGACACACACTCAAGATAAGCTGCCAGATTTACTTAGGAAAAAGATAATCAACTATAGTTATTATAATCTTTAAATAAATAGGTACATATTACTATAAAATAGTTATATTTTGTCATCAAATATATATATGCGTATGTGTACCTAGATACACAAAAAAATAAAAACAGAAAACATAAGTATATTTATGAGAAACTTCAAATGAAAATCTACATAATACTGACAAGATAGGCTGGTATTATGGAAGAGAAAACACAACAGAGGGGAGAGTATGCTAAAGTTCTTAATAGTATCATGGTTTGAGGAAGGTATGAGTATCATTTTAGAAGAAGCATGGAAAGAAATTTTCTAAATGAAGAAAAGTGGGACAAACTGCAATAAACTTCTATGTTAAAAACAGTTTTACATATATATGTATATACATATGTTATCTCTAAAATAAATTTAAAAGAACTAAACTCACCATTTAAAAAGCAGAGTTACAGAGCTATTATAAAAATAAATTTAAAATATAATGAGACAATCTAAAGATAAAGGAAATAAAAGCTTAGAAAAAAGAAATATTTGACTGATATTAGCTATGAGGAATCTGGTTCAGCAATATTAATACTAGATAAAATAAGACTTAAGACAATAATGTCCTTTTAGGAATGAAGAGGTTTATTTACCTTTATTGTGAGCCAGCATGATCAAGTGGGGTTTATTCCAGGAATCCAAGATTGCTTCAACATTTCAAAATCAATCCATATCATCTGCCATATTATCAGATGCAGAAAAAAGCACTTGGAAAAAACTAAGCATTCTTTTCAAAGTAGGAATAGAATGGACTATCCTCAATATTTAAAATGCCTCTTGCTAACAGAATATCCAAAGGCAAATGAATGAATGCCTTCTCCCTAAGACCAGGAATAAAGTTCAGAAAGGAAGAAATAAAAGTCTTCAAGACTGGAAAGCATGATTGTGCACATTAAAACTCCAAGAGTATAAGTATTGGAAAGAAAGTAATAGAACTCCCTTTATTTGAAAACAGCCTCATCATAGACATAGAAAATACTAAGGATTTTACAAGAAATTACTAGAACCAAGAAGTAAATTTAGCATAATCATAGAATTTAAATCAATGTGCAAAAATCAATTACATGTCTCCAAATTACCAAAAACACAAATGGATAATGAATTTTAAAAGTACCATTTACACTAGCAGAAAAAGATACAAAAAGGATTTAAGAATAAATGAAAAGTAAACTGTAAAAGATTTCTATAATGATAACTAGAAAACATTACTAAGAAAATTAAATAGAGCCCAAAGAAATAGAAAGAGAGGTCATTCTCAGAGATTGGAAGACTCAGTGTTGTAAGACGTCAATATTTCCCTTAACTGATAAATAAGTTCCATACAATCCCTATAAAAATTCCAGCAGGCTCTTTAGAAGAAACAAATGATCCTAAAATTTATATGGAAACATCAAGAATATAGAACAGCCTAAGCAGTTTTTTTTTTAAAAAAAAGACAAATTTGCAGTAATTGTACTGCCTGCAATTAAGATTTTTATTATTCAGAGAATATGATTGACCTAGAATAGAAAAGAGATCAATGGAACAGAATACAGTTTCCAGATCTTTTCTTTCCATATTTAATAAAAATTAAATAAAGTGAAATATTGATTGTCTCAGTGGCATTTCAAGTACTCAATAGCCATGTGTGGCTAGTGACTACCCTATTGGGCAGTATAGATATAGTACATTTCATTGTCACATAAAGTTTTTTTGAACAGTGCTGTTCCTGCTAGACCTACCCACATACCACATATCATCAGTTTGATTTTTGATAAAGACATTAGGTTAATTCAATGAGAATTGGATGTTTTTTGTTTGTTTGTTTGTTTTTTTGCAGTACGTGGGCCTCTCACTGTTGTGGCCTCTCCCATTGCAGAGCACAGGCTCCGGACGCGCGGGCTCAGTGGCCATGGCTCACAGGGCCAGCCACTCCGCAGCATGCGGGATCTTCCTGGACCGGAGCACGAACCCGTGTCCCCTGCATCGGCAGGCGGACTTTCAACCACTGCGCCACCAGGGAAGCCCGAGAATTGGATGCTTTTAACAGATGTTTTAACAATTGCTAGAACAACTGGATAACTCCATTAGCCAAACAACAACAACAAAAAACCCTCAATACCTATTTCACTCTGTACACAAAAATCTTGATCATAGATCTACATGTAAAACTCAGAGCCATAAAACTCTTAGAAGAAAACAAAATACAATAGGTTTGTGTTTGGGGGGTAGGAAAATGACATACTTAATTGGGCAGAAATATCACTAACCAAGAAGAAATATAATTGGTGAAGGAAGCTCCAAAAAATTAATATTTCCCTTTCATTAAAGGATACTATTAGGAAAATGAAAGTCACATGGGAAAATTATTTGCAGTAAATATATCTGTCAGCAGTCTTTTTTCCAGAACTAAAAACAAGTAAACAAACAAACCAAAAAATCCAACAAGATGAGAAATTTAATAAAAATTGTCAAAAAATTTGCATAGACATCAAATCACCAGTAAGCATTCAGAAAACTTTGTCAACATTAGTCATCTGGGACATGCAAATTAAAAGCACTAGACACCACACACAGTATAAAATGGCTACAATAAAAAAGACTAATAAAACCACATGAAGTTTTTTGATAATGACCATTCTGACTGGCATGAAGTGATACCTCATAGAACTACCATATGACCCAGCAATCCCACTACTGGGCATATACCATGAGAACTTATATATACTACAAAATGTAAAATAGTTAGCTAGTGGGAAGCAGCCTCATAGCGCAGGGAAATCAACTCGGTGCTTTGTGACCACCTAGAGGGGTGGGATAGGGAGGGTGGGAGGGAGGGAGACCCAAGAGGGAAGAGATATGGGGATATATGTATATGTATAGCTGATTCACTTTGTTATAAAGCAGAAACTAACACACCATTGTAAAGCAATAATACTCCAATAAAGATGTTTAAAGAAAAAAAAGAGACATGTACCACAATGTTCATTGCAGCACTATTTACAGTAGCCAGGACATGGAACCAACCTAAATGTTGATCGACAGATGAATGGATAAAGAAGATGTGGCACATATATACAATGGAATATTATTCAGCCATAAAAAGGAACGAAATTGAGTTATTTGTAGTGAGGTGGATGGACCTAGAATCTGTCATACAGAGTGAAGTAAGTCAGAAAGAGAAAGACGAATACCGTATGCTAACACATATATATGTACTTTTAAAAAGCAGTACTGATGAACCTAGTGGCAGGGCAGGAATATAAAGACGCAGACATAGAGAAGGGACTTGAGGGTACGGGGCAGGGGGGAGCTGGGATGAAGTGAAAGAGTAGCATTGAAGTATATACACTACCAAATGTAAAATGGATGGCTAGAGGAAGCTGCTGCATAGCACAGGGAGATCAGCTCAGTGCTTTGTGACCACCAAAAGGGGTGGGATAGGGAGGGTGGGAGGGAGGATCAAGAGGGAGGGGATATGGGGACATGTGTATGCATGTGGCTGATTCACTTTGTTGTGCAACAGAAACTAACATAGTATTGTGAACAATTATACTCCAATAAAGATCTATTTAAAAAAAACACACACACACATGAGGGCAAGACGTGAAGGTTGCATACATTTCTGGTGGTACAGTGAAATGGTTAAACCACCTTGAGAATTATTTGGCAGCTTCTCATGAATTTAAATATACATCAATCCCGTTACCCACCTACTTCATTACACAAGAAATGAAAATTTATGTCCACAAAAAGACTTGTAAAAGAGTGTTTAAAAACTGTCTTATTCATAATGGCCCAAACTTAAAACCATCCATATGGCCATCATCAGGAGAATGGATAATCAAATAGTGATATATCCAAAAAATGAAATATTACATATTCATTTTTCTCATCTACTCAGAAGGAATAATCTCTCTATACACATATTCTCATATGCATCTATATGAATTTAGGAAAGAAATTCAGAAGAACATGAACAAAAACTGCAAAGGCTGGTAACTTTTGGGGTGAGATAGAAGGTGTGCAGAAATGAAGCAACAGAAGGGGAGAAGCAAAGAGTAAGAGGGCAGACTTACATCTTAAAAATTATGTAATTGGCTGGGAAAGGTGAGAGGAAGGCTATTTTTTAAATTAATTTTTATTCGAGTGTAGTTGATTTACAACGTTGTGTTAGTTTCTGCTGTACAGCAAAGTGTATCAGTTATACATATACATATATCCACTCTTTTTTAGATTCTATAGGTCATTAGAGTATTGATTAGAGTTCCCTGTGCTACAGGTTCTTATTAGTTATCGATTTTATATATAGTAGTATGTATAGGTCAATCCCAATTTCCCAATTTATCCCTCCCAACCCTTTCCCCCTTGTAGACAGTTTGTTTTCTACATCTATGACAGAAGGCTGTATTTTATTTTTTTTAATTCTTTGTCATCTTTTCTGATAAATCTCTCTCAACTCATCCTCTTAAGTGAGACCTGTATTCCCCCTGTGATAGTTTGGATTACTTTTTTGCAAATGTCCTTTCTGTCCAACTCCTACTGTGTGTGGAATATATAAATATCCTCAATCCTTAATGCTGCTCTTGTTCATGTGACTTACTTTGGCCAAAGGAATGAGAATGTGGCACGTGAAGAGGCCTTGAGTGTGTTTGCTCAGTTTACCACAGCTGTCATGAGAAGAGCATGTTAGAAGGAATCCTTCCTTTTCAGTTAGACCCCCAACAAAACACATGTAGAGAAATCTTGAATTCAACCTGCAGCCTGGAGCTAAAGCCCAGCCAAACCACAGCTGAAGACGTAGCAACAAAACTGAGTCCAGCCTAGGTCAGACAAATCACAGCCTGTAGACCATGCATAGGAGAATAAATACTTTTTGTTGCAAACCACTGGATTTTAGTGTGGTTACTAATGTGGTGTTGATGTGACTGACTGCTACATCCCCAAAGACACTATCCACTCAAAATACTCCATATTTCTCCTGTTTCCTTCGTTTGTTCTGATGATGAAATAATACAGTGCCTGTTAAAAATATATATGATAAAGAAAAATTATGTACTGCATGTGAACTGGTGTTTTTATCTTAACTTCAGATACAACATTCTTTATGAATTTCAGGGCTGCTACTGACCTAGGAACTTCGTGAAACTTCCTTCTTCTCTTTTCCTATTGTGTTAGTCATTATCTAATTATCTTCAAATTGTAATTTAGAACTACAGAACATTGCCATTGAGTTCACAATATTTAGTTCTTCTTTATTGCTATCCTCATCTTTGGACAAATGAAGTGTTCATGATGATGGTCCACTCTGAGACTGCTTTCTCAGTTCTATGAATTCTTTTCATCTATTAATCCAATTTAGATTCATGGATGTTATTGACAGCTGAACTGTGCCACTTTTTTAAGTCTTAAACTCTAAAATTTAAATCTCAGATCATCCTTTCTCCCTTTCTAAGTCTATGTGTCATGACAATTTGCTCATTCAAATAGCATTCATGTACTGTTTTTGCAAAGTGTTAAAGGGGATTAAACTTTGTAACAAGTATGTACTCATCACCCTTTTATTGTCCATTTCTAACCCACTCCCCTAACTGGTACCTGAGAATTGAATCATGTTTATAGTCCTTGTGCTCAGCTAATGACATGCTAATATTCTCCAAGGTGCCGCACCCTAAAGACATGTTATTAACCCCACAACAGGAAATTTGCATAACTGTCTAAAAATAACTATTTTGCATAACTGCCTAAAAATAACTATCCCTCAAAACTACTTCACAGCCTCACATACAATAGATTCTCAATAAATATTTATTGAAAGAATTGTTGACATAGCCAAGGAAAAACTCCAGTGGAAGAATTTCTGATACTGTGACTAAACATTAAATATTTTAAATTATTTAAAAGGGAAAATAATACCCACTTTCATAAATTCTACTTATGGCTCTGATTTCCACACGTAGCTTTGGAAATAAAATATCGCTTCTAGTGTTTGCTAGTCATAGAAATAAATTTTGTAGTTGCAATATTCCATTTTGGATAAAATTTATAGTATGAGAGAGAATTACAGCATCAGAAAAACTGATTATGACCATAAAGACATATTAAGAGATGCAAAATGACCTGTTCACCAACTCTAACGTTCCCATCAGTGACCTTTGAGGAAAGGCAAAATAGCAGAATATTTTCTCTATGTTTCTGAACTGTCCTTTTTATCTCTAAGTAGTGGCAATACTGCAGAAAAAAAAAATCACAGTGTATATTAGGAGGATTCTTGGATGACAAAGAAAGTCATTTATTTCCATTGAATAAGTCAATCACAAGATCAAAATAATCTTTTCCCTTTCGACTCAGTGCCAGTTTTGTTGGCACTCTCACAAAGAAAGCTTAGGTCTTTTTACTACATTTGTTGAATCAAGCTGGATGGGAGAAACAGAAAGGCAGAGAAATTATAATCAAATGCTCTACCAAAAATACTCAGTATGACCAGTGACAGATTCACTTAAGTGAAACAAATAAGGTAATTAATTATCATTTTTAATAACTTTGCTTTCAATTAATCATTTGAGAATAGACACGATGGATAAACTCCTCTGATATAAATTAGCAGTAAGGTTACCTGGCAAATAGAAGTATACGTTTGAGCAATCACTGTGCTATACCATAAGAAAACAGACTTTTTATTGTGAATTTCTTGTGAGAAATTGAATAAGTGGAAGATTTGTGTCACTTGCATATTTTGGTATTTTACGATTTTATCTTAGTCAGCAATTTTACAGTGTAGGTTTATGTGTTTAAGCTCCATATTTCATCTTTGCTCATTTTAAAAATGGCAAATCTATGCATCAGATCTGCATTATTCTCATATATACATAGCTATGAAAGAGCACATTATGCAGTAAAAACATAATTACCCCTTTAGAATTTTGATGGAAATTCAGAAGGAACTTATCTGTGTTGAAATTCTAAATTCTGGAATATATACGCCCTCCCTTGACTGCTTACTCACTCACTCCCTCAGTTTATGTGGCCTCTCCCACAAATCTCTACACTTACATATTATAGATTTCCTTGTGTTACATATTCACAAATGTTAGGTTTGCACCTGAAAGACTACAAAATCATTTTGCTGAGTCTCTGCTGTGCTTAACACAGAGCTGCGCATCTTGTCTGTCCTCGGGAAGGACTTACTGACAATATATTTATTCTTCTTATGTAGAAAACTGCAAAAGCTTCAAAATTTTTAGTGACTGGAAACATATCTTTACTAAATAATGTCATAGCCAATTCAAGCTTCCAATGTCAAAGCAATATCTCTATGACCTCATTTAGTCAATTCAGTTAAAATATCAGGTAAGTAACTCAGGGACAGAACTCAAGCACACCAGATTCTGCTGATTGGTTGCTTTTCAATTTTCTTCTTGAAACCGTGGCACCATGTAGACATAAATTATTTGTGTTTTGTGCATTTCTATTATACCTTTGGCTTAGCAAGTACATGAATATATGCATTCTTGTGTTCAAATCAGATTTATAACCGGGAAATACATTTGCAGAAAATTATACCTTCACCTCTTTGGCATTGAAAAAATGTGAAAGAAAGAACTATAAATTGCCATTTGAAGTAGTAAAAAATAATAAAAGATAACTCCTTCTGACTATATAGCAATATGTGACAATAACAATATTACTGTCTGTAAGAGAGGTTCCTATTGGCAAAGTACAATTTCTCATCCCAAATTCTATTCCTGAGGAAAGCTATAAGCTATTAACTTGAAAACCTTTTTTACTTAAGCTAAAAAGGAAAAATAATAAACCTATTACCATTTATGTTGTGTTTATAAAGTCAAATTTCCTTTGCTGGTTATGATTGAATTTAAAAAGTTAGTGAACCTACAACCTCAATAGGAAAATCTGTAGTTACAGTTTCATAGATTTTTAACTTTTTAAAACTTTATAAATAAAATAAACATGGCCATTATAAAATAGTTTGAAAATGCAGAAAATTTAGAAGGAAAATAAAATATTCTATTGTTTTTCAACTTAATTTATAAAAATTTTCATAACACTCAAAACTCTTCAAATATCAAATGAGTACATAATGTCCCACTATATAGATGCAGTATATTTCATTAAAATTTTCTCTTGTTTTTGTACATTTTGGTTATTTACTAGCTATGATATTATAAACACTGATATGATAAAAATTAATTAACTATTTAGAGATAATTGTGGCTTTAATTTGGGATCAGTAATCTGAATATATTTTGTTTATTCCTTTTCTAAAACCAAAATTGTGCATTCTTACAGAGAGTCACATAGTTTTAGAAATTGTAGTTTTCTTTTTCTCTTCTTTCTCTCTTAAGACTAACACTGTAAACTCTTTTAGCTAAGTCCTTGCTGTTGTTTAACCACCACAACTCAGCTTAATATGATTGCTTTTCTACTTCTTAAATTTTTAGTTTGAGGCATTAACTAGTGACTTTGCACCCCAGAGGATGACGATTTAGCTTGTATTTCTCCCTTCGTTTCTATCACACACATGCATCCATGGTAGCTGACTCACCTTCCTAATACGTGTATAGCATATTAGTAATTTCATGATTAAGGACTTACAAGTGTATATAGCTACATTTGTATGTAACCTATTTTTACCTCTGGAAGCATGTTGAATTTTTGTGCATCCTCAGTTTTCTGAAATTTCAAAATAATGTGCCTTGGTGGTGGTATATTTTTCTTTAGTGTGTGGAGTAATATGTGCTCTTTATAAACACACATGCATAAGCTCTGGAAAATGTTCTTGTTTTAATTAAGTCCTTTCTTTCCTTTTACTCAGTTCTCTCTCTTTCTGGAACTCTTTACTGGATACTAATCTCAATTTTTTCTTCCTTTGCTCTTCCCTTCCTCCCTCCCTTCCTTCCTTGCTTGCTTGCTTCCTTCCTTCCTTTCTTCCTTTCTCTCTCTTTCACTCTCTCTTTCTCTCTCAGTTTTCTGGAAGTTTTCTTCAACACTATTTCCCAAACTTTTTATTGAATTTTCATTTCAGCTATTAAGTTTTTAATTTTCAACAGATCTATTTCTGTTCTTCTTTTTTATGAAAGCATTTCATTCTTTTTTTTTTTTTTGCGGTACGCAGGTCTCTCACTGGTGTGGCCTCTCTCGTTGCGGAGCAGAGGCTCCGGACGTGCAGGCTCAGCGGCCATGGCTCACAGGCCCAGCCGCTCCACGGCATGTGGGATCTTCCCGGACCGGGGCACGAACCCGTGTCCCCTGCATCGGCAGGCGCATTCTCAACCACTGCGCCACCAGGGAAGCCCAGTACTTCATTCTTGTTTGAAGATGGTATACCTGCTATTATCTCTCTCTGGGATACAGTTTTCTTTACCATGAATATGTCTGTTTCCTTTCATTGTTTCTGTTGTTATTTATTTTGGCTTCTGCCTTTCATGAAGAGGATTCTGCAGCTTGTGGCTGGGAGTTGCTTCTTGAGGGCTTCCCTGAGGGTGATTTGATGCCACTGTATCTTTTCTACAAGAAGTAAAAGTATGACATGTTTACCCCAGTGTTGTAAGAAGTGAGGCAGTTGGGGGAAACATGCTGGTGGTTTCCTCATTCATTAAGTGTATATTTTCTTCCTTCTTAATTCTACCTGACATATGTAGTCCAGAAACTTCTATTTAGTGGGTTTTTTTTAGAGAATATGTTCCGATCTTTTCTGGAGAATGGGCAGTTTGCTGATGAGAGACAGTTGATGGACTATTTAAAGTTGAATTGGGGTTATGGAGAGGGAATGGATCTAGCAGCTTCATAAAGAACTTTTCAAGCAGTAATCCTTATTTTAAAACCTCTCCTTTCTACGCATGTGGATCCACCCATTATTGAGGAATTGGGGAATTTGGTAGCAAAAATTGTGTTAGATCTCAGCCTTCCCCACAATCAACTTTAATTTTCTCCAATCTCCTAAATCTTTCATCTGACTTTCCGAAATGTTGCTCTTTATTTTACTTTAACACTCTCCTTGTCCTTGAGGCATTTTTACTTTAAAAAAATCCTTTTTTTTCCCTAAACAAAATTAATGTTCTTGTCCTCTATCTCTACCAAGAAGTCAAAAGTCTAAACTATGAATACTTGTGCCAATGTGCTTTCCAATACAATAAATAGTGTATTAATTTACATCCTTATTAGGGGTATTTAAGAGCAGTTATTACTTATTTCTGCAATATCTAATGCCAGCTACTGTAAATTTTTCTTCATATTGACAATTTGAAAGGCACAGAAATGGCATAATTTAAAACTAGAACAAATGCTCAATAAACAAATGAAAGAATGAGGGTGTCTGAGGAACAGAGATATTTGGTAACTCTGAGTAAATCACAGATGATCCACAGACTTTGGTATGACTATAGCTAATTAGACTTCTGTTTTATTGCATGATTTCATGAAGAAGGAATCCATGGATAGAATAAAAGGAGTCTTATAAAGCTGAATGGGGAAAATGATATAATAATTTCACTACATTGTAGTATTAGTGATATCTACAACATTGTCACCAAAAGGAATCATACCATATGTATTTATACAAATTTCAATTGTAGACCTCCTGAAATGCTTAGTACTTTACAATTATAGAATGTACAGCTTGATGATTATGGTTAACAATACTGGATTGTATATTTGAAAGTTGCTAAGAAAGTAAATCTTAAAAGTTCCCATCATAAGATAAAAATCTGTAACTATATGAGGTGATAGATGTTAACTAAATTTATTATGGTAGCTATTTCACAATATATACATGTAGCAAATCAATAGCCGTGTATCTTTAATATAATGTTATATGTCAAATATTTACCAATAAAACTGGAAAACTGTACAGTCTTTATTAGTTCATACACTAAATTTTATTATTTAACAGAGCACATGTGTATTCTGTGTTACAAATTTATTTTAAAAACATCTTCCTAAACGCACTTCCATATTATTTAATTCCTTCATAATCCTATGTATTTTTATTTTAGGTACTTAAACACAAAGTAAATTGAGAATCCCCACATAGATGAAAGAGATTGTCTTGAGAAGAATGAGCAGTGGGTGAAATTTTAATGAGTGCCCAAACTTTAGGCATGGTGTAGAATAGACTTTTTGTTTGGATAGCTTGAAAAAATTGCTGAATTTTTAAACACTTAAGTTGATATTCTTTTCACTTTATGTTGTTCATTTTACATTTTTCTCTTTGTTTTCCAACTACAGTCTATCCTTCTAAAATGAGGTCCAAAATTAAGTAAGACTTTTAAATGCCTCATCTGTTTGTACACTTTTTACTAGATTTTATGAGAATATTCTAAGAAAAGAATGGAATAATTTGCCATTCTAATTAAGCCATTGTAGATCTTAATTTGCTGTACTGTAATCACCATGTTTTCATTCTCATTCAATGTAAATGTAAAGTTGAAAGAGGAAAACTGTACTGAAGAAAGTAACCAATAGTCAGTTAGAAACATCTGGTGACACAAAGTTTGATGTGCAGAGTCAAAGTTTGCCTGGAAAAAGATTACACCTCCAAATATAGACCTTGACACTGGAATGCATTCCCACATATTTTTGGTAATTGATGCTAGCAATTCTTTAAAAGGCAAGAGATACAATTAGACATATCAATTGGCCAATATACAAACATATTAAAAACTTTACTTTTAATATCTTTCTTCTTTCAAAGTTTATTGAATGTGATAAACACTGTTTTTTTGTGACATACAAAATTTTAACAAGATCCATACTCTGATATTAAAATGCTCACAATTAAGGCATAGGGAACAGACAAGACTAATAAATTCTATTTACTGTGATAAGTAAAATTGATGTGCATACCAGGTATATTGTTGTCCAACATAAAGATGAATAAAGTTTGTCTGTGGCAGGAAAGGAAAGGGAATTAACGGAATATTTGCACCAAAATTATTTGAGATGGTTTACTAATTGAGCATATTAGAAAATGGAAAATTTAGAAATAGAAACTAAAGCATATTAACCAAAGGGGTAGGGATCAGTGAATATTAGCTAATTACCACAATAGGTTTTACTTTTTCAGTAGCATGGAATACAAGAGGAAATCTGTTTATTTTCCTGAAGAGCATTCCATGGGGTACTTTATTAGAAAGATGCTCCTAGAAAAGATAATCTGTGATAAAATGCTGAGGAAATATGGCATAGAATATATCTATGAATATTAGATTTAATTAGAAACTATGTATTATCTCAACTATGTGTATTAGACTTAATTGAATTCTTACAGTAATGAAAATTATATTAATGTGATTGCTATTTATATCCGTTAAAAAACCCAATATTTTATTAAACATATTTTGGAAATACTGGTTTGATAGTTTTTATTTAGTGACATGCACAATAAACTCATATATTTATGTAATCACATTTTCCTGCTTAATAAACTGTTTTGAATGAAATAGCCAGAGTGCAGTTTAAAAAATTGGAAAGAGATGAAATTTTTAAAAATCACTAAGGGGACAATTTAAGATGTTTCTTTTACGGTGTATTTTTTATTTTGCAATATTAGGTACACTAACTAAATTCACTGCCAGTTTCAAGATTAAAGAGAAGATGCAATAAATAGAAATTATTTTAAACTACTGAGGAAAGTTGGCATTTTGAATTCTGGAAACTGTCTTTGAAAGTTAATGAAAGGGAATTTAAAACTATTGATTAATTCCTGTATTTTAAAATGAAATTTGAGACTACTGATGTAACAATTGTAATTGTTATAACAATTACAATAATTGTACCATATATGCAATCCATACATCTACTTGAAAAACCTCAGAAATTGACTTCCTAACTCTGCATATATTTTCTGAACCAAAGTAGCAGAGAGGCAACTAATCAAGATATTTTGATTGAACACCTCTGAATAATAAATAGAATTTTGATAAAGAAAAAAAGAAAAATACTTGCCAATGTGAATGACATTCTTTTATTATGAAAAAGAAAACTGACTCTGAGAAAAAAATACTCAACCTTAAAAGTAATCATATATTCCAAATGATTGCATGAATTTTCTATTCAACAAAGTTCAAATTTCAGAAATTTTGAGAAAAAGGAGGAAAAGAAGCTAATTTAAACTTATGGTGAAGTTTAAGAAAATATTTATTCAATAAAAGATTAAAAAGTCATCTACATTTTATAGTTAGATACTAATTACAGACAAGATACACTATTCCACATTAGAAAAGTAGAGTGGTGAGATAGGGAGGGTGGAGGGGAGATGCAAGAGGGAAGAGATATGGGGATATATGTATATGTATAGCTGATTCACTTTGTTATAAAGCAGAAACACATCATTGTAAGGCAATTATACTCCAATAAAGATGTTAAAAAAAAAAAAAAAAGGAAAGAAAAGAAGCAATCTTAACTGAAATTGGAAAAAAAAAGACATGGATACAATCAAAGTCATCTAAATTAAATCAAATAAGGGCCATCAGAAGAGATGGGAGTTCTTTTAGACTAGAAAAATAGTAGTGTAATTTGTAAATAAATAGGAGGTCAAAAGGGAATTACAAACTCTGTTAGAGACTGATGGGACTGAACCAAATGATTGTTCATTGTATTATCTGCTTAAGAATTTTGTGCCAGAGAGAGAATAATAGAACAAAAATTGCATTTGTAAAGTGAATGAAAGCTGCATTTTGGGGGGTCATAATTAACATCAGCTGTTATAGAAGTAGTTAATAACACATTAAGAAAAATGGAGATGGACCAAATATTTGAATGCATGTGTAATTATGGTTATTCCTATACTAACATCATATTTTCATTTTAGTGAGACTTTCCGAGTTTAACATCAAATTAATTTTATTTTTTCTTAGAAGGAAATTTAAAGCATATATTTTATTGAAGGTTTTTTTTTTTCTTTTTAACGTTACGTGGGCCTCTCACTGCTGTGGCTCCTCCCGCTGCGGAGCACAGGCTCCAGACGCGCAGGCCCAACGGCCATGGCTCAGGGGCCCAACCGCTCAGAGGCATGTGGGATCTTCCCGGACCGGGGCACGAACCCGTGTCCCCTGCATCGACAGGCGGACTCTCAACCACTGCACCACCAGGGAAGCCCTATTGAAGGTATTTTTAAGTTATTGGCAATTGATATAATATACATCAGTGCTTCACGATGTTTACCAATGTTTTGGTCATTCAGATCACTCAAAACCATGGCCAATTTCTTCTCGTTTTAAATTTGATTGTGTTGCGGGTACTCAATTCCGTCTCAAAGTTGTGCTTTGTTGGATATTTTCCCAACTTGCTGCTATATTAAGCCAGGCAGGTCATACAAATGACTGCCAACAACTGAAATTGGCATGTATTCTTACTGGTTATGAAGGGGATTGGGTGGCTTGAAACACACCTGAGGAGCCTAACAATTTTCAAGCCATTAAGTCAAGTCTTCCTCCCATGAAGAAAGTCAGAAGATGGTAGCAACAAAACAAAAAGGTCCAGTTATTTTGCAAAATTAGATTGTATTTTCCTCCTACTTTGCTCCTATTCCTTGACTGTGTTCCATGGAGTAAAAGACCATGAAACATTCAAAGAACTATTCTATTTTGAGACATTCTTAAAACTGCCTCTTTAGAAATTCTCAAAGGGTATATCAACCTGAGGCTATGTAATAGTCTCAGACCAGCTTAACTTTTATATTCTTATTTACTGATTTTATCCTAAAATATCAGTAGCTGAGGTTCTCATTACACACATCATTCTCTGATGGTCTGAATTGAACTGACTAATCAATACACACCTTCATAGAAAAAGAGCTTGGATTTATAACTGATCTTCATTTCCACTATGACTCTCAAAAATTAGACTCGAAAACTTGAAACATGATTTTTTTTCTCTCTGCTCAAGTTTTCTTTTTTTTTTTTTCTTAATTAATGAATCAGGGACACAATCTTCAAATTAGAATAGTAATAATAATAATGATAAAATGATACTATTGTTATAGTTTTATTAACCTTTTTATTATAAATAATTTAGATCAAGTTTATAGATAGTATAGTGTTTATATAGCCTCTTTTGATTAATCAGTACAAAGCAGGTGATACCATATTATGTGAAAAAAAATCTCATAAATCACTGGTATTATCAATTCTACAGTTGAATATTTAAAGGTATTAGCAGTAAAACACTTAGATATATATTACATTTTTTTGCTAGTATATATTGGATACTCAGTATGTGACTGTCTGTGCAAGGTATAGAAGATACAAAGGTAAACAAAGCAGATATCCTTTATAGAGATTGTATTTTAATCCAGGAGGTGGACAATAAACAAACACATAATTGTATGGACATAGAACAAATGAATAATTCATCTAATAATTTGTTCCTAAAAGTTGGCAAACGTTGACCTATGGATTGTAAATGACTGTGTTATAATTTCAAAGGGTAGGCTTAACATTAGGTAAGCTACCTAATGTTAAATGTCTACAAATATGGCCAAAAAGGTTTTGATCATGCAAAGATAATTTTGTTCCTCTTGAAGCCCCAGTTACCTCTAAAATTTTGATTATTGAGAAAGCATAACAAGAGGATCATTATATATTATATGGCATTTACTGAAAGCATTTATAGCTGGGCACAACTCTAAGTACCCAAACAATCAAAAGCATGGTTGCTCTTTTCAGTTCTCATAGCAGCCTTATGAGTTCTTTCACAGGTAAGAATTCTGAGGGATAGAAAGATTTTGTAATTTACCTAAAATTGCACAGCGCTTAAGTGAGAATAGGTCTATATGATTCCATATATTGTAAACAGTATATTTCATTCTTTGTCTATTACTGCAATTAATAATCTGTTGAATACATACAAATGGAGGAGGAAAACCTAATACTGCCAGGGTAAGAAAAAATAAAGTATAGTAAATGGCTCTGAGGAAATGTGATTTAAAGTTTAAGTTTTCTTCCAAGTAACTGGAAAAGATGAAAATGATTTTAGAAAGAGATATCTCTAAATGATAAATATGGGAAAGCAGAGTTACTGGTGAATGCCCAGAAGTTATCAACTACAGAATTCACAAAGTAGAGAAGGAAAAAAGGAATTTAACTTATTACAGATTCATAACTATGAAGTCTCTTTATGAAAGAACAGAGGACTTGGAATGAAAGCAAAACACAAAACTACAAAGAAGATGTAGCCCACACAAGAGCCAGTGTTAACATTTTTAATAATATTATTTGTATTATGGAAAATATTTGTTAAAAATCATATAGGATGTGTCATGGCATTTATTTTCTGCCCAACATGGGAATCCAACTTCAGTTAGGACTCAATCTCGAATATATTAGTACTGTCTCAAAGCAAACTAGATGCATTAGCCCTCTTATTACCACAGATGAGGCAGGATTCAGAGGCAAGTAGCCAGGGAACAAAGAATACACAATAGAAAAGGACAAAAAAAGTATCAGCAACTATTAAGTAAAGAGAATACATTACCAAGTAGTATGGCACATGTTTTGACCACATGGTTGAAAATAATACTTTCTTAGTAATGAAATTGAGTATATCTTCAAACACACCAATATACAGGTAATGTATGAATCTATACCTTTAACTCAGTCTAGTTTTAGAGCTAGATACTAATATTTTCATTTGCAGAGCCTCAGGGTGTAACAAGTACTCAGCTAGGTACTGAAAATAAATAAAAAATTAATGGCCAAGCTTGGGCCCTCAAACAGTGGAGAAGAGAGATAATTAAAATATGTTGGCTAGGATATCTGCTTCTGACCATGATGAGTAGCTGGTATTAAACTAGTTCTTCTGCTAGAACCATAAGAAAACTGGAGAAAATATGTGAAATAGCCATTTTCATATATTGAAAAAAAAAGCAGCATAAGTCTGTGTCCCATAAGAAATAAAAGGAAAATGAAGTGATGTGTTTGTCTCTGTTTTTGTTTTTGTTGTTGTTGTTAACATGGAAGCATTTACTGCATCCCCATCACAGAAAGAGTGAACCCAATCAAAGCTTTATAGTCTTGCTAAGCTGAGGAGACAGAAAAAGAGTTTAGGAAAGTTGAGATAGCTGAAATTTGAGGGACAGTGTAATTAAATCTGTATGAGAGTCCCTTGAATCCTGGTTTTAACTCTAAGCTACATATACATAGAATGATATGCAATGAGTTCAGGCAAAGAACAACTGCCAGGAAAGGATTAACTACCCAGAAACTGTAACCTGAAGAATTCTTAGATCTCATGGGATTGGAAGAATTCATGACATGAATAATAAGTGTGTAAAGACCCTGTTGAATATAAATAACATTCAATAGAAATTTCAGCAAAGCCATAAATATGGCTCAACTTGTCCTAGAGCAAAAGATACTTTATATTCATCTTCAAAAAGGTGAAAAATAAGTCTCAAATGGATCAAGGTGATTAAATATATCAAATTCTTGCCAAAACAAAATTCAACACTCTTTTAAAAAGAAGGTAACAAAGTCTAGATACTCAGCACTATTTATAATGTCCAGTATACAATACAAATTTCTAGACATGAGAATGGACAAGAGCTTATACCTCATAACCAGAAGGAAAAGTCATTCAGTAGAATCAAAACCCATAAGTGACAGCGGTTATACAATAGAAAGACACTGACTCAAAAAAGTTACATTACATACACAAATGTATATATATATATACAGATGACTAGTCCATATATATTAATTATATATGAATCATATGTGATGATGAATCAAATAATCATAGGTGATCCTGTCACTAATATATGATATCACTAATATATCTTCAAAGAAATTCTATAGCTGAAAATACAAAATATGAAATAAAACTTCACTCTATTGCATAAAAAAGATTAGACACTACAAAAAATTATCAAAGTAGTGAATTTGAATAAAGAGCAGCAGAAACTAACCCAAACTGAAATATAGATAGCAAAAATGCTAAAAGACAAATAAAACAGAATCTCAGTGGTCTGTGTGACAATATCAAGTAATTGACCATTGGTTTACTGAGAATACCAGAAGGAGAGGATGTGGAGGAAAAAGCAGAGAATTATTTGAAGTAATAATGGACAAAAATATTTCAGATTTCATGGAAATCTGAAACAGACATATTCAAAATAATCAAGATCAACACAAAAAAAATAATACCAAGATGCATTACAGTAAAACTTCTGAAAAATAATGACAAAGAGAAACACTATTAAAAACAATCAGAAGGGGAAAGAGGAGTAAAATCCACACTCATGTAAAAAGGAACAACTGTAAGAATGATGTGCAATGCAAGGCACATGAAAATGCAAGGTGCATGAAAATGAAACAGCAGTCTTACAAGTATTAAAATAAAAATCTATTAAACTAGGATGCTATATCTTACTAAATATCCTTAAAAATGAGGGCAAAATAAACACTTTTTTATGGTATACTATTTCTGAGAGAATCTGTTGACAGAATACTTACACTACAAAAATTTGTTAAAGAGATTTCTCCAGGCAGAAAGAAAACAATTGGAAATGGAAACTAAGACATGGACAAAGAGAGAATAGTCCAGAAATGTATGGTCAGAGGTAAACATAAACTAATTTTTTCTCACTTCTAAAATTAATTCTAAAATATTTGGCAACTTAAAGAAAAACATGATAAAAATGCATGAATGGGTTTATAATACATATTGAAAAATATATGACAATCATAGCATAAATAACACAAAAAGGGGAAATTGACATGTACAGTTCTATGGGATACACATTATAGATTAATTAGAATAATATTATTTGAAGTTAGAATATGATGACAAAGTTATATGTTTTGTAAATTCTAGTCAAATTACTAAAATGAAAAAGAAAGAAGTGAATTAATGAGTCAATAGAAGAGATAAAATGGAATACTAAAAATATTCTTGTATAATAAATAAAATATGACAGGGGAAAGAAATAAGAAACAAAGAATATTTAGGACTAAAATAAAACAATTAGTATGATGATATATTTAAACCAAATCATATCGTTAATTATAAGTGGTTTCAATACTCCAATTAAAAAAGAAAGATTGTCAGATTGGGTTAAAAAACATGATAATACATATTCTGTCTATTAGAAACCAACAATAAGAAAGATATATAAGTAGAGTAATAGAAAAATCTATACCATGTAAAGAAACAAGGAGGGGTTATATCCATAGCAGGTAAAGTAAGCATTCTCCCAAACCTAGAGAAAAATAAAACAGGTATTCTAAATAAAAATAGTGTTTGCTATGCAAACATCTTCCAAATAACACCTTAGCAGTACCTTTCTACATATTTGACAGCCAACAAGTTTGCCACTCCAAAGATATACATGTATAGAAATTTTGAACCATCACTACCCTAGTGATATTTCTACAGTTCTTGAATTAATACAAGACTTTCACTGCTTACTTTTCTCTACCTTTCTAGCCCTGTCTTTCATTATTTTCCTCACAGGCACCTTGACTACGGCTACATTGAATGACTTACAGTTACCCAAAAGCAAGTACAACATATTTAATCAAATATCTCAGTATTTTACATTCATTTTCTAGCATGTACATTCCTACTCCTACACATGGATATTTCTTACAAATCCTTAAGTATTCAGCTCCAATATTACCTGTTTCGGGAGGCTTTCCATTATAGCTTCAACATAGGTGAGGTTCCTCTTTCATGAGATTCTACAATGACCCCTCTGTTTGAACGTGTTGCCTACTCCAGCTTTGTTTCTGAAGTGTATATGCAGGACTAAAGTAAAAGAACTCCTAGAGGAGAGGAATCTTGGTTTTTGTCTCTACTGTTTTAGCACCAAACTCAATAATTAGTACAGATAAATGACAGTGTTACAGATTGTACTGAAGCTAAGATATTAGATTCCAACATTTTGATTTGAGCATTGGAACGTTACTTTGCAGGCTACAAACTACTAAAATTGGAGCTTTTTTAAAATTACCAAGAAATGTTTACAGCAGACAGCTTAAATTCATTTCTATACTCCCCCATTCTACCTAAAGACAACGTTAAATTTCATGAAGCTTCAGCAATTTCCAGGTCAATCTCAGAAATATAACAAGACAGGAGAAAACAAAGCATTTTCATATTCTAAGAATAGAGAAACTTACTTTTAACATTGCTTTTAAAACATATCATTCACTTTTTCCAAGTGAGAGTTGATTTCATTGAAATGAGAAATTTAAAATAAAAATTATTGTAAGCCAAATAACTTGATTATCTAGTTCATTTTTTCCATTTTATTGATATGGACTGAATTTTCGAAGTAGCAAATTCCTTCGGTAATTATTTATTGAGAGTTCACCATGTGTCAGGTGCTACGCTGGATGCTGAGAATTTAGCAGTGAATATAGACAAGGAGAAAAGACATGCATTAAATAAGCATTACATAAAATTAATAAATTATATTCATGATATGTGTTAAAAACAAAAGCCAGTGGATGCTACTTGCACTTTCCTCAGGATTCCATTGTTGGTTAACAAAACAAGAGGAAAGACAAAAAGCTTGATACTAGGCAACAGGAAACTTTGAAATCTGATGTTAGATCTTATGTTGTCTTGTGCTTATCAGATGAAATCTTTTTTTCATTCAGTAATTGCTCAGTTATAAAAAACTGCTATCATTTTTAAATTTGATGTTTTACCTACTCATTACATTTTTAGCAGTGTAGTTTATTTCCCCCAGGAGCAATTTCTCCAGAATATAAATATTTCAATGCTGTTCCTTAATTTTTAGGATCACTTAGCCTTGGTGAAATGGATTTTTATGTTGAAGAAACAAATCCAAAGGGAAACTATAAAATTTACTACTGCTTAGATAAATTCATGGTGACAACTCATAGGGAGGGATTGTAGAAACTATCTTTTCCTCAGTAGGGAAGGGATTGGGTGAATGAAGTCAGGGGATAATCATAAGAATAGATTTGACTTTGACTAATTTTCTTGCTGTCAACTATGGTGGATCTTTTCATAATTATTACATGTCATTCATAGGAATCCTTTCTGGGTCTACCCCTGGCCATGAAAAATGGCTTCAGACAAATTCCACAATTTCTTACAGAATGGGTTATGGAAAAGACCTTATTGGACAAAAATACAAAGTTACTTAGAGCAAAAGTAGCAAGAAAAGAAAAGATGTGGTCCACTTAAATGCCGTGTCAACTCATGAGAGGTGTTAGCCTGGGGCTCTGTTGGAATCTTAATGTGGGTCTGAGCTCCATTACGGATATTCTCCTTCTTGGGGGTCTCACTTTTTATAGGAGATCTGTGAGAAAGTGCCCTCTTAATAGAGAATGAACAGGCTACTGGTTGCCTGTGCTGCAACTGGAAATATACAAGGTTACTGTGAAAAGACATGTTGGAGAACCAACTGTTGGAAAGAGTGTGGAACCCACCATTTCCAAGTTAAACCTGCCCTGGTTAGCCAACTCTGATTATGTTTCTGGTTCTCTACTTTACCTTATAACAAAATCACTTCTTATACTTCATAACTATGCACAGTCTTTTTACATTAAGAATTGTCTGAAATAAAGCTTATCTGCTCTCTTAAATGCCTCTTAGGCATGAACTTTTGCCTGCTTTAGGTGTTACTCTTTTTGCTGAGGAAAGCAAGTTCCTTCAGGCCCAGCTAAACAATTAAGTGATCTCCCAAAGTCATTTTTTGGAGAATCCTCCTTATTTCACTACTTTTAGATATGTAAAAAATAATTCATCTTGAACTTGCAAAACTGCAGCCATTTTGAAAAAACGTAGGGAATTTTCAAAATTAGTTATCTAATGACAAAGAGAATGAACTGTTCCCTGAATAAAGAAATCCTTTGATGAAGCAGAATAAATCTTTAAAACTAATTAATATAAAAGAAAAGAATTTCTTTCAGAAATTTATAATATTAGTCAATTTAATTAACACAACATGTTGGACAAATTTATGGCTTCAATGTGAAGCCATGAGATGAGTGTGCCCAGCTATCTGAAATATGCCTTAAGTGGACAAATAAAATTAACTATGTCGTTGCTGAATACTAATGCTAAATCACTATTTTTCTAGTAAATGTCTTTCTATTGAAATTTCTTTTAGAGTTTAACAGATATCATTTTACTGAAAAGAAAACAAAAAAAATTATATTTTCTTAAGCTTATACCATACTGACAACTAACACAATTAACTGTCGTTTCTCTTTTACTTAACATAAATAAGTTCAGAGTTAAGCCTTGTAAAAAGCAGTGATTCTAGATCTCCAGAGAATGTACACATAACCAGTATCTTCAGTAGAATTTGTTTGCTCTTTTTTTCCCAATCAAATTTCAAGTGCCTCTGAGTTCTCAGAAAGTAATGGAGAATAAGCATGTCTCATTTTCCTCATGAATCTTTTGCCCAGATGGTAATATAATCTTTCAAACTTAAAACTCTTTATTATAATCAACACCTTCTTAAACTACTAAATATTTCTTTGGCAATAGACAATATGTTACTTAATAATCTTGAAAATTTACTTGTTTATTTTTGTCACAAAAGTAAATTATGAGTAATTTAAGCTTATCTAACATACCCCAAATATCATAATTTTCAGTGCACTCTGATGTTGACATAGGGTTCAGGTTTAAACAATAAATACAGTGCCTCAATAACCAATTTAAACAGGTATCATTAACCCTGATTACCACTGGTTAAACCAAAACAGGGTCAAATGACTTGTCTGCACAGATTTATGTAGCTTTTCACTGACAAGAGGCAGGGCTGAGATCAAATGTCTGATTCTTGGTGAGTTATCATGATTTCATTGAAGTAACTCACAGATATTATAAGTGAATGGGACACATGTGGCCTCTTATACCTATGATAATAAGATGCCAATATTCTTCATTAAAGAAAGAAGAGACCTGATTCAACTATGCTAGGCAAAATGCCATGGCAACAGCTGGTTTCTCCCTATAGCAATGATTTTACAATCCTGCTGGAAGGCCATCAGCTATAGGATTTTCCCCTTTCTTTGTTAAAACTCTTTCTATTACTGCAAGTTAGTGTTAGATGCTCTTCAGAATGTGATAAGGAGGGAGAAGGTGACATATGAATACAGATAGTATTTTCTCCCATTAGCAATAGTGAGGGAGAGGAAAAGGAGATGGCGGAATCAACCTGTAGCAAATAATAAAATAATTCTTGTGAAAGGGATAAATGTCAAGAGGCTCTGGTTGTATTAAGTGAAAAATAGTTTTATAAGAGGTGAAAATTAAATTTAACAAAGATAGTAGTACTGAAAAATGGTGTCTGAATAATCAGAAAAGGAAGCAAATAATATTGGAGGGAAGAATAAGTGGAAAAAAATCAGTAGGAAAAAGTGACAAAAGAAATAATCCTTATTCAATTCTCTTTCAATAAAGCTATTAAAAACTAAGTTAAAGCAGCCTTTTGGACACCAGTATAAATCAAAGGGAAAATTTACAAAAACATTTATTTGGAAGATAGATGAAAAAATTGCAAATTAAGTAAGTCAGAAAGAGAAAAACAAATACAATATGCTAACACATATATATGGAATCTAAAAATTGGTTCTGATGAACCTAGGGATAGTACAGGAATAAAGACAGAGAAGTAGAAAATGGACTTGAGGGCTTCCCTGGTGGCGCAGTGGTTGAGAGTCCGCCTGCCGATGTAGGGGACACGGGTTCGTGCCCCAGTCCGGGAAGATCTCACATGCCGCGGAGCGGCTGGGCCCATGAGCCATGGCCGCTGAGCCTTTGCATCTGGAGCCTGTGCTCTGCAACAGGAGAGGCCACAACAGTGAGAGGCCCGTGTACTGCAAAAAAAAAAAAAAATAGAAAATGGACTTAAGGGCACGGGGGGGGGGGAAGGGTAAGTTGGGACTAAGTGAGAGAGTTGCATTGACATATATATACTACCAAATATAAAATAGCTAGTGGGAAGCAGCTGCATAGCACAGGGAGATCATCATGGGATAGGGAGAGTGGGAGGGAGACACAAGAGGAAGGGGATAAGGGGATATATGTATACATATAGCTGATTTACTTTGTTATAGAGCAGGAACTAACATAACATTGTAAAGCAATTTTACTCCAATAAAGATATTAAAAAAACAAACAAACATAAGATAGCCGAAACATGACCTAGGAATATTTTGTTATACCTGATACCATAAATTATGCAGTAGTAAAAATATGTCTCATTGACTCAATAGGTAAATTAATGATATATTTCATTGTTCTAAAATGTATACATTAACATTAAGGTGTGGTTTGTTATGGTACATAGCAAAACATTTCAAATGCTTTAAAATCTATTGTGTGAATGACCATTTTTCAAAATTATGAGATCATATGCCAATTGTAGTCAAAATTTCATTATTTATTAAAGGAACATTTATGTATGTATGTATGTATGTATGTATGTATGTATTGGCTTCATTGGGTCTTTCTTGCTGCGCGCCGGCTTTTTCTAGTTGTGGTGAGCGGGAGCTACTCTTCAATGCGGTGCATGGGCTTCTCACTGTAGGTGGCTTCTCCTGTTGTGGAGCATGGGCTCTAGGCATGTGGGCTTCAGTAGTTGTGGCATGCGGGCTCAGTAGTTGTGGCTTGCAGACGCTAGAGCGCAGGATCAAGTAGTTGTGACACATGGGCTTTAGTTGTTCCGTGGCCGGTGGGCTCTTCCCAGACCAGGGATGGAACCCGTGTCCCCTTCATTGGCAGGTGGATTCTTAACCAGTGTGCCACCAGGGAAGTGCCAAAATTTCGTTATTTAAGTGGATGGTAATACATGAAATAAACAGCGTCCATAAACTTTCCAAGTTTATTTAATATTTACCTCAGTGTTTAGTCATATAAGACCCTAGAAACTTTCTAGTCTTCTTAGTCTTCCATCAAAGATGAGGAAACAAAATCTCATAGTCAGAACTGTATTATTAGTATTAGTATTTTAGTGTGTGTGTGTATTTACACCAAAGTAATTTAATCTCCTTTAAGCTAGGGTGCACAGTTTTCATCTCTTTTGTCTATGTTATCTTCATGGGTCCTTGTGCCTAGCAAACACTGAATAAATGCAACTGAACTGTTGAAAATTAAGATGAATTTGTCTATAATGATTTAATTTTGCTTTATAAGGATATATTCATTATTTAGACCAATGATTATGATATTTCATATATTCACACCAATGTTGCTGTCACGACTACAAACAATATTGTTTTTGTCAGTGACTTTTGAAAATTCAGAATTTTCTCTGAATCATGCCTTCATCAACATCAAAATGTGTTAATGTTAATTAATAATTAATTAATTAATGTTAATATTTCCCTTAGAGGTTTGTGTCATCTTAAAGGATAAATTACACATTGATGGTCATCTTAGGGAATCGTGTGGTCTAGATCAGGGGTCTCCAATCTCCGGCACTCTGACTGGTACCAGCCTGTGGCCTGTTAGGAACCGGGCCGCATAGCAGGAGGCGAGCGGTGGAAGAGCGAGCGAAGCTTCATCTGTATTTACAGCCGCTCCTCATCGGTCGCATTACCTCTTGAGTTCCACCTCCTGTCAGATCAGCAGTGGCATTAGATTTTCACAGGAGTGTGAACCCTACTGGGAACTGTGCATGCGAGGGATCTAGGTTGTGTGCTCCTTATAAGAATCCAATTCCTGGTGATCTGAGGTGGAGCTGAGGTGGTCCCATCACCCCCAGATTGGACCATTTAGTTGCAGGAGAGCAAGCTCAGGGCTCCCACTGACTCTGCATTATGGTGAGTTGTATAACTATTTCATTATACATGACAATGTAATAATAATAGAAATAAAGTGCACAATAAATGTAATGTGCTTTAATCATACAGAACCATCCCCTGCCCCCTCAGTCCATGGAAAAATTGTCTTCCATGAAACTGGTCCCTGGTGTCAAAAAGGTTAAGGACTGCTGATCTAGATGGTCTCCTATGACTTTGACAGTGACATCAGTTTCTCTGTCTTGAATTAGGGAGCTGATATCTTCTAGGACAACTTTATCCAGCTCTTACTAGAATGACAACTGGTTCAGCATCAGCAAATTTGTGATAACCATCATGGTTCACAAGACCTCCACCTAGAGAGCAGACATCCTTGTTCTCCTCCAGTTATAGGAGAAAGAGTGTTCTCATCATATGACAACTTATGTAACGATTTACTGGAAATGTGACATTTCTTACAGATTTTTACATCAGATATCTACTATGAAAATTGACACTAATACAGTATAAAAAAGGAACAGACAGTAAACAAGTAAGGGGGACGGGAGGAAAAAGTGTGTGCAAAAAAAAGAGCTAAAAACATAAAAAGAAAAGAACATACCCGCATTGTTATTTTTTTATAAGTTGAAAGTCTTTTTTACTTTGATATTATTCTTCAGGAAAAATAGGTCAGAGTTTATTTTTAAGGTATACTTCTTAAAGTTTGGCTATTTAAATAATGTCTGTGTTTCCTTGCATAAGCAAATTCATACAGTTTTGTTGGGTCCTTTTCAGGAACTAATGGTACTGCACTTTTCAGTTTCTTACCCTAGAAGTAGTTGACTGTTTGGAAGAAGACCCTACATATTATTTTTCTCTAGTTTTTTCTTGATAATCTGTGAAAGTTGATTTACAACTTTTTATTTTTCCATTGACATTCCAATAGCAACTTTTTAAAAAACATCAACCTTTCTGATATATTTGCCGAGACAGAATTCTAAGTCTTTCTTGAACATTACTTCCTGATCCAGTCTCACTAATTCCTACTTAAATAAGCTTTCTATATTCTTAATAAGCTTATAATGTTTACTAAAGTTTCCCTGTTTGCTTCAATTCTTATTTATTATATTTACTATGTGTGTACGTGTATGTATGTGATATATGTGTATGTGTGTATATTTCACAATGCCTAGCATGAACTGGATAAACAAAATATAGATTTAGATATCTGCTAAAATCATATAATGGTGAAATCTGTAACCTGATAAAGGAGGCTTATGTGGTTCTTTCACTAGCACACTTGAGTTTCTCTTCCTTCTTAAATGCTTCAATTAATAAATTTGGCCATTTTGTCTATCATACATTGGATTCCATGATATTTTAAAATTAACATACCTCAATTTTACCCTAGAATGCATACCACAGCACATGGTAAATGAGTATTTGAATACAGTCATATTTATATTGCAATCTATATTTTGCCACACAAACCAGTCTAAGTAGCTGCTATTAAATGCATTATCCTTTGTTCACTCATTCAACAGTATTGATTGAGCACTTTCTACATGAATTTTTGTTGGATATTGTTAAAACTTCGACAATAGTTGACATTTATTATTACATTTATTACTATACTATGTACAATATAATAAATCATAATATTTATTGATAATATTGCTCTCAGCTTCTCCTCCTCCTAAATTTAGTGCTGCTCTATATTTAGATCTGATTGAAAACCTGTGATGGTTGCTACACAATACAAGTTTAGTAGATGTGATTCTTTGGCATCCAAATATACAGAAAGAAAAATAGTGACAAAGAAAATACTGACATGATAAAAAAATATTTTTTTACATACTGACAAAATTCATCTGATATATTTACTGAAATGAATATGCCAGGTATATTCATAGTCAATCAGGAAAGAATGACAAGAAAATACATTTTCAAATAAGTGGAATTGGAAATAATTATTATTATCTCTATTCCTGTGGATAAAGAAAAATCATAAACTTATAAAGTTATTTTAGACGATACTTGAGTGATTCTCAGAGCCCTATAATCATCATTTACCATAGATATGATATAGCCTCCTGCCTAGTAATTTATGTTTCCTCTAGATTCCTTCAGTCTTTGTTTTTAAAATCTTATAGAATAAATAAATCATTTAGTTCAGGGTACAGTTACATTACTAAAAGAGACAAAAAAGTGTTTCTGCTTTTTTTTTTTTTTTTTACTGGATTCAATGGAATGTAATTTAAAATAAGCTTTTATATATACTAACTTTTATATGCTGTTAAAATTAGCTTTGTGGGCTTCCCTGGTGGCACAGTGGTTGAGAGTCCGCCTGCCGATGCAGGGGACACAGGTTCGTGCCCCGGTCCGGGAAGATCCCACATGCCGCGGAGTGGCTGGGCCCATGAGCCATGGCCTCTGAGCCTGCGCACCCGGAGCCTGTGCTCCGCAACGGGAGAGGCCACAACAGTGAGAGGCCCGTGTACCGCAAAAAAAAAAAAAAAAAAAAAAAAAAAAAAATTAGCTTTGGGACTGCTGTATTCATTTTTTGCAAATAATTTAAAAATAATCAAAGACCCTATCAATGCTCATATTTATGTACATATATTAGAGTAAAATCCATGTGTACATAGGAGTAAATGATAGATTGGCTAACTAAAACTATATTAGCATGCATCAGTTTAGTCCAAAGGAGACAAAGGAGATTGTGAGTCATGCCGTGGAAAGCAAATATGTGAGACAAGTAGGAATGTCCTGACAAAAATCTGAGAAACTGTTAGGAAAGTGGTGGTTGGGAAAACATTAAGAAAATAATGTTTTTATGTCTGGCTGATAAGCATTTGCAATTTCTGCCAATTAATATAAGATCCAGGCCAATCAATGCACAGGTATCATTGTATAGACAGATAGACTGAATTTAGAATATACATGGTCTGTAAAATGAATAATTTTTCATAGTCTGCTTCTCAGAATGAAAATCAAGGATGTGATTTCTTTCTTTTCTCCATCTTGCGGCTAATCTACAATTTCTTAACCTCCTTTCTTCTATCAGACTGAATTATGTTTGACTGGATCATTGCCCATTTTGTGAGGTAATTTCTCCATGTACATTCTGAGGTCTCCTTGGCTTATTTTTGGAGAGTGATTTTATTACTTATGGTTGCTATCTGCACTACCTGCATAGAAACCTTTTGTGTCTACTATGCATTTTGACATTTCAACAATACAGCCTATATTTTTCTTCCTGCTTCCTTCTTTCTTTCCTTTCTCCCTTCCTCCCTTCCATTCTGTCTCCTCCTACTGCTACTAGTTTGATATAATTGTTCCAGGTATTAACATTAGAATGTTGACTCCCAAAATTAGTTGGCAACAATTTTGAATAAAGTTTTACTATTTTTCTTGGTGACAATTAGCACAATTGCTATATCTTGGTGTTTATAAATCATAAATTCTATACACTATTCTTACTCTACTCATGGCATAGGAAAGGCCTAAGAGTCACTTTAAAATTCAACTTATTACTACAATCAATATAGGTACCCATATATTATGACCTGCAAAAGTTATTATTAATGATATAATTAATAAAGGAATTTCAGAGATTAGCTGATATAATCTTCTCTGTCAATAAGTAAAGAATTGGAGGCTCAGAGATTACACAAATAAAACAACTGGAGAGTTTGAAGACCATAAATAGAACCCAGATCATCATTCTTTTAACTCTATGCTCTTTCATTACAAATAAATTTACTGATATATTTATATTTTTGTTTGGCATACATCATTAGCAGTAATAGCAACCAACATTTGATTGCATATTGGCTGATATAAAGTCATCAATTAGTTTCTGTTGAAGTGAATAATAAAAATCTTTCCATGTATCATATTATCGATATATAATTTTGTGGGACAGGTATTATTAATTGAATTTTAGATATTGGAAAGCTAAGACTCTGTGAAAATGAATTGTCCAAGCTTACTTAACTACTAAATAGAGAATTCTAATTCTGAATGTGAAGATTTCTGATTCTCCTGAATCATTATACACATTTAACATTTGATCAGAATTTGAAAATATCATATTTGTGCTTTCCATAATGTGAAATAAAATGACATTCAAAGTAAATTTCATACTTTAAATTTTATAGTAGCTTATTCAATCTGTGGAAGCTAGTCTGGGATGAGAATATGTGTAGTTTAATACAAAATAATTTATTATATGATGTGGCTTTGGAATTTGGATCAGGTTTTCTATTCTTCTTAGCATTATCATCACAGAAAAACATAAAAGCCTTTATTTAGACACCACCCAGAAGAAATAATGGAAATTAAGGAGAGAGTGGAATCCATTTTATGACTTATTTATTGAAGTCACATTTTGCAAAAGATGAATAATTTTAGGTGAAGAAAGATATAATCGATTGGAACAGTTCTAGACATCAGCATTCAATATTAATATAAGAAATAACATATTAATCACCCCTACATTTACTACTTAGTCCCATACTAAGTAATTTACAGCAAAGGTTAAAGAGGAGAAATAACTCTAAACTGTGATTGTAATCTACAATAAATACAGAAACACTGAGCAAATATTACATTCTGTCCTTTTCATCCTTTCTTTAGTAGCCTATACTCTCTACAATAGCTAGTTTTGGTGGTATTATTTTTTACATATTATCTAAATCTCTTTTAAATTTTTCCTTGTGACTAATGGTATTTTACACACACACATATATACAGAAATGACTGATTAAATAAATGATGGTATATTATATGTTGAAAATGTGATGTTTCTATTAAAAAGAACAAGTAAACCTATATAAATGGATAATAGAATGACCTACAAACCGTATTATTTAAAATAAACTAAGAAACAATGTAGTTGAATGTGAGAGTGTACAACAGGTGTTAAAATGGCAGGACCGCAGTTATGCATACATTCTCTATGTATGAGCCCCAAATGTCTCTACAATGATGCTAGGAGACCCATTGTAGTATTTCTCCTGTGGGAGGAAGATGGGGCCAGGATATTAAGACAGAAACTGATTTTTCTTTATACAGTCTTTGTACTGTTTGAATTCTTTAAACCATGTACATATATTACATTTAAAAAATAGCAGGGGCTTCCCTGGTGGCGCAGTGGTTGAGAGTCCACCTGCCGATGCAGGGGACACGGGTTCGTGCCCCGGTCCGGGAAGATCCCACATGCCGCGGAGCGGCTGGGCCCGTGAGCCATGGCCGCTGAGCCTGTGCGTCCGGAGTCTGTGCTCCGCAATGGGAGAGGCCACAACAGTGAGAGGCCCGAGTACCGCAAAAAAAAAAAAAAAAAAAAAAAATAGCAGGCAGATTGTGTGTTTATGATCCTTATAAAAGCTTTTCTAGTATGTCTTTGTTCAGGTTTATTAAATTTTCTAAGTGTTTTCTGAGAACAAATCATAATTTTTTTTATCATAAAATTTTTTAAAGTCCTATAATCTAAATTATTTACCGTATTTTTATTTGAGCAAGTTTTATAATAGAGTCACATCCATGTGCAATATTATTATAGTAATAAAGATATAATTTAAAAATATAGCTTGTAACAGTCATTTTAATTTTGCCAAAGTTCCTTGTCATTTTTTTCCTATTCAATCTGGGGCAGGTTTCTCTTAGGACTTAACATAGGAATTTGCAAGTTTCTATTTTGGACATGCATCAGAAGGAAGAGGTTTACGGAAGAAAGAAGAATATAATAAAGAATTTGAAAACTTAATTTTATTATTCTAATAATTTTTTCATTATCTTAATTATTTATTACTATTTGATTTTGAAGGAACCATGATATGTTCTAAGAGGTAAATAAAAAACGTAATTTTAAATTATCTTCATTGAAGAACAAAGCCAAGTAATCCCTGTGTTCCAATGAACATAACCTTACCTGTTATAAGCAGCTTCCCATATGCTGTTTTTAGGGAAGAAATTCTTGGACACTGATAAAGCATTAACTGAATTTGAGATTGCTCCTGACAGAAACTTCTAATATCTGTGTCTGTGTTATGTTAGCTCTCATTAGCCCTGTTTAAATAATTATATCTATTTCCGACTGCTGTTGTCATAAATTACCACAAACTTACTGACTTAACCAAAACACATTTATTTTCTTACAGTTCTGGAGGTCAGAAGTCTAAAATCAGTCTCATTGGGCTAAAGTCAACACTTTGACAGGGCTGGTTCCTTTTGAAGTTTCTGGAGGGAAAATCCTTTGCTTACCTTTCTCAGCTTCTACAAGTCACCTGTACTCTCTGGACCCATTCTCTCATCACTCCAACCTATTTTGTCTGTCTTCACATTTATGACTTTCTCTGAATCTCTCTTATAAGAACTCCTGTGATTACACTGGGCCCACTGGAATCATCCAGAATCATCTCCTCACCTCAAAATCATTTAGTCACATCTACAAAGTCCTTTTTGCCACATAAGGTAACACCTACAGGTTGCGGGGATTAGGAAGTGGACATCTTTTTGAGGGTCATCGGTCAGCCTACCACAGTAGCTTATAAACAGGGGTCCTGGAAAATGTCTCAAAATAGGCAGGCACTTAATTTCTCTTCTTCGTGGATAGGAGACATGAGAAACTATATCCCCTAAATTTTTTTTTAAATAACTCTGCTATTAGCTCATTCTGCTATTAGCTCATTATGCAATTCTGGCTTTCATTTGAGCAGCTTAGAGGATTTATATCTTGAGAAGGTGGCAACGGATAATAAACTGCTTTATTACCTCCTTAAGTCACAACCACCATTTTTATGATAATTTAAAATCTCATAATCTATTTTTTTATAAATTCCTTTGAGTTTGCAACAAGGCCCAAATTTAATGCTTCCTGTAGCCACCAACTATATTAAGAACCTTGAGACAATGCAGACATATGACCTTTGCAGCCCTTTATGCCTCCAAGTGGCTCCCCATCATGAACATGAATTAATCATCACCGATTCTGTTCTATTCTGTTATCAGAAAGTTCAGAATCAGAAGGAAGAGTTCAGATTTTCTATTATTATGTGTCAAACATAAAATAGATTTTTATGTAGCATATGCTTATAACTTTCTAAATGCTGCTATATATTGATAAGCAATAACAATTTCTCACCTTTCAATAAAACTTAAAGATGATTAAAGAATTTTCATTTTCATATATAGGTCAAAGACATCTGTAAAATAGTGTAAACTTCTACATATGTGTTTCTTTTAGACACATGTTTGAGTGTTAATTTGGGGCTAATTTGAAAGTGTATCTTTCTTTTAATGAATAAATTTTTCACATGTGTGCTTACTGCTGAAACAAATATATTTAAAATTTTCATTAGTTTTTATGAATTCTGATTTTAGTAATTCCTTGATATTTCCTTCATTTTGTTATATAATCTCTGAGTGTCCTATTGTATTATTTTTTTCTTTTTTTCTTCGTTTAAATATGGATTGTTATGTATTTTTCTCCATAGAAATATATGTATGCATAACAGATAGTATATTAATTTTTCTATTAGTGTTAATAGTGTCACGTATAATGTTAAAAATATGCTTGAAACTAATTTTCTCCAGTTTTAATGACAACTTTTAACATGTATATATATGCATATATACAGAGGTGCAAATGTATGTATATATGTGTATACTTATTAAATTAAATTATTGCCAAAACCAAAGAACACAAGTTAAAAAAACAGAATGCTATGAAAGAAATTTCATATAGAAATTTTGCTTTTGGAAATGTGAAGCAGTGTTAACCCTTTATACACTTAAAGGTTAATGCTGCTTCACATTGTAAGACGTGAAGGAGGAAGATTAACAAATATTTACATAACTGTTACCATAAAGTGAAAGTTAAATGTAATTCTATATTTTGTCTTTGATACAAAAAATTTTCCAGTAATTCAGAAAGTTCAGTTTTAATAACTCCAAGGACTACTGACTTGTAATCTTGAGAATATGAATGTTTGTCAAAGAAATTGTAAGTTTGAATGCTTGTTGAGTAAACCAGCTCTTCATTTCAACGTGTAAACTATGCTTGTCATTAACCTGCTGACTGTAGATACAGATTTAGTTGTGAAGATGGAGCACAGATTATTGCAGAAAGAAATATATCTGAAATAATTATTCTTTGCAGAATCTATTTTGCAATTAAAAATAAACTTTAGAAAACAATGCAAAAATATCATTCTTCCATACTACTGTAATTCTATAATAATAATGAAACAATTTTCACACTTATTTTTTGTTCAGAGTCTATCCCCCAGTTCCTATTTCACATATCCTCCAACCACCTCTCCATTTATATGAATGTGATTGCTAGTATTAGTTTTCTATTGTCGCCATAACAAATGAACACAAACTTAGTGTCTTATTAAAGCAACATAAATTTATTACTTTACATTTCTGTAGGCTAGAAATCTAACATTGGTTTCAGTGGGATAAAATCAAGATGTTGTCAGGGCTGCATCCCTTTCTGGAGGCTTTAGAGGGGAATCTGTTTCCTTGCCTTTTCCAGGTTCTCAGGTCACCCATATCCCTGAGCTCCCACCCCCTTCCTCTGCCCTTAGAGTCAGCATCATTGTATCTCTCTGATTCTTCATCGTTACATCTTACTCTGACCACAGCCCGGAAGGGTGACTTGATTGGACCCACTTGGATAATCCAGGAAAATGGTTCCATCTAAAATTCCTTAACTAAATCACAACTGCCAAGTTTTTTTTTTTTTTATTTTTAAATTGACCCAGCTATTTTTATTTTTATAAATTTATTCATTTATTTTTGGCTGTGTGTGGGCTTTCTCTAGTTGTAGCAAGTGGGGCTACTCTTTGTTGTGGTGCGTGGGCTTCTCATTAAAGTAGTTTTTCTTGTTGCAGAGCCTGAGCTCTAGCGTGCGGGCTTCAGTAGTTGTGACATGCAGGCTTAGTTGTTCCACGGCATGTGGGATCTTCCCAGACCAGGGCTCAAACCCATGTCCCCTGCATTGGCAAGTGGATTCTTAACCACTGCACTACCATAGAACTCCACCAAGTCTTCTTTTGTTTGTTTGTTTGTTTTTGGCTGAGTACTTATAAATCCACCTCCAATTAATGAATTTATTCATTAACAGAAAGCTTAATATGGACAGTTACTTATCATAGGTTATAAAGGCAAATAAGAAAATAAGAAGTGTTCATTGTAATCAGTAGATTTTTACTAGGAAACATTCTTATAAAACATATTGGTTAAAATTTGATGAATAATGCCTTAACCTCTAAAGAATAAATTCCAAACCTTTCAGTTTGGAGAGCAGAGAAAATCTCTCGATCTAACTACCTCTTTAACTTCACTTTGTGCTTGCCCCTGCACCTTATACTCCAGGCTTATGGAACTAGATACAACTCCTTAAATATGCCTCACCTTTGTGGCTGGAGGGAAAGGCTGTGTCAGTTATGTACATGCCCCAACTGATTTCTCCTTCTAGTTTAACCTGGTGCATGTAGAGCCACTATATAGGGAAAGAACACCCAGCTGCTATTTATACCATATGACCACTGTATAAAGTTCCAGATATGGGTACCTGTTGAAAGAATGACATGTGAGGTATCCTGGTGTGAAAGGATTTAACCTTAGGAGCAATTGTAATGAACAAAGCAATCAGCCTGATTCTTTCTGCAATCAGATTTTGAGAATGCAGTGACAGTTAGCCACTCATTTGCAAACATATTACAGCAGATTGCCAATGTAAATCTAAATGTAAAACAAACTGCCATGAGTGAGAGATAGAGATAACTGTCAATCTCCAGATAATTCCATTAGTTCCTCATAATTATTGTTATTTTCATTGTTTGAATTTCTGATCACTGATTAGCCTACATCAGTGGTTCTCACACTTTTTGTCCTCAGGTTATCTTCATGCTCTTCAGATTATTGAGGATCTCAAAAGGCTTTAGTCATAGGGATTATGTCAATATTTACTGCATTAGAAAATGAAACCGGGAAATATTTGTGTTAATTTTTAAAATGAGATATAATTGACATACTATAAAATTCACCTTCTTAAAAATTATAATTCAATGATTTTTAGTATCTTCACAGGTTGTGAAACCAGCAACAGTACCTAATTCCAAAACATTTTCATCACTTCACAAAGAAACCCTGAGTTCATTAGCATCTCTCATCTGATTCCCTCTCCTCTCAGCCATTGGCAGCCACAAATCTTTCTGTCTCTATGAATTTGCATATTCTGGACATTTCAAATAAATAGAATCATATTTATTGAAGGTTAATTTATAAATTCATTTAAAAATAAGAACAAAATCTTATAGCATGATACCTATAAGTTTTCCAAAATTTTAACTTTTGCTTGAAATCTCAAATTTTATTATTGAAATAAAAATTGGCTGTAAAATGACAGGCACACATCATTAATTTTTGAGAAAATGTTTGCCAACATCCTAACCAGGAGTAATGACATAGCTTGTCAATCTGTTGTTCATGTAAGTACAATTGGTGTTTTATTTAAAAATAATAAATAAATAAATACTAGCTAGTTCTGCTTTCATTTCAAACAATCTTATGAGGGCTTTATATTCAGATAATTACAGGACCTGAGTATGCAGCAAAAATGCTGTAGAGATGCCCTTCATTTTATCATCAGGATATTAAAGGGTCACACATTTAAGTTGAGGTTTAATAACATTAATGATTTTTATTACTTTATTTTTTCACTGTGAGTGTGTGGCATTGAAGAATATTATGACTGCTAGTACAGTTTGGTGTCACTTCCTTGATTCATGCTAAGGTACCAGCAATTTTACCCATCGTTAGTTTTACACCATCAGCTTACACAGTGAAAGTAACAAATGTCTTGGTGCTGTTACAAAAATAGTTTTTAACACATACCAAACACCTCTCACCCCAAAGAGGGTTTTGAACTTTCCCAAAAGACTATGGACATGTCTAAAAAGCACACTATTTTTACATCAGTGACTCCATTTCTGTTTTGTAAATAGGTTCATTTGCAGTATCTTTTTTAGAGTCGACATATAAGCAATTTCATATATTTGGCTTTCCCTGACTTACTTCAGTACATTCTTTTTAAACAAAGAGTATCTAAAGGGAGGAAGAAAGAAGAAGAAAGCTGTGTGGATGAAAGGCTCTTGGTACTCCAGCCAGGCATCAGGGCTGTGCCTCTGAGGTGAGAGAGACTCAGTTGAGGGCACTGGCTCACAAGAGACCTCCCAGCTCCACATAATATCAAATGGTGAAAATCTCCCAGAGATCTCCATCTCAACACCAACACACAGCTTCACTCAATGACCAGCAAGCTACAGTGCTGGAAACCCTATGTCAAACAACTAGCAAGACAGGACACAACACAATCCATTAGCAGAGGGGCTGCCTAAAATCATAATAAGGTCACAGACACCTGAAAACACATCACCAGATGTGGATTGGCCAACAAGAAAGACAAGATACAGCCTCATTCACCAGAATACAGGCACTAGTCACCTCCTCCAGGAAGCCTACACAACCCACTGAACCAACCTTAGCCACTGTGGACAGACACCAAAAACAATGGGAACTACAAACTTGCAGCCTGTGAAAAGGAGACCCCACACACAGTGAGTTAAGCAAAATGAGAAGACAGAAAAACACACAGCAGATGAAGTAGTGAGGCAAAAACCCACCAGACCTAACAAATGAAGAGGAAATAGGCAGTCTACCTGAAAAAAAATTCAGAATAATGATAGTAAAGATGATCCAAAATCTTGGAAATAGAACAGAGAAATACAAGAAAAGTTTAAAAAGGACCTAGAAGAACTAAAGAGAAACAAACGATGATGAACAAAACAATAAATGAAATTAAAAATTCTCTAGAAGGAAACAATACTAGAAAAACTGAGGCAGAAGAATGGATAAGTGACCGGGAAGATAAAATAATGTAAATAACTACCACAAAGCAGAATAAAGAAAAGAAAGAAAAGAATTGAGGACACTCTCAGACCTCTGGGAGACACTAAATGCACCAACATTCAAATTATAGGGGTCCCAGAAGAAGAAGAGAGAAAGAAAGGGACTGAGAAAATATTTGAAGACATTATAGTTGACAAACTTCCCTAATACAGGAAAGGAAATAGTTAATCAAGTACAGGAGGTGCAGAGAGTCCCATACAGGATAAATCCAAGAAGAAAAATGCCTAGACACATATTAATCAAACTATCAAAAATTAAATACAAAGAAAACATATTAAAAGCAGCAAGGGAAAAACAACAAATAACACACAAGGGAATCCCCATAAGGTTAATAGCTGATCTTTGAGCAGAGACTCTACAAGCCAGAAGGGAGTGGCAGGACATATTTAAAGTGATGAAAGGGAAAAACCTACAATCAGGATTACTCTACCCAGCAAGGATCTCATTCAGATTTGATGGAGAAATTAAACCTTTACAGACAAGCAAAAGCTGAGAGAGTTCAGCACCACCAAACCAGCTTTACAACAAATGCTAAAGGAACTTCTCTAAGCAAGAAACACAAGAGGGAGAAAAGATGTACAATAACAAAGACAAAAAATTAAGAAAATGATAATAAGAACATACATATCGATAATTACCTTAATTGTAAATGGATTAAATTCTCCAACCAAAAGACATAGACTGGCTGAATGGATACAAAAACAAGACCCATATATATACTGTCTACAAGAGACACACTTCAGACCTAGGAACACATACAGAGTGAAAGTGAGGGGATGGAAAGAGATATTCCATGCAAATGGAAATCAAAATAAAGCTGGAGTAGCAATTCTCATATCTACAAAATACACTTTAAAATAAAGACTATTACAAGAGACAAAGAAGGACACTACATAATGATCAAGGGATTGATCCAAGAAGAAGATATAACAATTGTAAATATTTATGCACCCAACATAGGAGCACCACAATACATAAGGCAAATACTAACAGTCATAAAAGGGGAAATCGACAGTAACACAATCATAGTAGGGGACTTTAACACCCCACTTTCACCAATGGAGAGATCATCCAAAATGAAAATAAATAAGAAAACATAAGCTTTAAATGATACATTAGAAAGGATGGACCTAATTGACATTTATAGGACATTGCATGCAAAAACAACAGAATACACATTCATCTCAAGTGCTCATGTAGCATTCTCCAGGGTAGGTAATATCTTGGGTCACAAATCAAGCCTTGATAAATTTAAGAAAATTGAAATCATATTAAGTAATTGTTCCCACCATAACGTTATGAGGCTACATATCAATTACAAGAAAAAATCTGTAAAAAATACAAACACATGGAGGCTAAACAATACACTACTGAATAACCAAGATATCACTGAAGAAATCAAAGAGGAAATCAAAAAATACCTAGAAACAAATGACAATGAAACCACGATGACCCATTAACTACAGGATGCAACAAAAGCAGTTCTAGGAGGGAAGGTGGTAGCAGGACAATCCTACTTTAAGAAACAACAAGCATCTCAAATAAACAACCTAACCTTACATCTAGAGCAATTAGAAAGAAGAAGAAGAAGAAAAAAAAAAGTTAACAGAAGGAAAGAAATCATAAAGAAAAGATTAGAAATAAATGAAAAAGAAATGAAGGAAATGATAGCATAGATCAATAAAACTAAAAGCTGGTTCTTTGAGAAGATAAACAAAATTGATAAACCATTAGCCAAATTCATCAAGAAAAAAAGGGAGAAGACTCAAATCAATACAATTAGAAATGAAAAAGGAGATGTAACAACTGACACTGCAGAAGTACAAAGGATCATGAGAGATTACTACAAGCAACTCTATGCCAATAAAATGGACAACCTGGAAGAAATGGACAAATTCTTAGAAATGCACAACCTTCTGAGACAGAACCAGGATGAAATAGAAACTATAAACATACAAATCACAAGCACTGAAATTGAAACTGTGGTTTACAATCTTCCAACAAACGAAAGCCCAGAACAAGATGGCTTCACAGGCGAATTCTATCAAACATTTAGAGAAGAGCTAACACCTATCTTTCTCAAACTCCTCGAAAATATAGCAGAGGGAAGAACACTCCCAAACTCATTTTACAAGGCCACCATCACCCTGATACCAAAACCAGGCAAAGATGTCACAAAGAAAGAAAACTACAAGCCAATATCAGTGATGAACATAGATTCAAAAGTCCTCAACAAAATACTAGCAAACAGAATCCAACAGCACATTCAAAGGATCATACACCATGATCAAGTGGTGGTGTTTATGCCAAGAATGCAAGGATTCTTCAATACACGTAAATCAAACAATGTGATACACCATATTAAAACACTGAAGGAGAAAAAACATATGATCATCTCAATCGATGCAGAGAAAGCTTTTAACAAAATTCAACACCCAATTATGATAAAAACCCTGCAGAAAGTAGGCATGAAGGGAACTTTCCTCAACATAATAAAAGTCATATTTGACAAACCCACAACCAACCTCATCCTCAATTGTGAAAAACTGTAACCATTTCCACTAAGATCAGGACCAAGACAAGGCTGCCCAGACTCAACACTATTATTCAACATAGTTTTGGAAGTTTCAGCCACAGCAATTCGAGAAAAAAAGAAATAAAATGAATCCAAATCAGAGAAGAAGAAGTAAAGCTGTAACTGTTTGCAGATGACACAATAGTATACATAGAGAATCTTAAAGATGCTACCAGAAAACTACTAGAGCTAAGTAATGAATTTGGTAAAGTCGCAGGATACAAAATTAATGCACAGAAATCTCTAGCATTCTTATACACTAATGATGAAAAATCTGAAAGTGAAATTCAGAATTCACTCCCATTTATCACTGCAGAAAGAAGAATAAAATATCTAGGAATAAACCTACCTAAGGATACAAAAGACCTGTATGCAGAAAACTATGACACTGATGAAAGAAATTAAATATGATACAAACACATGGAGAGATGTACAGTGTTCTTGGATTGGAAGAATCAACATTGTGAAAATGACTATACTACCCAAAGCAATCTACAGATTCAATGCAATCCCTATCGAACTACCACTTGCATTTTTCAGAGAACCAGAACAAAAAATTTCACAATTTGAATAGAGACACAAAAGACCCCAAATAGCCAAAGCAAACCTGGGAAAGAAAAACGGAGCTGGAGGAATCAGACTACCTGACTTCAGACTAAACTACAAAGCTTCAGTAATCAGACAGTATGGTACTGGCACAAAACAGAAATATAGATCAGTGGAACACGTTAGAAAGCCCAGAGATAAACCCACACACATAAGGTCACTTTATCTTTGATAAAGGAGGCAAGAATATACACTGGAGAAACGACAGCCTCTTCAATAAGTGGTGCTGGGGAAATTGGACAGGTACATGTAAAAGCATGAAATTAGAACACTCCCTAACACCATACACCAAAATAAACTCAAAATGGATTAAAGACCTAAGTGTAAGGCCAGACACTATCAAACTCTTAGAGGGAAACATAGGCAGAACACTCTATGACATAAATCACAGCAAGGTCATTTTTGGCCCAGCTCCTAGAGAAATGGAAATAAAACCAAAAATAAACAAATGGGACCTAATGAAATTTAAAACCTTTTGCACAGCAACGGAAATCAGAAACAAGAGGGAAGGACAGCCCTCAGAATGGGAGAAAATATTTGCAAATGAAGCAACTGACAAAGGATTAGTCTCCAAATTTACAAGCAGCTCAATATCAAAAAACAAACAACCCAATCAAAAATGGACAGAAGAATTAAATAGGCATTTCTCCAAAGAAGATATACAGGTTGCCAACAAACACATGAAAGAATGCTCAACATTATTAATCAACAGAGGACTGCAAATCAAAACTACAATGAGATATCATCTCACACCGGTCAAGAGAGGCCATCATCAAAAAATATACAAACAGTAAATGCTGGAGAGGGTGTGGAGAAAAGAGAAGCCTCTTGCACTGTTGGTGAGAATGTAAATTGATACAGCCACTATGGAGAACAGAATGGAAGTTCGTTAAAAACTAAAAATAAAACTACCATTCAACCCAGCAATCCCACTACTGAGCATATTCCCTGAGAAAACCATAATTCAAAAAGAGTCATGTACCAAAATGTTCTTTGCAGCTCTGTTTACAATAGCCAGGACATGGAAACAACCTAAGTGTCCATTAACTGATGAATGGATAAAGAAGATGTGTTTTATATATATATATGAATACTACTCTGCCTTAAAAAGAAACAAAACTGAGTTATTTGTAGTGAGGTGGATGGACTTAGAGTATGTCATACAGAGTGAAGTAAGTCAGAAAGAGAAAAATAAATACCATATGCTAACACATATATGGAATCTAAGAAAAAAAAAAAAAGGTCATGAAGAACCTTGGGGTAAGAAGGGAGTAAAGACACAGACCTACTAGAGGATGGACTTGAGGTTATGGGGAGTGGGAAGGGTAAGCTGGGACAAAGTGAGAGAGTGGCATGGACATATATACACTACCAAATGTAAAATAGATAGCTAGTGGGAAGCAGCCGCATAGCACAGAGAGATCAGCTCGGTGCTTTTGACCACCTAGAGGGGTGGGATAGGGAGTGTGGTAGGGAGGGAGATGCAAGAGGGAAGAGATATGGGAAAATACGTATAGGTATAACTGATTCACTTTGTTATAAAGCAGAAACTAACACACCATTGTAAAGCAGTTATACTCCAATAAAGATGTTAAAAAAAAAATCAAGTCAGGTAAATATCTTACTTGAATGATAATTCTCTAGCTGGAATGTCTTTCTCCAAAGCTTTCTGCAAAATTTCTTTTTATTCAACTCATCAGAAGGCCTAGCTCAAGTGGGATTTGTATGCTGTCAACTTTTTCTATGAATAGAGTTAATTTTAGGAGTTTACACTATGCATGTTGGAATAGAATTTTCTGTTTTTTAAATCTCTGATATTTTATTTTATTTTTTATCATCTTTATTGGGGTATAATTGCTTTACAATTTTGTGTTAGTTTCTGCTGTATAACAAAGTGAATCAGCTATATGTATACATATATCCCCATATTCCCTCCCTCTTTCATCTCCCACCCACACTCCCTATCCCACCCCTCTAGGTGGTCACAAAGCACCAAGGTGATCTCCCTGTGCTATGCGGCTGCTTCCCACTAGCTATCTATTTTACATTTGGTAGTGTATATATGTCAGTGCTACTCTATCACTTCATCTCAGCTTACCCTTCCTCCTCCCTGTGTCCTCAAGCCCATTATTTATGTCTGCATCTTTATTCCTGTCCTGCCTCTAGGTCCTTCAGAACCTTTTTTTTTTAGATTCTATATATATGTGATAGCATACGGTATTTGTTTTTCTCTTTCTGACTTACTTCACTCTGTATCACAGAATCTAAATCCATCCACCACACCACAAATAACTCAATTTCGTTTCTTTTTATGGCTGAATAATATTCCATTGTATATATGTGCCACATTTCTTTATACAATCATCAGTCAATGGACACTTAGGTTGTTTCTTTGTCCTCGTTATTGTAAATAGAGCTGAAGTGAACATTGTGCTACACAACCTTTTGAATTATGGATTTCTCAGAGTATATGCCCAGTAGTGGGATTGCTGGGTCATATGGTATTCCATTTTTAGTTTTGTAAAGATACTCCACAGTGTTCTCCATCGTGGCTGTGTCAATTTACATTACCACCAAAAGTGCAAGGGGGTTACTTTTTCTCCAAACCCTAACCAGCATTTATTGTTTGTAGATATTTTTGATTGATGGCCATTCTGACTGGTGTGAAGTGATATCTCATTGTAGCTTTGATTTACATTGCTCTAATGATTAATGTTGGTGAGCATCCTTTCATGTGTTTGCTGGCAGTCTGTATGCCTTCTTTGGAGAAATGGCTATTTAGGTCTTCTGCCCATTTCTGGATTTGTTGTTTGTTTTTTTGATATTGAACTGCTTGTATATTTTGGAGATTATCCCTTTGTTCATTGATTCATTTGCAAATATTTTCTCCCATTCTGAGGGTTGTATTTTTGTCTTGTTTATGGTTTCCTTTGCTGTTCAAAAGCTTGTAAGTATAATTAGGTCCCATCTGTTTATTTTTGTTTTTATTTCCATTTCTCTAGGAGGTGAGACAAAAAGGTTATTGCTGTGATTTATGTCATAGTGTGTTCTGCCTATGTTTTCCTGTAAGTGTTTTATAGTGTCTGGCCTTACACTTAGGTCTTTAATCCATTTTGAGTTTATTTTTGTGTATGGTGTTAGGGAGTGTTCTAATTTGATTCTTTTACATGTAGCTGCCCAGTTTTCCCATCACCACTTATGGAAGAAGCTGTCTTTTCTCCATTGTATATTCTTGCCCCCTTTATCAAAGATAAGGTGATCATATGTGCATGTGTTTTTCCTGTTCCTTTGACCTTCATTTCTGTTTTTGTGCCAGTGCAATGCTGTCTTGATTACTGTAGCTTTGTATTATAGTCTCAAGTCAGGGAGCCTGATTCCTCCAGCTCTGTTTTTCTTTCTCAAGATTGCTTTGGCTATTCGGGGTCTTTTGTGATTGCATACAATTTTTGAAACTTTTTGGTCTAATTCTGTGAATAATGTCATTGGTAGTTTCATAGGGATTGCACTGATGTGTAGATTGCCTTAGGTAGTATAGTCATTTTCAGAATGTTGATTCTTCCAATCCAAGAACATGGTATATCTCTCCATGTTTTTGTATCATCTTTAATTTCTTTCACCAGTGTCTTACACTTTTCTGTATACACATTGTTTTTCTCCTTAGGTAGGTTTATTCCTAGGTATTTTATTCTGTTTGTTGCAATGGGAGTGTTTGGGAGTGTTTCCTTAATTTCTCTTTCAGATTTTTCCTCATTAGTGTATAGGAATGCAAGAGATTTCTGTGCATTAATTTTTTTAACATTTTTTAACATGCTACTTTACCAAATTTATTGTTTAACTCTAGTAGTTTTCTGGTAGCATCTTTAGGGTTCTCTGTGTCTCGTATCATGTTATCTGTAAGCTGTGAGAGCTTTATTTCTTCTTTTCCGATTTGGATTCCTGTTATTTCTTTTTCTACTCTGATTGCTGTGGCTAAAACTTCCAAAACTATGTTGAATAATAGTGGTGAGAGTTGGCACTCTTGTCGTTTTCCTGAACTTAGTGGAAATTATTTCTATGTTTCACCCTTGAGAAAGATGTTGGCTGTGGGTTTGTCATATATAGCCTTTATTATGATGAGGTGAATTCCCCTTATGCCTACTTTCTGGAGGTTTTTTATCATGAATAGGTGTTGAGTTTTGTCAAATGCTTTTTCTGCATCTATTGAGATGATCATATGGTTTTTCTCCTTCAATTTTTCAACATGGTGTGTCACATTGATTGATTTGTGTATATCGAAGAACTCTGGCATTCCTGGCATAAACCCCACTTGATCAAGGTGCATGATCCTTTTAATGTGCTGTTGGATTCTGTTTGCTAGTATTTTGTTGAGGATTTTTGCATCAATTTTCATCAGTGTTATTGGCTTATTAATTTCTTTTTTTGTGACTTCTTTATCTGGTTTTGGTATCAGCGTGATAGTGGCCTCATAGAATGAGTTTGCAAGTATTCCTCCCTCTGCTATATTTTGGAAGAGTTTGAGAAGGATAAGTGTTAGCTCTTCTCTAAATATTTGATCAAATTAGCCTGTGAAACCATCTGGTCCTAGTCTTTTGTTTGTTGGAAGATTTTTAATCCCAGTCTCAATTTCAGTGCTTGTGATTGGTCTTTTTATAGTTTCTATTTCTTCCTTTTTCAGTCTCGGAATATTTTGCTTTTTTAAGAATTTGTCCATTTCTTCCAGGTTGTCCATTTTATTGGCATCTAGTTGCTTGTAGCATTCTCTCATGATCCTTTGTATTTCTGCAGTATCAGTTGTTACTTCTTTTTCATTTCTAATTCTGTTGGTTTGAGTCTCTTCTCTTTTTTTCTTAATGAGTCTGGCTAATGGTTTATCAATTTTGTTTATCCTCTCAAAGCACCAGGTTTTAGTCTTATTGACCTTTGCTATGTGTCCTTCTTTGCTTTTTCATTTATTTCTGATCTGATTTCTATGATTTATTTTCTTCTGCTAACTTTGGGGGACTTTTTGTTCTTCTTTCTATAATTGCTTTAGCTGTAAGGATAGGTTGTTTATTTGAGTTTTTTATTGTTACTTGAGGTAGGATGATATTGCTACACATTTCCCTCTTAGAACTGCTTTTGCTGCATCCTGTAGGTTTTGGTTTTTCGTGTCTCCATTGTCATTTGTTTCTAGGTGTTTTTTTTTTTTTCTTTGATTTCTTCAGTGATCTCCTGGATTTTTAGTAGTGTATTGTTTAGCCTCCATGTGTTTGTAGTTTTTACAGTTTTTTTCCTGTAACTGATATCTAGTCTCATAGCATTTTGTCAGAAAATATACTTGATATAATTTCAATTTTCTTAAATTTACCAAGGCTTGATTTGTGATGCAAGATATGATGTATCTTGGAGAATGTTCCATGAGCACTTGAGTAGAATGTGTCTTCTTTTGTTTCTGGATGGAACATCCTATAAATATCAATTAAGTCCATCCTGTTTAATGTATCATTTAAAGCTTGTGTTTCCTTATTTATTTTCATTTCGGATGATCCTTCCATTGGTGAATGTGGGGTGTTAAAGTCCCCCACTATTATTGTGTTTCTGTCAATTTCCCTTTTATGGCTGTTAGCACTTGCTTTATGTATTGAGATGCTCCTATGTTGGGTGCCGAAATATTTACAATTGTTATGTCTTCTTCTTGGATCGATCCCCTGATCATTATGTAGTGCCCTTCTTTGTCTCTTGTAACAGTCTTTATTTCAAAGTCTATTTTTTCTGATATGAGAATTGCTACTCCAGCTTTTTTTTTTTTTTTGCTGTACGTGGGCCTCTCACTGTTGTGACCTCTCCCATTGTGGAGCAACAGGCTCCGGACATGCAGGCTCAGCAACCATAGCTCACGGGCACAGCTGCTCCATGGCATGTGGGATCTTCCGAGCCTGGGGCACAAACCCATGTCCCCTGCATCAGCAGGCAGACTCTCAACCACTGCACCACCCGGGAAGCCCTCCAGCTTTCTTTTGATTTGCATTTGCATGGAAAACATTTTCCATCCCCTCACTTTCACTCTGTATATGTCCCTGGGTCTGAAGTGGGTCTCTTGTAGACAGTATATATATGGGTCTTGTTTCTGTATCCATTCAGCCAGTCTATGTCTTTTGGTTGAATAATTTAATCCATTTACATTTAAGGTAATTATCGATATGTATGTTTCTATTACCATTTTCTTAATTGTTTTGGGTTTGTTATTGTACATCTTTTCTCTCTCTTGTGTTTCTTGCTTAGAGAAGTTCCTTTAGCATTTGTTGTAAAGCTGGTTTGGTGGTGTTGAATGCTCTTGGCTTTTGCTTGTCTATAAAGGTTTTAACTTCTCTGTCGAATCTGAATGAGATCCTTGCTCGTAGCGTAATCTTGATTGTTGTTTTTTTCCCTTTCATCACTTTAAATATGTCCTGCCACTCCCTCTGGCTTGCAGAGTTTCTGCTGAAAGATCAGCTGTTAACCTTATGGGGATTCCCTTGCATATTTTTGTTGTTTTTCCCTTGCTGCTTTTAATATTTTTTCTTTGTATTTATTTTTGATAGTTTGATTAATATGTGTCTTGGCATGTTTCTTCTTGGATTTATCCTCTATGGGACTCTCTGCACTTCCTGGATTTGATTAACTATTTCCTTTCCTGTATTAGGGAGTTTGTCAACTATAATCTCTTCAAATACTTTCTCAGTCCCTTTCTTTTTCTCTTCTTCTTCTGGGACCCCTATAATTTGAATGTTGGTGTGTTTAATATTGTCCCAGAGGTCTGAGAGTGTCCTTATTCTTTTCTTTCTTTTCTTTATTCTGCTTTGTGGTAGTTATTTCCACTATTTTATCTTCCAGGTCACTTATCCATTCTTCTGCTTCAGTTTTTCTGGTATTGATTCCTTCTAGAGAAGTTTTAATTTCATTTATTGTTTTGTTCATCACTGTTTGCTTACTCTTTAGTTCTTCTACATCCTTGTTAAAGGTTTCTTGTATTTTCTCCATTCTATTTCCAAGATTTTGGATCATCTTTGCTATCATTACTCTGAATTCTTTTTCAGGTAGACTGCCTATTTCCCCTTCATTTCTCTGGTCTGATGGGTTTTTACTTTGCTTCTTCATCTGCTGCCTATTTCTCTGTCTTCTCGTTTGCTTAACTTACTGTGTTTGAGGTCTCACTTTTGCAGGCTGAAGTTTCATAGTTCCCACTGTTTTCAGGAACAACCTCTCTTCCCCCAGTGGTTGAGGTTTGTTCAGTGGGTTGTTTAGGCTTCCTGATGGAGGAGACTGCTGCCTGTGTTTTGGTGGATGAGGCTGGATCTTCTCTTTCTAGAGAGCAGGACCATGCCTTGTGGTGTGTTTTGGGGTGTCTATGAACTTATTATGCTTTTAGGCACCCTCTCTGTCAATGGTTGTGGTTGTGTTCCTGTCTTGCTAGTTGTTTGGCATTGGGTGTCCAGCACTGTCGCTTGCTGTTCGTTGAGTGGATCTGGGTCTTAGTGTTGAGACAGAGATCACTGTGAGAGCTCTTGCCAATTGATATTATGTGTGGCTAGGATGTGTGTGGTGGTCCAATGTCCTTAACTTGGCTCTCCCACCTCAGAGACTCAGGGCTGACATCCGGTCAGAGCACCAAGACCCTGTTAGGCATACAGCTCAGAAGAAAATGGAGAAAAAAAGAAAGAAGATCTAAAAATAAAATAAATTTATTAAAATAAAAAATATATTTTTAAAGTATAAAAAAGTAATAAGAAGCAGAAAAAATAAATAAAAGAGCAACCAAACCAATAAACAAATCCTCCAGTGATAACAAGCACTAAAAACTATAATAAGATAAACATAAAAATCAGAAACTAGTCTGCTGCATACAGCAAACCCCAAGTCTACAGTTATTCCAAAAGTCCACAGCCTTAATTTTGGGAAGATTTGTTGTCTATTCAGGTATTCCACATATGCAGGGTACATCAAGTTGATTTTGGAGATTTAATTCTCTGCTCCTGAGGCTGCTGGGAGAAATTTCCTTTTCTCTTATTTGTTCCCACAGCTCCTGGGGTTCAGTTTTGGATTTGGCCCCACATCTGCATGTAGGTCACCCTCGGGCATATGTTCTTTGCCCAGACATGAGGGGGTTAAAGGAGCGGCTGATTAGGGAGCTCTGGTTCACTCAGGCTGGAGGGAAGGGTGGGGTATGGAATGCAGTGCTATCCTGTGGGTACAGAGGCCAGCGTGACGTTGCCACAGCCTGAGGCACACTGTGTTCTCCCAGGGAAGTTGTCCCTGGATCCCGGGACTCTAGCAGTGGCAGGCTGCACAGACTCCTGGGAGGGGAGGTGTGGATAGTGACCTGTGCTTGCACACAGGCTTCTTGGTGGCTGCAGCAGAGCCTTACTGCTTCATGCCCGTTTCTGGTATCTGCATTGATAGTCATGGCTCACACCCATCTCTGAAGCTCATTTAGGCGGTGCTCTGAATCCTCTCTCCTCGTGCACCCCAAATCAATGGTCTCTTGACTCTTAGGCAGTTCCAGAATTTTCCTGGACTCTCTCCCGGTTAGCTGTGGCACACTAACCCCCTTCAGGCTGTTTTCACACAGCCAACCTCAGTCCTCTCCTTGAGATCTGGCCTCCAAAGCCTGAGCCTCAGCTCTCAGCCCCCAAACTCTCCAGCAGGTGAGCAGAGAAACCTTTCAGGTTAGTGAGTGCTGGTCTGCACCAATCCTCTATACGGGAATCTCTCCACTTTGCCCACTGCACCCCTGTTGCTGTGTTCTCCTCTGTGGTTCTGAAGCTTCCCCCTCTCCAACATACCCCCTTTCCACAAGTGAAGGGGCTTCCTAGTGTGTGGAAACTTTTCCTCCTTCACAGCTCCCTCCCAGAGATGCAGGTCCCATCCCTATTCTTTTGTCTCTGTTTTTCCTTTCTTCTTTTGCCCTCCCCATGTTCGGGGGCAGTTTCTTTCCTTTGGGGAAGTCTGAGGTCTTCTGACTGCGCTCAGTAGGTGTTCTGTAGGAATTGTTCCCATTAGATGTATTTTTGATGTATTTGTGGGGAGGAAGGTGATCTCCTTACTCCTTCTGGAGTAAGATCTCCAGATCTTACTCCTCTGCCGTCTTGAAGGTCCTCCCTAGAATTTTCTTAAACAAATGTTAGGTACTGTTTTTAAAACTCAAAACCCAAAGAGAACTCAACTGTAGCTCTTTTGAGATCTGTGATTACCAAAGAAATACTATTATTACAGCCTGTTTAGCATGCTTACAAGTAGGTTGTGAGGTGCTTGTGACACACACCACTTCAGAAATTCAAGGAAGAGTTACATGATATTTGAGCCTTACATTAAATTACACAAACTTCTACTTTAAAGAAGGGAGTTTCATATCACTGCATGCTTTGTCAATGGTGTAATTGGATGGTGAGGCTTAAACATCCGTTTTAGTTAAGGAATTATAAAGCAGCATAATCCTTTAGAATGAAACATCCATGTATATCCCAAGAAATTATTTTCTCATATTTAGTGCTTGAACACTAATCATTTAGAAAATATTTCTAAAAGGACTTTATTGTACTGTGATGTATATACACGAATGCATTGTCTCCAGCCAACACTATTTTTATACTCCTATGAATTTCTTCATACATTTCTGATATGGGTAATGGAGATAACTTTTAAAGGTTTAGTTTGAATGTCAAATTATAGAAAGAATCCACTGCTTAGAGGAATTATACAACTCAATTCAGTAACTATTGCTTAGAGTCTACTGTCAGAAGAATAAATATTATAGTTGAAATGTATATTTTCCACTATGCCTCATACATCTGAAAAAAAAACACATTTGAAAAATTTTAATTCTGTGATTTAAAATAATATAAATTATTTTCAACACTATAAGAATACTTAATATTTTATTAATGGAATTACTAATGGACCATCAGGAAAAAAATAATTTACAAAAAAATAAGGCTTTTATTTACAAAATTTTGAATGTATAGAGAAAATGGAATCTCCTTTAGCAATTCAAATATATGCCTCTATATGCTATAGGGGTATGTGTGTTTCTAAAAAATAATAAACTTAAAATTAACTTATAAGCTATATATATATATGGAGAGAAAAATAATCTATATCTCTTTTTAATATCTTTATTGGAGTATAATTGCTTTACAATGGTGTGTTAGTTTCTGCATTATAACAGTGAATCAGTTATACATATACATATGTTCCCATATCTCTTCCCTCCTGCGTCTCCCTCCCTCCTACCCTCCCTATCCCACCCCTCTATGTGGTCACAAACCACCTAGCTGATCTCCCTGCTATGCGGCTGCTTCTCACTGGCTATCTATTTTACATTCAGTAGTGTATATATGTACATGCCACTCTCACTTTGTCACAGCTTATCCTTCCTCCTCCCCATATCCTCAAGTCTGTGCTCTAGTAGGTTTATATCTTTATTCCCTGATAAACTCTAGGTTCTTCATGACTTTTTTCTTTTCTTAGATTCCATATATATGTATGTTAGCATACGGTATTTGTTTTTCTCTTTCTGACTTACTTACACTGTAGGAGAGACTCTAGGTTCATCCACCTCACTACAAATAACTCAATTTTGTTTCTTTTTATGGTTGAGTAATACTCCATTGTATATATGTGCCACATCTTCTTTATGCATTCATCTGTAGATGGACACTTAGGTTGCTTCCATGTCCTGGCTATTGTAAATAGAGCTGCAATGAATATTTTGGGATATGACTCTTTTTGAATTATGGTTTTCTCAGAGTATATGCCCAGTAGTGGGATTGCTGGGTCATATGGTAGTTCTATTTATAGTTTTTTAAGGAACCTCCATACTGTTCTCCATAGTGGCTGTACCAATTCACATTCCCAGCAGCAGTGTAAGAGTGTTCTCTTTTCTCCACACCCTCTCCAGCATTTATTGTTTCTAGAATTTTTGATGATGGCCATTCTGACGGGTGTGAGATGATATCTCATTGTAGTTTTGATTTGCATTTCTCTAATTGTTAATGATGTTGAGCATTCTTTCATATGTTTGTTGGCAATCTGTATAACTTCTTTGGAGAAATGTCTATTTAGGTCTTCTACCCATTTTTGGATTGGGTTGTTTGTTTTTTTGTTATTGAGCTGCATGAGCTGCTTGTAAATTTTGGAGATTAATCCTTGGTCAGTTGCTTCACTTGCAAATATTTTCTCCCATTCTGAGGGTTGTATTTTGACTTGTTTATGGTTTCCTTTGCTGTGCAAAAGCTTTGAAATTTCATTAGGTCCCATTTGTTTATTTTTGGTTTTATTTCCATTTCTCTAGGAGGTGGGTCAAAAAGGATCTTGCTGTGATTTATGTCATCATGCATTCTCCCTATGTTTTCCTCTAAGAGTTTGATAGTGTCTGGCCGTATATTTAGGTCTTTAATTCATTTTGAGTTTATTTTTGTATATAGTGTTAGGAAGTGTTCTAATTTCATACTTTTACATGAACCTGTCTAGTTTTCCCAGCACCACTTATGGAAGAGACTGTCTTTTCTCCACTGTATATTCTTGCTTCCTTTACCAAAGATAAGCTGACCATATGTGCATGGGTTTCTCTCTGGGCTTTCTATCCTGTTCCATTGATTTATCTTTCTCTTTTTGTGCCAGTACCATCATGTCTTGATTACTGTAGCTTTGTAGTATAGTCTGAAGTCAGGGAGCCTGATTCCTCCAGCTCCATTTTTCGTTCCCAAGATTGTTTTTTCTATTCGAGATCATTTCTGTTTCCATACAAATTGTGAAAATTTTGTTCTAGTTCTGTGAAAAATGCCAGTGGAAGTTTGATAGGGCTTGCATTGAATCTGTAGATTGCTTTGGGTAATAGAGTCATTTTCACAATGTTGATTCTTCCAATCTAAGAACATGGTATATCTCTCCATCTATTTGTATCATCTTTAATTTCTTTCAACAGTGTCTTATAATTTTCTGCATACAGATCTTTTGTTTCCTTAGGTACGTTTATTCCTAGATATTTTATTCTTTTCACTGCAGTGGTAAATGGGAGTGTTTTCTTAATTTCACTTTCAGATTTTTCATCATTAGTGTATAAGAATGCCAGAGATTTCTGTGCATTAAATTTGTATCCTGTGACTTTATCAAATTCATTGATTAGCTGTAGTAATTTTCTGGTAGCATCTTTAGGATTCTCTATGTATAGTATCATGTCATCTGCCAACAGTGATAGCTTTATTTCTTCTTTTCTGATTTGGATTCCTTTTATTTCCTTTTCTTCTCTGATTGCTGTGGCTAAAAATTCCAAAACTATGTTGAATAAGAATGGTGAGAGTGGGCAACCTTGTCTTGTTCTTGATCTTAGTGGAAAAGTTTTCAGTTTTTCACCATTGAGGACGATTTGGCTGTGGGTTTGTCATATATCCCTTTATTATGTTGAGGAAAGTTCCCTTTCTGCATGGTTTTAATCTCATAAATTAGTGTTGAATTTTGTCGAAAGCTTTCTCTGTATCTATTGAGATAACCATATGGTTTTTCTCCTTCAATTTGTTAATATGGTGTATCACATTGATTTATTTGCATATATTGAAGAATCATTGCATTCCTGGAATAAACCCCACTTGATCATGGTGTATGATCCTTTAAATGTGCTGTTGGATTCTGTTTGCTAGTATTTTGTTGAGGATTTTTGCATCTATGTTCATCAGTGATATTGGCCTGTAGTTTTCTTTCTTTGTGAAATATTTTTCTGGTTTTGGTATCAGGGTGATGGTGGTTTCGTAGAATGAGTTTGGGAGTGTTCCTCCCTGTGCTATATTTTGGAAGAGTTTGAGAAGGATAGGTGTTAGCTCTTCTCTATATGTTTAATAGAATTCGCCTGTGAAGCTATCTGGTCCTGGGCTTTTGTTTCTTGGAAGATTTTTAATCACAGTATCAATTTCAGTGCCTGTGATTGGTCTGCTCATGTTTTCTATTTCTTCCTGGTTCAGTCTCAGAAGGTTGGGAATTTCCAAGAATTTGTCCTTTTCTTCCAGGTTGTCCATTTTATTGGTGTAGAGTTGCTTGTAGTAATCTCTCATGATCCTTTGTATTTCTGCAGTGTCAGTTGTAACATCTTCTTTTTCATTTCTAATTGTATTGATTTGAGTCTTCTCCCTTTTTTTCTTGATGAGTCTGGCTAATGGTTTATCAATTTTGTTTATCTTCTCGAAGAACAAGCTTTTACGTCTGTTGATCTTTGCTATCATTTCCTTCATTTATTTTTCACTTATTTCTGTTCTCTTCTTTATGATTTGTTTCCTTCTGCTAACTTTGTTTTTTTTTTTACTGATCTTTCCCTGTAATTGATATCTAGTCTCATAGCATTGTGGTTGGAAAAGATGCTTGATATGATTTCAGTTTTCTTAAATTTACCAAGGCTTGATTTGTGACTGAAGATGTGATGTATCCTGGAGAATGCTCCATGAGCACTTGAGAAAAATGTGTATTCTGTTGTTTTTGGATGGAGTGTCCTATAAATATTCATTAAGTCCATCTTGTTTAATGTATCATTTAAAGCTTATGTTTCCTTATTTTTTTCATTTTGGATGATTTGTCCATTGGTGAAAGTGGGGTTTTATAGTCCCCTGATATGATTGTGTTACTGTAGATTTCCTCTTTTATGGCTGTTAGTATTTGCCGTATGTATTGAGGTGCTCCTGTATTGTGTGCATAAATACTTACAATTGTTATATCTTCTTCTTGGATCAATCCCTTGATCATTATATAGTGTCCTTCTTTGTCTCTTGTAATAGTCTTTATTTTAAAGTCTATTTTTTCAGATATGAGAATTGCTACTCCAGCTTTTCTTTGATTTCCATTTGCATGAAATATCTTTTTTCATCACCTCACTTTCAGTCTGTATGTGTCCCCAGGAGTGAAATGGGTCATTTAGACAGCATATATATGGGTCTTGGTTTTGTATCCATTCAGCCAATCTGTGTCTTTTGGTGGGATCATTTAATCCATTTACATTTAAGGTAATTATCGATATGTATGTTCCTATTCGATTTTCTTAATTGTTTTAGGTTTGTTATTGTAGAACTTTTACTTCTCTTGTGTTTCTTGCCTAGAGAAATTCATTTAGCATTTGTTGTAAAGCTGGTTTGGTGGTGCTGAACTATCTCAGCTTTTGCTTGTCTTTAAAGGTTTTAATTTCTTCATCAAATCTGAATGAGATCCTTGCTGTGTTGAGTAATCTTGGTTGTAGGTTTTTCTCCTTCATCACTTTAAATATGTCCTGCCACTCCCTTCTTGCTTGCAGAGTTTCTGCTGAAAGATCAGCTGTTAACCTTATGAGGATTCCCTTGTGTGTTATTTGTTGTTTTTCCCTTGCTGCTTTTAATATGTTTTCTTTGTATTGAATTTTTGATAGTTTGATTAATATGTGTCTTGTCACGTTTCTCCTTGGATTTATCCTGTATGGGACTTTCTGTGCTTCCTGGACTTGATTCACTATTTCCTTTCCCATATTAGGGAAGTTTTCAACTATAATCTCTTCAAATATTTTCTCAGTCCCTTTCTTTTTCTCTTCTTCTTCTGGGACCCCTATAATTCGAATGTTGGTGTGTTTAACGTTGTCCCAGAGGTATCTGAAACTGTCCTCAGTTCTTTTCATTCTTTTTTCTGTATTCTGCTCTGCAGTAGTTATTTCCAATATTTTATCTTCCAGGTCACTTATCCGTTCTTTTGTCTCAGTTATTCTGCTATTGATCCCTTCTAGAGTATTTTTAATTTCATTTATTGTGTTGTTCATCATTGTTTGTTTGTTCTTTAGTTCTCCTTGTTAAATGTTTCTTGCATTTTCTCTATTGTATTTCCAAGATTTTGGATCATCTGTACTAGAATTATTCTGAATTCTTTTTCAGGTAGGCTGCCTATTTCCTCTTCATTTGTTAGGTCTGTTGGGTTCTTACCTTGCTCCTTCATCTGCTGTGTGTTTTTCTGTCTTCTCATTTTGCTTATCTTTCTGGGTTTGGAGTCTCCTTTTTGCAGGCTGCAGGTTCATAGTTCCCATTGTTTTTGGTGTCTGTCTCCCATGGCTACAATTGGTTCAGTGGTTTTTGTAGGCTTCCTGGTGGAGGGGACTAGTGCCTGTGTTTTGGTGGATCAGGCTGGATCTTGCCTTTCTGGTGGGCAGGTCCATGCCTGGTGGTCTTTTTTGGGGTGTCTGTGGCATTATTATGATTTTAGGCAGCCTCCCTGGTAATGGGTGGGGTGGTGTTCCTGTCTTGCTAGTTGTTTGGCATAAGGTGTCCAGCACTGTAGCTTGCTGGTCATTGAGTTAAGCTGGGTGTCAGTGTTGAGATGGAGATCTCTGAGAGATTTTTGCCATTTGATATTACATGGAGCTGGGAGGTCTCTTGTGGATCAGTGTCCTGAACTTGGCTCTCCCACCTCAGAGGCACAGCACTGACTCCTGGCTGGAGCACCAAGAGCCTGTCATCCACATGGCTCAGAATAAAAGGGAGAAAAAGTAGAAAGAAAGGAAGGAAGAAAGAAAGAAAGAGGATAAAATAAAATAAAGTAAGATAAAATAAAAAGTTATTAAAATAAAAAATAAAAAGTAATTATTAGATAAAAAAAATTAAAGTAAAAACAAAAAAAAATGGACGGACAGAACCCTAGGACAAATGGTGAAAGCAAAGCTTTACAGACAAACTCTCACACAGAAGCATACACATACACACTCACAAAACAAGAAAAAGAAAAGAAAATATATATATATCGTTGCTCCCAAAGTCCACCACCTCAATTTGGGATGATTCGTTGTCTATTCAGGTTTTCCACAGATGCAGGGTACATCAAGTTGATTGTGGAGCTTTAATTCACTGCTCCTGAGGCTGCTGGGAGAGATTTCCCTTTCTCTTCTTTGTTCGCACAGTCCCGGGGTTCAGCTTTGATTTGGACCCACTTCTGCATGTAGGTCGCCTGAGGGCATCTGTTCTTCACTCAGGATGGGGTTAAAGGAGCAGCTGATTTGGGGGCTCTGGCTCCCTCAGGCCAGGGGGAGCTAGGGGCACGGAGTGCGGGGTGAGCCTGTGGTGACAGAGGCCGCCGTGACGTTGCACCAGCCTGAGGTAGGCTGTGCGTTCTCCCAGGGAAGTTGTCGCTGGATCATGCGGCCCTGGCAGTGGCGGGCTGCATAGGCTCCTAGGAGGGGAGGTGTGGAGAGTGACCTGTGCTCGCTCACAGGCTTCTTGGTGGCAACAGCAGCAGCCTTAGCGTCTCATGCCTGTCTCTGGGGTTCACGCTGGTAGCCGCAGCTCGAGCCCGTCTCTGGAGCTCCTTTAAATGGCGCTCTTAATCCCCTCTCCTCACGCACTAGGAAGCAAAGAGGGAAGAAAAAGTCTCTTGCCTCTTAGGCAGCTCCAGACATTTTCCCGGACTCTCTCCTGCCTAGCTGTGGTGCACTAGCCCCTCCCAGCTGTTTTCATGCAGACAACACCAGTCTTCTCCCTGCGATCCGATGGAAGCCCGAGCCTCAGCTCCCAGCCCCCGCCCGCACAGCGGGTGAGCAGACAAGCCTCTCAGGCTGGTGAGTGCCAGTCAGCACCGATCCTCTGTGTGGGAATCTCTCCACATTGCCCGCTGCACCCCTGTTGCTGCGCTCTTCTCCGCAGCTCTGAAGCTTTCCCCCTCTGCCACCAGCAGTCTCCGCCTGCGAAGGGGCTTCTAGTGTGTGGAAACCTTTCCTCATTCATAGCTCCCTCCCACTGGTGCAGTTCCCGTCCCTATTCTTTTGTCTCTGTTTTTTCTTTTTTCTTTTGCCCTACCCAGGTTCGTGGGGAGTTTCTTGCCTTTTTGGAGGTCTGAGGTCTTCTGCCAGTATTCAGTGGGTGTTCTATAGGAGCATTTCCACGTGTAGCTGTATGTCTGATGTGTCTGTGGGGAAGAAGGTGATCTCCGCGTCTTAATCTTCCGCCATCTTCCTCAACCCCAAGAATCTATATCTTAAATTATGCTTGTTTTGGTAGTGTTCATTAAACCCAGTAACTTTATTTTTTTTTTCTTCACAGGCTGTCAAGCTCTTCCATATATTTGCTCACAAATATATGTTGAACACTTAGATCTGAGTCTTATATTTGAGACTGTGTGCTAGGTAATCTCAGGTTGCATGTTTATAAAAGCTGGAGTGTCTCTTATTCAGGAAGGTAAAGAAAATAGCATCATATATTGCATCATATATTTCACCCTCATACATTGTGCAAAGATTAAGAGATTTTACATTGTCTCTGCTCTGATATTCATGGGTGGGCCTGATTTGTCTAGGAGTCAGAGTAAATTTAACTCTCTTGCCGTGGTAATTGCTTCAGGAACCCAGACCCAAGTCAATCAGTAAAGGATATCCCCAAGGGCATCAGGGTGGTTCAACGCAAGTATAATTCAGGATACAGTTTGATTGTAAGGGGAGGGAGCATCCTCCTTCTCCCTGGATATGAATGATGAAGAATGCACTTGTGGTTGATTGATGCTTGTGGCTATTTGTGAAGTCAGTATAGTACTGAAACTGAAACACAAGAAAGGCAGAGCCTTGAAAATCATAAACAACCAGAGCCAAAGGATGAAAGTAATGTGTGACCCTACCTTATTATTGAATTTTCAGAAACAAGTCAATAAATTTTGTTTCTGTTAGTTTTTATTCAAGTTGCACTAAAATGTAAAAAGACAAGGATGCTTGAGAGAGATGAATTCAGGCTGAAGAAATGCAGTGGAAAAGGGGATCAAATGAGAGTTCTTATTTGCTAATTCACAGTTGCAAATTCAAATGCTTCAGGGCCAAATCAAGAAATCTATACTAGTGGACTTCCCTGGTGGCGCAGTGGTTGAGAGTCCGCCTGCAGATGCAGAGGACATGGGTTCATGCCCCGGTCTGGGAAGATCCCACATGCTGCGGAGCGGCTGGGCCCATGAGCCATGGCCGCTGAGCCTGCGCGTCAGGAGCCTGTGCTCCCCAATGGGAGAGGCCACAACAGTGAGAGGCCCATGTACTGCAAAAAAAAAAAAAAGAAAAGAAAAGAAAAAGAAATCTATACTAGTGAAGCAAATCAGGCATAAGATGAATATTGTAGATAGTAATAAAATATTTTTTATTTTTACTTTTTATTTACTGTTGACATGTGTTAATATAAGTCCAGTGCTATAAGAGCTTTCTATTTTCAAAAGTTTTAGAACATTAAATAAGATATTGTGTGGAGAATGCTTCTCACAGTGTCCTATTGACAAAGAACAATAAATAAGTGGTAACTTATTATTTATGAGAATGATGGCAAGGTGTGTGGCATTCAATAAATTTTAGCTCACTTTTTTTATTCTTAGTTTGATAAGGAATATATGACAAGAGGACAGGTGGTTATAGGACTACAGAACAGGTAAGCTACCAGTAAATAAAGGTGAGGGGTCAGAATGAGAGTGACTGATATGGGCATTTGAATACAAAGGATAGTAGAAAAACCAAAGAACGAGTGACATTTACAACAAAATAAAGGGGGAAATATTGAGAGATAAATATAGAGCACTATTTATTGGTCAAATATAGTAGTAATTAAGATCAATGTCTTTGAATGTAGATAGTGTAAATCCAACCTCTATTTTTTATCTGCAATTTGGTAATATTAATCACAACTTTCTTATAGGGTTTATATAAAGTTAGAAGAGATGCATATTAAACATGTAGTTCATTGTCTGGCTTAAAGTAGGTGCTCTACAAATATTACTAAATTTATTGTTATTTATTTAGTGAGGAATAAAGAAGAAGAAACTGCAGAGAAGAATGAGCAGAAAAAAAAAGAGGCAGAGTTAAAAGAAAATCAAGATAATAAAATTACAAAATGAAAGTAGGTGTTGATTTCACAAAGTAGGAGAAAATTGATGGTTGCAGAAAATGTCAAGGATAAAGAACACAGAGAACAAGTAATTGTGCTTCAGAAAGTTACAGTACATTTCCATGGGAGGTGTGGTTCTCAGTTTGGAGAGGAAGAAGAAGCCACACAGTAGGGGATTAAGAAATGTGGCAGTCATAAATTTACATCCTTAGAATGTAAATGATTGTTTGAAAATTAGCAACAAAAGCAAGGGGAAAATATATCATAGAAGCTTGATAGGGAAAGTTTTTGCTTCCATTTTTTAATATAAGAGAGACCTGAACATATTCTAATGCAGATGGGAGAGGTCTCAGAAGAATTTTCTGAGAAGAGAAAGAAAAAGAATGATGATGTAAGTCCTAGAATGTGCAACAGCAGAAAAAGAAATACAGAGGTTAAACTTCATTAGGAATGAGGAAGACAACTTTTCCTTTAATAAAGAAATATTGGGAGAGGGGAAACATTTTAAAGAGATCAGAGAATTTGGTAACAGCTATAAGCTGAAATCATGGGGTTCATTTTTCATGATACTATTCTTCTTGGCAAATTAAAACATTTGGTGAATTTAAAGAATATAGAAATTCTTGGAAGAGCTGCTTTGAGAATATACAACAGTGTTATGAGATGAATAAAGGAATACAGCAGTGAGGTCCACTTGATGTATTATCAATGACATTGGATCTATTTAGTCATGTACAAGATTTTGCTCTAGAAACTCTATTTTTTGAGTGGGAGTAGGAGACCAAATGTTGAAAGTTGCCTAGGATTTAATATTGTTATGAGGTGAACAGTTGAGTTTCAAACAAAATGATTTTCTTGAGGCATCATAGTTGGCTGTGCTGAATGACTGAACGTGCTAGAGCAGCACATGAATGCTAAATGACTAGAAATTTAAGGAAAGGAAGTATAAATAATTGGAAAACTGAAAAAGACCAAATTAGAGGGTTTATTTTAGTCAAATTGGAGTTTTAACTGTTGTGAGAAATACATAGAAATAACAAATATTGGAAGAACTATTTTGTCTTTTCACTTAGTATTTGTGGTAGAATGTTTGCAAAAAGGCCCCATTCTCCACCACTCCCTTTATGTATGTCCATTACTATGTGACTTTACTGTACAGTACCTCTCATCAAGAAGTTGAGAACTCTAACCCTAACCCTGACTCTGTTCTTTGTATTTGAGCTAGTCTTGTGATGTGCATTAGCCAGTAGAATGTAGCAAAAATGACATTGTGCCAGGTCTAAGCTTAGGTCTCAAGTAGCCTTGCCTCCTTTCTTTTTGTCTCTTGTCTGTGTGCCTTTACCACAATATCTTTCTTTGGTCTCTTGGAAGATTAAAAGTATGGAATGGGCTAGTCACCCCAGTTGATCTAGTTGAGGCACAAGATAAGTGATAAATGCCAGCCAAGATGAGCACAGTTGCCTAGTCAAACCACAGCTGAACACAGATACATGGGTTCATCTTAACAAGGCCAGTTCAGGACAAGAGAACCAAGCAGCCTATGCATAGATTGAGAACCAAAGTAATGTCCATTGCAGTATACCACTAAGTACTGTTAGTGCTTATTACACAATCGTGATAATAAATGATGCAGTATTTTCTTTGGTAGGTTACATATAGACTATTTTTGCAATGCATTTCATATGAAATACTTATTTACCATTTCCTATGGGCACTTTTGTGTATCAGATTCCTTCTTAAATATGTTTCTCCAAATGTGTATAAGATGTGGTACCACCACTTCAGAGTATAATAGAATCATCTCTTTCTGTAAATATATTCCTATTGATGCATTCAAGATTTAATTAGCCATTTGGCAGCAATTTCATGCTGGTGGGATTTCCATAGGGAGAAGGATAAGCTGTGACCTGTGTCTCTAAGGTATGAGCTGCTGTTCTTCACGTTCTGCTTTAACTAAAGAACACATAACTTAAAACTATGTTGAAAGGCTTCCCATGAGATTTTTAAATAGATACTATATTTGGAGTCAGAAAGACCTGGGTGAAAACTTCAGTACTTCAGTTCTAACACATACTCTTTGTATAACCTTAGTCATTTTATTTTTTTAGCTTAACTTATCTCAACTACAAAATGATTGAAGTATAGCCAGCCTAGCATCAGACACAAAGTAAGCACTCAAGCAATATATGGTAAGTATAATTTTGTTAATGATTCATCTCATAACCTTCAGTAATCTGGGTATTATAATCTCAATTTAGTTTTTTCAACTATGCTACAGTCTCTTCCAAAACACACACACACACACAATCATACCTTAAATATATTTTTTGAAGTGTAGTTTTTAATGTTCTTTTTAAAATTTAAAATATAACAAAATTTGTTGTTAAATCAATTTATATTAATATTATTTATATTTCTCCTTTATTATTCCAGAGAAAATTAAGAAGTTTCATAAAATACAAAAAAATCCAGCAAAATAATAAAGTAGAAACGAGTTGCAAAGAGGTCACCTGGAGAGAGTTATAAATAGGCCTAGAAATGAGGCTAGAACACAAAATGTTTGGTCACAGTTTGACTCTAACCTCTATAGTAGAAAATTAGAAGAGAAAATAGGATAAGTGGACGATTCATAATATCCGTAAGATAAAAGTAAACTAATTTTTCCCAATTCCTTCCAAAGAGGATGCTGTAATCTAATGGAACAAAATTCTCAGTCACACCTTCTGTTAAACACAGCTTTGAATTGCATGGGACTATTTCTTATGATGTCACTCAATATATGGCTAATGAAATTGTACCAAATCACAATTTAATCAAACTAGTCTTAAGGGACAGCAATACAATAGAATTTAGGTTACCCAGCTGTCTGATGTCCTGTATAAAGGCATAGGTATCATGGTATCTGAGAAATAGATAGATCATATAATCTTCAGGCAATCCTGCCTAAATATTATTTTCTCTAAAATGAACTTTGGATTTGGGGCAGTAGTGAGTTTAATATTATTTGCCCTGACAAAATTCCAGAGTGCAGGTAAACTATTTTCGCAGCTAAATATTAAATAGTAAGCTTATTAAATGGAGCCCAAATTGATATTGTATTATCAAAACTGAGGAAGCAATCAAAGACATATTCCAATATATAAAGCCATCCCAATACTCTCAGGGTCAATGGAGGGCACACTCTCTGGCAGTGTCAAGATTCTCCTTAGTTATTAATTTTGGATACACATAGTTCTTAAGAAGACTATAAATTACTTTTTAATAATATAGTCATTACCTATGTCAGTTGTTTATATAAAATAAAGAATGTAACACTTCAGGATCATTTGAACATTAGTTCATAAAATAGAAAAAAATACTATATTTCACACTAATAAATGATTTTTACCCTTTCTTCTTTTTCTTATTTATATAGTCCTCTTTATTCTCATTTTCTTCCCGTTCTCTTCTTTTTATCAAAGGGCCTGTATTAAGTGTCCACGTCTATGTGGCTCCTTGCCAAGCTTTTAGATCTTGCATTGTGAGACAGACAATGGCCATGTCAATAGACACATATAAGGCACACCGACTACAGGAGGAAGATGTTAAACACCACAATGCCTTTAAAGTTCAGGCAATCCTTTCTTTCTTTGGACCTATTCTCTCTGAAAACCACAACTTTCCTTCCTTTTACGTTTCTGATGTTTCCCTTTCCTAGTCAATATTGCCGAATCTCTCCATAACCTGGGCTTTGCACTAGATGTCTTCTAGATTTTTTAATCAGTTCAATGAATGCATCTTACAAACTGAATTATGTTTATGGAATATTCATACATTTATAACCCCTTAGTTCTGCTAGTTCTATGGTAGAAGCAAAGGCTATAGCTGCCCCTTCAGGCACAGCCCATCATCTGAACCAGATGGTTTATTCTACTTATGTCAAGGTAGGAAAATCTTATTTAATAGTCCTTGGGGGGTCTGAGAAATCAAGGGAATTTTATAACAGTAATACTGGGTCTGCTGTAGCTCACTTTGTGAAATAGGTTACAGTCCAAAATCTACTTCACCTGCAGCTGCTTGGATGTTTTTTGCATGCACACTGATCCATCTGCAATTTTATAATGTTGTCTGCTCGTTCGGAAAAATATGACTACTAAATTCTCAAGCATTTACCAAGACAGAAGGTGTGCGTGTGGGGGAATACTAAGTGTCACTGATGTGTACAATTAAAAACAAAGCAACAAATAAACAGCAGGTTATTCTTCCACATTAACATCCTAATATTCATTCATAATGTAGATTAAATCACCTTTTTGGTAGTCAGCTCTTAATTTATAAAGAAACATTGAATTGGTCATAAACATTCTTTGTCTGGTTTGGATGTATATTATGAAAATACTTCTTCTCTTTCTATTTACCTAATGAGGGAATGAATTAAAGTACATGAAGACAAAATGCAAATAAAGTGTGCTTAAGTTTGAGTTAAAGCATCATGAGTTTAAATTAAAGCAAAGTATATTATTTTTTACATTGTAATTAAGCGCTTCTCCCAAAGGCAGAGTCACATTCTATTAAAATAAGGAGCCTCTGGTAAAATATTCATGATTCCATAATAAATAGTTGTCTTAGTATTAGAATTTTTACTATTAGAATTTCCCAAGTAACCAAAAAATCCATTGCAAACTGGTTGAAGAAAATCTATCTTATCTATCTATAATGTGTCTATCATCTATCTAACCTATCATGAGAAAACTGGACAGTATAGCTTCTGTTGCTTTATCCTTGCCCTAGACCACATTTACTCAGAGTGGAATCAGAGCTGTTTTCAGAAGAACAGGGATATAGATGCTGGGGATATAAATAAGTATTCACCGTATTGATGAAATTTGAGAAACTGAATAAAGTATTCCCACTAGTCTGCAGCAGCATGGCGTGAAGCATAACATAATAGCAACTAGCTGCTAGGAACAACACAGATCTGTGTTCATGGGTTACCATATATTTATTCTTATTGTCCCTAATCCCAGAAGGGAATTGCATTCTAGAAGGATCCTCAAGCATCTAGAATAGTGCTGTATTTGACTCAAATTAAAATTTAACCTCTTTGATAAATTCTATTAAAACATTAAATCTGTTCTATAATCCCTAGAGATGCAGCATGTACAGTGTATTACTAATAAGAGTAAAGGAAATTTATGGAAAAATGTCTGAGTAATCAGCCAAGACTTCAACATAAATGCATACAAATTTGTCAAAAATTGATGTAAAATCTGAGGAACATCCTCAGGAATTTTTTTTTTATGTAAATAGCCAGGATCAATTGAAACATGAAATGTATGGAGATTTATGGACTTTTATTTAACATAAGTGCTGTCAATTTTTCAAGACAAAATACATAAGAAAAGCCATGCAGATTTGGATATAATACGTAGAATAAACTGGGAGAAATTTGGTTCTACTGAGTCTTCTTTAAGGAAAAGATCTTACCAAGAAATATCATAAGCTCTAAGTAGAGTTAGCAAAGATTTCAGGCTTTGGGTTTAACCAGGGTGACCATGTTCCAGTTTGCCCAAGATGGGTCCAGCTTAGACCTATTGTTCTGGCATCGTGTCCTGTCTTGTTTTGAATTTTCCCAGAGTTTTATTTTGTTTTTTGGTCACACAATTTTATTAATAATTGCATTAAACTAAGCATATGATGGTTTGTTTGATCCCCGATTGTTATTTACTCTTTCTGCCATGCTTTCTATTAATACTGTGGGACACGCTTTCTATTAATACTGAGGGACATGCTTCTCACAGCATTCTGTGTGAAAATCTGAAACACAATCAGTTATAATCGACATTTTATTTTCCAGCTCTTTTCAGATAGAATATGATTAACACTTCCAAATCAAAAGAAGCTTTCAGGGTGCTGTTTAATAAAATAAAGTGTCCCTCCACACAGGAGGGTAGGAACAGCTTACTCCTTCAAGTCTTCCAATGTGCTCCCTGTAATGGCCACTTGGTGCAACAGCTTGCTGTTCCTTGGCCCATGCACTGGCCTGCCAGGTACATGAAACCTCCAGGTCCTCATTTAACAGGATAGGTATTAATATTAAAAATACGTGGGAAACATGTGTGGAGAATAGAGGTTGAGTAGTCCTGCCATAGAGAATATGGAGAATAGTGTGAATGCTTTTGCTAGAGTGAATTTTAAAATGAAAAACGTGCATCTAACTCATTTATTCATTTATTTGTTTGTTTAAATTTTGCAATATACCCTTTTGGCAGAAATGAGATCACAGAAATAAAGTATGTATATTAAAAAAAATAATTCCTACCCTACTGGTCTATCTCTTTCTCAAAAGAAATTTGAAGATGAATGTGTAACTTTCAGAAAATATTTGTCAACAATTGTTGTCCACTATGGAGACCCTACCACATGAAAAGCAGGAAACACAAATCTATTGTAGCAGGGTCAACATCTGCTTCAATAGTTTTTAATTATTTTAAAGACTGTGCTCACTGTTGATGGTTTAATACATGAAGCTGTAAATGGTGCATTGGCATATTCTGAAAGGTAACTTTTCATTTGGATCAAATGATGATTCTTCTATATTATTTCAACTTATTTTTAAAGGAGGGTATTTTTTACAAACTTCAAAATCTACCCAGAGGCTGAACTTACAACTTCACTCATTTTTTTTAATCCCAAATTTTCTTCTGTACATAGAAGAAGTAAAGTAAGTGATGGCTGTTTATGTGTTAGATACATTAACACATGAAAACCTTCAAGGACAACTAGGTGATGGACAGTTTTATATGTGTCATCAGAAGCTTCAAAGAGCAAACTGAATTAATTCTAGTAATGAGTAATTTTTTTCTCCCTTTTAATTCAATGGATCATTGTAAAACACTTTGATGCTCCTTCTGTTTTAAAGGTGAAACATCTGACGTTACTATTACTGCTTTTTAAAATTCATTTTAAAAGTTTATCAGTAAAAATAAATGTATTTTTTTGTGAGATGAAACTACAAATACCAAATTTGGTAGAATATAGCAGAGGGCTATAAAACTGTCCTAGTAACTTAAGAAAGTTATGAAGCATAAATGTACTTAGAATTGCCTTTGGTACAAGTATATAAAAAACTGTGCTAGTCTACCAATCAAATAAAAATTGTAGTTGTCAAAATCTATAATATTTTATATTTTAGTTGTATTTTGTTAAAAATAAAATTTAATCAAAATAATCAACAAATGGAACACTAAAATCTTTACTTTTGTAACTTTAGTGAATTTCACTTGTCGAAATAGTTTTGCAAACTAGAAGACACTGAAATTCTCCTTAAAAATGAAAGGAGGAAAAAAGGTACTAAATTCTACTACTGCAATTGGAGTATAAAAGTTAATTCTGAAAATCTATAATGCTATTTGCAATATCTTGACTTGTAGAATAAATTTTTGATAGAGTTTATTTTTAATTGGATAAATTTAAATTCTTTGCTAAAATGGAACAAAATTGATGAAGTCTATGGTTTTTGTATAATTTAAATTTAGGGAAATAAAATGTTATTATAAGTAGAGGCAACTTATTCTATACATATTTTCTTGTAAAAATACCTATCAAAGATATTTTAAATGGAGGCAAAGTGTTAGTCTCTTGAAAAACCATTGGACTGAAATATTTACACATTTAAATATTAAAAATAAAAAGAATTGAGAACATCCTCCTTTTTGCAGAATTTGATTTGATCTTACCAGGTGTCTCAACACTTGCAGAATGTTTTTCCATTAAAAATATTATGGCCTAGTGAGAAGAATCATTTGCAAGTGGGAGTAATTAACTTCAAATTTAGTAATCATAAAATGCGGCTTTGAAAATAACTTATGAAAAAAGTTTTTAAAAACTCATATTAAAAACAAATTCTCCACGAAATGCACTTAATATTGTAATAGATGCAGACAGCCAAGCCAGTGTAACCTAGATTTGTACAAAACCTAAATATGTATGAAAACCATTCTGCTTATATATTATTTTTTATTTTAGAAAATCAAACCACTGATAGTTTTTGCTTAATAAGCATAAATGTATTTAATTTAAAAATTTAGAAATAACTTTTGCTTTGAAAGTAAAATAAAACAATTTTACAGATCCACCAATATTCTTAAAAATTGGTAAATTAACTGTATATATATACATATATATATATATATATATATATATATATGTCTAGTATCACTCTTGTGCCCACAAATGTTCTGGTTTATTCTGTCAAAAAGTAAATCAGTAAAACCAGTGTTTTCTGCTGATTTCTGTAAAGCAAGCCAGTGCACACAGAACTTTCTATTCCAGGTTTCATCTAGGATTAGATTTCAAAACACCTAGATGAATGTCTATAAGACAGTTATCCAAAACATGCTTTACCTCAGTAGATAGTCATATTTATTATATTCCTTGATAAATATCTGGAGCAAAACTAGCCCATGTTGCCAATTAAAAGGGGGATAGTTGAGTTAGGGAGAGACCATCTTGAAATAATTGATGAGGGAAATATGGATAGATTTCTGAAGAGGATGCTCCAGCTCTACTCAGAGGTAGTGCAGATAAGTTCTTTTTTTTTTTTCTAATTTGAAAGATAAGCATGAGGATACTTGAAAAATTAGGGTCAGAGAATTTTAAAAAAACCTAGGTTTAACTTGAGCAAACCTCTACGTTTGCAATGCACCAAATTTATTAGAAGCAGTCTTCAAAGTGATTTACTGACTCATACCTACATGTGAACATGCGGAGATTGCCCAGCCTAATTTTTGAAGCAAGAAATCAGGTGGAGCACTCACTTTCAAAATGTCATGGCTGGGCTTCCCTGGTGGCGCAGTGGTTGAGAGTCCACCTGCCGATGCAGGGGATACGGGTTCGTGCCGCGGTCCGGGAAGTTCCCACATGCCGTGGAGCGGCTGGGCCCGTGAGCCATGGCCGCTGAGCCTGCACGTCCGGAGCCTGTGTTCTGCAACGGGAGAGGCCACAACAGTGAGAGACCTGCGTACGGCCAAAAAAAAAAAAAATGTCATGGTTGAGCTAGATTTCCCACTCAGTCGCAGCTAAATTTCTTCTTGTATATATTTCCCCATGAGGTGTCAGAACTTTATAGAATTGAGAGAGTTATTTGGAGAGTGAAGTATAATGGTGATGCTAGAGTGTTAATACTAGTCTCCATAATGTACTGCAGTTTATTTCTGATTCTGAAGGAAGTTAAACAATTTTAAAGAGAACTATTTTTCAGACTTACCCCAAAATTCATTCATACATTCAATAAGTGTTTACTGAGTTCATTTTTTTTGTGTGTAAAAAAGTGTTTATATCTCTATACCAGGAGCTGTAGGTAGGCTGATGTTTTACTCCTTTGATCCATTTGTCAGCTTATTAAGGATGACTGGGTGATAGGAGATACTTATTTTTTTTAAGAATGATACATTTAAAAAATATGTACTTATTTTCCCCGTTATTATTATTATTTTTTTTGGCTGCGTTGGGTCTTAGTTGAGCACACGGGATCTTTGTTGAGGCACACGGGATATTTTCGTTAAGGCACGTGGTCTGCTCAGGTTTCTCTCTAGTTGCGGCACGTGGGCTTCTCTCTAGTTGTGGCGTGTGGGTTTTATCTTCTCTAGTTGTGACGTGGGGGGCTCCAGGGCATGTGGACTCTGTAGTTGTGGCATGCAGTCTCTCTCGTTGAGGCACACAAGCTCAGTAGTTGTGGCACGCGGGCTTAGTTGCCTCACAACATGTGAGATCTTAGTTCCCTGACCAGGGATCAAACCCGTGTCCGCTGCATTGGAAGGTGGATTCTTTACCACTGGACCACCAAGGAAGTCCCAGGAGACACTTTTTTTTAAGACAATCCTGAACCTGGAAATTGTCCTCTTCCTGTTGAAGTCATTGTGTTTATATTATTACTCATCCTGGAACTGTAAATGGCAAAAAGACAATTCATTTCTTGATAATTCGCAAGAGTAATGATTGTTTTGAAAGGGTACACATTAGCAGAGAGTGCCAGTCATAAAATGGGGTATTTTGTGGTATATATGAACAATAAGAGAATAGCTTATAACTTTAGAAACAACATTGACTCTAAAAGTGAAGTCTTAAACATAAGAAATTATGAACAAACTGAGAATTTTCAGAGTTTTTTTTTTTTTAATGAAGGTTATGGAAAAATCAGTAAATGACATGGAAATAAGAAGATAAAACAAGAGGTAGCAACAGATAAGATCAAAATCATGGTAGAGATATTTCCGTATACAGACACTTCCTCTAGTCTCATTAGGCATAGTGAAGAGCATAATACTGGGATCAAATTTTATTTGATCTGTCCTCTGCTATGTACATATACAGACAACCATGTCTCTATTTATCTCTCTATCTCTCTCTCTATCTATAAATCATCATTTATTATCAACCTGAGGTATAATTTATGTTCCCACTTAAAGTGTACAATTTAAGGAATTTTGACAAATGCATACCCCTGTGACATCATCACTTTAATGAAGTTACAAATACTTACATATCTGTACCTATGCCTGGCTATCTATCTATCATCGTTATATCTATATGTACACCTATCTATGTATCTATATATCTATCTATATTTATCTCTCTCTCTCCATATATATATGGAACCATACAGTATCTTCTTTTTGGTGTGGTTTCTTTCATTCTGCACAATGATTTTGAGATTCGTTCAGTTTGCTGCATGTAGCAGTAACTTCCAGTTATTGTTTAGTATTCATTGCATTGATATATCATATTTATTATTTATCCATTCACCTATTGGATGACATTTTGATTGTTTATGATTTGGGGCTATTGTTTTGATAAATAAAACAGCTATGAACATTTGTGTACAAGTCTTTGTGTAGACATATGACAAACAACCCAAAAAAAATGAGCAAAAGTTTTGAGCAGACACTTCACAGAATGGCCATACACACAAGAAGAGATGCTAAATATAATTTGTCACTAGGGGAATGCAAGTAAAAACTTCAGTGAGACATCAATACATACCACTTAGAGTGGTTATGATTTTAAATTACTAAAAATACCAAGTTCTACCAAAATGTACTGGTGCTGTAATACTCATAAACCGCTGGTAAGAAAGCAAAATTGTGCAACCACTTGGAAAATTGTTTGAGAGTTCCTAAAATAATTAAAAATACATTTATCATACAACTCAGCATATTGAGCACAAATCTGACCTTTGTTATTCTGACTGTGTGACCTTGGGAAGGTAGGTTAACCATACTGAGTTTCAATTTCTTCACTGTTAAAAATTGGGAATAAATAAGACACATTCACAAAAACCATTGAATAGTATTTTAAATATATCAGTATTCAGTAAATACTGGTTACTTTTTTACATATGTTAGTTGTTTATTTGGCTGTAAAATATTCAACCCATAGTGTGGATTTATTCTTTCTAAATTATTTCCTAAAGTTTAAACCTCTAAAAGAATTATTAAGTGGACAAATCTCAGCCTAGTAGATTTGACCATGGGAAACAGTAAAGATTCTGAAGGATCAGGTAAGATGTTCATCATGCAAAATGTTGCCCAGTTACTGTTCTGTGGACACAAGACACAGGTAGGCCCAGAAAGAAGGTAAGGACACCACAGGCAAGTGGGGACCCATATACCTCTTGATGCTTCCTGATTGACTCTCTGGTGACTTTTGTCATAGTATACATTTGGAGATAATTAGAATACATTCTCTACTTTATTTCTATTATACATGTCACAAATTTCATATAACTTCTGTTCAGACTGCTGGTAAATATATCAGAAATTATTTATTTAACCACTGGATATTTCTTGAGTAACTATGGAGTATTTGTAAGACCAAGCAGTGGGACCATTCACGAGCTGCAGGACCTCACTTTGACCTCAAGAAAACAGGCCATGAGAATATCATAAGTACACTATCAACTAACAGCAGTATTACAGAAGTTGAGAGTTTAATCTTATTTTTTTTTTAGAATACTTGGGGACCATAGCAATGAAAATGAGGTGTCTGGAGAAGCAGCTAAGTATGTCAGATGTATGTTTGAGGGTGGTTTTATGGAAGAGGGTGGGAGGCAGTGATGTTTTAAGTTAAGCTAGAGCAAAATGGAGCAGCCTGGCTGGAATGGAGACTTTACATAGTTGAGGAGTAGAATTGGGGCAAGATAAGTGGTGGCCAGAGGGTTAAGTGGATAACATTGACACTTCATTTCTAAGGGGCCATTGAACATTTTATTTGTAGTCAAAGTCTGACCAAAGATGTGAATAAGAACAAATAGATCTGTAGTCAGGTTAAGATAGATTGAGCATCTGGAGGGAGCAGAGACACCATGAGAATATTTAGGTGACTTTGGTGATAATCTAGATCAATGCAAATCTTTTAACTCAATACTTTTCGTTCTCTTCCTGTTCTGCAGTCTTTCGTAGTCCTAGCTATGGAATAATCCTTATCCCCCTGACTTGGCAATGAACTTGGCCTACTGTGAAAAGCTGGATTATCAGAAAATGTGAGTTCAGACCTATTAAACTTAGAGGAACATCACAAAACTAAGGACATACTGTGTTATTTTAGAAGGAACAAAATGTGTAAATAAGGAGAATTATCAGCAGCTGTCATTTTAAAAGAAAGATATTTCTCTCTGTTGTGTTGTATCACCCGAGGAGCAATTGAAGGTCAAGTTATTAAAAGTGCTAATATAATATTTGTGTGAGCTAATTAAATGTGTCATAGCAAACATCTTCTGTTTTGTCTGACACTTTCTCTCTCTCTCTTTTTTTAATAGATCTTTATTGGAGTATAATTGCTTCACAATACTGTGTTAATTTCTTTCATACAACAAAGCGAATCAGCCATATGCATACATATATCCCCATACCCCCTCCCTCTTGAGCTTCCCTCCCACTCTCCCTATCCCACCTCTCTAGGTCATCACAAAGCACCAAGCTGATCTCCCTGTGCTATGCTGCTGCTCCACACTAGCTAACTATTTTACATTCGGTAGTGTATATATGTCGATGCTATTTTCACTTCATCCCAGTTTCTCCCTCCCCCCGCTGTCCTCAAGTCCATTCTCAGCCATAAAAAGGAACGAAACTGAGTTATTTGTAGTGAGGTGGATGGGCCTAGAGTCTGTCATACAGAGTGAAGTAAGTCAGAAAGAGAAAAACAAATACCATATGCCTGACACTTTCTCTTAATTCTGCTTCTTACTCAGTAAATACAGCAAAAACCATATAAGCAAACAAACAAATAAATAATAATAAATATCCTCAACTGTCAGGGTCAAATTCACCAAAATGCTGCCAAATAACCCTTTAAGTCTTTCATTGCATGTACTAATTTAAAGTGAAGCATTTATTGGATTCTTTTATATTTGCAGTCATTTTATACTTATCAATAAGCCATCAGGAAGAACAATTTAAAGGTAATGTCTTCATTCTGGATTTTTTTTTTGTTTTTACCAACCAGATTATTTCTGAGAATTATATGGTTTCTCAAGCACCCTATAAAAATTAAGAAAATAGTGATTAAGAAAGACTTAAAAAAAAATTGTTACAGAGATGAAACTGATCCTTTGGAGTAGTTATCCAGTTGAAAGTTTTGTGCTCATCATTTATTCGTAAGCAATTTAGAATTTTCAATTACCTCAGAATAAATTCTAGGAAATAGTGGCCTGTCTGAGGGGTCACAGATACAACACACAAATGATAGTCACTTTCTGAGGTTGCTATAAGAACATGTCTACATAGTTCTACTCAGCACTACGTGATGTTAACCTCCTGCTGTACCAATTTATCTCAAAGAACATTTCCTTACCACCATCAAAACAGTGTCCAGAAAATAAACTCATAAACCATGTGCTTCCTCTCCTTTGAGGTCCCAAAGCTTTTACCAATAAATCTGTGATGGTCTTCTCCAGTGGAGTGGCTTTGCCACATCACCTTTGCTAACTTTCTATTTAGGGTATATTTTCATCCATGGTCCTTTAGTTCTTCATCTTTTCTCACTGATTTCAAATTAAGCTTTTATTTATTTTTCAAGGAATTCAATTCTGAAAACAAAACTAATCTGAAATGAAAAGCTTCATGTGGGATGAAGTGATAGGCAATGTCTTTATCACAGTCTCTTAATTCTTCTTCCTAATCCTTTTCTTCCACTGGATGGACTGAGAAGAATATTGAGGACACCTGTGGACAGGACAAGTGGGTACCTCCTCTTGCCTGCTCCCTAATTCTGGGCTACAATTGACTCAAGCCCTGCTGAGGAAAGAGATCTATGTATGGTGACTGTTATCATATTAACTTTTGACTAAAGCTATTTCCCAATAGTATCTGAGTGCCTTTTACCAAACAGAGCATGAATTTAAGCAGGATTTCAAGAAAGCTGGATGTAAAACATAGGTTTCTGGCTCCACACTTCTCCATCTCCAATAACCTTACAAAACTGAGCTTCAGGTGTATAACTGCCTTGATATTTATCAAGACCATCCACGAACCCACATATTGGTAATTTATTTTCTTCACTACCACACAACTCAACTCACCTCCCATGTCCACTCTGTTCTCATTGCCTCTCACTTAAACTAGCAGAAGTGATAAGCTGATAACTTGTAGATCTAGTTTGCAGTCACTGTAAACCTGAAATGAAACTGGTTTATTCAATTTAATGCAACTTTATATCATTTGAGGAGAAGGGAGAAAGTATATTGCCTTCAACAGATCTCATATATTATATATGACTGAAAACACAAATGATACTTATATTGTAAACATCTTAATCCTAATGTGTGTAAGTTGGTGATACAAATTTAAAATATTATAATAAAATGAGAAAATGTTCATAACTGAATAAGTAGGCAACTATATGACCAGCACAATCAGATACATATGTTAAATATATCTACAGAAAAACCCTGTAAAATCATACATACAATATTAAGAATGGTTACTTCTAGGCTGGGAGGAAAGATTGGTTAATTTTGTTTTCTATTTTGTAAACTTTTACATTTCAAAAATTTTTACAGTGTACAATTACTAATTTACTATAAGGAAAATAGTATCTTAATTTTAAATGAAACCATGAATGTGACAGCTGTAGCACACAATCTCACACATAGTAGGTATCCAAAAAATATCAAATTCCTTTTGTACTCAAATAGTATCAAAGAAACAGGTGAATATTTATTTTGTTATTTATAAAAACTTATTTGAATTGTCTAGAAAGCAACTGTAGTCAAATATCTCACAACCCTGGCTAAGAAGAACAGCATAAAACTTAGAGACTGTGGTTAGGCCTAGGCATGAAGAGCCTTCACAGCAGAAAGTTAAAATGATTCATTGATGCACTGGGGTCTTATTAAGCAAGTGAAGAATGAGGGTGATATCATCAAAAATCGTTCTAACGGTAGGGAAGCGATTATAGAAATTATTGCAATGGTCAAGTTCACTCATAATGAACATAGGAATAAGAAACTGCATTAGCCACTGATAGCAAAGTTTCATCTGGACCATATTCTTTTCAATGATAACAAGCAAAGTCAATGCTTATTCCCATTTGCTTTTTGGAGGAAAAGTGAAAGATCCAGGTCTCAAGTGACCATAAAACTCCAAATAAAATTTTCTGTTAGGCAAATAACATGGTCAAGGCCATATAGACAAATTGAGATTTTAAAAATTACTTAAGTAATAATTTTGACTTCACCTAGAACACTAAACAAAATAGAATTCAAGCAAAAGAATGATTGCATATTTGTCTTTAACTTTCATACAACCTCTCTTCTGACACTTCTGGCCTTTTGGGCTTTCCTATTTTATCATGGCCCATCTCACTAATATACTAATGGAATGCAATGATCAAAGGTAATATCTTTAGCAGAATATCACTCCATTTATTCATGACCTTATTATTCGCTTATTTATTGAATACATATGTATGAAGTTTTCTTTTCAAAAAAAAGTTTGGAGTGTCTCCTAACTGCTAGGAGGTATTCTAAATGTTGGAGATATAATAGGTAATTAAGGTAGAAAAGTTTCCACACTCCTAAAACTGTTATTCTAAAAGAGAGGAAATAGATAGACATTTAATAGCACAATTGGGTTGGGATGATGGGCTGCACGTTTAACTTATATTGTGAGAAAAATGTTTTAGGAAAAGGCATTATTACCACTGCAAGTTTACCTCATAACGCTTTCCCTGCTGGACTCAATGAAGCTTCCAGGTGTTCGATTTGGTTTTTCCCTTTGACTTTAGTAAGGTTTCTGGGTAATCATGTCATTTTCTCTCAGCAGCCTTAGTTTCCCCTCACTCCTCACTGGTTGTGGACTCCAAGCCTCCATACCTCTCCTCCATCCTGCTCATGGACCTGGGGGCCGACCCAAGCCTCCCCTGGAGGTCACTCTCCTTCAATGCTGAGCCACCAGCAGACCACCAGTCTCAATTAGGTGACTTTTCCATACAGGTGCTGAGAGTGGCACAATCAGGCTAAACTTCAGGGCCTCCGTGTTCAGGCTAGACTGTCAAGTTTACTTTGCTATGTCCTGGCTTAGATGGGGCTGTTGTGGGAGAAAATGTTAGGGAACCTTAGTTATGTTATTTGCTACTTGAAAAGCAAGAGACTCAATATAATAAAGCTGAAATTTTTCCCTAAGTTAATCAATAAATTTAAAGGAATCTCAAATAAAAATAAGAGATTTTGAACTTCAAAACCTGAATCTAAAGTTCATGTGGATAAATAAGTAAGCAAGAGTATTCATAAAATTTCTGAAGGGACTTCCCTGGTGGTTCAGTGGTTAAGACTCCATGATTCCAATGCAGGGGGCCCAGGTTCAATTCCCGGTCAGGGAACTAGATCCTGCATGCTGCAACTAAGAGCCCGCATGTCATAACTAAAGATCCCGTATGATGCAATGAAGATCCCACACACAGCAATGAAGATCCAGCATGCCGCAACTAAGACCTGGCACAGCCAAATAAATAAATAAATAATAAATGAATAAATAAATACTTTTTCTGAAAATGAAGAATAATGTTGAAATTCTAGCTCTACTACATTAGAACACATATTATAAAATTATAATGCTGTTTAAATGTAATGTTGTTGCATAAATTAGTAGGTTATTGCAAAAGAAGAGATGTATAAATACATCCAAATACATATAGAAATTTAATGAAAGATAAAATTTCAGTTTTGTAATAAATGCTATTTCAACAATTTTGTAGACCCATGGAAAACACAAAAATTAGAATCCTATCTCACACTATTATTCTAAGGAGAACTCCACATGAAATATTTAAATATAAAAATAAACCCCACAAAAATCCTAGAAGATACCATAGAAGAATAATTTTTTAAAAATATATCAGATGGAGAAGGACTTTTCTCACCATGGCACAAAACTCAGAATCCATAAAAGAATAAAATTAAAACCGATATGTATTTTTAAATTCCACAACAAAATCAACACTAGCAGAATCAAAAGACAAATATTAATCTGAGAAAAACTGCAACTCATATCACAAAGGACTAATATCCTAACACATGAAATGTTTCTCTAACTAATGAAGAAGCAATAGTTGGGAAACTAATAATTAGCCAATGTGGGCAAATGTCTTCACAGAAAATTAATTACAAATGTTTAATCCTATAAATCATGTGAAAAATCACTTTAAAAAGCCATGTACATTAAAACTATTACTTTTCACCTATTTTTATTGGTAAAATGATAACATATTGATCAGGATACAGAAGATTAGAAACTGTTACATACTGCAGAAAAGATAGCTAAATTAAGTTACATAATTCTCCTGAATACTTCTGTTTACTCCTGGCCCACCATCCTAAAATATTCTATATTAGTTTTCTTACCTATCTGAGCCTTCTTTTTTCCTTCCTGCCCATTCTCCTTCCTATGAAACGTCTCTGTCCTTTGAACTTTTAATGAAATGCTGATACATCCTCTATTTTTAACTATCTATGAAATAGTCAAACTATACTGTAAGCATCATGCAGTTTATTTTTTAATAAACCCAGTGCCTGAACTTTCTATTTATTAATAATAAAAATATCTGTAATAGTACTAGACTTTATAGTTTTTACAGATTTCAAATATTTTCTCATTTGGTACCATAACAAACCCCAGGGCTAAGTTTCTCTATTTACTTTATTCTACTGAAGAAAAATTAAATCAGGTTATGGTCACATATTGACCAGGTAGAGCTTACAGCATAGGAGTTTTAATTCAGAGGACCTAGATAGATAGGTAGATAGATGGATAGATAGATACATGATAAACAGATAGACAGATGGCTATGGAAAGATCAATCCTGGCTCTTCCAATTATTGGTAATGTGAGATTTAGTAATTTAGTTAACTTTTTAAAATTAGTTGTCATACCTATAAAATGGAAATGACAGTAATACCTACCTAAGGGTTTCTGGGAAGGCAAACAAGAAAATAAAGCATTTGACACATTACCAGTCCCATAAAAAGTGCTCAGCTACTGTGACTATTATTATTTTTCAATAATGCAGCTTTGGTTAACTAGATTTATTTCTCTAGAATGTGTCACTGTTATTCAGCCCCTTTGTAGGTAACTCAAAATGTTGGCAGTGGATCATTTTTGGTGATAGATTGATGGCAAATTCAATAATTAAAATATACTTAGTGCTTTACCAATGTACTTTCCTCATTTATAATTCAGTCAAAGAACTAGTGAGAATCAGGTAAAATGGGAGTTGACATTGAAGAATTTTATTATTCATTGTTACTCTAATATCAGTCCTTCACATCTGTTCTTGGTTGCATTGTATATAGTGCTTGAATGAAACTTTGTTTGGTTAGTGTCTATCCTTTTTTTTCTTTCTAAAACTTCATCAAAACATTTGTCCGATATCAGTTTTTCTCTCTTCTTTTTGTTTTTGTACAGAATTTAATATTTTCATCCACATACAGTTTAAATCTCTGAATTACCAGAACTTCTTGTCAGAATTCTCAAACCCTATGAAATAATAGATCATCAATTCCTATTGTGAAGAGACTAGATATATGAAGTAGCTTTAATTCAGAAGTTGGTTTCTGTTGGTATGAAAGGGAAAGTATCTTTTTTAGCTACTGAGTTATGATGGATATATACACAAATACTAGCAAGAACAATATGAAATGTGAAAATTTGGAGGCAAGAAATTATTTTATTTCACTAATATTTTCCTCTTTTAATTATGAATAATAAAAACTAAAATTATGCTATTAAAACAATAGTTTTAGCAATAATTTAGTTTTGATTTACTATGTAATCATAGTAATAATGTTTTCCATTTTCAGGATGATTTTCTTCTTGATCTGGAAATGAAAAGTAATAATTTCGTATTCACAATAGCTTATGATCAAGGTAGCTATAAACTCCCATAAGGAAAAAGGTTAAAAAATAAAATAAATTCAAGTTTTTAGAATAACATATTGATACTTAACTGAGATACGTTTTTCATCTTCCATCATAGATTTACCACTTGAAATTCAATCAGACCTGAAGAAAGCAGAAATCTTTAATGAAGTTATGCAAATTAAAATATATCTTCATAGAAACAACTGTTCTAAGCCAAAGACAAAGTTCTGAAAATCTCAGGCAAGACAATAGAACCTGGCTCTGAGCTGTTGTCACAGGACATTAAGTTGTATGATTAGATTGAATTATCTGAATATAGTCATTTCTCCAGCAAAATACTTTTGAAAATTTACTCTGCCTGAGAATACTGCCCTAAGAGTAAAGGACACTGTGATAAAATGAAGTCTATTTTAGTTAAAAACATCTATTTATGTAAAAATAATTACTAACATACTTCATTTATACTTTATAGCTATATCTTCTTAGTAATACTAGTAAAACTGTACTGAGTGCTTAATGTAATCCAAACACTGAATCAAATACAAATTACTTATAGAAAACTCCTTATAGCCCTTAGATCGACAATATTGATTTACTGATTTAAGATGGGAAAATTGTGATTTGGAAAGATTAGATAATATGGCCCCTTTTGCTTAATCAGAGGAAAAATTTGCATTCTGAATTCCAACTCATTTCCTTGTAAAATTATATAAATGGCTTCATTTACAATAGTTAGTATATATATGGATAAAGGAAATTATTATTTGTTTGTTATTTTTTTCTGATTAGTTGTTCCATTAGTTCCAACATGACCCAATGTAGGAAGGTCCGTGACTGAGTACTCTATTCAAATTTCTGTAAGAGCAAAATCCCTGAAAAGAGAGTAGCTGATTATAACCCCTTATATTTCTCTTACTGTCTTTACAGTGCCTCTCTTTTTGTTCTTATGGCTCTAGCTACACATTTTCCTACTTTTTTTCCAAAGGAATGACTTGGAAGATGTCATTTCCATCCTTGAAAGACTGTTAGGCAAGTTACATACCCTCTATTCAGGCTACTTCCTTCTCTGATCTGTGAACCAGAGCATGCCAGTTAAACTTGAAATCCAGATCAACAACAACAACAAAAAAATTAATATAAGTTTATCCCATACATTATAGTGAAACAAATATATCTGAAATTCAAATTTCACTGGGTATACTATATTTTATCTGAGACTCTCAGTCCTGTGGAATGTATATACAGAAGTAGACATGCCTAATAACATCAACAAACACCTAATTCACCTCTTTCCTTCGAATGTGAATTGCTCTTTATACTCTGAGTTTCATCTCCAAGTAATAGAATGTTTCTGCCAGCCAAATACATATTTAGCAATCGGATTCATATGAAACAGACTTTCTGAGAGGTGCAAATCCTGTAGCTTATGTTCTAAGCAAGCTTCTTACTAGTAGAGAAGCAAAGATCAAGAAGTGGGTTCATTTCTTTAAGGTGTTGCGTCCTCCTATTACTGAGAGCCAGGGGAAATACAAAGGCATTTTAGCCACAATCATTTAATTTTGTTGTAACTGCAAAATGTTTTATTCTTTTTCACAAGGCAAGTATGTAATAAATTATTAATTCAAATTATGTATTAACATGTGCAGAAACTCTGGGGTTGGAATAGAGATAGTGATAATTTTGAATAATTTGTTGATTGGGGTCAAAAACATAAAGAGATTGAAAATTAAAAATAAAACTCCAAAGAGTATATCCATGATAGCATATTTATTGATGTCCAAGCTTTGTAATTCTCAGATTTTACTCACAAAAAATAGAGTTGTGACAATGTGGACTTAAAATACAATCATTTATTTTAGAGTTATTACTATAATGTTAATGCTATATATTTTAATTTGCAGTTTACATTAGTTATAGAACTTAGTTTTGCTGAAATAAGTTCATGCTGAACGTTTATTATACAAAATGAAAGTAAACGCTTTGACCATGTGTTCAGAAAAAATAAGAATATTAGATTTACTATAGATTTTGAAATGTCTGCATTAACTGATCACATCCTCATGTGTCAAGTACCTTTCACACTAGCTTTTACTATAGGAAGAATGTGTTAGAAAAGACTCTTCAAGCAGCATCCTATAGAATACAAAGCAGTGGTGTCTGGTAATTAAAATTTTGGATACTTGTATTGGATAGATGAGGGTTGAAATCCCTGCTAGGTCATTATCTAGCTGTGTCATCTTGTAAATATGATATTTAACTTTTCTAAGGCTTTGTTTCTGCATATGTAAAGTGTGATAATAATGATGTTACACCCTGAATTAATACTATATCATAGGATTGCAAGTGAAGAGTAAATGAAACAATATATTAAGTGGTTCTATAGTAGCCCAAATGCAATAAGCAATGAATAAGTATTAAATAATTTTACCATCACAGGTCTAAATTTACCTGTGCTACTGCATATATGAAAATGTTTTCTTTATTTATCATTACCTTTTTCTAAAAAGTTTAAAAGTGTGCGTTCTAAATATTTTCTTTTCAGACATCAGTCCAGCCCCCTAGCTGGAGAGGCTTCTTGATTCCCTCAAACCTCAATTTTTCAATCAGTTGTAAAGGCCCATTAAATTGTTCTTTGAAATAATTTCTGTATTTGAATTAGTTTCTTTTCTACCACAAATCCACCACTGTTATGTTTATCTTATATCTATCAAACCAGGAATATCCAGTAGAACTTTCTGTGATGATGGAAAGCTTCTAGATATCTATTGTTCAATATGCTGGCCACTAACAACATGTGGGTATTCAACTTTGAGTTAATTAACTTCAATAAGATTAAAACTGTACTTCCTTAGTGATGCTAGCCACATTTCAAGTACTCAATAGTCACATGCAGCTATTGTCTACCATTCTGATGGCACAGTGACAACTGGTCCAATTGTCTCCAGTTTCTCTACAATCAAATCCATTCCACAGAATAGTCCTAGTTTAATATTAATAATGGATACTTTTGATTAAATTATTCCCATGCCCAAGCTCTTTGGGAATAACAGTGACAAATATATGAAGACATTTAATTATCATGTATCCATCAATATTCTAATATTTTGCCTTCCAACTAATATCGTCCCATCTTCTTCCAAGGACATCAGTGAAAGAACTTCCCTGAGGACAAACATAGCTTTACTCAAAATAACAAAGTTTGTCTGTAAAATTCACCTAATTTGCTAGTCTAGCAGCTCTATCAAAAAAGAAGTTATTATTTGTGAGCCCATGCTGGCTCCTAATGATCATTGCTTTTTCTCCCAAATGCTCTCAACACATCTGCTTAATAACTACTAGAAATTCACTAAGTTCTCTCATGTCATGCCAAGGGATTTGGCTTTTATCCTATGTACAAGGGGAGAAAGTCTGTGTTTTTATAGTTATTTTTATGTCTAATTCACATTAAAATAGTTTCTTAAAATTGGGGATTATGCTTATTTATACCTCGATCTAACTAAGGATGCCTGAATCATTGTATTCAATAAATATTAGATTAATAGAAAATAATGACAATAATTGAATATTTTGAATAGGTGAGTTAAATAATTAAGCATTTATTTAAGAAAAATTATTTTGAATACAGGACTAAGGGGAGATGGGAGATAAGCAGGGTTGAGGCTATGTTCAGGGAGACCTATTAATGGTCCATTGAAATTTTTTATCTAAGAAAAGATGAATACCTGAATTAAATAATGGTGGAAATCTAAAGGGATAAATAGGATGAACAGATGATGGCTAACTAGCTAGCTAGCTAGCTTCATAGATAGATGTGTGACTGTACACAAACATCTACATGACTGATCAGATCAGATAAATATACAGGTCTACAATGACATCCAAGTTTTGGGCTTAGCTATCTTTATTTTTATGGTATTCAAAATAATAAAGTCCCACAAATGACTAATGGTATAATATAATAGGAGGTTATTCCTTGCTCATAAAATGGAATTGTGTGGGGCAGCTCTCTTCAACACAGTCATTCAGGTCCTTAAACTGACCTGACCTTAAATTTTCCTAATTTCCAATTTCTAACAGTTAAGTTTGTCTCAGGTTTCCTTCCAACTTAAAGAAAATTAGAATAAATTAGAATAAAGGAGTATATATGGAAGGTGTCTCTGACTATGTGTGTAAATATAATACATTACTTCCTCTCCCATTACATCTACTGGAACTCAGTCTTATGGCCACACCTAAGAGCAAGGAAGGTTGAAACATATTTGCACTGTGTTGCAATAATTAAGAGAGGACTATGAATTTAGGTGAGTGCCTTTCATTAACATGACCATAAGAATGGGAGGAGGATTCACCAAAGAAGTTGTTATGGGACTATTAGTTCATTCTGGAACATAAACTTGAGATAACATTTAAACATCTGTATATAGAGAGATCCGTTAAGGACACAGAAATACAATGACTGAGTTCAAGTGGGAGGTTTGTTTAGAGTTGCAGACTTAGAAATCACTGTTTTATAGGTGATTGAAGTCAGGAATTGAAGGAGCTCTTTCAGTAAGAGTGTAAACTGAAATTGGACTAGATGAAAAGAGAAAATCAGGAAAGAAGAAAAAGGCATGATTAAAATTTAGAGTGAAAAACTAAATCTGTACAGTCAGAGAACTCTGAAAAGGGAAGAAAAATCTAGAAAAAAAATTATCATGGCAGTTAAGAGACACAGATGATAGATAATAGTGCTAAAAATGAGAGTGAGCTTCAATTTCAAGTACCATAGAGGGATTAGATCACATTGGGATGAAAGTGTATTCCTTGCTTTTGTCAATAATGAGACATTAATGCACTTTAACAAATCTGTTTCAATGGTGTTACAAAGGAAAATTCAGATTAAATGCTTAGTTATCAGACAAAGGAGATAGATTGTAGCCAGAAGGAAGAGGGAGGGGAAAACACTTTTGATGTTGTAGTTAAAAATAAAGCATCTTAAGCAATTTTACACATTGAAAAAAAATTATTAGGGGTAAATAATTTAGATACAGGTCCCAGGGTATGGAATCTCAAGTATGAATAGAAAGATTGTTCTTGTATAAGAAAATGGACCTCTCTTCCTTTAAATAGTCAGAAAGATGGAAATCACCATCTCTAGTACCCTGAGATATAATTTGTTTGGTTTTTATACTTGGATTGATTTAAAATAGTTTGAAATATACCTAAAAATTAGTTAGAATTAGATTGTATAGTTTTACCATTTATCCATTTCATTCATTCTTTTGTCAATAACCTCTGACATTAGTCAGGTACTGAAAATTTACATGTTAATAATTAGCTAAGTTTTCTTAAAGGATCAAAAGAAATAAAAACCACAGGAAATATTTCAATTAACATTATATAGAGTTACAGTTAGAGAGGTATATATTAAACAGCAATGTAGAGATTGCTATAAGAATGTTGACTTTAATGTGATTTTGATTATTATAGTTTCCTTAACATTGATATTATTTTAACAAACTATATATGCTTACATTGGATTCAGGTTATTGAATTTTTCAGCCACCCCATATAGAGACTGCTCTTATATTTATCCAGTTCATTCAAATCCAATTATATGCACAGTAGTAAAGAGAAAAGAAGCTAATTGTTGGGTGTGGAACTTAGAAGTTCCCACTTTTTATAGTTACCTGGGATAAACAACATAATGAGCTTGATTCTCTCCACCTCAGGGTGCATGGGCTTAAACTTGGGGAGACAAATTTTTAGAATCATAATAGGTTAGATATCTTCATGATCACCTTGTTTAACTATATTTCCCCAAAGTTTGGAGTCTAGTGAAAGAGTTTGGGGTTAAAACAAAAACAACAACTTTAGTCTGTTTCTTGACTTCGTATCAAGAAACAGAGGCAGGATGGCTTCCTGGGTACATAGGGACATGGGAAATGGTACTTTCTCTATGCCTCCTGCTGGAATCTGATGGAGATGAGAATTGGGCTTCTGAAGAAGTGAGTAAACTGGCATGGGATGCACAATGATCATCATTATTAAATTGTAGAACCCCTGCCTCTAAATTTCTATATGTTTTCTACCTTCCCCACATATGCTGACCTCCACTTTTTCTTCACATATATTAAAGAATATTACAGTTATATGGACTCTTAGATTTTGGAACTCCTATAATTTAACTTCTCACCCCAAGTGAGAATTACATCTATAATACTCCTGCAATGGAAGGCCATTCAGATAGGATGATGGTCAATCAAATTTCTTCATTTTCCTGCATGCCCTCAGAAATAACATGTTGCCGTGGTTTTATACTTGTACCTAGGATATATCTCTAAGACAGGAAAGAAAATCTAACTTCCTAAAAATTGCTTTAAAAACAAACAAGGGGCTTCCCTGGTGGCGCAGTGGTTGGGAGTCCGCCTGCCGATGCAGGGGACGCGGGTTCGTGCCCCGGTCCGGGAGGATCCCACGTGCCGCGGAGGGGCTGGGCCCGTGAGCCAGGGCCGCTGGGCCTGCGCGTCCGGAGCCTGTGCTCCGCGGCGGGAGAGACCACAGCAGTGAGAGGCCCGCGTATCACAAAAAAAAAAAACAAACAAAACAAAAACAGAGCACAATACCTCTAGGGACCAAATTTCCACCTGAGAGTTATGATTGCTAAAGGAGTTTAGAGTTTTAGTCTCCTGGTAAATTTACTTCCCAAGTCACTTTGATTTCAGGAGTGGTGGATTTCTAATATTTTAATCATTAAAATGATCCAAAACTGCAGTTTCAGTGTTACAAAATCCGGCAATACTTTGGTTTTCAGCTCTGGACTATAATTTAATGGGAAGAAAGCCAGTGTACAAATATGCACCCCAGGCAAAGGAAACAGAATTCTTCCTTGTGACAGAAACCAATAACCATGTCAACACAATGCTTATCTTAATCATACTTAAGTGATTATAAAACTCTAACCAAAAACTTGGATTAGATAATTTTAAGAATTCATGAAAATATTAATTTCTGATTTTAGCCAGAAAAAATTTTTACAAAATCTGGTTTGATTTTAGACAATATCAATATTTTAACTGATTGCTAAATATTAAACTTTCTTTTTACAAATCAAGCAAATAACCTGTGAAAAAACTGATAAATCTTTAGCTTCATATGTATTCAGCAGTTATGACCAATAGTAAAATTAGAAGAAAACCTAAAATATACAAACAAAATTATGCACATGGTCTCATGATATGCTTAGATATTTTATTTATAATTCATTGATTTATATTCATAGTTAAAATATAACATGCATAAAATATTTACTGATATAGTTATGTATTTATGGGATGAAATGAAAGTGTTTCCAGTGTCTACCAAAATATCTTCTCTAATGATTTTAGAACACATTACAATGGAAAATCTAATGTAAAACTAATAACATGAAAGATAAAATGTTTTACCCCCATGTTTACTTACATAAAAAAGATCAATTTAGTAGTAATAGGAAAGTGATAAAACTATACTTCACTTAAGAGCAGTTAATAATTCAAGAAAATAAAACTGTCTTTATTTAAAAATGACTGTGGAAAATGGGACAGTTTGAAAGGGAAGATAATTTTTCTTCTTGGTTAATGAAAGTTATTGGGTCAAGATATTCACTAGATAGATAAATAGAAATATATATATATATATATGTATATATACACACATATATTTATATCTTATAACTTTTTTAAAGTTTCCATGTTATTACTCCTTTATACCAGACTCACGTAACCCCTATCTTCCTTAAAGTTCTGTTCTATTTTCCCTTAACCCCCATTATCCCTCTTATTTCTTCAAGTCTCCTCCACTCCCTACAAAAAACTGAGCCTTTGAGAGGTCAGTGCTACTCTGAGCTACTCAGACAATTCTCTCCAAATACAACTCCCTATTCACAATTCAGCTTCAGAACATAAAATTTTCTACGCTTGTGAACATCAAGTACCAGAATTCACAATTAAAAATTATTAAATGATAAAAGGCTCTGTCAGGAAGTTGTGAGGAGAGTACAGCCAACACAGAATATTTGACAGTACGAGGCCAGAGAAAATGCACTAAAATGGTGAAGTTTTAAGGCAGCTGAGTTTTGCAAGGCATTCCCAGGAAAAATATATAACAAATTTGAAGGGCTTTTAAATTGTATCTGAAAAAGGAACAGAAGGATAGGTATGTCTCTTGCAGGTGACGATTGAATGTTGATAAGTGACAAAGAGAAGGTAAAAGCATTCAACTCTATTTTACTTGTCTTCTCTGTCATTGTGAGTGATCTACAAACTAAAAAGGAGAAAATGAATGTTGTTGAGAGGGATTTAGGTTCAAGGTGGGTGAAAATATTCTAATAGCTCTGAATAAGTTCAGCTCTTCTGGCTCAAATGAAATATATCCCGAAACAATGATGTAGTTTTCCCGTAAGACAGTCAGTGCACTATAACTGATATCTGGCATTTTAAAGAGCCAAAAAGGAGGTAAAATACTAGTAAGTGTTTCTCAAAATAATAATAATAATACAACAATTTATAAAATAAGATGAGAAGAAGAAAAATAGGTTAACCTATAGTGATTAATTAATGAGCTTAGTGTTAATCTCAGACCAAATTTAGGACAAATTTTTGAAGACTGACTTACAAAAATTAACAATTATTCAAAATCAGCATGGAGTCACTGAGAATGAAATATGACAAAATGACTTTTGGAACTGAATGCATCTTGACTGCGTGTACCTGGAAAAAATAAATTTTTTTCATTCTTTAATTTCTCCCTTTGGCAGTCTATCAAGGCTAAAGATCAGAATAAATCCACGAATACAGTGTACCTAAATTTCAGAGAAGTATTTTTCATGAATTTGCATGATGCCCTGGAATAAAGAATGAAACATGAATTGTTGTATGATGCGGGTAGTTAAATAATCTAGTTAACAGATAATAAATAGGAATTCAGTCTTACACCATTCTAAACAGCTAGATCTGGGAGAAAGAAGACAAGCCACAACCATAAATGAAAAGCAATAGGACAGAGTCTGGAAAAGCAAGAAGATCAAATAACCCACATCAGAGCCAGTGTTGCCATCAGGCACAGAGACACAGAGTTGGTGGAGAGAGGATAAGCTTAGAGTTAACAGAGAAAAATTTGGTCTTAGACTTGTGTTGAAAATGCAGCATCCCAGATCTGGTGTTGTGTGTGTGTGTGTGTGTGTGTGTGTGTGTGTGTGTGTGTGTGTGTGTGTGTGTGTTTGATGAGATAAAGGAGTGTCTTAAAGGTCTGGTCTTCTAAGAACATATGACTTCAAAGAAACGCCAGGTAGTCAAGCAATAAGTCATGATGTCCAAAGACTATGGCAAATTTGTCATAATACAAGAAATGGTCGGTTGATGTTGTCTCAACCAGTAAGTCTTCCAGAACCACTATTGGTGATTACAAATAATGGTAGGTATTTAGGATTCAAAAAGCAGCAAAATTTCACTTAATTTGCATAGGAAAGTAGTTATTTGATTGGAAACATAGGTGTCTGTTATGGAAAGGAATTCTGGCAAGAACCATAAGGATTTCACAACATTAAATAAATAGGAGTGGTAGAAAAATAGTAGAAACAGCAGTAGTAGCAGCTTAATAGTATCACTACCAATATCCTGGGTTTCCAGTCAGAACTTTGAACTCAGAGAAGAGTATTGGAATACTAATCAAAGTAACTACTAAAGAGATGATTGTGGTCAGAAAACTCATCTTTTAGACTGGACCAACATGAAGATGAAGTGCAATGGAATTTACTAATTCATTAATTTGTTATCATGCAGGAGTCCAGCTCTCATCCTCATGTGCTTGCTCTAAAGCCAGGAAACAGACATTAAGGTGGTGATAGAGACCAAGCAGTTCCCTGGGTTTGTAGATTCACTTGATTTTACCTTTAGGTAGCTGAGAGGGAACTGGGAACAAAACATGGTTATGCATATTGTTTCTATTATTTTGTTTTAATACTGGAAAGGACCTGAAGCTACAGGTGAAGATCGTCAGTAATTCTAACTTCAATGAACCTTGGAAGCTTAGGCAGGTGTAGAAAAGATGGATTCTAACTCTACCGTTTACTAAACTCTGTGAATTTGGGCAAGTTGAAACTATTTTCAGTTGCTTATCTGTACATGTAAAAAAGGAAATAACAGTACTTATTTTACTTTAATGATAAAATAAGGTCGTATGTGTTAAAGCACTTAGCACAGGGCTGCCATTCCTTCAGATGGCAGCTACATGAGCACAGAGACCATGTGCTTTTTTTTCAGTGTTCCAGAGAAGGTAGCTTGTTGTAGGTAGCAATTTAAAAATTAAAAAGAAATATCTTTTAAAATAAAGAGCTCTCTTCAAAATTTCTGAACAAATATTTGCATGAAATTAGAGATGTATGTTTAAATGTGTAGATGACACATATTTAGCCAACACACAAGAGTTTCTGAGAAGCAGCATTACTTGGCAGGAAGAATATGGTCTTTGAAGTAAAAGCAAACAAACAGAAAACTAGGTGCTACGGTTGGGCTCCACCATGAATGAGTCCTGTGAACTTGAGCACTTTCTTAAAATACTTGGAGTTTCAAGTTTTTACCTTTTTGTGATGAATTTTTCAGTGAGTAGATGATTAAATTATGTAATTTAAAAAGGGATCTTCAAATATTGCATATAAACACATATGTGGAATCTGAAAAAATTGGTATAGACAATCTTATTTACAAAGCAGAAATAGAGACACAGAATAGAGAACAAATGTATGGATACCAAGGGGGAAGGATGGATGGGAGGAATCGGGAGATTGGGATTGACATATATACATTATTGATACTATGTGTAAGATAGATAACAACGAGAACCTACTCTATAGCACAGGAAACTCTATTCAGTGCTCTGTGGTGACCTAAATGGGAAGGAAATCCAAAAAAGAGGGGATATGTATATACTTATTGCTGATTCACGTTGCTCTATGGTAGAAACTAACACAATATTGTGAAGCAGCTATACTCCAATAAAATTATTTTAAAAAAATTGATCTTCAGACCTGAGATTTTATACTCCTAATTTTGTTTGTTTTTCCTAGTTTGGACAAAAATAAGAAACTTTATTGATTTTAATGAATTATAATAATTCTACAAAGAAAAGATTTTCTTCTCAGTGATAGAACATGTCTCATAAGTACAAGAAACTACATTTGTTTTTATCTATGTACATGTTTATGCATATATACCAGGCAAATATTGAAAATTTTGCCTCTGAGATATAATCTTACCTTATTCCTTGAATCTGTTTTCTCTTTTTGAGATATTTAGGAATCATATAAGACATTCAACTGTGAATCTATTTGTATATGTTAATATAACTAACTGAGAATTTTATAAAAAAAGAAATGCAATATAAAAATAGTTATAAACGCAAACTGAAAATCTAATGCTGATTCATAGCAATCATGATAAATTAAACCCATCTATATTCCACTTCCTACAATGCTGCATATTTGTTTTGAAGGTTTTTTATCTATATTGTGTATATGACTCAATATCTTACTTCAAAAAACTGTCAGTTTGTCCATTAATTTATAAAATTATTTCTGGCAATAGAAGTCTATGTTTACATAAAATTAAATGTATCATATTGAAGTCAAAGGAAAACACTGAGAAAATTCTCACAATTGAGAAGCACACTTTTTTCTTAATCAAGTAAATTCAAAATACTGATTGGAAAATGCTTCACTTGCAAGTAGATTTTTTAAAGTATGCACATTGACTATATTAAATAATAATTTAAAAAAACCCAGCAACATTGAAACTAAGAACATGGCTTGAACTGATAAAGCTGGGAAATTTTAAGCTGACATGGAAATCAATCTTTTACAGCAGTTCCTAACCATGAAGAACTCCCTATGAAATCATGGTGACATTTTCTACTTTAAGCGCTGTAGAATCCAGACATTCAACAAGTCCAGGCAGTGCACAGAATCCACAAATAGGGCAGGGTTTTATGTGTCTGGCCACAGTGGATTAGCTGAAAGATGATGTTTTGTTGTGAATTCAGAATTCCTCAAGCATTGCCACTTTTACATGGCATTGTTGACATTTGTATTAGAGAGAAATCCACGTTTAAAAGTGAAGTCCTTTGCAAACTCCCAGCCTTCAATCTTTGTCTTCCAGTCTGTCCCAATTGCCACTGTGAGTGTATCACTCCCTGCCTCAGCCACTGCAAGGATATCACTAGAGTCAAGCCTGCAATTACCCTTCACAAAATTGTCTTAATCAATTTTTAATACATGATCACAAAATAGTAATAATAAATATGCATAATTACTCTCAAAAAACAAAGGTATCCCTAAGTAATTATTAATTTTTGTAGGCATAATTATTATAAACATCAATAGCTCAATTTTATTTTGTACAAATCATGTAGTTGAGTGGCTTACTATCTACCACTCATTATGAGGGATCCTATGTCAAATTTATACCATTGTAACTCACCTAGAACCTTTCTTTTCCTACATACTAATTCAATAAAAACTTTTTCAAACACATGCTTAATTAGTATGGCTAATTAATCAGGTATATATCAAGTGTCTCCTATAGTTTAAAAGATTTACTAGATATAATATAGATGAGTTTATAATCTAATTGGTAAGATAAGACAAGCTAATGAAATAATTAAAAAGTAGTACCTATTTTAAAATATTGTTGATGATTTTTCTTTACCAAATGGGAGAAAAAGTGGATCTGTGTATACCTAAGAACTCAGAACCATAAACCAGAAATGTGACTGCTAGGATGACAACATGCAATGCTATCCACTTATGCTGGTTCATGCCTGAAACAAGTAATCTGATTGAGAGAAACTTGATGTATCTCTATTGCCTTTGAAGACCTAGATAAAAAAAACTGAAAGTCTTAGAAACACCTGTGGAGTAATCATGTCTTCAGATTGATAGTCAAAACTTTGGAAAAGAATGAGGACTTGGAAGCTTATTATTTTATTCATATGCAGGAATACAAATTTTCAGTACTCTGGTTTGTGATGACCAAACAATTGTCTCCTGGCAGGAGATAGTTGGAACTCATGAAGACTAGGGAAACAAATTCATTGTCAGACTTCTCAATGTAATTGGAAAGATTTGAATTGGTATATATGTGGAAAGAAAAAAAAAACATTAATTTGGAATTTGATTCTCAATATATTGAACATACAGATATACACGTAGCACATGCATGCATAAAGACCACATTGAAGGAGTATATAGTAATTCTTAGAAGTAAGTAACAGATAATGTTTTTGAACCCAAGTTCATGTGCCCAATGCACAGTGAGGCCAAAGAAACTGAAACATCAGAGTTTGGAGTATAGAAGGTTTATTGCAAGGACCAAGAAAGGAGAATGGGACAGTTCATGCTCAAAAGACCAGAACACTCAGATGGGTTTCAAGGGGAAGGCAAGGGAAAAGAGTCTCAGGGTATGTGATCAACTCGTGCAAAATTCTCTGATTGGTTGATGATGAGGTAGCAGGGTGGTGTCACAGGGGTTAACATTATCAATCCTCAGACTCCAGCCAGTCTGAGGGTGACATGCTCATGGTCATATAATTAACTTCTACCATTTAGTCGGGGGTTTAATATCTGTAAAGTAACTCAGGAATGTGCATCGGATACCGCTATTTATGTTCTTCAGGGAGAAACTAAACATTCTGTGCCTGCCATATTGCTGATTTACTGTTTACATTTTTACCATTTCTACTGGCCAAAGTGCTACTTTTGTCACTACATATTCACATTTTTTCAGTCATTAATTCTTGAGCCAGGCTTTTCTGATTCGGTGGAGGCCTGGGAGACTACAGCTTTTCTACAAACAAGAGGCAGGCAGACAACATAGTGGGGAAGGGAGTCTGTCTCAGGAAGGCCTGATAGGGTCCTGTTTGGTTACAATAAGAGAATTTAAAATAATATTATGATTTAAGGATCTATATATAGTCTGTATGTCTGAAGTCCATATTACATATTGAGTAAGCTTGAGGTTTAACATAGTATGCTTTCATAGGTATTAACAAGACTTGGCAGAGCAGAGCAATGTGAAAAGAGCAGTGGATATTGTTATGGACAACATTTATGTCACCCTAAAATTCATATGTTGAAGCCCTAACCCTCTATATGATGGTATTTGGAGATGTGGCCTCTGGGAGGTGATTTGGTTTGGATGAGGTCATGAGAATGGGATTCTTATGATGGGATTAGTACCCTTATAAGAAGAGACACCAGGGAGCTGGCTCCCCCTCCACCATGTGAGGACACAGAAAGAAGGTGGTCATCCATCTACCAGACAGGAAGATAACTCTCACCAGAAACTGATCATTCTGGTACTCTGATCTCAGACTTCCAGCCATCAAAACTATGAGAAAATAAATTTCTGTTCTTTATGCCACCCAGTCTATGATATTTTCTTATGACAGCTCAAGATGACTATTATTTAAAAGAAAGGAATAACAGAGGTGAACATATTGAGAATATTTATAATTTTATGCCTTATTTTTATAAACATGTTCTACAAAGCAAAATAGAGTCTTTGAATAAAGGTAAAAATAAGGAAAATAAAGAAAATTAATATCTTTGTGGGTAATTATCTGCCAAAATCTGGCTGTTAGGAAGTAAAACATAAATACAAAATAAATATGTTTTGAAATAATAACTCTGATATATATTCAAATCAAATGAAGATTATGGGTAAAAATTCATGAGACTTTGAACTTAACACAAAACCATCTGTATGGAAATAATGGAGGACTTAAACTCTGAAAACATCTGTTAGAAATCTAATTCTGCCAAAAGGATGGCATCTAATAAATTTGTTATTTACCTTGTTGACAATTTCATCTTACATGGGGAAGCAAATGGGCTGTTGCTGGATTTCATTCAAACAAAGGAAGAAAATTGTCTGGGGATGTGAGTGTTATGGAAACCTTTCAATTAAAGTGACTGTGCCTATTTAGAATTTAGGATGGTGAGGACAGAATTGCTTAGTAGTTTAAAGACATACTCTTGACTTAAGAAAAGCTTAAAAAAGGTAAATGTGAACCCATGATCCCATCTGTAACTTTAAAGTATACATGTGTTGAGAGTGTTGAAAGGCTCTGAAATAAATTCTGATGATACATTTTTGCATAACTGTAATGTAGAAGAAAAGCAGGAAACAGCAAATGGATCCTACATGATAGATTGGGGAAATCTGCAATAAGCTCAAATCTATAAGATTTTCCCAAGACGAAAGGAAAGGCAGAAAACTAGAGTAAAGGCAAACAGAAGCCAAGACATTCTAAGAATAGAATTAAAGTACTTATATCCAGAAATAAGTTGAGTTAATGAGGAAAGTGCTAAAATCTGTTATTAGAATAATAGTGGAAGTTAATGAGGTAATTGTTATCTCTTAGAGAGAAAGGTATGATATTCACGGATGGTGAAATGAAGACTAAAGGCTCAGTTCCAAAATACATATGGCTTGCTCTGTAAGAGGACTGGTCTTTACCAATTTTCTTCTAATAATCTTTTTCGCACACCAAATAATTTGAGATACAAGTTAGGAGTTGTCTTAGATAGTATTTTCTAGAAGCAGACACTGAGATGGATACTCATATAAAAATAATTTTTTAGAAAATGTTCACAGTGAAGGGAGAGGGAATAGGAAAATGGTTCAGGCAAGGGAGTGTTTAGTTTTCAAAAGCTGTTGTAACAAGATACCACAAACCAAGTGGCCTAAACAACAAAAATTTATTGTCTCGCAGTTCTAGAGAGTAGACATCTGAGATCAAAGTGTTGGCAGAGTTGGTTCCTTCTGAGAACTGTGAGGGAAAATCTGTTCCACACGTTTTTCTATGCTTCTGGTGGTTTGCTCGCCATCTTTGACTTTCCTTTGCTTGTAGATGCATCACCCAATCTCTGCCTTGATGTTCACATGGTTCTCTCCCACTGTGTCTTTATTGCCTCTTCTTATAAGAACATGAGTCATATTGGATCAAGGCCCAGATGAAAGACCTCATTTTACCTTGCTTACTTCTATAAATAGGTGATTGTTATCTATTTCAAAATAAGGTCACATTCTGAGGTAACGGAGAGTAAGACTTCAACATATCTTTTTTTTCTGAGGGACACATTTCACAAAATTATATAATGTTGAAGGTGTAATGTCAAGCAAATCTCCTTATGATATAACTTGAACTCAAAGCATAAGGAAGTTCTGCAGACATTGTAACCTTCACCTCAGAGTTATCTTATCAGGAATAAGGAAGTGAGAGTATTTATGCCATTGCCCCAACATTCTTTGGTTAGTGGCTACCCTAGGTGGGTGCAACTTCCCAGGTACTTCCCAATCTACAGTCTAATGGCAAGAGTCGAATAATGGACTGCAGGAACTGGCCCTGAGGATTAACAGCATGTACATATTAAAACGGTAAAGGGATTTGAGAGCAGATCACTGACAATGACTGTTACAAAGTGGTACATAGAACACACACACATACACACACACACACACACACACACACACACACACACACACACACACA
>NW_020837960.1:3346919-3364662 GCF_003676395.1 Aethalodelphis obliquidens
ACACACACACACACACACACACACACACACACACACACACACACACAAAACCCAGTTCATCATTTAAATGGTTTTGTCTCCAGAAATGGAAGAATTGTATTACAGGATGCTTAAATGTATGCTGTCATTTAAACCACAAAACCACTGTAAGTAATATTTGAGAAATATGAGAAACATGCAATATTTTCCAATATTGGTGATGAGCGCATGTTCTGTTTTCAAAAAGGGAAAATTACATTCTGGTAAATTTGACATATGAATGGAGAATAGTTAGAAATAAAATCAGTGGTCACAATTCACATTAATTCATCACAAACAAGATGAAGAAATAATTTTTTTTTTAAATAGGTCTGTAGAGTACATTTCAGGGAGATTTTAGAGGGCTGCCTGATTGAGCAGCTTCACTGGTGCCCTTTAAATGGTGTTCCCAGTAGCTATGTAGTGCACAAATTATGTGGTCATTTGCAGTGGCCATATATATATAGACGTGTATAATAATTTAGCTTGACTTTAGGAGTACATTTGATAAAGCTTCTAATTAATAGTCTTATGAAGACATTAGAGACATAGCTGAATTCATAGATGGCTGAGTTCAATGTTGATTAATAGATTTGTGCATGGGATTGCTGGGTCATATGGTAGTTCTATTTGTAGCTTTTTAAGGAACCTCCATACTGTTCTCCACAGTGGCTGTATCAATTTACATTCCCACCAACAGTGTAAGAGGGTTCCCTTTTCTCCACACCCTCTCCAGCATTTATTGTTTCTAGATTTTTTGATGATAGCCATTCTGACTGGTGTGAGATGATATCTCATTGTAGTTTTGATTTGCATTTCTCTCATGATTAGTGATGTTGAGCATTCTCTCATGTGTTTGTTGGCACTCTGTATATCTTCTTTGGAGAAATGTCTATTTAGGTCTTCTGCCCATTTTTGGATTGGGTTGTTTGTTTTTTTGTTATTAAGCTGCATGAGGTGCTTATAAATTTTGGAGATCAATCCTTTGTCAGTTGCTTCATTTGCAAATATTTTCTCCCATTCTGAGGGTTGTCTTTTGGTCTTCTTTATGGTTTCCTTTGCTGCGCAAAAGCTTTTAAGTTTCATTAGGTCCCATTTGTTTACTCTTGTTTTTATTTCCATTACTCTAGGAGGTGGGTCAGAAAGAATCTTGCTGTGATTTATGTCATAGAGTGTTCTGCCTATGTTTTCCTCTAAGAGTTTGATAGTTTCTGGCCTTACATTTAGGTCTTTAATCCATTTTGAGCTTATTTTTGTGTATGGTGTTAGGGAGTGATCTAACTTCATACTTTTATATGTAGCTGTCCAGTTTTCCCAGCACCACTTATTGAATAGGCTGTCCTTTCTCCACGGTACATTTCTGCCTCCTTTGTCAAAGATAAGGTGACCATATGTGCGTGGGTTTATCTCTGGGCTTTCTATCCTGTTCCACAGACTTACTAGAGAATGGACTTGAGGCTATGGGGAGGGGGAAGTGTAAACGGTGACAAAGCGATAAAGAGGCATGGACATATATACACTACCAAACGTAAGGTAGATAGCTAGTGGGAAGCAGCCGCATAGCACAGGGAGATCAGCTCGGTGCTTTGTGACCGCCTGGAGGGGTGGGATAGGGAGGGTGGGAGGGAGGGAGACGCAAGCGGGAAGAGATATGGGAATATATGTATATATATAACTGATTCATTTTGTTGTGAAGCTGAAACTAACATACCATTGTAAAGCAATTATACTCCAATAAAGATGTTAAAAAAAAATAAATAAATAAAAACAAGAAATATTCAAAAAAAAAATAGATTTGTGCAAAATTAAGAGATAACCAATGGCACACAAATGGATCAGTTTCTAAATTTTTTCCAAAATATTATCAATTACTTGGATAAACATATTTACCAATTTTTAAAATTTATCCAATCATTTTATTAAAAACAATTTGTTGAACACCAACCATATGTCACAGGCTATTATGACTAAAGCTGAGAAACACAGGTAAAAGGTCATAGTTCTTTTCTAAAGATGTTTGCAATCTGGCTGAAAAATCTGTCAGATAATAAACATAATACTAACTAAAATATATCCATCCTTATATGTAAAACCCTATGTAACAGACTTTGTAATCAGTAATGCTGCTAAGAAGTTTATAATTTATCTTCTTTACTTTCCCAAAGAGAAGTGTGCTAATTTTTATGGTGAGGTCCAAAGATATCCACTGAATGTGATAAATTCCTGGAAAACCAAACATTAATATCAGGGAGGTAGGTCTTATCTAATCAAGTATCCTTTCTGTTTTTTTTTTTTGTTTGTTTGTTTTTAAGAATATGTGTTCTCTTTACTTGAAGTTGTAAGAACAGTCCAGAGCTGCTAAGGGGTGCTGATTTAGAAAGAATTAGAACTTCTTCATGGTTGGTCTGCTCTACCAAAGTCAAGATTTTCCATTTCATAAAGTTCAGAGATATGGATTTTGGGTTTGGTCTTAAAAGGAATTGAGTAATAGAGGTGTTGTATTTGGACTCACATCTACATATTAGGCCTACCATTGGTATAATTGAAAGCAGTCTTTTATTTATTATGATTTCATATTGAGGTTAGAGCAAAAATCCCTCTTTGTAAAGTGTTCCTTTCCCTGATTTTCTCCATTCTCCAAATATCTTAGAGAATTCAAGGGTTGGTATCTTAGATTGGATTTTCTGGAAACAGATTCTGAGATAGGAAATTATGTGTGGAAGATTCATTGAGGAGTGGTCTTGTGAGATACCACCATAGGGAAGAGAGGATCACTGGATTGGGCAGCAGAAGTTGACCTTCACTGTAGTTGCAACTGAAAACCTAGTTGTTATTATGCAAAGCCTTGGATCTGGTATAAGTTTTATAGTTGTACATATTTGAGGGTGTACCCATGGAGGGTGGGTCTTGTTTTTCTGCATCAACCTGTCCTTGTCGGTGGGCAGCTCCTTGGCAATAGGGTTCCCTGTGGCCAAGGCAATTCTCAGTGAGGGGCAGAGCTGTGAGCTATCAGCAGTTAATATTCCCAGTAGTTGAAGTATGTGTGCATAGGATTTGAAAAGAGGTTTAGAGTATAATACTACAGTATCCATTACAATTGGCTTAGAATAGTGAAAAACAAGCAAGGGTCAGTGAAGGGACAGGGTAGGAGGAAACGTATTCCAGATAATTCCATAGATAGCAAGACATATGCAACTAAAACACAATGGCTGTTTTTGTGGAAGATATAACAGACTAGATAAACAGTGTGATAAAAGAAAAAATCGTGTAAGACACAGTAGACTCCAAAAGCTAGGGATTGATGTGACTAGAAAAGTCAGACATTCACAGTGGAATCGTGGAGAACCATCTGTTGGGACATTAAAGATTGGTCCCCATGGACCTCAGTGTAAACAATACAATTTAAAAAACTAATTCCTTATGCTCATTTTTTAGCTTTTTAGCTTCTAGCTTCAGACTACAAAAATCAAGTTAAAGTTATAATAAAATATATACCCAGGCTTATCTTTTATTATATATGGAAAGATATACTAACATACAGTTGTCCTTGCTAGTAACAAACTACAAAAATATTCATTATATAGCACATTTCAAATATAGCTCTTGCATCTTCATGCCACCTAGTTCCTAAAGTCTGAAATCTGGGCAGTTTATTTTTTTTGTTTGTTAAGATTTTTTTTTTTTTAAGAACAGTTTTAGGTTCACAGGTAAATTGAGAGGAAGATAAAGAGATTTCCATATACCCCTTGTCCTCACACACATGGTTTTCCCCATTATCAATATCTCCCACCACAGTGGTACATCTACTATAATTGATGAACCTATTTGGACACATCATTATCACCTAGAGTCCATAGTTTACAATAGGCTTCACTCTTGGTGTGTGCATTCTAAGTGTTTGGACAAATGTATAATGACATGCATCAACCATTATAGTAGCAGGCAGATTAGTTTCACTGTCCTAAAAATCTTCTGTGCTCTGCATATTCATCCTTCCTTTCTCCCTAACCTGTGGCAAACACTGCTTTTTACTATCCCCATAGTTTTGCTTCTCCCAGAATATCGTATAGTTGGAATCATACAATCTGTAGGCTTTTCAGATGGCTTCCTTCACTTAGTAATATGCCTTTAAGCCTTCTGCATGTCTCAACATGGCTTGATAGCTCATTTGTTTTTAGTATTATATAATATTCCATTGTCTGGATGTGCCACAGTTTATTAATCTATTCACCTGCTGAAGGACATCTTGATTGCTTCCAAGTTTGAGCAATTGTGAATAAACGTGCCATAAATGTCCGTGTATAGGTTTGTGTCAACTTACATTTTCAACTCCATTGGATAAATAACAAAGGGCACAATTGCTGTATCATATGGTAAAAGTATGTTTACTTTTGAAGAAAAAAACAAACAAAACCTAAGCTCTCTTCCAAAGTATCTACAGCATTTTGCATGCTCACCAACAACTGGTAATATTCCACACCCTCACCAGAATTTGGTGTTGTCAGTGTTCCAGATTCATATTTATTTATTTATTTTTTATTGAAGTATAGTTGATTTATAATATTAGTTTCAGGTATACAACATAATGATTTAGTACTTTTACAGATTATACTCCATTAAAAGTTATTATAAAACAATGGCTATAACTCCCTGTGCTATACAATATATCCTTGTTGCTTATTTATTTTATATCTGGCAGTTTGTATAGATTTTGGACATTCTAATAGTTGTGTAGTGATATCTCACTGTTTTAATTTGCATTTCCCTGATGGCATATGATGTGGAGTATATTTTATATGCTTATTTGCCATCTGTACATCTTCTTTGGTGAGAGGTCTGCTCAGGTCTTTGACCCATTTTTTAATTAGGTTGTTAATTTTCTTATTATTGAGTTTAAAGTGTTCTTTTCATATTTTGGATAACAGTTCTTTATTAGATGTGTCTTTTGCAAATACTTTCTGGGGCTTGTCTTCTCATTCTCTTGATATTGTCTTTTGCAGGGCAGAAATTTTTAATTTTAGTTGAGTTCACTTTACCAATATTTTTTTCATAGATTGTACTTTAAGTGTTGTATCTAAAATGTATCATTATACACAAGGTCATCTAGGTCTTCTATATTATCTTGGAGTTTTATAGTTTTGTGTTGTACGTTTAGGTCCATTATCCATTTTGAGTTAATTTTGCTGGGTGTAAAATCTATGTCTAGATTCTTTTTCTTTTTTTTTTTTTGCATGTTGGTGGACAATTTTTCCAGCACCTTTTGCTGAAAAGACTATCTTTGCTCTGGTAGGTTGTTTTTGGTTTTGTTTTTGTTTTTTCTAGTACCAGTGAGAAAGACATACATAAAGTCTATGGTGCTCTGTTATGTCCTCAACATAACATTAGCAGGATATATTATTTCCTGTACATGCATTCAATTTACCTTTTATAAAGAGGTTGTACCAAAAACTAAAGTACACATGGAAATAATATGGTGATTCTTGCCATTTTATATAAATCTTCTGAATTTTGACCCTATCTCTAGTTTTATTTTAATTAATTTACTTCTGTGTGTGAACCTCATACTTAAACAACTGAATTGATTTTTTAAAGATCCTGAGCAGTGGTAGACTGTATTCTGTATACATTAATTTTAGAAGTACAAGCATATTATTACTGATTTTATTTTATCATTGTTGTATGTACCTAGGTATATTCATGCTTTCATGAAATTTCATGAACAAGTGATCAAAAAATGGCTCCTGCTCACTGGAGTATTTAAAGTACTTTTAAATGTTGAATTATATAGCTGCACTTCTTTTTGAAAAAAAGTGATTGGATTATTTTTGGAAAAAAATAAATAGTTGTGTACATGTCAATCCCAAATATCATGCACACAGTGCTATATTTAAAACAGATAACCAATAAAGACCTACTGTATAGCACAGGGAACTCTGCTCAATATTCTGTAATAACCTACATGGGAAAATAATTTGAAAAAGAATAGATACCAGTATATGTGTAACTGAATCACTTTTCTGTATACCTGAAACTAACACAACATTGTTAATCAACTATACTCCAATATAAAGTATAAGTTAAACAAATGAAAAACAGAAATAGACTCACAGACATAGAAAACAAACTTATAGTTACCAAAGGGGGCAGGAAGGGAGGGATAACTTAGAAGTTAGGGATTAACAGATACACATTACATTATATAAAATAGATAAATGACAAGGACCTACTGTATGGTACAGGGAACTATAGTCAATGTCTTGTAATAACCTGTAATGGAAAAGAATCTGAAAAAGAATAGATATATATATATGTGTGTATATAACTGAATCACTTTGCTCTGTACCTGAAACTATCACAATATTGTAAATCAACTATACTTCAATAAAAATAATTTAAAAAAAGAAAAATAATAAATAAGTATATATTCTATTGTATAATAGACATCCAAGTAAGTCCATAGATAAGGAAATGGTGAATGAGTGGAGCAGTCAACATAATTTATCTCAGAATTCGAGGAAGTGAAATAGAAATTCCCACTCTAAGGTTCTAATTTCTCACACTCCTTTTGCTCCATGATTCCATTAGTTAAAATGTCTAGAAGCAGTATGTTATGAGACTGTATGAAAAGGGATCAACATGTCCAGTAAACCTACAGATAGAAAGCTTTCATGTTCAGAAGATCCATTATTGCTGACTAATTACAGAAAGTTTTGGTATACCATTGAGGTATATTTCAATTATTGAGATTTAAGACTACCAAATGTATAATCATGTAATTTATAAGCCTAAGAGTGCTGAATTCTTTTCAAATTCATTTAGTTATGAAGAAAATATATAAAATACTGGCATACTTGTTACAAAAGTAGTTTAAGTGCAATTAGTGTCATTAAATTTGAAGTGTGGCCAAACCCCATTAGACAGCTACTGGGGAGTTAGTAGACAACAATTCAGAAAAAATACACATAGCCTTCAAGCACAAAATTCCAGGGCTCTGCAAAGCCATAATGGCAGCAAGAACTTAAGCCTGGGTATTTTAAGGATAAAAATTATAATATTAAGGTTTTGTGTGTTTGTTTTTGTTTTTCCAATTAACTTAAAATGGATTTATCTATTTATAAGAGAACTGAAAGGTATTAATTTGACATTTTAGACGAGGAACATTTCTTTGACAAAGCAAAGTTTGCAATATTATAACTATAAAATTAAATTGTTAAAACTCCGTGGCAATTGGAGTTATAATGGAAATATTTATACTATTTTTTTCAGTAATGATGTGTGAGGATAAGTCCACAGCAGGCAACCTGAGAAAAATAACATGAAGAATCATGTTCATTTCCAAAAGTGTCTGAATGCCCTGCTGTCTATAAATCTGATATTTTTTTGTCAATAATATAACTGAAGGTAGTAAGTCTAAACTGTGACTGAGGGTTTCAATCCACAGCTGACTTTAATTTGCTTGCTGATTAATTGGTTTGGGTGAAGTTAGGAAATTCAATCGTTTCTATCTTTATTAAATTGCAGTAGCAGAGGGACCACTTCTAGCAGAGCAACTGTAGCAATGGACTGAATTTGCAGAAACTAGCTCATAGTGTTTCTCTGTCTTTGACTTGGTCCAACTGCCTGAAAGGAAAAAAAAACATTTTACTTGATTGAAATTTCTTATAAAACCAGGAACTGAACTAGCTGGGCTTAGCTTTTCAGCATTGATACTATATATACTTTTTCCTTTGTAGGACAAAAGTGGTGAGAGATTATTCTTCAGAGTGAAGTGTCAAGGTGTTTAAAAGTTGAAATGCATTATAATTGCTAAATTCTGAAAGAAATTTTATTGGGAAGCAACAACTGAAGTATATTAAGATTAGGAAAAGAAGACATTTTTAATATCAGAGCAGACTGATTTTAATAGGTGGGGGATGCTGTGTATGTAATGAGATTCCCTCCTGAGGAATGAATTTGGGACTCACAGTGGTCAGCCAATCTGTGTTGGTAACTAGAAATATTGTGTGTAAATTCAGAAATCAAGCAGCCATTCCATGTTACCCATTCCTGGCTCCAGACCTTAGGAGAACAAGAACAATTCCTGCCCAGTGCTCATTTGATATCTTTGCATCATTCCAGCAAATCACCATCCCCCTTCTAGAGAACCCTAACATAGCTCAAATGGGTTTCATTTACTTTCATTTCATTTAAAGTCTTATGGAACTGGGTCAGAGGGCAAAAGGATAAGGGGCAAAGGGCTTAGGAAGAGTCTTGATGAAAACCAGCTTTAAGGTACAACTAATAAAGAAGAGTCTGAAAAGGATGTGATAAGCATCAGAGAGGCAGAAAAGCAGTCAGGAATTGTGGGGATCATGGAAGCTCTGGCAGTGCAACGTCCCCACCCCAGTTACTGCAGTATTCCCATCTTGTTTTTGTTTTCTTTGTTGTTTTTTTTTTTTTTTTTTTTCGATGTGGGCCTCTCATTGTTGTGGCCTCTCCTGTTGCAGAGCACAGGCTCCAGATGCGCAGGCTCAGCGGCCATGGCTCATGGGCCCAGCCACTCCGTGGCATGTGGGATCCCCCCGGACCAGGGCACGAACCCGTGTCCCCTGCATTGGCAGGTGGACTCTCAACCACTGCGCCACCAGGGAATCCCCCCATCTTGTTTTTGATATAGAATCAAAAATTTACTTCTCAATACGTGGGAAATAATTGTTTTGCAAATTCAGCTACAATGCATATCTCCTAGCAGTTTTTTAACGATCAAATTTCTCTCCTGAAGCCCCCTTAGAGAGAAACCCTTGAACTACCATATAGAAAAATGAATGCAAAGAGTGCTTTGCTTTGAAAGAGAGCAAGTGATAACATTGTCAAATATTGTTGAAACATCAGCCAGAAAATTACTGAAATTGTCTCTTTGATTTAGCATCATGAAGGTGAGGGCAGTTTTTATCAAGTGTTCAGTGAAGAAAAGAGATAGCTCAGGTTTGAAAAATTGAGATCAAAAAAGTAAATGATCAGGGCTTGGAAGGGGCCAACACAACAACTTTGTAAAGAAGAGGGGTAGATAGGGCTATAGATAAAAAGAAAATTTAGGAAGAATGATTTTTTTATTTAGAAGAGAGGAGAGAAAGCCTGATTAAACCCTAAAGAAGACAATAGAGGAGAAAAGTTAAGGGCACAAAAGAGAGAAACATGTCATAGAGAAAGTGAGGTTCAGAGAATGGGGTTCAGACCATGTCCAGGGATTTCATAACTATATCAGTTTCCCAATTCGGAGTTGGAGATCAAAATCCAAGTTGGCTGTCTTCAAATCCATCCCTTTTCACCCTGTACAGCTTCCATTTGGGGAAGCCTTTTCTGACATCTCAACTTCCAGACACTTCAGGTGTCTCTTTTGCTATTGAAGCCCCCTTTCCTTTATATTTCCCTGTGTTATGTTTTCCATGAGCTATAAACAGTTAACCTGATGAATATTTTTATTAAGAAATTTATTTTTAAGTTCTGATTTTATAAAAGCTAAATATTCATTGATTACTTAAAGGTTGCCATGTTTTTTGTCCTATCTGTGAGGTCCTTTAATGTTAGAGATATATGCTGTTGTGGCCCAAGGCCATTGAGGTATGGCCATTTGTGTCTCAGTGCAAGGTATACTCTTGGCTTAGTTTCTTCAGAGAGCGTAACATGGTCATTTATTTCTAGAGTTTACTTGTATAATTCTGAGCTAGAACTTGAGAGACAATCTTAGTGGTATTTAAAATGCTATTAGGAAATGAATGACAGCCTTGCTGGTTAGAGTATTCTTGACTGTATGTTTTTCCCTTTTATCACTTGAAATATATCATGCTACTCCCTTCTGGCCTGCAGTTTCTGCTGAAAAAATCAGCTGATAACGTTATGGGGATTTCCTTGTATGTCATTTGTTGCTTTTCCCTTGTTGTTTTTAGTATTTTTTCTTTGTCTATAATTGTTTTCAGTTTGATTAATATGTGTCTCAGCATGTTCCTCTTTGGGTTCATACTGTATGGGACTCTCTGCACTTCCTGGACTTAGGTGACTATTTCCTTTCTCACATTAGGGAAGTTTTTGGCTATAATATCTTCAAATATTTTCTCAAGCTCTTTCTCTTCTCCTTCTGGGACCCCTATAAGATGAATGTTGGTGCATTTAATGTTGTCCCAGAAGTCTCTGAGACTGTCTTCATTTCTTTTTATTCTTTTTTCTTTATTCTGTTCTGTGGCAGTGATTTCCACCGTTCTGTCTTCCAGCTAACTTATTTGTTCTTCTGCCTCAATTATTCTGCTATTGATTCCTTCTAGTGAATGTTTCATTTTAATGATTGTATTGTTCATCTCTGTTTATTAGTTTGTTCTTTAAATCTTCTAGCTCCTTGTTAAACATTTCTTGTATCTTCTAGATCCATGCCTCCATTCTTTTTTTCTGATTTTGGATCATCTTTAGTATTATTACTCTGAATTATTTTTCAGAGAGATTTCCTATCTCTTCTTCATTTAGTTGTTCTTATGGGCTTTTATCTTATTCTTTTGTTTGCAGCATATTTCTCTGTCATCTCATTTTGTCTAACTTTCTGACTTTGTGGTCTCCTTTCCACAGGCTGCAGGATTATAGTTCCTCTGCTTCTGATGTCTGCTCCCTGGTGGGTGAGGTTGGTGCAGGGACTTGTGCACATCTTACTGGTTTTTTTTTACCACCAGAATGTTGCCAAACTATTATTCTATTTGAAAAGAACAAAAATTGTGTTTCTCTATCAATCAGGATAGATTAATGTATACTGCATTAACAGGAACTTCTAAAATCTTAATGACATATTATAATGAAAATATTTCTTGCTCAATGACATGCCCATTGCAGTTCAATCAGTGTTCTGCTCCACGTCTCTTCAATCTGTGACCTAGGCTTGACTTAGCAGGCCATATCCCCCAAAATGAGTCTCCATCTTGAAAACTGCTAGTCTCCTAGGCAGAGGGAAAGAAAACTCTGAAGCATTTTTCACCAGCCATTATATGCTCTATCCTCTTCACCATTCATTTGCTTTGAGAATCACAGGCAACCCCTTCCCCTCTTACTGCTCCCCCACAACCCAACCTCAAGGGGTATAGGAAGTGCAATCTTACCTTGTGTCTAGAAAATTCAGAGCTGGAAATATTTGACAAATAACACTAATGGTGAATTTAACAATGAATTAATAATGAATGCAAACACTGTTACTAAAATACAAACTCAACCATTTTTAAAGATCTCATGTCCCCAAAGGTAAACATATAAACATAAATATGCATATATTTGTGTATTTATGTCTATCTTAAATATGCTTCATTAGCATTCTCTTACATTTTGGGACATAAAGATAATTTGACACAGTTTGTTCTTGTAATGTTCCTTAATGCTTTCCAATTTATTTGTGTTGTTACTTGTAACTTCTACAAATCTCTCATATTTGCTCTGATAAAATATTAAACTATTAAAACTGATGATATGTAACTGAATTTTTTTATAAATATTAAGTGTTCCTAAGCATGTGACATTATTTTCTGTACCAATTTGTTGATTTAATTAGTATGAGAGAATAGGTTGTATTTAGATGTAGATGTTGGTGTCTCATTAGTATGTATGGTTGTTTTCGTTTTCTTTTTTCTTCACATTTGTCTATATATCTGAAGGCAAACTTGGTTTTTCAGCTGTATAATTGTTAGATACAATTTTTCTCCCTTCATGTTTTATTCTGTCTTGTATTTGAAGAACTTTTGAATAAAATGTTCTATGGCTTTTTTTAAGGAGATGAATGAGTTAAAAATATCTGAACAAGGAAATCAAGGATAAGAAGCCCTCTCAGTGTTTATCAAGACTAATCTAAATATTCAAATTATCTGAGGTGATGCTTTTTGACACCTGAATATATGTGTATGTGTGTGTGTGTATATATATATATATATATATATATATACATATATATATATATGCACACACATACTTACATTTCCTTTTAAGTTCATGTTCAATGAATTAAAATATTCAATGGGTTGAATGATATAGAATAGTATATACGTCTTTTCTATGGGTATTTAAGAGCAGTATGTGCAATAATTATGCTAATATATGCGCTAATATATTTAGAGTAATTAGATGTTGTGAAAAGAAAAGAAACCTTCTGGTGTATGTTAATTCATTAACTGTGCATTGATATATGCTTAAAATCCCAGTTTCTTTTTTCCCTTTTAGCAATAATATATTGCATATGGCTTACATACATTTGAGGAAAGTATTTTAAAAGAAAATTAGAAATAGTTAGTTTGTAGACTGCTTTTGTGCAAAACTAGGGCATGCTCCCAATTAAGCGGTTTATTCCAAGTTTGCATTTTGGTTAGTGTCTGTAAGAGAAATATTTGGTATATGACATGTTTATACTTTATTTATAACTATTTACTTGATTTACTGCCAAAAGTACACTGAATTGTCTAAAATTACTATTTATCCAAAGCCCACAATAGAATAAGTATAAAATTATTTTTTAGTTTCGTGGTGCATTAGTTAAAGGTTCCAGGGTCAGACATACTGATAATCTAGCCCCATTTTCTCCAAATACTTGCAGCTTGATAGAAAATTACTTATCCCTTGTGAGGACCAGTTTCTACATTTGGAGACGAGGGATACCAGAGTTGTTAGGATGATTGAGTGTGATTAGTGAGATAATGTATGTGAGTACAATGTCTTGTCTATAGTAGGCTAGAGTAAACATTAGCTCCCATTCTATGTGATAGAAATGAAGACAAAGACTTTTGTATCAAGACTAATACAAAATACTTACTACAAAATTCCTAAAACTGTCTAGAGTTGTATACAATTTATATTTGCATTTATAACGACTAGCCTGAAACCCTGGAAAGTAGGATACTACTTTTTGAATCAGCTGTCAGATTAATTTAAATTCAATATAATTTAGTGTCCTCATATAGTTTTCCTATGTTGTAATTCTCAGTAAATATGTAATAATTGATAGTTATCAATGGCACACATACCAGAGTGGCTGGTATAACTTAGTCAAAATAACAACTAAATCAGTGACTTAATGTCTCCACTTTCTTTTATGAAAAATGAAGAAAATAATACATGCTGCATTAGGCAGCATTTATTTCAGTTGCAAATTACAGAATCCCAACTCAAAGCAGCTTAAAAAATGTGATCTATTAAAGATTTGGGGTAGCTGATTGAATCAAATGGAAAAGCTGTCAGAACCAGAGGTTATCTACCACCTTAAAGGAAAGACACAAAGCCATTTAAACTCTCTCCAGTCAATCATCTTATTGTTGCCTCTCTCTTTTTTGCTGCATGTTGTTTCCTCCAAAGAAAGAGAGGACCACAGACAACACAAGGATTGTATCATGGACCCTCAGTAAGTTCATAAGTCCCCCTCTCAGGTGAGAATAACATACTTAGGAAAAGAATCAGACTGATTTGAGTTACATGTCCACAGCTTGGCCAAATGCTATATTTATAAAATGTTTATAATGGCACTTAGGTCTACCCAATGTGAAGCACAGAGGTCCAATCAATACTACCAAATTCCAAAGAAGCTTCATATCATGAGACTTGGGATCTGGTTCCTCCAAAAGGCCAGGTAACCCAGAAGTATTGTAAATGGGACTTAACCACCACCACACCACCACCAACACTACAGGAGCAGGAGAGTAGTGGGAAATTTTGACTAATGAGAAATAGAAAACAACAGGAAGGAGCCTGAAGATGGGGAGATAATTTTCCCTCCCTTCTTATTTTCCAATGACTACTTTTCTTTAAACCTTGTCTAGTGTTATCCCTCATAGACAAATGGCCATGGCTATGAAGCACGGTCCACCTCTATAACACATCACCTTGGATTTGCTCCCATCCTCTCTGGCATGCTAAACTTGGCCTTTGCCTTTACTGCCCTGGTTTAATACTTCTCAATGAAGAATTTGTGTTTATGCTTTGATGAAGGCTCTGTTTTCTAAGGATCCCAAGCTTAGACAAGTAGACACTACAGACTTACCTCGTTTTACTGCACTATGCCTTATTGCACTTTGAAGATATTTCAGTTTTCTTTTTACAAATTGGAGGTTTGTGGCAACCCTACGTTAAACAATTCTATTGATGCTATTTTTACAAAAGCAATTGCTCATGTTGTGTCTTTGGGTCACATTTTGGTTATATTCTCATAATATTTTAAGCTTTTTAATAATTGTTATATTTCTTATGATGATTTGTGATCATTGATCTTTTACGTTACAAGTTAACTGCTTGGGGTGTCACAAACCATGCCAATATAAAATGCTTATATTAATTGGCATATGTTGTGTATGTTCTGACTGTTCCACTGACCAGCCATTCCCTCATCTTTCTCCCTCTCTTCAGGCCTCCTTATTCCCTGAGACACAACAATATTGAAATTAGACCAATTAATAATCCTACAATAGCTTCTAATTGTTTAAGTGAAAGGAAGAATAACACAACTTTCACTTCAATCAAAAGCTATAAATGGTTAAGCTTAGTGAGAAAGGCATGTTGAAGGCCAAGATAGGAGCTAGGCCTCTTGTACCAAAGAGTTGGCCAAGTTGTGAATGAAAAGAAAAGGTTCTTGAAGGAAATTAAAAGTGCTACTTCTGTTAACACACAAAAGATAAGAAAGTGCAACAGATGGTCAGGGTAGAAAAATCAAACCAACTACAACATGCCCTTAAACCAAAGCCTAATCCAGAGCAAGGCCCTAACTCTCTTTAAATCTATGAAGACTGAGAGAGGTGAGGAAATTGCAGAAGAAAAGTTTGAAGCTAGCAGAGGTTGGTTCATAAGTTTGAAAAAAAGAAGCTATCTCCAGAACATAAAAGTGCAAGATAAAGCTGCAAATACTAATGCAGAAGCTGCAGCAAGTTATCGAGAAGATCTAGCTAAGATAATGAAAGTGGGTGTGCTAAACAACAGATTTTTAATGGAGACAAAACAGGCTTACACTGGAAGAAGATACCATTTAGGATTTTCATAGCTAGAGAGAAGTCAATGCTTGGCTTTAAAGCTTCAAAGCCTAGGCTGACTCTCTTGTTAGGGGCTAATGCAGCTGGTGGCTTTAAGTCGAAGCCTGTTTTCATTTGCCATTCTGAAAATCCTAGGACCCTTAAGAATTATGCTAAATCTACTCTGTCTGTGCTCTATAAATGGAAAAACAAATCTTGGATGACAGCACATCTGTTTACAACATGGTTTACTAAATATTTTAAGCCTACTGTTGAGAACTACTGCTCAGAAAAAAAGATTCTTTTCAAAAGATTGCTGCTCAGTGGCAATGTACCTGGTCACCCAAGAGCTCTGATGGAGATGAACAATAAGATTAATTTGTTTTCATGCCTGCTAACACAACATCAGTTCTGCAGCCCATGGATCAAGGAGTAATTTTGAATTTCAAGTCTTATTTTTTAAGAAATACATTTTGTAAGGTTATAGCTGCCATAGATTGTGATACCTCTGATGGATCTGAGCAAAGTAAATTGAAAACCTTTTGGAAAGGATTCACTCTTCTAGATGCTATTAAGAACATTTCTGATTCATGGGTAGAGGTCAAAATGTCAACATTAACAGGAGTTTGGAAGAAGTTGATTCCAACTCTTATGAATGACTTTGAAAAGTTCAAGACTTCAGTGGAGGAAGTAACTGCAGATGTGGTAGAAATAGCAAGAGAACTAGAGTTAGAAGTGGAGTCTGAAGATGTAACTAAATTGTTGCCATCTAATGATTAAATTTTAAGGGATGAGAAGTCACTTCTTTTGGATGAGCAAACAAAGAGGTTTCTTGAGATGGAATCTACTCCTGGTGAAGATGCTGTGAAGATTGTTGAAATGACAACAATGGATGTAGAATATTACATATATTACATAAACTTAGTTTATAAGTTCAAAATAATTGACTCCAGTTTTGAAAGAATTTCTACTGTGCATAAAATGCTATCAAACAGCATTAGGTGCTACAGATATATGATTCATGAAAGGAGTCAATCAATGCAGCAAACTTCATTGTCTTATTTTAGGGAATCGCCACAGTAGCTGCCCCAGCCTTTAGCAAACACCCACCCTGAGCAGTCAGCAGCCATCAACATCTAGGCAAGACTCCACCAGCAAAAAGATTACAACTACCTGAAGGCTCAGATGATGGTTAGTAATTTTTAGCAATAAAGTATAGTTTAATTAAGGTATATACATTGTTTTTTTTTAGACATAATGCTATTGCACCCTCAATAGTCTACAGTTTAGTGTAAACATAAATTTTACTTGCACTGGAAAACAAAAATTCACTTGACTCACTATACTGCAATATTTGCTTTATTGTGGTGGTCTGGAACCAAACCTGCAATAGCTCTGAGGTATGCCTGTGTATTATTTACTTATTTATTTTTATTGCTTTTAATATAATCTTTATGAGATTAGGATTTTTTAATTCTGTCTTCACTACTGTATCTCCAATGTTAAAATTTCCTAACATATGCCAGCTTCTCAACAAATAATTAATAAATTCAAAATTAATGTACTCCATTAGGTTACATAACCTCAGAAGGGCTATCACAAAAAGAAGTGCAAAAGAAGACTTTTCTCGCAAGGCAGTATAACAATGATGGGCACAAAGTAGGTGCACAATAATCCTTCAGTAATATTGGAAAAATAAAACTGATTCTGTGTTGAATCTTGGCCATTTACTGAGTGTATACTCTATGCCAGGTAATGCAAGTTGCTGAAGGTAGAGTGATACAAGACCTAATTTTGCCTTTAAAGACAATACAGTTCTGTGTGGGAACACATAACTTCATAGTTGCCATAAGATTTCTCAGAATAAAAGAATACAACATAATTACTTCATTTCTCATGAGGAAAAAAATAATGTTTATGTATGATTTCCATCCTACTGATGCCCCTGTTTTAAAGAGAGAGCTGGTCACCAGGGCTGGAATGTCCACACCAAATAAAGCACTTTGCTCAGGCCACTTTGTGTACTGAAATGTGGCAGCAAGCTATGAAAGAGTAGAGACACAATTCAGCAGCTTTCTCCTCCATCCTAGTATTTATTTCTCCCTTTCCATCTGGCAACAAGGGAAAATAAAGGCAACAGCATCTGTTGCTCCTGCTGCTTTGAATTAAGCTCGACTTTTACTTTAACCAGCTTGCCCCCACTAAATCCATTGTTGCACCTTTCCAGGTATTAGTTTGACCTTTGATTTGATGGTCCTGTTGGTCAAATTTACTAACTTTTTTAAAAAACAAAAAGCAGACATTTAAATTAAAAAAGTCAAACATATTTAATAGCCTTTGTTTCTGTTGTATACACGCATATAAGCATGAGACTTTTAAAATACAAATTTCCATATTTGTGTCTATATGTAAAGTACAAGTAATAAGCCTCTGATATTAAAAGCAAGAGATTGCCTGGAGATTTGTTTTAAATGATAGGCTTTGAAGCTTTAGTAATGGTTGCAGGGCATTTCTCCTTGATAAGGAGATGGACTGTAAGAGAGATTACTAAATGATTTTGAGTTTAGGGAAGGCACTGGTTTTATGCAGGTCTTGATATGCTTGAGCACACAAATACATCTCATAAATCTGTCTAAGTTCCCTGGAACTCAAGGGTAATGCATTTTCTCCTGAATTCCTGTACCGATCAGCAAAACACACACACACACACACACACACACACACACACACACACACACACA
>NW_020837960.1:3364672-3420480 GCF_003676395.1 Aethalodelphis obliquidens
ACACACACACACACACACACACACACACACACACACACACACACACAGAGTCCTCTTAAAGCGCAGTCCCAACACAGAGAAAGAGGTGTAGTTCTTCATACACCAATTGAAAGAAGTAAGAGAGAGTTAGAGCAATTTCTTCTCATAAAATTGTCTGTGGGTATTTGAAATCTGATCACATCATTGTAAAGAAACATTATAGCTGTAAAATGTTTAGAAACTTTGGTCTCTCTTTTGAAGTACTTAATTAAAAGTGAGTTTGATAAGAAAGGTGCTATGCAATTACACTTGCTGATCACATTAACATTTAAATGAGAATAGGCAACATCAAGGTATTTAGGATAAGAAATTTAAGAGAATATTCTAGAAAGGCTCTGACAAAGAAAAAGCATTTAAGGTCTATACTTATAAAGTTCATATGCTAATTATCAGTTTCACTTATAAAAATATAATTGCAAACATTGCCCCAAAAATGTTCTAATCCTTAACCCACAGTTCCATGAACTTCAAATTCAAACAATATGTTTTGATCATTAGTGAACATAAAGTTTACCGAGTTAAAGGTTAAAACACACTACTGTTATAACTACCCATTTTCAGTAAGTAGGCAGTTTTTTTTAAAAAAATACCAACATTCTGTTACTTGCTACTGTTTTTTATAGCAACGAACAGTTGTGCTTTGCTTAAACAACAGTTGTAAAGTGTCTTGTGCTGATACTTGGTAAAAATGGAAATATCAACATTGTTTACGTAGAATTTTCAAGCCATAAATCAGTCAAAGGTACATTCTGTTCTGCAGTCGACCTATTAAGTATGAATGGGCTTTTCTGATTGGTGTGACATTTTTCTTGACATTGTCAAACAACAAAGACAATAATACCCATTTAAAAGTAAAGCAGAATGAAATATTCATCGTTTTTGTCAAATACAGAATAAATGATCCTTGTAAGAATAAAGCACTTTGCTACTCTCAAATTGTCCAACATTCAAGAGCGCATTTACCACAAGTCATTAAAGTAATTTGGTTAAGAGTGATTTTTTGTGTACTGGTGATTTTTTATACTTTTTATTAAAATGTGAAGTATGTTATTCTTCAAACTGAAACTTACTTGGTTATAAATCAAAGTCACTGAATATTTTTTAAAATTAACTTGCCTTCAGAATTATTTCCTTTGTTCTGAATCTCTTCTGTGTTACAGAATTATGGAATAGAAAAGAACTAAAATGTGTTGAGTGCTTACTATGTGGTACACATGTTACATTCACTGTTTCATGTAACCTTGCTAACAATGCTTTTATATTGTTACCCTCCATTTAAAGGGAGGAAATTGAGTCTGAGTGAGGTATAGGAACTTGCAAATGTTGCATGGCCTGCTTGCTCCCTCATTCCGTGTATGTAGGGAGCAGAGCCTGTATATTATTTATTTTTGTCTTGCCAGAAGCAAACACTAGTTCTGCCACCTAGAAATAAGGGCCTAGTGGTGACTGAGAACTCAGGCTTATATATGCTTGTGACTAAACGGTGCTTCCTAACCGTGTGTTTTTTGCCTGGTCAGGCAACCACTCTCAGCCAATGTGAAATGGGGATAGAAATCTGTCTGGGATCCCTGTAAGGCAAGCATGTTGTGCATATGTCTGTCACAAAGCAAACATGCCATGAAGAGTATTCATTATTTTTATGCTATTTCATATTTATTTGTTGAACTCTACTGAGGAAGCTATGAAAACACTTCTGCTGTTCACAAACTATCAAAAGATTGGAACAAATGAAAAAGTTCTTGAATGTTGCTTGAAAGAGTATTTTCCTAACTTCTAGGTTAGTGAAGCTTTATGCCATAGTTGAACATTGCAGATTTTTATGAAACTGGAACAAAAGCTTCAAAAATGGTCTATTTTCCTCAGTTTGGGGATATTCATTTCCATTTTGAATACAGTACCAAATCACGTTCAGACAGGATAAAAAAACAAACAGCAGATGAACACGTTCTTTCATCCTTATGATTGTATATGACTAACAAGAAATTTCTCAATTTATTTTATTAGAAATATTTAAATTAGTGTGTTTGAATATGTATGAATAATTTAACAGAAATTGAGAACAAATTTGACAAAAATAGGATTGTCTTCCTATATACATATATATGTATATATATTTATATATACAAGTAAAATACATAAAATTAAAGATGTATTTATGATAAGCCATTTCTGGCATGCTTCTGGATTTGAGAGTTAATTAGTAGACTTTTACTTTTTAAATTGGAATTAGAGCGTATTTTAGTCTGATTACCTACTGAATTTAATAATTAATTACATTTGTTCTGTGCTTCATTAATTCTCTGAAAACAAATCACAGCTTTAGTGTCATTTGTTCAGATAAATCTTATAGTTTTGTTGTAAAAATATCATCTTTTGGAGAATTACATATGTTCTCAAAATTTATTTTGAACAAAAATATGTGTTCTACTTAATTTTTCTTTATATGTTAGAAAGATATGTGAAATACATTTATAAAGTATATAAGATAGAAACATGTATAACAATTTAATAATGTTAACACATGCAGTCAAAGGTAATGGTAAGAATGTTGGAAGTGACTCTATGCAATAAAGAATATTTAAAAATATGGTGAACAGTAGAGTTTCTTTTATAAATTCTCTCTTAGAAACTTCCTATCCTCTACCTTGTTTGGAAGGAATAGAGCAGTAAATACATAAAGTGGTTAATCAGGGATTGTATTTGAATGGACATAACTTTTATGTTACAATTAATGTACATTTAGTTTCAAAATCTTCTATATTCATAATAAAGTGCAATGAGAATTGCTGTAAACATTTGAGAACTCTGAGGCAATGTAAATGTTATCTAAAGGGTATTTTTGTCATTCAAATTTTGAAAATTACTTACTACTTATATGAAAAAAGTCCTAGAATATCTCATTTACATCTATGTACTATTGCACAAACCACTGTGAAATAATAAACATGTATTTCATATAGCTGAATAGGTTTCTGTATTTCCTTTTGGTGAGAAGGATGGAAAAATCTCCATAAAATGGTCTAATCACATTCTTATAAATCCACATCAATACTCACTTTGCATCCTTCTTAAATTATAGTTGGTTGAAGCAACTTTCAGATAAATCCCAGACTAGGTCTATTCCTGTGATCTGTGGAGCAGGGAAAGTGATTGAGTTAGAAAGAACAAGTAACAAGTAGAAAAGCAGTAAAGCCAGTTTAGCTGAGAAGAGACAGGAAGAATATCTTGTTTTCAGAATATTTTTATTTTGTAATTTCAAAATATTTACTGTGAATAATATTAAACACACACAAGGGTAACAAACCCACTCGCTCCAGCACCTAGATCAAATGACTCTCCAGATTTTGCCACTTCATCCTTGCCTCATCCATTCCTTTTTTGATACAGCTGTAAAGTATTCTAAAGCAACTTCAAGACCATACATCATTTCAACATACATGTTAAGATGTATATCTCTCCCCAAAATGTAAATAGTTACTTACATTTTTATAACTAACAAAATTGATACTTTCCTGCTATCATCTAATATCTAGCTATATTTAAAATTGTTTATACAAATCAGAATCTAAAACAAGTTCTTAAATTGCATTTTATTTTTATGCCTTTGCTTTTTTAATTAACTCTTCTCTTTTTTATGTCATTAACTTGTTAAATAATTTTGCTCCATTATACTTGTTGAATAATTTGTACCAGTTTGTGGTTTTAACTCTGCTTTTTCATGGTGTCACTTAGCTTCTTCCTCCTGCATTTCCTGTAAGATATTTGTAAAGATTTGAATAGATTCAGTTTCAACTTTCTTTAACTAACAATATTTATTAGTAATGCTGAATTTGTCATGTTATATTACATCAGGCAGCATATACTACCTTATTGTCCTGCTTTTAGTGATGCTGAGAGTGAACAGTAGGTAAAACTATTACATCCTGAACCTCATTGTAAAGTTACCCATCAATCCTTTATCTAATGGTTTTATTCACTAATGTACTTTGCCTGAAACACTTATTTCACATTTACTAGCTGATATTATCCTTTCCATAATGAATAACTTTTCATACTCAGGTTTACCTAATTGGTTATCCTGAAAGATAGTTTACACAGAAAATATAGAATAAATGTTGACTTCTTTCCTTTGCCTTTCCTTCCCATCTCTTTTATGTGTATCATTATGAAGTTGAGATTTTTTTATTGTAGTTATTTTTCTTTCCAATGATCAAATCCTTCCATATTTGGCCATCAGAAGCTCTCTGTGGGCTCTTATGTCATCTTAATTTTTATTTTATTTATTATTTTCCCAGCTTTATTGAGGCATAGTTGATATATAGCAAACTGCATATATTTACAGTGCACAATTGGATTAGTTTCAACACGTGTCTAGATCCATGAAAGTGTTATGACAATCCAGAGAGTGAGCATAATCATCACACTCCAAAGTTCTCTTTCCCTGGATGTGGAACTCTCCCTCCAGAGTAGGGCTGCCACCAGCCCCAGCCCCACCCTATCCCCTTTGCCAAGCCAGTATGATCTATCTCTTGTCCCTGTAGATTTGCCTTTTAGAGAGTTTAAGTAGGATCTTATAGTGCATAGTCTTTTGTGTTTGCTTTTTATACTTACTATAATGGTTGTGAACTCCATGTTGTCGTGTGTATTGATATTTCTTATTGCTGAGTAGTTTTCCATGGGGAGGATATATTACATTTCTTTATCTATTCACCAGCCAATTGACATTTAGAGTATCTTCGGTTTATGGCTACTACAAAAATAGCTTCTAAGAACACTTGTGTACAACATTTGATTTGGACACAGGATTTTATTTCCTTGGATAAATACCCAGAAGTGGAATTGCTAGTTTCTATGGTAGATGTGTTTAATTTTTTTCAGAAATTCTCAGATTGGTTTCCAAAGTGATTGAACAAGTTTACATACTATCAATGTAGGTGTTACAGTTCCTCAACATCCTTGCAAACACTTGGTATAGTCAGTAGTTTTACTTTAGACATTCTAATAAGTATGTACTACATCATTGTGGTTTTCATTTGCATTTCCCAATAGCTAATACTTTTGACCATTTTTCACGTTAGTGCTTATTAGCCATCTGTGTATCTTCATTGATGAAGTCTGTTCAAATATTTAGCTCATTCTTTATTGTCTTGCTTGTTTTCCTGTTATTGGGTCTTGAGAATTCTCTAAATTCTGAATATAAAACATTTTCAGACATATATACATTGCAAATATTTTCCCCAAATATTTTGCCAGTCCTCTTAAAAATACAGTATCCTTCTAAGAACAGGTGATGTTTTTTTCATTCATGAATTCCAATTTATTAATTTGTTTTCTCATGTATCATGCTTTTGGTATTATATCTGAGAAATATTTCCTAATCCAAGTCACAAAGATTTTTTCCTACATTTTATTCTACAAGTTTCATAATTTTAGGTGTTACATTATGTCTATTAACCATTTAAAACTAATGTTTTCTATATGTTTCATATTATTGATTAAAGTTCTTTTTTGTATATGAATATCTACCTTCCACTATCATTTGTGAAAAAAGATACCTTTTCTCTGCTGACTAACCTTTATATCTTTGTTGAAAATTAGTTATTTATATAGTTTGAATCTATTTCTAGTTTGCTATTTTATTCCATTTATCTACTTGTCTATCTGTATACCAATAGCACATTGCCTTGATTACAGTGGCTTTACTGTAAGTCTTGAAATCACACAGGGTTAGTTTTCCAACTTCATTATTTTTCAACATTATTTTGTTATTTTATGTCCTTTGCATTTCTCCTTATACATATATTGTAGAATCACTTTGTCACATTTTATTTTTAAAAGAGCCTGCTGAAATTTTGGGATTGTATCAAAACTATAGATTGATTTGGGTTAAATTTATATCTTAATTATATTGCATCTTGTTACCCATGAACATGGTCTATATCTTCATTTATTAAGAACTCTGAATTCAGCAATATTTCCTACATAAGAATGCACAGGCCCTTTGCATTTTTTTAGATTTACCTCCATGTATTTCATATTTTTGATGCAGTTGAAAATTGTACTTTTATTTTAGTTTTTGATTGCTTATTGCTAGTATATAAAATACAATTTATTTCACTATTGAGTTTGTATTCTATAAAATTGCTAAACTCACTTTTTAGTTTTGGTAGCTATTATAGATTCCAACAGCTTTCTAAATAGTTTTACTTCTTCTTTTCTATTCTGGATGCTTTTTTTCTTGTTTTTCTTGCCTTATTACACTGACTGGAGCCTTTACTACAATATTGAATAAAGTGGTGAGATTTTGCTATCTTGTTTCTGATCTTTTGAAGAAAATATCATTCAGTCTTTCACCATTAAGTAGGATGTTAGCACTAAGGTTTTGTAGATACATTTTATCAGGTTCAGGAGTTTTATCAGGAATAGACATTAGATATTGTCAAAAGCTTTTTTGGGAAAATATTGATCTCATTTATGAAAGCAAAACAAATTTATTTATGTGAAAATAAAATGCTTGTGTATTATTCTTTGCCTTGCTTTTTTTTAGCTAATAGTATCCCCATGACTGAGAGAATTCTCATTCTTTTTTACATCTGCATGTTGTGCAATATGTGATTGTATTAAAGTCTGTTTCCTTTTGACAAATTTATGTATTCCTTCTAATTTTTGATATTACTAACAATATCATTATGAATAACATTCTGTGTAATCATTTTATATTTTGCCAGAGTATCTTTGGAATAGATTCTCACAAGTAAGACTGATGACTCAACTGGTAATACAAATGTAACATTTCTAGTTATCCCATTTCTACCAAAAATATAGAAGAATACATGTTTATCCCTTTGTTTCTGATATATTATAAATGTTTCCCAATTTGTTATTATTCTTATTACTTTTTTACATTGCTTATCATGTCTTCTGCCATGAAATTGATTTTATTTCCTTTTTCACTGCCTTTAAATTCTGAATGATATTTAATAGGAATATTTTCCTTGATCCTAAAAAGAAATGCATCCTTGTTTTCTTCATAGGTCCTTGTACTATTATTATTACTATTACTATTATTTTTTTTTACATTTATGTGTCCTACTCCTTTGGAATTTTCCTTGTGTATATATGATATACCTTTAATTTCTGCTTTTATTGGTCACCTGGGACTTAAAAGCAGACTCCTGAGTGTCTGTGTTAGTAGCAGCTTATATACAACTATTATGAAATGATCCGCCTGTCATATGGGTTTACATTTCTGTCTTATTACAATACTCATAAAGGATCATTAGTTGTCAGGAAAGAATCTTCAAACATTAAAAAAATAAAAACCTCCTCAGTATCATTCAACTTCAATTCTGTGGGTAAAATATATTTCATGTCTGGGCTTCCCTGGTGGCACAGTGGTTGAGAGTCTGCCTGCCGATGCAGGGGACACGGGTTCGTGCCCCGGTCCAGGATGATCCTACATGCTGCACAGCGGCTGGGCCCATGAGGCATGGCCGCTGAGCCTGCACTTCTGGAGCCTGTGCTCTGCAACGGGAGAGGCCACAACAGTGAGAGGCCCGCGTACTGCAAAAAACAAACAAACAAACATATATATATATATATATATATATATATATTTCAGGTCCATTTGTATATAGTAGAGTTTAAGGGGTATATTTTCCCCCCTAGATCTTATAGTTATATAAGAAGTCTGGGGCCCACCTGAATTGCCTTAATATTTAAAATTAATCTTTCCAACATAACAAAAGCTACAGTTATGATTGATCAACATTATTTTGAACTTCTTATTTGACTGGGTATTCTGAACTTACTGTGGACACATTAAAATAAAATTCTATAATTTCTGTTTTTTCTGCTAAGTAAACTATGAATTTTTTTTAGGCTATTGCAATATGCCAGATTTTACAAACAAAATTAAGCCATCTACTTTGTTTTATCTCCCTTTAAAAGCATTTCTGGCCTCCTTTGTAGTGACAATTGTCAATAAACTAATTAAAACAAAGTCACATGTTCTAATTCCCAATGTTTATAGTATTAAGGTCATCATAATGGCACAAAGACTTTAACTGTTGTATTTATTTTTAAATTGCTGAGAAATAATGATGCCATACTCTCCATTCTATCCAAGCAATTTAGCAATTCTCTAAGATACCCTCAAGCAGGGTGGAAAAAGAGTGATATGTTTTCTGAGAAGTCTTTCTTTTCTGTCTCAAATTCCATTGAATTAATCCCTATGAAACTTATTTGAAGATAGGAATTAAGAAAACTATCTTAGCAGTAGGATGAATGAGCCCATCTCACTCTGCCTCTTTTAAAATGAAGTGGCTCTGTGGAAATGGTATTACTGACATATTGTTTGGTAGAATAAATTAAAGATGAAGTAAAATAAAATATGAAAAGGGACCAAGTTACCTACAAAAGAAGTAAATTTGATGTTAGTCTATTTTAGCCCTATTACTGGTGACTTTACAGAAACTATATACTAATATTTGTATAAAGTGAAATTTAGTCTTTGGTGGTTTTTATTAATGCTTTAAAAAGCAAGCAAAAGCTTCAGAGTGCGTGAATATCTTTTTAATATACTTACAGTCTATTTGACATTTTTAAATTATCTTTAATATTTAAAGCTTAGATTTGTGTGTAATTTTCTGTGTCCAAAACTAATTTTAAGTTACAATTTACTTTTCTGTTGGGCTATATCTATTTTCACAACATATAAATTCTCATAACTTTATTTGTAAGAAATCTGAAAGAAAAATTTGACTTTTTGCTCTCTGATACCCACCATCTAATCAATAGCTAGGACTACCTACTTAATACTTGATTCAGTCTCTAGACTGCTTTACTCTAGGTATTTGTAATTTCTTACTCAGACACTTGAGATAGCTATATTTACCTATATCCATATCCAGACATGGATATGGACTTGGATTTTTTTCAACAATTATTGAGAAATAATTGACAAATACATTTTTATATATTTAAACTGTACAATGTGATGATTTGATATTCATACACCTAACTCTTCCCTTTTTTGTGATGAGACAGCTTAAGATCTATTCTTAGCAATTTTCAATTACACAATATTGTATTATTGACTATAGTCACCATGCTGTACCTCAGAATTTATTCTTAAAACTAAAGGTTTTTAACCTTGACCTAAATTTCACTATTTCTTCCATCCTCCAGCCTGTGGCAACCATTATTCTATTTACTGTATCTATGAATTTTTTTTTCTTTTTTTTTAGATTCCACCTATAAGTGATAACATACAGTATTTCTTTTTCTTCTGTCTGGCTTATTCACTTATCATAATGTCCTCCAGTTTCTTCCACGTTTTCACAAATGGCAGGATATCATTATTTATGGCTGAATAATAATCCATTACTTATATACATATACCATCTACTTAATCCATTCATCAACTGAAGAAAACTGTTTCCATATCTTGGCTATCATGAATAATGCTGCAATGCACATAGGAATGCAGACATCTTTTCAAGATATTGATTTCATTTCTTTCAGGTATATACTCAGGAATTGTATTGCTGGACCATATGGCTGTTCTATTTTTATTTTTTGAGAAACTACCATACTGTTTTCCATAATGGCTATGTCAATTTACGTTTCCACCAAAAGTGTAAAGGTTTCTCTTTTCTCCACATCTTCACCAACATTTGTAATTTCTTATTTTTTTTTGATAACTGACATTCTAACAATTAGTGAGGTGATAAACTTGTTATGTTTTGGCTTGCATTTCCTTGATGATTAGTAACGCTGAGCACCTTTTCATATGCTAAGTAGTCATTTGTATATTTTTGTTAGAAAAATGTATTTTCAGTCCTTCACCCATTTTTAACTAGATTATTTGCTTTTTTGCTATTGTGTGGTATGACTTTTTATATATTTTATATATTAACCCCTTATCAGATATATGGTTTGTAAATATTTTCTTCAATTCTATATGTTGTCTTTTCAATTTATTGATTGGGTCCTTGCAATGCAGAACCCTTTAGTTTGATGTAGTCTCACTTGTTTGTTTTACTTCTGTTGCCTGTGCTTTTGGTGTCTTATCCAAGAAATCATCGACAAGGTCAACGTCAAGAAGTTTTTCTCTAATTTTTATGAGTTTTATGAGTTCAGATCTTAAAGCTTTTATTCCATCTCAAGTTAATTTTTGTGAGTGGTATACAATAGGGGTCCAGTTGCATGTTTTTTTATGTGGGTATCCAGTTTCCCCAATACTGTTTGTTGAAAAGTCTATTTTTTCTCCATTTTATGTTCTTAGGATTCTTGTCAAAAATTAGTTAACTGTAAATGCATGGGTTTATTTTGGGGCTCTCTAATCTAGTCCATTGATATATGTGTCAGTTTATAGGCAAGTATCATATGGTTTTGATTACTATAGCGTTGTAATATAGTTTGAAATCAGGAATTATGATTCCTCCAGTTTGTTCTTCTTTCTCAAGATTGCTTTGGCTATTTAGAGTCTTTTGTGTTTCCATACAAATTTTAGGATAGTTTTTTGTTTTGTTTTGTTTTGTTTTTGTGTGAAAAATGCCATTAGAATTTGATAGGAACTTCATCCAACCTGTAGATCACTTTGGGTATTATGGATATTTTCACAATATTTGTGTTTCAATTCAAGAACATGGAATGTATTTCCATTCATTTGTGTCTTCTTTAATTTCTTTCAAAAATGCTTTACAGTTTGAAGTATCCAGGTCTTTTAGCTCTTTGGTTAAATTCATTCCTAAATATTTTATAGTTTTGGATGCTATTGTAAATTGGATTATTTTCTTTATTTTTTCCAGATAATTCATTGTTAGTATATAGAAATATAACTGATTTTTGTATGTTGATTTTGTATCCTGTAACTTTACTGAATTCATTTATTAGTTTTAACAGGTTTTGGTGGTGTCTTTTTTTCTATGTATAAGCTCATGCCATGTGCAAACAGAGATAATTTTACTTTCTTCTTCTCAATATGGATATCTTTTATTTCTTTTTCTTGACTAATTGTTTTGATTAGAACTTCCAATATCATATTGAGTAAACCTGGCAAGAGTGAGCATTCTTGTCTTGTTTCTGATTTTAGAGGAAGAGATTTTAACTTTTCAACATTGAGTATGATGTTAGCTATTGGCTTTCCTTCTATGGCTTTTATTATGTTGAGGTAAATTCCTTCTTGAAAAGATTTGCATCTATGTTCATCAGAGATAATGGCCTGTAATTTTCTTTTCTTGTAGTATCCTTGTCTAGCTTCATTATCAGGGCAATGCTGGCCTTGAAAAATGAGTTTGGAAATATTCTGTTTTTCTATTTTTGGGAAGAGTTTGAGAAGGACTGGAATTAATTATCCCTTAAACATTTGGTAGAATCCAGCAGTGGACCATCTGGTCCTGGGTTTTTCTTTGTTGGGAAACGTTTGGTGACTGTTTCAATCTACTGTTTTATTATTGGTTTGTTCAGATTTTCTATTAATTCATGGTTCAGTCTTAGTGAGTTGTATGTTTCTAGGAATTTATCCATTTCTTCTAGGTTGTTGCATTTGTAGGTGTATAATTGTTCACAGTAGTCACTTATAATCCTTTGCATTTGTGTGGTGTTATTTATAATTCTTTTTATTTGAGTCATTTCTTTTTTCTTAGTCTATCCCCAAATTTATAAGCTTAAAAAACGATTTTGTTCGGGCTTCCCTGGTGGCACAGTGGTTGAGAGTCTGTCTGCCGATGCAGGGGACACGGGTTCGTGGCCCGGTCCAGGAAGATCCCACATGCCGCGGAGCGGCTGGGCCTGTGGGCCATGGCCGCTGAGCCTGCGCGTCCGGAGCGGGAGAGGCCATAGCAGTGAGAGGCCTGCATATGGAAAAAAAAGAAAGAAAAAAAAAACGATTTTGTTGATTTTTCTATTTTTTTCTTAGTCTCTATATCACTTATTTCTTCTCTAAGCTCTATTATTTCCTTCTGTCTGCTAATATTGGGCTCCATTTGTTCTTCTTTTTCTAGTTCCTTGAGGTGCAAAATTAGGTTGTTTATTTGAGATCTTTCTTTTTTTCTTAATGTACCCATTTATTGCTATAAACTTTCCTTTTAAGAACTGCTTTTGCTGAATCCCTTAAGTTTTCAGTGTTGTGTTCCCATTATCATTTGGGTCAAGATATTTTTTATTTTCCCTTTGATTTCTTTTTTGCCCATTTTTTTTGAGAAGTGTGTTATCTATTTTCTACATATTTGTGAATTTTCCAGCTTTCCTCCTGTTATTGATTCCCAGTTTCATACCATTATGGTTGAAAAAGATAATTGATGTGATTTCAATATTCTTAAATTGATTGACTTGTTTTGTGACAACATATGATATGCACATCTGCTATTGGGTTGAATGTTCTGTATATGTCTCTCAGGTCATTAGTTCTAAAGTGTAGTTAAAGTACTTGATTTTCTGTCCAGATGATTTATTCATTATTGAAAATGGGGTATTGAAATACTCTCTTACATTGCTGTCTATTTCTGCCTTTAGATATGTTAAGTATTGTTTAATATATTTAGGTGCTCCAATATGGGTACATATATCTACAGTTGTTATATCTTCTTGATGAACTGACCTGGTTATTATTGTATAATAATAATATTATATATTTTTTTTCTTTTCTATCTTTTGCTTAAAGTCTATTTTGTCTGACATAAGTATGGCTATCCCTGCTACATAAGCAGTATATAGTTGGGTCTCATTTCTTCACCAGTACAACCAGTCTATGCCTTTTAATTTGAAAAGATAAGCCTCTTATATTTAAAGTACTAATTGATAGGCAAGAATTATTATCACCATTTTGTTAATCGCTTTCTGATTGTTCTGTAATTCTGTTAGTCCTTGCTTCCTCTCTTGCTGTTTTTCTTTGTCATTAAATGCTTTTTTCAAATGGTATACTTTGATTCTTTTCTCTTATCATTTGTGTATATAATATATATTTTTGCTTTGGGATTACCATGAGGCTTTTATACTACATGCTATATTTATACCAGTTTATTTTATGTTGACAATAGCTTAACTTCAACTGTATAAAAATTTTCTAAATTTTTATTTGTCCAATCCCCATATTTTATGTTATTAATGTCACAATTTACATCTTTTTATATTGTGCGTACATTGGCAAAATATTATAAGTACAGTAATTGTAAAATTTTTGTCTTTCAACCTGTAAGCTAGAATTCAAAGTTCAAAATGTGTTGTATATACTTATGTTTCCATTTTCTCATTTTACTGCAACCAAGTTTAGTGAATATGATTGTCACACTCACAAAATTCTTATGCCAAAATGAAGCTCTGTGAAACTGAACTGAAAAGCCTGGCAAGAGCTTATTTTGTCTCTTGAATTCTCTAAATTTATTCAAGGTTTATATATAAACTCTTAATGACACACTGGGTGTTAAATATTTGCTCTGTCCCATTAGATTCTCTTTTACCAAATACCCACCCTTGGTCCCTGTTTGTGGTATTAACACCTTTTGTTCTGATTGATCTGGAATAAGATAATAATTTTATTACACATTCTTTCTCCACAATATGATTCATAAGTCCTTTAGACTTTAAATTTTGTATGGACTACTAAGCTTTTAGCATTCACAAAATCTTTTTCTTTCTCAAGTCCCTGGTTCTTAAAATTGGAAAACATGGCTTTCAAGTTACTCTTTGTTACAGATTTATAGATGTCTACTGCAACATTGGCACTCCACAGAATTTCTCTCATTAAGACAAACTGTAATATGCCAGTTGCCAAATCCTATACATACATTTAGTCTTTACTTATTTGACTTTGGGATTGTTGATTACTCTGTATATGAAATTTACTACTCCCAAGATTCTGCAAGAATGTTCATTCTTCATGCTCTTCCTATCTCCATAGACCACTTACAACTTACCTTCTAATCTACACACTCACTATTGGTGTCCAAAGGGGATCTGTACTTTATTTCCTTCCTCTAACTTAGATAGCCTACCCATGATTTTGAATGCATCTGATATGCTGAAAATACTGGTATCTAGATTTCCAGCACAGAACCCCCTGAGTTCCTATATGGAAACACAATACATGGTTATTGCTTTTATTTCTTGTTTGTCTCACTTAGACATTAACAGTATTGTGTTGATATGATCAGGCTCAGTTACATGTCCAGTCTCATAACCGGCTATTTTTCTTTGGTACATTATAGTTCAACAATGCCAAGCTACTTTAGTCCTCTGAAAAATGCCATACTTCCACTTTTTCATGTCTTTACAAAAATTGCTTCCTTTATTTGGAATGTCTTTCCTACCACCACTACTGGACAGAAAGCTATTTATTCTGTAACACTTAATTTTGATACTCCCACCTCTATGAGACCTCCCCAGGCTTCCTTAGTCAAAGTAAGTATTTTTTCCCATAAGCTTCTTCTCTCTGCCTTGCAGATGATCTTTGGTATAGCAGTTATTATATTGTATTATAATTATTTATTTCCATATTTATTTTTGTAACATATTCTGATATCTTTTGGGGCAGCCATAATGTTTATTTTATTTTGATATTTATAAAGGCAAGCACAGTGAAGTAAACAGAATAAGTAGTTAATAGATACTAGCTAAATGAATGAACTGTGTTTACTTGATCTGGCCTTGTTAGACTAAGTGCACATCAGCTTCTAAATATGTGTTGCACTTTCACTGACTGTGCCATTCCTTGGGAGTAGAGACTTTATTTTTTCTATTTCTTTGAAGACCCACACTGGGTATGCTACTGTTTTCATTTGGTCATTGATTATGGTTAGATGACGAGTTATTTATTGAAATATTTTTTTAGTAACAGGTCTCCCTGACAAATTACTGCAAGAACATCCCCACTTTCAAGAGGGAGTAATTAAAAGCTTGCACATAGAGCCTAAATTAGCCTGCTTCTAAACTGATTTATCTATTTGTTAGCAAAATTGAAGGTTAAAATGTATAAAGGAGATACAGTAACAATTTTAATTCTTAAAGCTCTCATTTTCATTTTTAGTTTTACAAAATATTTATCTTGATTGCTAAGACTTTAATATTCAAGAAATTGTCTTCTATTATATAAGAAGGTATAAGTGTCTTCTAAAGTAACTAATTCAGAAAAATTAGGTATAGCTTAACAACTTGGAAATAACAATGATTCTTGAGCAATACAATTTTAAATATATATTAGTATAAATAAATATAAATATGGAAATATATACATATATAAACATATGTTTGTAAATAAATATGTTTCATACAATAAATATGTTATAAGTATGAATCTAGAAGTAGACACACACTGGTGGAAATGGATAAATGTTCTTAAGGACTCAAGTTCAAATCTCCTAAATATCCTAGTAGTGTTCTGAGTAGCAGTTTTTAGTTGACTGTTTATTGTTTATGTAAAGAAAGAAAAAAATATTTTTTAAAAATGTCTCCTTTGTTTTGTAATAGACCTGTTGAATTTTCTTATCTTTGTTTTTATTCTTACCTCAGTTTTATCCCTATAATAAATACTAGTAGAACTAAAAAAGAGATCAGAAATATAATTAAAACACAAAATCACATATACTGTAACTGGCATTTGCATTAAGTAAATAAATCAAATCCGAAGTTTCAAAGTTATAACTGAAAATAGAAAGGAAAATGTGTTAATCGGGGTCATGACTTTGCATTATGAATCCTAATCATTTATCATTAAATTTATGGCACTCAGGGAAAGAGTAATCTGTCCAGGACTGGGGAGAACATCCACTGTCTAAGAGGAAATGTCTGGAGAAGCCAAGGCAGGATGAAGCAATTCTTCCTGTAATCAGAGTGAAAGGCAGTGAGATATCAGTTAGGGGAATATGACACAAGTCCTTGGGGAAGGCCCAGGGACAAATGCAAATGTATTTTATTTAAGAACTTTGATATTGGAACATTTTGAAAGTTTATAGAAAGTAGTACGTTCAGTAAGTTTAGTTCTCTTTGCAGTTTAAACAAACTCCCCAAATTTCTTCCCACTAATGTTTTCCCAATAAATCTCTTTACTGAGATTTAAAAACCTTAAATATCAAAGAATATGTGATTACTTCTGTTTTGATTTGATTTTGCCAATATTAATGCAAGGATGATTTTTATTTAAGAGTTTAAAACATAATACATAATGTGTGGGAAAGTTGTTACCAAAATATTGGTAGGATATCAGAATTATGCTTAGATACTTAGAAAAGTAGGAGGAATGCCAAAAACAAGGGTGTGCAGATGTAATTATAGGTATAATAATATCCTTTCATTTACATGTGAAAGAGCCTGGATTCCTCCAATATACTTAATTAAAAATAGGTGAAATTAAGCAAAGTGTAAGCAAAAATGAGTTTTTTAATTTTTCTTACCCTAAAGCATGAATCTTACCTACATAAATATTTATTACTTACTTTCTGTTCAGGAGTGCTTGGGCAACACTAAAAGGATAGGGGATCTCTGCCAGTTCTTCTGAAAAGTATGGTTTGCCTAAAATTGCTCCACTACCACCCAAATCCTCTGCCACATCACTTTTGAAAACAGAAACAAAGACTGTTGAAATCCTCTTGCCTCTCTTTTTCTCAGCTTTCTTCAAGCTTTACTTTCTATCCCACTTTTATAATGAATGTAGTGTTGATGTAATGACATGCAACTGTACAGGCTACTGCACAGAGAGAAAATGTTAAAAATAGATTGCTGATGAGAAAATGATGCTTTAAACATTTAACAGTTTAGCATGATAATTTGTTACTTGTATATAAGAATTTTACTGTATTTTAGTTACTTTTTAGGAATTGGTCAGGTGTTTGGTAATGATGCATAATTACTTATTATATTTTTTCCCATAAAACAGCTGGGAAATAGGCTCCAGGTAAACATTAATACAATTTATTTGACTTTTTAGGATGAGATTAAGACTGGTTTACTGGAGGTAAGCAGGAGATAATCTATATGTTTTCTTACAATAAAAAATTTTCTTTCTGTTTTTAGAAACAGTGGGTTTGCAAATTAGGGAATGGCTTTAACAAGCTGGGGAGACCTATGCCTAGATTTTGCACATTTCAGTGTGAGAGATGAATTGAGACAAATGTGACCCATGTGTATCATAAATTGAGCTCTGCATCTCTGAAGCAAGGTTGAGAAACACTTGAGTAACAATTTAGTAATTTTTTTCCTAATGACACAGGGCCAGAAGGGCCCACTAGAGGAAATATTTTCCAACCCCCTGACTCCAGTAAGAATGAACCTAAATAATTTCAAACAGATAGTTATTTCTTCTCCTAAAATATACCAAGGAAATGAGAATCTAGACATTGATAACTAGTTCCACTGTCTCACAGTCATTAGGCCAATATGTACTATTAAGAGGCCTAAATGCACACATTAGTGACACAATGGGTTATAATTGTGCTTTTGAAACTGCTATGCAATATCTAATCTATGATTATTTAGGGAGTTTACATCCACTCATTATTGATGCAACTGCCCTCGATAGCACCTTTGTTGTCAGAAGGGGTTGTGTTGCTTAATATCCCCAGCACTGTTTTGTTTTTTTTTTGTTTGTTTTGTTTTGTTTTGTTTTTTTGCGGTACACGGGCCTCTCACTTTTGTGGTCTCTCCCGTTGCAGAGCACAGGCTCTGGACGCACAGGCTCAGCAGCCATTGCTCACGGGCCCAGCCACTCCACGGCATGTGGGATCCTCCTGGACCGGGGAACGAACCTGTGTCCCCTGCATCGGCAGGCAGACTCTCAACCACTGCACCACCAGGGAAGCTCCTCAGCACTGTTTGAAACAAATTCTTAGAACACCACAAACAGTGGCAAGATTTCAGATATTTACGTGTTAAATATTATCTTCCACATTTAAATTGAATATATACAGTATGTAGGTAGATGAAGACTTCAAACTTGTGGAATATTGAAAGCACAGAGTCCTAATCACTAGATTGTAAAGGAATTCCCGTGGAATATTTTTGAAGACTATTCCAATTCAACAGAAATATTCAATTTAACCAGAACATGAAATAAAGAAACATTGATGCCACAATATGAGAAACCCTAGTTAGGATGTTTTTAAATGTTACAGATCAAGCATTTAAGAAAAGATGAAACAGAAAGCTACATTTAATTTCATATTATTCCCTAGCTATATTTTATTTATTGAGATATAATTGACATATAACACTGCATGAGTTTATGTTGTATATATAGTTCATTAGGCAACAAACTTTAGATAGAGAAAGAATGTTTTTGTCGGTTTTCCACTATACTTCACCAAGGCCAAAATATGGTAGAAATCAGGAGTGAAAATCCAGTAAAAATCTTTGCTACTGTATATTGTTTTGCACAAACAAATTTAACAGGTTCATAAAGCAAAGGGGGTTGATAGCAGATATTTCAGAACCTATTTTGCTAAGAAAATTCTTTTTTTCCTTGTATGTCATATTTAATTTATAGATTTTCTTTTGACTTTTCTCCTCTGAAAGTTTATTTTCTGGACACAGACTGGTGGTCACGATGCTTTTTGTTATAACATACAAATATCCAGAAGATAGTCTTAACTGACATATAATGATTAAAGACAGAAAGTCTTACCAAAAAAACCCCAAAATAAACCAAAGTAGATATAAAAGAAGGAAAGGAAAGAAAGGAATGGAAAAGAAAAGAAGAGAAAGAGAAATACAGAGAGAAACATAAAGAAGACAGAGAAAATAATTTGATTTTGGAATTTGGTAAAGGTTGTTAGAAAATAATCCTAAAATTAAAGTCCTATTTATATTTGCTTAGGTTCTTGGATATCTGACACTTACTGCTAACACATGTAACTTTTGTTTTTCCTGAGTAAGTCACAAAGGTAAATGTAAACTAAATATATATACGTTATATTGATTATCTCAGATACATTTCTTACAGTTTAGTCAAAATTTTACTTCACATTTTTGTCTAGACTTTAAAGATTTTTTTTTAGTTTTTAGAGGCCCAAGTTTAATTAACTTATTCTTTTCTTCCTTTCTAATCTCTTCTACAGTTCAGAAACACATAAAACCAAAAAGTAAGATGATAAACGATGTGGAAAAATTAATGCAACACGATGAAACTCATTTTAATTTATATTTCTCCCCACTTCTAACTGGGGAATGAAGAACTTGAAGTAACAGAGATTGTAATGCTCCAGTTCCAGTTATATTGAACATGTCATGGTACTCAAAGTTTTTGTAAAACTGGTGCCTTTACAAATTTATGTCACAACCATTCTTCTAAAATATTTTTTAATGTATTTTTAAAGTGAATTGTAAGATTTGCATCTGAGAAGAAGGAGTAGATGTACTTTCCCATATACATTCTACTGAGTGTAACCAAAAGCCCTGCCATTTTTTGAAACAAACAAAAGAAGACTCTGAAAAGGATAGAGGAGAAAGACTAGTTAGGAAACTTGGGATGCCAGGAATGATGTAGTGGTGACTTCCCTGGGTTTTATTTTTTACCTCATATATCCCAGACATGTAGATAAAGGAAACAGAAATCCAGAAATGCCAACAACAACAAAATGCAGAAAACAACAGCAACAGAATTCTGCTATCTCTAGCCAAAGGACGAGGAAAATGTAGCCTATGATAAAAAATTTTAGACAATAACTTCTCTACTCCATCTAAACACTATAGAAAAAACCCTGCCTCCTCTTCTACCTATGCCAGCAAAGCAGAGGTAGGGAACATAGACTTCTACCTTCTTGGGCTGTAACAATGTACTCTGGGTCTCCTACTGGGATCATGTCAGAGAAGGTAAAGCAGGGAGCTGGAGCTTCCATTCCCATCAAGGGAGTAAGTTTCACCTCCATCTCTCTCCCCTACAATCCCATGGTGTGAATGGAGACTATGTGTGGAGGCTGGACTTCCACACCCATCTGGCAGTAATGAGTTGACATCTTTGCTCTCACTTGTGTGGTGTCAAAGAAGATCTATTGGAGAGTCAGGACTTTTACCACCTGCCGTTATGACCTCCACACTGTGTCAGTGGAAATCATGTGTGTGTGTGTGGTGTAGTACTAAGGTACTTCTACTCTTCTTGGCCATCAAGGAAGGTATCACTGGAGGCTTAATGAGAAGCTAGAACTCCCTCCTACACCCAGCAGTTGTGAGGAGCTCCCCACACCTTGGTGTCGATGGAGACCAATTGGGATACCTGGACTTCTAGCCACACCTGGAAGTAATAGCACAATACCCTTCCTCTTTCTCCTGCCTATGTGGTCTCAAAGGAAGCCAGTTTGAACAGAATATTTAAATACAATTCAGAGTTTAATGATATGATACAAAATATCCAGGGTTCAACTGAAGATCTCTTGTCATATCAAGAACCAGGAAGATCTCAAACTGAATGAAAAAGGAAAATCAATAGATGTCAACACTGAGATGATAGAAAAGTTAAGATTATCTACGAAAGATTTTTAAAAGCCATTAAGAAAAAAGCTTGAATGAGCAATTACAAGCACACTGACAGCCAATTATAAAAACAGAAAGACTCAGCAAAAAAATAGAAGTCTCATCAATGAATTGGAAGGTATGAAACTGGAAATTTTAGAACTGACAAACACAATAACTGAAATAAAAAGCTCAAAGGATGAGCTCAGCAGCACAATGAAGGAAGGACAGAAAATGATGCTCTAGACTAGTAGGTAGAAAAAATTGAACACAATTTGAACAATACAAAGAAAATAGACTGAATCAAAATGGTTGGAGATTCAGGGACCTGTGGGACTATAACCAAAGATCTAATGCTCATGTCATCAGAGTTTAGGAAAGAGAGAAAAAGGTGTTCTTGGTAACTTTGTGTGGTCTGTAATTGTAGATCATAAAATCACCTTTGGAGGAATTTGTTTGTAAGAATTCTGTGTGTCCAATTTTTTTTTTAAATTGGGGTATAGTTGTTTTACAATGTTGTGTTAGTCTCTACTGTACAGCAAAGTGAAGTACAGTTCCCTGTACTAAACAGCAGGTTTTTATTAGTTGTCTATTTTATACATATTAGTGTGTATATGTCAATCGCAACTGTGTATCCAATTTGAGAGTATGACCCTACAGAGAAATTTCTCATTTGATTCTACCAGGTACCCCAGAAGGACCACAGAATATTTCTGGAATCCTCTTTTCTTTCAAATATATAAATAGTGTACCCTAGACTCTCATGAGACATAGTGCAATTTACTTTTTTCTCTCCAAACAGAACTCAAATAAATTTTCCAGTTATTTCCTTGCAACAATGAGTACAATCCTAATAAGTCTTTTTGAGACTCTAATAACCATTTTTAATTTACTATAATAAAAAAAACAACTACCTGTATAAATATCCAATCAATTTTGAAAAAAAAATAAAATGAATAAAGAGATATGACTTACTATATAGAATAATTTATTATAAATCCATAACAATAAAAGCATTATAGAACTGGCCCAAGAACAGTGAGATCAATGAAATAAATATGAAAGTGAAACAGCAGCCTCAATGACATTTAAAAACTATTAGCATAAAATGAGATTGGCAGTTCAAATAAGCAAAGAGTTGTCTAATCAATAAATGGTGGTAAGGCAACAGATTAACATTTTGAGGAATACCAAAATAAATCCCAGATCAATTAATTTTTTTAATATGAAGTACTAAAACCAAAAATCAAGTATAATGGGAAGGGGTATACACATGACCTCATAGAGAGGATGTTATTGTAGGAATGATAATTAACATGGAGAACTCAAAGGAGCCAATTGTTAGATTTTTAATTTTTTTACTTGAAATAATTTTTAGGCTACTTATAAATTGCAAAAATAGTGCATGGTATTTACTTATTCCTGTCTATTCACATCCCCAAATGATAATGTCCTATATAAACATAATACAATATAAAAACTAGGAAATTAATATAGACATGCTAGTAGTGACAAATTTACTTACTTTATTCAAATTTTGCTAATCTTCCACTAATGCCCCTTTGCTGGTTCAGAATTCAATCCAGGTTGTCACTTTGTGTTTTTTGTTTGCTTTGCTTTTTTTTGTGTGTGGTATGCAGGCCTCTAGGTGTTGTGGCCTCTCCGGTTTTGGAACACAGGCTCCAGACACGCAGGCTCAGCAGCCATGGCTCACGGGCCCAGCCACTCCGCAGCATGTGGGATCTTCCCGGACTGGGGCACAAACCCGTGTTGCCTGCATCGGCAGGCGGACTCTCAACCACTGTGCCACCAGGGAAGCCCTGTCACTTTTGTTTAATTGTCATCTTGTTAGTTTCCCCAGTCTGGAATAGTTCCTCAATCTTCCTTTGTTTCTTATGACCTTGGCACTTTTGAGGAGTACTGACCAGGTATTTTGTAGAATCTTCCTCAATTTGGTCTTGTCATATTTTCTCACAGTTAGATTGAAGTTATGTATTTTTGGCAAGAATAACTCAGAAATGATGTGCTCTCAGTACATCATATCATGAGGCACATGATACCAAAAAGCTGGAATATTGGTGATTGATGATGTTACTTTGATATCCAGTTAAAGTGATGTATGCCAAATTCTTCAATTGTAAATTTGCTGTTTTTTCTCCTTTTAATTAATAAGCATCTTGTGGGAGGGAGGTGGAAACTTCAAGATGGTAGAGGACTAAGAAGTGGAGATCACCTTCCTCCCCACAGATACATCAAAAATACATCTAATGTGCGACAACTCCTACAGAACACCTATTGAACACTGGCAGAAGACCTCAGACTTCCCCAAAGGCAAGAAACTCCCCACGTGCTTGGGTAGGGCAAAAGAAAAAAGGAAAAACAGAGAAAAAAGAATAGCAACAAGACCTGCACGTCTGGGAGGGAGCTCTGAAGGAGGAAAAGTTTCCACACACTAGGAAGCCCCTTCACTGGTGGAGATGGGGGGTACATGGGGAGGCAAGCTTCAGAGCCACGGAGAAGACCGCAGCAACAGGGGTCCAGAGAGCAAAGCAGAGAGATTCCCACACAGAGGATTGCTGCGGACCAGCACTCACCTGCCTGAGAGGCTTTTCACCTCACCTGCCAGGACGGGTGGGGGCTGGGAGCTGAGGCTTGGGTTTCAGAGGTCAGATCCCAGGGAGAAGACTGGGGTTGGCTGCATGAACACAGCCTGAAGGGGGCAAGTGCACCACAGATAACTGGGAGAGAGTCTGGGAAAAAATCTGGAACTGCCTGAGAGTCAAGAGACCATTGTTTCAGGGTGCGGGAGGAGAGGGGGTTCAGAGAACTGCCTAAACAAGCTTCAGAGATGGGCATGAGCTGTGGCTATCAGCAAGGACAACAGAGATGGGCATGAAATGCTAATGCTGCTGCTGCAGCCACCAAGAATCCTGTGTACAAGCACAGGTCACTACCCACACCTCCCCTCCCAGGAGCCTGTGCAGCCCACCACTGCCAGGGTCCCATGATGCAGGGACAACTTCCCCAGGAGAGCACATAGTGTGCCTCATGCTGTTGCAACATCATGCTGCCTTCTGCCACCACAGCCTGACCCCACATTCCATACCCCTACCTCGCCCCAACCTGAGTGAGCCAGAGCCCTGAATCAGCTGCTACTTTAACCCTGTCCTCTCTGCCGTGGGAACAGAGACCCTCAGATGACATACATGCAGAGGTGGGGCCAAGTCCAAACCCCAGGAGCTGTGCAAACAAAGAAAAGAAAGGGAAATTTCTCTGTGCAGCCTCAGGAGCAGTGTATTAAATGTACACAATAAACTTGATGTACCCTGCATCTGTGGAATACCTGAATAGATAACGAATCAGCCCAAAATTGAGGCAGTGGGAAGAACTGTAGACTTGCAGTTTGCTTTCTACATCTAATTTGTTTCTGGTTTTATGTTTATCTTAGTTTTAGTATTTAGAGTTTATTATCATGGGTAGATTTGTTTATTGGTTTGGTTGCACTCTTCTTTTTTTTATAATATACATATATATTTTTTTCCTTTTTCTCTTTTTCTGAGTGTGTATGTGCATGCTTCTTTGTGTGATTTTGTCCGTATAGCTTTGCTTTTGCCATTTGGATTTCTTCTTTGGTTTGGATGCTCTGTTCTTTCTCTTATTTTTTTACATTACTGTTTTCTTTTATTTTTTTATTGTGAATAACTTTTTTATTTTATTTATTTCTGTCTTTTTTTTTCTCTCCCTTTTCTTATGAGTCGTGTGGCTGACAATGTCTTGGTGCTCCAGCCAGGTGTCAGGCCTGAACCTCTGAGGTGGCAGAGCCAAGTTCAGGACATTGGTCCACCAGAGACATCCCAGCCCCTTGTAGAATCAAATGGTGAAAGCTCTCCCAGAGAGCTCCATTTCAATGCTAAGACTCAGGATAACTCAACAACCAGCAAGCTCCAGTGCTGGACACCCTATGCCAAACAACTAGCAAGACAGGAACACAAACCCACCCATTAGCAGAGAGGCTGCCTAAAAGCATAATAAGTTCACAGACACCACAAAACACACCACCAGACATGGATCTGCCTACCAGAAAGAGAAAATCCAACCTCACCCACCAGAACACATGCACTAGTCACCTGCACCAGCAAGCCTACACAACCGACTGAAACAATCTTACCCACTGGGGGAAGACACCAAAAACAATGGGAATGATGAACCTGCAGCCTGAGAAAAGAAGACCCCAAACACAGTAAGTTAAAAAAATAAGACAGAGAAATACACAGCAGATAAAGGAGTAAGGTAAAAAACATACCAGACCAAACGAATGAAGAGGAAATAGGCAGTATACCTGAAAAAGAATTCATAGTAATGATAAAAAAGATTATCCAAAATCTTGGAAATAGAATGGAGAAAATAAAAGAAATGCTTAACAAGGACATAGAACTAAAGAGAAAACAAACAATGATGAACAACACAATAAATGAAATTAAAAATTCTCTGAAAGGAATCAATAGCAGAATAACTAAGGCAGAGGAATGGATAAGTGATATGGAAGATAAAATAGTAGAAATAACTACTGCAGATCAGAATAAAAAAAAAAGAATGAAAAGAATTAAGAACAGCCTCAGTGACATCTGGGACAACATTAAATGCAACAAAATTCAAATTATAGGGGCCCCAGAAGAGGAAGAGAGAGAAAAAAAAAAACAGTCTGAGAAAATATTTGAAGAGATTATAGTTGAAAACTTCCCTAATATGGGAAAGGAAATAGTCAATCAATTCCAGGAAGTGCAGAGAGTCCCATAAAGGATAAATCCAAGGAGCAACATGCAAAGAAACATATTAATCAAGCAATCAAAAGTTAAATAAAAAGAAAAATATTAAAAACAGCAAGGGAAAAGCAACAAATAACATACAAGGGATTCCCCATAAAGTTAACAGCTGATTTTTCAGCAGAAACTCTGCAAGCCAGAAGGGAGTTGCAGGACATATTTAAAGTGATGAAAGGAAAAAACCTACAACCAAGATTACTCTCCTTAGCAAGGATCTCATTCAGATTTGATGGAGAAATTAAAATTTTTACAGACAAACAAAAGAGAATTCAGCACCACCAAACCAGCATTACAACAAATGTTAAAGGAACTTCTCTAAGCAGGAAACACAAGAGAAGGAAAAGACCTACAATAACAAACCCCAAATAATTAAGAAAATGGGAATATAACATACATATCGATAATTACCTTAAGTGTAAATGGATTAAATGCTGCAACCAAAAGACATAGACTGGCTGAATGGATACAAAAAGAAGACTCACATATGCTGTTTACAAGAGACTCACTTAAGACCTAGAGACACACACAGACTGAGAGTAAGGGGATGGAAAAATATGTTCCATGCAAATGGAAATCAAAAGAAAGCTGGAGTAGCAATTCTCATATCAGACGAAATGGAGTATAAAATAAAGACTGTTACAAAAGATAAGGAAGGACACTACATAATGATTAAGGGATCAATCCAAGAAGAAGATATAACAAATGTAAATAGTTATGCACCCAACATAGGAGCACCTCAATACATAAGGCCAATACTAACACCCATAAAAGGGGAAATCAACAGTAACACAATAATAGTAGGAGACTTTGACACCCTACTTTCAGCAATGGACAGAGCATCCAAAATGAAAATAAATAGGGAAAGACAAGCTTTAAATGATACATTAAACAAGGTGGACTAAATTGATATTTATATGACATTCAATCCAAAAACAACAGAGTACACTTTCTTCTCAAGTGCTCCGGGAACATTCCCAGGATAGATTGTATCTTGGGCCACAAATCAAGCCTTGGTAAATTTAAGAAAATTGGAATCATATCAAGTAACTTTTCCAACACAACACTATGAGACTAGATATAATTAGAGGAAAAAATATGTAAAACATACAAACACATGGAGGCTAAACAATATACTAGTAAATAACCAAGAGATCACTGAAGAAATCAAAGATGATATCAAAAAATACCTAGAAACAAATAACAATGAAAACACGATGACCCAAAACCTATGGGATGCAGTAAAAGCAGTTCTAAGAGGGAAGTTTATAGCAATACAATCCTACATCAAGAAACAAGAAGCATCTCAAATAAACAACCTAAACTTACATCTAAAGCAATTAGAAAAAGAAGAACAAAAAAACCTCAATGTTAGCAGAAAGAAAGAAATTATAAAGATCAGATAAGAAATACATGGAAAAGAAATGAAGGAAACGATAGCAAAGATCAATAAAACTAAAACCTGATTCTTTGAGAAGATAAACAAAACTGATATACCATTAACCAGACCCATCAAGAAAAAAGGGAGAAGACTCAAATCAATACAATTAAATATGAAAAATGAGAAGTAACAACTGACACTTCAGAAATACAAATGATCATGAGAGATTACAACAAGCAACAATACGCCATTAAAATGGACAACCTGGAAGAAATGGACAAATTCTTAGAAAAGCACAACCTTCTGAGACAGAACCAGGAAAAAACAGAAAATATAAACAGACCAATCACAAGCATTGAAATTGAAACTGTGATTAAAAATCTTCAAACAAAAAAAACCCAGGACTACATGGCTTCACAGCTGACTTTATCAAACATTTAGAGAAGGGCTAACACCTAACCTTCTCAAACTCTTCCAAAATATAGCAGAGGGAGGAACACTCCCAAACTATTTTTACAAGGCTACCATCACCCTGATACAGAAACCAGACAAAGATGCCACAAAAAAGGAAAATTACAGACCAATATCACTGAGGAGCATAGATGCAAAAATCTTCAACAAAACACTAGCAAACAGAATCCAACAGCACATTAAAAGGATCATACACCATGATCAAGTGGGGTTTATGCCAGGAATGCAAGGATTCTTCAATATATGCAAATCAATGAATGTGATAACCCATGTTAACAAATTGAAGGAGAAAAAGCATATGATCATCTCAAAACATGCAGAAAAAGCTTTTGACATTATTCAACACCCATTTGTGATAAAAACTCTCTAGAAAGTAGGCATAGAGGGAACTTACCCCAACATAGTAAAGGCCATATATGAGACACCCATAGCCAACATCATTGTCAATGGTGAAAAATTGAAACCATTTCCACTAAGATCAGGAAAAAGACAAGGTTGTCCACTCTCACCACTATTATTCAACATAGTTTTGGAAGTTTTAGCCACAACAATCAGAGAAGAAAAATGAATAAAAGGAATCCAAATCAAAAAAGAAGAAGAAAAATTGTCACTGTTTGCAGATGACATGATATTACACATAGAGAATCCTAAAGATGCTGCCAGAAAACTACTAGAACTAATGAATTAATTTGGTAAAGTAGAAGGATAAAAATTTAATGTTCAGAAATCTCTTGCATTCCTATACAATAACGATGAAAAATCTGAAAGAAAAATTAAGGAAGCACTCCCATTTACCATTGCAGCACAAAGAATAAGATACCTATGAAAAAACCTACCTAAGGAGACAAAAGACCTGTATGCAAAAAACTGTAAGACACTGATGAAAAAAATTAAAGATGATTCAAACAGATGGAGAGATATACCATGTTCTTGGATTGGAAACATCAGCATTGTGAAAATGACTATATTCCCCAAAACAATCTACAGATTCAATGCAGTCCCTATCAAACTACCAATGGCATTTTTCACAGAACTAGAACAAAAAATTTCACGTGTGTATGGAAACACAAGTGACCTCAAATAGCCAAAGCAATCATGAGAAAAATAAGTGGATCTGGAGGAATCATGCTCCTGGACTTCAGACTATACTACAAAGCAACAGTAATCAAGACAGTATGGTACTGGCACAAAAACAGAAATATAGGTCAATGTAACAGGATAGAAAGCCCAGAGATAAACCCATGCACATATGGTCATCTTATTTTTGATAAAGAAGGCAAGAATATACAATGGAGAAAAGACAGCTTCTTCCATAAGTGGTGCTGGGAAAACTGGACAGCTACATGTAAAAAATAAAATTAGGACCTTCTGTAACACCATACACAAAAATAAACTCAAAATGGATTAAAGATCTATATGTAAGTCCAGACACTATAAAACTCTTAGAGGAAAACATAGGAAGAACTCTCTATGAAATAAATCAGAGCAAGATCATTTTTGACCCACCTCCTGGAGAAATGGAAATAAAAACAAAAATAAAAAATGTGACCTAATGAAACTTAAAATCTTTTGCACAGCAAATGAAACCATAAACAAGATGAAAAGACAACCCTCAGAATGGTAGAAAATATTTGCAAACGAGTCAACAAGCAAAGTATTAATCTCCAAAATATACAAGCAGCTCATGCAGCTCAGTATCAAAAAAACAACTGAATCCAAAAATGTGTAGAAGACCTAAATAGACATTTCTCCAAAAAAGATATGTAGATTGCTAAGAAACACATGAAAGGATGCTCAACATCACTAATCATTAGAGAAATGCAAATCAAAACTACAATGAGTTATCACCTCACACCAGTCAGAATGGCCATCATCAGAAAGTCTACAAAAAATAAATGCTGGAGAGGGTTTGGAGAAAAGGGCCCCCTCTTGCACTGTTGGTGGGAATGTAAATTGGTATAGCTTCTATGGAGAACAGTATGGAGATTCTTTATAAAACTAAAAATAGAACCACCATACAACCCAGCACTCCCACTACTGGGCATATACTCAGAGAAAACCATAATTCACAAAGAGTCATGCACCTAAATGTTCACTAGAGCAATATTTACAATAGCCAGGACATGGAAGCAACCTAAGCATCCATCGACAGATGAATAGATGAAGAAGATGTGGCACATATATACAATAGAATATTACTTAACCATAAAAAGAAACAAAATTGAATTATTTGCTTTGAGGTGGATGGACCTATATACTGTCATACCTAGTGAAGTAAGTGAGAAAGAGAAAAACAAATACTGTATGCTAACACATATATATATGGAACCTAAAAAAAAAAAGAAAAGAAAAAAATTGGTTCTGAAGAACTCAGGAGCAGGACAGGAATAAAGACACAGATGTAGAGAATGGACTTGAAGACATGGAGTTGGGGAAGGGTAAGCTGGGATGAAATGAGAGAGTGGCAAAATAGATAGTGGGAAGCAGCTCCATCACACAGGAAGATCAGCTCGGTTCTTTGTGTCCACCTAAAGGGGTGGGATAGGGAGGAGGGGAGGGAAATGCAATAGGGAGGATATATGGGAACATATGTATATGTATAGCTGATTGACTTTGTTATACAGCAGCAACTAACACAACATTGTAAAGCAATTATACTCCAACAAGGATGTTTAAAAAAAAAAAAAAGCATCTTGTGGGGAGGTACTTTGAAACATTGAAAAACACTTTTTCCTCTTCATACTATTTTGTATTAATTTTAGTATCCATAGATGATTCTTGTATGGAACAAGTTTTACTGTTTTATTCTCCAAATGGTAATTTTCTGTTTCAATTATGCTTTCTACGTTTATTAATTGGAAATTATAGTGTAAGAAAAAGCTATATATTTTCTTCATTTATTAACTTATTCAATTGTTTATATCAGGTTAGACTCATGGATACTTATTTTATATTATGGGTCATAATACATTACCTAATTATTCTGATGTTCAAATTGTACCAATTTTGTCTATTGGCATTTTCTTCAATTTGGTTGTTTCAAGATTGTTAAAATTTACTAGATTAACATAAAAACTTTGCACATATTAGGAAATTTAAGAAAAATCTTAAGTTTTAAGACAAATAAGTGATAAAAATTATTCAATAAAAATGAAAAAAATAGTAACTTTAATGTTAGTGTTCTCACAAATAAAATGATAATTGGAACCACTAAAATATGCAAAATATCCAAAATAAACAATTACCCAAAAAATAACAGGGGATGTAATTATAAATGTCATTTTTTATAATAAAACAAATGCACATTTAGACTACAATATAATGTAATTTTAAACATATAGTTTGTATGAGATTTTCAGCAAGACATCTGTTTTCAAGGTTTATGGAAGTAAATGCTAGCTGACAATATTGTTGGGAGTATAAACTGGTACCAGTTTTGGGAGATAAACTAGGTAATGCAGGATTTCCCTGGTGGTGCAGTGGTTAAGAATCCGCCTGCCAATGCAGGGGACATGGGTTCGAGCCCTGGTCTGGGAAGATCCCACATGCCGCAGAGCACCTAAGCCCATGCGCCACAACTACTGAGCCTGCGCTCTAAAGCCTGTGAGCCACAACTACTGAGCCCATGTGCCACAACTACTGAGCCTGCGTGCCACAACTACTGAAGCCCGCACACCTAGAGCCCATGCTCCACAAGAGAAGCCACTGCAATGAGAGGCCCGCACACTGCAATGAAGAGCCACCCCCACTCACTGCAACTAGAGAAAGCCTGTGCACAGCAATGAAGACCCAACACAGACAAAAATAAATAAATAAAATTTAATAAAAAACTAGGTAATGCATATTAATAGTCTTAAATTATATTATTATGTGTCTCAGAATATCTCTTCATGAAATAATCATGGGATTACACAATAGTTTAGCTTAAATGATTTTTACCATAGGGTTATTTATTAGCAAATGTGGACAAAAGTCAAAAAGTTCAATCAGGTGAGACTGAGTGTATGCATCTGCATATATATGTTTGTGTGCATATATATGTGTGTATGCATATATATATATATATATATATATATATATATATATATATCAACACAAGAAAATACAAATAGAGGGTATACATCAATATTCCCAACAGTGGTTATGTGAGTACTGAAATTATGGGTTATATTATTCTCTTTTTTTGCTTATTGGTATTTTCTAAGTTTTATATATATATATATATATGTGTGTGTGTGTGTGTGTGTGTGTGTGTGTGTGTGTGTGTTTTGTTTTTAAATAGATAAAAACACAATAGTTCATTAAACTCTTATTTTTGATATATCAAAACATTTATTTAATCAGTATGGCTTTATTGGTGGATAAACATAATGCTAAATATAAGGTTTATCTAAACCACCATACTGAGATTTTCCTAAATATATGCCTTCATATGATTGACAAAAGTTCTTTCTAAGTAAATATAAGCATGTATAATATTTTTTTAATAGAGGACTGTCTCCTTTGGTGAGAGTGGTTATGTATCTCTGTACAATCAGAACTGTCTTTTGTTTGTGTGATGATTGGGTTGTACGTAACTCAATGGATAAATTTAAAGAACTTTTGCTGCTGAGTTGAAAAAAATCTATCTACAATATCTTCTGGCTATTAATTATGCTGGAGGCTAACCCACTCTTTGAAATGACTCACTTGTCTTAGAAGCCCACATACAATAATAATAAATGTCTGCAGCTGGCACTTGACTGGGTGGTGGCAAAATCATAAAAATGAGCTTCTCTTCTCTTATGATTCTTGATGACTTTTTTCAATGTTCAGGCTCTCGCCTCCCTCCCTCATCCTCATGCTACAAATGTTATCCGTAATCAGGAGTGAAGGGATGGATGCACACCTGAGTGATTGCAGCATTTAGACAAGATAATGATACCTGGAAGTGTTCAGGATAAGAGAAACGTCCTATAACGTTTTTCTTTCAAAATACATATATAGTATGAAAAATCAGTAATGCATGAAATTTTCTTCACCTTCAGACAAAGTGTCCATTTCTAAGGTCATCTGAGTGAGCTATTTAATTCAGCCAATCTTTCAGCCTTCCATCTCTAGAAGACCATTTGGCGACGTAATTCTCAAGACTGTCATGTTCAGCAATTGGACCAGACAGAGCCTTATTAGAGAAGGGCTTTTCCGTGATTAATCACAATCAGTTCCCATGTTCTGAAAAGCACTAGAAATCTGTGGAACTAGTTTACAGAGACACTCAAGTCAGGTGTTTTTATCAGAAGTGATGCTTTTTATACTCACAAATTAGAACCTGAAATTCATTGTATTATTGTTCCATGAAACCAAGCTCTTGTGCTATAAATTGTAAAGTATATGAAGCATATATAGCTTTTTACTACTTGCATTCTAAATACAGTACTCTGTATCTTTAATTTTATAGAGTTTATGCCTCTATAGTTTATATACTAGTGTGCTAGATTTTTCTAAACAAAACAATTCCTTGGCTAATAAAACTATAAATTTTAAGATAAGCTATTTTAGTGAAACTCAACCTAATTTAGAATTATTTAAGAAACCACAATAACATTGAAAAACCCAACTTTTATATTTTATTTTGAGATGAATCTATGATACAAATTTGATATAATGTTAGTCCAGTTTGGGATTGACATGTACACACTGCTATATTTAAAATAGATAACCAAAAAGGATCTACTGTATAGCACAGGGAATTCTGCTCAATATTCTGTAATAAGCTAAATGGGAAAATAATTTGAAAAAGAATGGGAAAAAATAAAATAAAAAGTCCAATTATCGTAATGACCTCTCAGTTTCATTCCAAAATACCACTCAATGGCAGTTGCAACATTAATCTTTAGAAGGTATAATGAACTGGACAACTAACAATCACACTGATCACTATAATTGTAGATGCAATTTAGTATTTATGACAGAAAATATATGATCATATGATATCCTGTAATACTGATTTCACTGTCTCCCATTGGCCAAATTAAAAAAAAAAACTATAACACTTGAGAACAAGACGTGTTTATAATTTTATTGTTTTGTAAGTTTATGTATTTTTATATTAATATTTTTATTAGATTGTACAAACGTATGGTTTAATAACTGAAATTATAAATAGGCATATAAGTTAAAATTCTCTCTTCTTGTCCTCATATACCTTGCCTTTCCCATATTTAAAACTGTTGTTGATTTACTGCAGATTCTTTGCATTCATATATGAGTAAATGTGTATCAAGATATTTTTACCTATTTTACTATGTAATAAAGTACTTCGAACATCCTACTGTATATTCTATTCTTTTTGTTGTTGTTGTAGTTCACTAAAAAATATACCTTGGGAATTTTCTACACATAAAGAGCTTTCTCAATTTTTATGACTTCATAATATTCTGTTATGTTGATAGGTAAATATGTGTGTGTATAAAATTAGTGGTCTATTTTTGGATTTCTAGACTGTTAAATTTCTTTGGCTTCAACAAACACTGTATTATGTGTAAAATTGTATATAAATGATTTTGCTTGTGTGTGAGTATATCTGTAGGATAAATACCTAGAAATGAAATTGTTGGTTGAAAATGTATACATATTTGAAATTTTGGTAGGCATTGACAACATTTCATTAGAGTGAATACCAAATACACTCCCACTAAGAGTGTATGAAAATTCTTGCTTCTCTATGGTGTCTTATACTAAATGTACTGACAAAATTTTAGATCTTCCTAATCATAGAGAGATTTGCATGGAAAAAATAAGATCAGATGATAGAGATATATGGTTGGTATCTGAGATATATGGTTGGTATCTGAGGTTTAATATTACCTGGATTTATTCTCAAAACTTGGTTTGCTTTGCTGGAAATATAGTGCTTCCTTGAGAGTTTATAACTTGAACCAGGCAGAGAAAGCAAATCCAAGTAGACTTGTAGAGACTTAAGATTCAGTGTTCTGAAGTAAGCTATTTCAACTGGCAGTGCTCTTATTTTTCTCTTCCCTGATGTATCCCAGGGCTATGACACTCTCCTATTAGTAGCAGTGTTTTTCTACAGCAATTAGTCTCAAGTATAGGACAACAAAACGTATTGCCATTAGACATACATCGGAATATTTGTGGAAGGATGTGGCAAAGGATACAAATAGACTTTTCTCCACCACGAATCCACACACCTTTCATTATCTTGTGAAGATATGTGACTAGCTGAGTATGACTATCACACTCTGTGAAACTAATTTTTTAAAAAGGAATAGCCATTTACCTATGTAAGCCTGGAAGACAACTGGTCAGTGTAAGCAATAGTATATTGGAGAACCTGACAGAAATGTGTTAGTGAAGTTACTAACACTGTAGACATCAATCAGTGTAAGAAAAAAAAAAAAGTGAGTTTCAAGAAAATGGGACATTCTTTACTGAATCATATTCATTGATTAGAATTGTGTCTCCCACATGGAAGTTACTGCCTAAAAGTATTATTAAAGAATGACTTTTTGATCATGCTATATATTACAGTAGAAAACAAAGACTTTTAAAATGATACTGAAATGGGTTCTAGTCCTGGATCTACAATTTTCTAAGTGTGCCAAAATAAGATACTTTAACTCCCTGGGTCTCTGATGCTCATCTCTAAGATGAAGGTACTAATAGCTGTATTATAGACTATTCATTAATTATAGAAATAAAACTTCATCCTGCAGTAGCCTGAGGTTCCAGTCTCCTGAGGTTGAAGAATCACATTAAATACCTTAGGACCAAGCAGATTTACCAGAGCTCTTCAACTGGAGGGGAAGAGTGTTCTGCCTGCCCTAGTGCACCAAACAGCTCCATCCACAATCATATTAATATAATCGGGTAAAAAATTAACAATATCAACATCCTTTTTTGTTTTTAAAATAACTGATTGGATTTTTATTCCCTGGTTTGACTGTTATGGTCTAAGCATTCTTTCTTTAGTAATGCAGCTTTAACTGGCTTAGTACAAGATTTCCAAAGATTTTCACTATGCTTAACCTTCTAAGGTCTCCCTAACTATTTTCACACATTGTAAATAAGTCTCTGGTATACTCAGACCCAAGAGTATACTGACTGAGGTTCATTTTAAGAAAGAATCTTGATTTTCTTTGAAGTACTAAGATGGCTTTACAAAACCTTATCTTATCTCTTAAATAAATACCATGCATTTTTAGCCTTATTCCCAGTCTCCCAAGACTAAAAAAAATAAATATCAAAATTATATTTAACTGACATTAAGGCTTCAACACATATCAGCACATGGTAGCACATTTGTTTAACTGTCTTAGCTCTCATCTTTAAAAATCACATTTAAAGCTATTAACCTAAAATATAGCATCAGTTATTATTAAAATTTTCCTTAATTTATATATTTAGTATTATTTAGAACTTACTATTTTCATCCAATATTTTCTCTATATAATTGTATATTTGGTGTTCAATTAAGTTATATATAAATTGGTAAGAAAAAACATAGAAAATAATATTGAAAAATATTGAAAAATGACTTAGAAAATAGAATATGTTTCAAGTAAAACCAACTACTTCTGATAAATAGGTGTGTGTACTTGAGAAACCCCAGTAGTAAGAAGAAGCAGGGTAAGAATTGCCTTCACATTTAGAATTATCTTTATTTCAAGATGTCTGTGCTTTGAGCTTATAAGACAAAGATAATGTATTTAACAATATGCTGGCATTGAAATGATCTCAGATATTTAAAAGAATATATTCAGAAAATCCCATGATTCAATGTTTTGTTTGTCCTCCTTCGTGCTCAGAAAAGCAGAATTTTCATTAAACTTTATAAAATGAGGATTTTCTGGATATAAAAATGGTAAAAATGCACAAGTCTACCCATGGTCCATGATCTCCATTTGAGATTCTTAAGTGCTTTCAGAACCTACTTCATTTTAAGTCAATTATGTGTATCACTAGTGGCTCAATCAATTAAAAAAAAAAGTTTCTGGGCTGTCTGCCCAAAGAAAACCCTTCTTTTTGCTTGGATTCCCTCCTGGTATGCACTTAATCAAATTAACTCCTGGTAGAAAAAGTTATATAGAGGTATAGAGATCAAGAGAAAATGCTTAACTATAAATTACCCGCATGTCTCTTGGAAAAGGATTACCTCCCTTTAGATCAAGTGTAGAAGGGTTTTCTTCCCATATACCCATTTAAAATCTGCCATGTAATTTTCATACCATATCAAGAAGACAATATGGAAAAATACAGTCAAAAGATGTACAGTCAAAAAAATACAATCAAAAAAAATTTTTGCTGATTTTTCTCTAGGTAGCAGTTATTAAGAAGCATGAGATAATTTAGGAAATGGCAAAAATATGAATAAGATCTATATTATAGATTATATAATAAATTTACAGGATATCATGTGATCATACCTTACTTTTGTTTTGATGAAATTAATTGATGTAGTCTGAATTTTTTGGAGACCAGGGAATATTATGAGACTGTGTTTTGTATAAACTTGTTTGTGACAACTTTTGTGTTGCTTTTATTTTCATACAAAATGTGTTGATGTCGGTACTTTTCTTCCTGATCAGATGCCCACATTCTCAGTCTACCTCTACGATTGACACTAATTGGCAAGTATTCTGCCAGTCACAGCTAGGAGATAAATGATTGCTGGACACAGGTGTTACATGCAGGTTAGGGTTAAAGCACTGAGTTGGGAATCTATGCTACCATTGCATTTGTGTTCACTATGTTTCAAGAAAGCAGGATCCAGAATTTCTAGGATGTCAATTTAAAATTATTCATAACTATTATATTCTAAATTAAATATACCATTTGGTGGCTTTTCTATGTAACTATTAGAACTAACAATGTCAAGATGAATTTTGTACAACTTCATCATTATCATAAACATAAGGTTTGAAATCCTTTCCAGCATACAATTAAGTGCCATTGTTATTCATTTACACAAAGTATGCTAACAACATGATCCTTATTCCTTGACACAAACTTCCATGTGAGTAGGTGATATTGGCACAAACTCTCAATGGTGTGGGGGTTTCAAGAAGGACACAGGTAACTGATCTCCACAGACTTGGGCTTTACTCTCTAGGAGATTTTATTCTCCTAGCTTGGGCTGAAAATTGTCAAAGAAGAATTGCCCTCACCTTCCTTTCTCTCTATAAAGCACTTTGGAAAACCTCAAGTTTAAATTGAGGCTACAAGAATCATACAATTATGACAAGAGAGGAAAGTGGAGCTTTGGTGGTATAAGTGAAGGTTTGAGCTTCTTTATTTCTAGTTATCGTTTTTCTTCATTTTAAGAATGGTTTAAAATACCATAGTTTTAAAAGATACCCCATGTAGTAGGAGTAACAATGATCAAGGTGTGTATCAAAGAAAAAAGAAACCTAGTACATCTCTAGAGCTAGCTCTTGAGGTTTCTACTTTGTTTGACTTTCTCGCCAGAGTAAAAAATGAGACAGGTATTCAGAACAAAGCCCTGTTAGAGTATGGTAGTTGGAAACCTAGACAGATCTAGATACCCTTTTGAATTGTACTCTAGCCACTTAAAACTGTGTGAACTGAGGCAAGTAATTTAACTCCTTCAAAGCCTTACTTTCCCAATCTGTATAATGGAGATAATGTCACCTCACAATTTTGTTATGAAGACTATATGAAATATACAGAGAATAATACCTAAAACATCAGAAGTAATTAATATATTGCAGCCAATATTATTAGTTATGAAAAAAAGGAAAAATGTGTCTTGCAAACCATCCTTTTCCTTCAATATTTTATAGCTCACAATACTTAACTGTGATGGCTTGTAAATTGATGAAGTTAAGCAATTTATAAACAACCAATTCCACAGCTCTCATAAGAAATGGAGAATTGTAGTAACAAAGCTTCTTATTTTGGTTGGTGAATTCTTTATTGTGGCTTTCATATTAGTTTCTTTTTTATATATTTTATAGAAGTATAGTTGATTTACAATGTTGTGTTAATTTCTATGTACAGCAAAGTGATTCAGTTATACACATACGTACATTTTTTTTCATATTCTTTTCCATTATGGTTTATCACAGGACATTGAATCCAGTTACCTGTGCTATACAGTAGGACCTTGTTGTTTATCCATCCTATATATACTAGCTTGCATCTGTTAATCCCAAACTCCCACTTTATCCCTTCCCCACCACCCCTTCCCTTTGACAGCCACAAGTCTGTTCTCTATGTCTGTGAGTCTGTTTTCTGTTTTGTAGATTAGTTCATTTGTGTCATATTTTAGATTCCACGTATATCATCATATGGTATTTGTCTTTCTCTTTCTGACCTACTTTGCTTAGTGTGATCATCTCTACGTCCATCTATGTTGCTGCAAATGGCACCATTTCATTCTTTTTTATGGCTGAGTAGTATTCCATTGTGTGTGTGTGTGTGCATGTGTGTGTGTGTGTATATCACATCTTCTTTATCCATTCATCTATTGATGGACATTTAGGTTGTTTCCATGTCATGGCTATTGCATAAATAAACCTGCTATGAACATAGGGATGCATGTAACTTTTCAAATTATAGTTTTGTCTGGGTATATGCTGGGGAGTGGAATAGCTGGATCATATGGTAACTCTTATTTTTAGTTTTTTGAGGAAACTCCATATTGTTTTCCATAGTGGCTGCACCAATTTACATTCCTACCAACATTGTAAGAGGGTTCCCATTTCTTCACACTTTCTCCAACATTTATTATTTATAGACATTTTAGTGATGGCCATTCTAACATGTGTGAGGTAGTACAAAACTTTAGGAATGTGTAATTTGTTTACTTTCATGTCACAATTAAAAAAAATTAAATTAAGATACTCATAAATCTTAATCTGATAAAGTACTATTAGATTGATATATCAGATGTCATTTTAATTTAATTATCTCCATTTAGGTATGGCACAGGCCTCAAGTACCATTAAGAGTTGAGGGTTTTTTGTCATCTCCCTCATAAATATTATAAACATTAACTTTGATCTTCACCCTTGCATTCTTTCTCTTCATATATATCATATATATATATGTGTATTACTTATTAAGCTTGAAATACCACAAAGGTATGTATCTTTCTATTTAAGAGCTCATGATTTCTTCAAATATGGTATTAGACTTAAAATAGAAAAGTTCAAGTGAAAGATTAAAATTGATGTTCTCATTATTTTGCTTTATGTGATTTGTTTTATAGATGGCAAGTTTTTCAACAAATATTATATTCTTTGATCTACCTGTTAATTAAATATATTTGACATTTTCTTTATTACTAGAATAAACAGTCAAGAAAGACAGCTGAAAAAGAACTTGGGGTTGGTTATTGGTGGCCCAATGGCAAACAAAGAGCCAGGTTTTATATGGAATTTTCCAACAATATTTCAGAATACACAGATATAAAAAAATACTTGATAGGACTGATTTGTCTGAAAACTATGAAACTATGTCCTTTACCTATGTATCTATATAATTTTTGATCCCTCATATTTTTCATTAAAAAATGTCCTCAAGGCATTTCTTAAATAGAGATATTTAGAATTACATAGAATTATTAATAAATTGCACTACCACTATATCAATGTATTATGTACATTACAAATTGCAAAACAAATAGCAACTAAAACTGTATGAGAAATCAATATTTATAGGAATTTTAGTAATTTTCTCAACTACCCCAATGTATCCCAAGTGTGTGCATATCCCAAACTGGACACTAATCATTTGGTAATGAAGTTTTCTATTGTTTGTTTGCTATTTGTATAATATCCTTGAATTCCAAAAATTCTAGATCTTCTGTAAATAAAAAGAAGTTAGAATTTTTCTCTCTGTATAAGTATATATGTATACACATTTTTTTCAAGAAATATACCCTGAAAAGACAATATAATTATCATTAGGTAAGTTGTTTTAAATACAATGTGCAAGTTGTTGCACATTGGATTAAAATGTGCTACAATCTAATTAATGTTTAAAAACTAATTTCAAAATAGACTCTGTACATATATTTTTCTTCAATGATTTTTAATGTATACTTACCTATGTCATTTAATGATGGTTGACATTTATGAATTGACATAATACCATGCAACTATCAATGAATTTTAACAGTATTTTTCAATAATTACACATTTATTGGTATTCTGGTAAAGATAAACAAATATGTATATATAAAAACAAAAAACAGTAGACAAGTACAAACTGGTCAGCAATTACCATATCATTGGAATACAGATGTATAAAATAGAAGTGGGAAAAATTAGATGAGTTTATATTACTTGTAGATAATCTGTGATTTAATGGTAATAGACCTCACACATTTTCAAAATGACTTTGCCTTTAACTCATGATTCCTACATATTTCAGATGTCAACAATCAGGAACTCATGAATATTAGGGCAGTCGCCTCAAGAAATTTGATTGACAAAGGTGTGCTTCCAAAAAGAATGATATTTATTTAGTCATAAATAGCTGCCACAGTGTTTAACATCATTCAAGTCTTGGTAGCTTTATTTCTACAAGCTGCTGGTGTAGTATATTTATAGCATACCAAAAATTGCCTCACATTTATTAGAAAATCATTTTAAATTTCAAGAATGAAAACTGGGAAAACTACAAGAGAAAACACTTAAATATGTTTCTTATATGCTTTTATAAATGCATTCTATTAAGATGAAAAATGATCCCTCTAAACTACAAGATCAGTGTTGCCTGTTTTAATCTCAGTTTTTGGTGTTGCTTATTTTGTATGTTATTTTTCTTCACATTATTCCATTTATTAGCAGTTAAAATGATATTGTTATATGTTAAAAAAGACAAAAACAAAAGGAAGAATAAATCTTTCAGTATGTGGGACTTTTTTTCTTTCTGTTTTTTTTTTTAAAAATTAACTTATTTTTCACACACACACACACACACACACACACACACACACACACACACACACACACTGCATTTTATTTTTACAAGAGATAGACTTACACCAAGCATTGCAAATAGATGACCACAACAAAAGCGACAATGATTGCTATTACCAAACATGAAACACACTCATACTATGTCATAATATTGACATTCAGTCCAGTAATCCTCCACTGTAACAGCTCCTTTACTTTGCAGTGAAAATTGATTTGTATATTTTTTGCCTCTGAGTCCTTGTGGGATTTTTTTTTTTTTTCTGTACGCGGGCCTCTCACTGTTGTGGCCTCTCCCATTGTGGAGCACAGGCTCCGGACACACAGGCTCAGTGGCCATGGCTCACGGGCCCAGCCACTCCGCGGCATGTGGGATCTTCCCAGACTGGGGCATGAACCCGTGTCCCCTACATCAGCAGGCGGACTCCTAACCACTGTGCCACCAGGGAAGCCCGGGATTTTTTTTTTTATTCAAACAGAAAGTCACAAAAATTATAATCATCCTCATCAGTTCACTCAGCCCCATGTAATTAATTTTTTTCCATCTTGATCTTTTGTTAGCACTTGTATGAGTTCATCAGTTTTCCATTAGAGTCTGAAAATGCTTATTTATTCCATTCAGTAGTATAGTCAGTTACCAGAAACCTGTACTTGTCAGAGTCTTTTCCATGAATTCCTTGAAGATGAAACCCTTTTATAGGAACATATTTCAAAAAGCATCAGAGTACACCCAGAACTGTCTGTAAATGACAAAAGACTTAAAAATGACCACGGTTAAAGATTTGATGAAAGTTCATAATAATGCAATTGACAAGGAAATTTAGTTATTTCTGAGATATACATTTTAAAGTAATAACTAGAATTATGACTTATAACATTATACCAGAACATATAAGATTTTTAGAAATTTCATGTAATGTCTGAAACATTTATATTAACATATTTCCATACAAATAACCCAAAGAAAGTTTAGTATTAGTTGTTTTATTTGTTTGATTTTTGTTTGTTTATACTGCAGGTTCTTATTAGTCATCAATTTTATACACATCAGTGTATATATGTCAAACGCAATCACCCAGTTCAGCACACCACCATGCCCACCCCACCGTGGTTTCTATCCCTTGGTGTCCAAAGGTTTGTTCTATAGAACAGTGTCTCAACTTCCGCCCAGCAAACTGGCTCATCTGTACCAATTTTCTAGATTCCACATACATGCATTAATATGCGATATTTGTGTTTCTCTTTCTGACTTACTTCACTCTGTATGACAGTCTCTAGATCCGTCCACATCTCAACAAATGACTCAGTTCTGTTCCTTTTTAAGGCTGAGTAATATTCCATTGTATATATGTACCACATCTTCTTTATCCATTCGTCTGTCACTGGACATTTAGGTTGCTCCATGACCTGGCTATTGTAAATAGTGCTGCAATGAACATTGGGGTGCATGTGTCTTTTTGAATTATGGTTTCCTCTGGGTATATGCCCAGTAGTGGGATTGCTGGATCATATGGTAATTCTATTTTTCGTTTTTTAAGGAACCTACATACTGTTCTCCATAGTGGCTGTATCAATTTACATTTGCACCAGCAGTGCAAGAGGGTTCCCTTTCTCCACACCCTCTCCAGCATTTGTTAGTTGTAGATTTTCTGATGATGCCCATTCTAACTGGTGTGAGGTGATACCTCATTGTAGTTTCGATTTGCATTTCTCTAATAATTAGTGATGTTGAGCAGCTTTTCATGTATTTCTTAGCCATCTGTATGTCTTCTTTGAAGAAATGTCTATTTAGGTCTTCTGCTCATTTTTGGATTGGGTTTTTTTGTTTCTTTAATATTGAGCTGCATGACCTGTTTACATATTTTGGAGATTAATCCTTTGTCCATTGATTCATTTGCAAATATTTTATTCCATTCTGAGTATTGTCTTTTCATCTTGTTTATGGTTTCCTTTGTTGTGAAAAAGCTTTGAAGTTTCATTAGGTCCCATATGTTTATTTTTGTTTTTATTTCCGTTACTCTAGGATGAGAATCAAAAAGATCTTGCTGTGATTTATGTCAAAGAGTGTTCTTCCAATGTTTTCCTCTAAGAGTTTTATAGTGTCTGGTATTACATTTAGGTCTCGAATCCATTTTTTTTTTTTTTTTTTTTTTTTTTACAGTACAAAGGCCTCTCACTGTTGTGGCCTCCCCCATCGTGGAGCACAGGCTCTGGATGCACAGGCTCAGTGACCATGGCTCACGGGCCTAGCCACTCCACGGCATGTGGGATCTTCCCAGACTGGGGCACAAACCTGTGTCCCCTGCATCGATAGGTGGACTCTCAACCACTGCACCACCAGGGAAGCCCCTTGAACACATTTTGAGTTTATTTTTGTGTATGGTGTTAGGGAGTGTTCTAATTTCATTCTTTTACATGTACCTGTCCAGTTTTCCCAGCACCACTTATTGAAGAGACTGTCATTTCTCCATTGTATATCTTTGCCTCCTTTGTCATAGATTAGTTAACCATAGGTGTCTGGGTTTATCTCTGCGCTTTCTATCTTGTTCCATTGATCTATATTTCTGTATTTGTGCGAATACCATATTGTCTTGATTACTGTAGCTTTGTAGTATAATCTGAAGTCAGGGAGTCTGATTCTGCCAACTCCGTTTTTTTCCCTCAAGAATGCTTTGGCTATTCAGGGTATTTTGTGTCTCCATAAATATTCTAAGATGATTTGTTCTAGTTCTGTAAAGAATGCCATTGGTAATTTGATAGGGATTGCATTGAGTCTGTAGATTGCTTTGGGTAGTATAGTCCTTTTCACAATGTTGATTCTTCCAATCCAAAAACATGGTATATCTCTCCATCTGTTGGTATCATCTTTAATTTCTTTCATCAGTGTCTTATACTTTTCTGCATACAGGTCTTTTGTCTCCCTAGACAGGTTTATTCCTAGGTATTTTATTCTTTTTGCTGCAGTGGTAAATGGGAGTGTTTCCGTAATTCCTCTTTCAGATTTTTCATCACTACTGTATAGCAATACAAGAGACTTTGGTGCATGAATTTTGTATCCTGCAACTTTACCAAATTCATTGATTAGCCCTAGTAGTTTTCTGGTGGCACTTTTAGGATTCTCTATGTATAGTGTCATGTCATCTGCAAACAGTGACAGTTTTACTTCTTCTTTTCCAATTTGTATTCCTTTTATTTCTTTTTCTTCTCTGATTGCTGTGACTAGGACTTCCAAAACTATATTGAATAATAGTGGTGAGAGTGGATATCCTTGTCTCATTCCTGATCTTAGAGGAAATGCTTTCAGTTTTTCACCATTGAGAATGATGTTTGCTGTGGGTTTGTTGTATATGTCCTTTATTATGTTGAGGTATGCATATGCCTCTATGCCCACTTTCTGGAGAGTTTTTACAATAAATCGGTGCTGAATTTTATCAAAAGCTTTTTCTTCATCTATTGAGATGATCATATGGTTTTTATTCTTCAATTTGTTAGTATGGTGTATCACATTGATTGATTTGCATATAATGAAGAATCCTTGCAACGTTGGGATAAATCCCACTTGATCGTGGTGTATGATCCTTTTAATGTGTTGTTGGATTCTGTTTCCTAGTATTTTGTTGAGGATTTTTGCATCTATATTCATCAGTGATATTGGTCTGTAATTTTCTTTTTTTGTAGTATCTTTGTCTGGTTTTGGTATCAGGGTGATGGTGGCCTCATAAAATGAGTTTGGGAGTGTTCCTTCCTCTGCAATTTTTTGGAATAGTTTGAGAAGGATGGGTGTTAGCTCTTCTCTAAATGTTTGATAGAATTCACCTGAGAAGCCATCTGGTCCTGGACTTTTGTTTGTTGGAAGATTTTTAATCACAGTTTCAATTTCATTACTTATGATTGGTCTGTTCATATTTTCTGTTTCTTCCTGGTTCAGTCGTGGAAGGGTATACCTTCTGAAGAATTTGTCCCTTTCTTCCAGCTTGTCCATTTTATTGGCATAGAGTTTCTTGTAGTGGTCTCTTAGGATGCTTTGTATTTCTGTGGTGTCTGTTGTAACTTCTCCTTTTTCATTTCTAATTTTATTTATTTGAGTCCTCTCCCTGTTTTTCTTGATGAGTCTGGCTAATGGTTTATCAATTTTGTCTATCTTCTCAAAGAACCAGCTTTTAGTTTACTGATCTTTGCCATTGTTTTCTTGGTTTCTATTTCATTTATTTCTGCTCACATCTTTAGGATTTTTTTCCTTCTGCTAAGTTTGTGTTTTGTTTCTTCTTCTTTCTCTAGTTCCTTTAGGTGTAAGGTTAGATTGTTTACTTGAGTTTTTTCTTGTTTCTTGAGGTAGGCTTGTATAGCTATAAACTTCCCTCTTAGAACAGATTTTGCTACATCCCATAGGTTTTGGATCATCATATTTTCATTGTCATTTTTCTCTAGGTATTTTTTTATTTCCTCTTTGATTTCTTCAGTGATCTCTTGGATATTTAGTAACATATTGTTTAGCCTCCATGTGTTTGTGTTTTTTACTTTTTTTCCCCTGTCATTCATTTCTAATCTCATAGTGTTGTGGTCAGAAAAGATGTTTGATATAATTTCAATTTTCTTAAATTTACTGAGGCTTGGCTTGTGACCCAAGATGTGATCTATCCTGGAGAATGTTCTGTGCGCACTTGAGAAGAAAGTGTAATCTGCTGTTTCTGGATGGAATGTCCTATATATATCAATTAAATCTATCTGGTCTATTGTGTCATTTAAAGCTTCTGTTTCCTTATTTACTTTCATTTTGGATGATCTGTCCATTGGTGTAAGTGAGGTGTTAAATTCCCCCACTATTATTGTGTTACTGTCGATTTCCTCTTTTATAGCTGTTAGCAGTTGACTCATGTAATGAGGTGCTCCTATGTTGGGTGCATATATATTTATAATTGTATATCTTCTTCTTGGATTGATCCCTTGATCATTATGTAGTGTCCTTCCTTGTCTCTTGTAACATTCTTTATTTTAAAGTCTATTTTATCTGATATGAGTATTGCTACCCCAGCTTTCTTTTGATTTCCATTTGCATGGAATATATTTTTCCATCCCCTCACTTTCAGTCTGTATGTGTCCCTAGGTTTGAAGTGGGTCTCTCGATACAACACATATATGGGTCTTGTTTTTGTACCCATTCAGCACGCCTGTGTCTTTTTGTTGAAGCATTTAATCCATTCACGTTTAAGGTTATTATTGATATGTGTGGTCCTATGACTGATTCCTTAATTGTTTTGGGTTTGTTTTTGTGGGTCCTTTTCTTCTCTTGTGTTTCCCACTTAGAGAATTTCCTTAAGCATTTGTTGTAGAGATGGTTTGGTGGTGCTGAATTCTCTTAACTTTTTTTGTCTGTAAATCTTTTGATTTCTCCGTCGAATCTATATGAGATCCTTGCCGGGTAGAGTAATCTTGGTTGTAGGTTCTTCCCTTTCATCACTTTAAGTATATCATGCCTCTCCCTTCTGGCTTGTAGAGTTTCTGCTGAGAAATCAGCTGTTAACCTTATGGGAGTTTCCTTGTATATTATTTGTCATTTTTCCCTGCTGCTTTCAATAATTTTTCTTTGTCTTTAATTTTTGCCAGTTTGATTACTATGTGTCTTGGCGTGTTTCTCCTTGGTTTTATCCTGTATGGGACTCACTGTGTTTCCTAGGCTTTGGTGGCTATTTCCTTTCCCATGTTAGGGAAGTTTTCAACTATAATCTCTTCAAATATTTTCTTAGGTCTTTTCTCTCTCTCTTCTTCTGGGACCCCTATAATGCGAATGTTGTTGCATTTAATGTTGTCCCAGAGGTCTCTTGGGCTGTCTTCACTTCTTTTCATTGTTTTTTCTTTAGTCTGTTCCAGAGCAGTGAATTCCACTATTCTGTCTTCCAGATCACATATCCATTCTTCTGCCTCAGTTATTCTGCTTTTTATTCCTTCTAGTGTAGTTTCCATTTTAGTTATTGTATTGTTCATCTCTGTTTGTTTGTTCTTTAATTCTTCTAGGACTTTGTTAAACATTTCTTACATCTTCTCCATCTTTGCCTCCATTCTTTTTTCGAGGTCCTGGATCATCTTCACTATCATTATTCTGAATTCTTTTTCTGGAAGGTTGCCTATCTTCACTTAATTTAGTTGTTTTTCTGGGGTTTTATCTTGTTCCTTCATGTGGTATATAGCCCTCTGCCTTTTCATCTTGTCTATCTTTCTGTGAATGTGGTTTTTGTTCCACAGGCTGCAGGAAGTAGTTCTTCTTTCTTCTGCTGTCTGACCTCTGGTGGATGAGACTATCTAAGAGGCTTGATGGGAGGGACTGGTGGGGGGTAGAACTGACTGTTGCTCTGGTGGGCAGAGCTCAGTAAAAATGTAATCTACTTGACTGTTGATGGGTGGGGCTGCGTTCCCTCCTCCCAGGTTGTTTGGCCTGAGGCAACCCAACACTAGAGCTTACCTGGGCTCTTTGGTGGGCTAGTGAGAGACTCTGGGAGGGCTCATGCCAAGGAGTACTTCCCAGAACTTTTGTTGCCAGTGTCCTTGTCCCCACGTTGAAACAGAGCCACCCCCACCTCTGCAGGAGACCCTCCAACACTAGCAGATAGGTCTGGTTCAGTCTCCCCTGGGGTCACTGCTCCTTCCCCTGGGTCCCAATGCGCACACAACTTTGTGTGTGCCCTCCAAGAGTGGAGTCTCTGTTTCCCCCAGTCCTGTCAAAGTCCTGCAATCAATTCCCACTAGGCTTTAAGGTCTAATTCTCTAGGTGTTCTTCCTCCCATTGCTGGACCCCCCGGTTGTCAAGCCTGACATGGGGCTCAGAACCTTCACTCCTGTGGGTGGACTTCTGTGGTATAAATATTTGCCATTCTGTGAGTCACCCACTCACCAGTTATGGGATTTGATTTTACTGTGATTGTGTCCCTCCTACCATCTCATTTTGTCTTCTCCTTTGTCTTTGGATGTGGGGTATCGTTTTTGGTGACTTCCAGTGTCTTCCTGTCGATGTTTATCCAGCAGCTAGTTGTGATTCTTGTGTTCTCTCAAGAGGGAGTGAGGACACTTCCTTCTACTCCGCCATCTTGGTTCCTCCTCTGGTATTTCTCAGGACTTTTTTGAGGTAAGAACTGGACCTTGAGCATTCATACTGGCCATACTTAAGTAACATATGAGTTTACACCATTTTCTTCCATGAATAGCCCCAATAATATCAGTTGGATATATCAGAGTAACTACAGGTCTGTAATTTATTTTCTTTCTTTGCTGGGGAAAGAAAAGAGATTAGCCAGTCAAAATTCTTTGTAAGACACTCTACTGGAACATACACATGTATTATTTACTGCAGAAAGATAATGGAGAAGTTTTTTCTTGAAAATGCTTTTATGCCAATATACCTGGTCCCTGTATAATGTAAAGGAGCCTACATCTTATGAATTTATGAGGAATGGACTACTGGAAAATGTCACATGAATTATGTAATTAATAGGATATAAAAAAGAGATTTTCCATAACTGAATGTGTCCCTCTATTCTGACAATGATCCACATGCATTGCTTATACTCACATCTCAAAATCTGTACCAAAATTTTCCAAATGTCAGAGAGAAATTACAGCTGGATAATTCCATTCACAGAGTCAAGTCTCTCCGGGGGGGAAAATGCTTGGCCTGAGTCTTGCTACTCCTCTGCCTTTAAATCATTAATGAATTTGATTATGTATAAGATCTATCATTTGTTTTGAAGATGATTCAACAATTTGGTCCTTTTTATTATTTTACCAGTCAACAGGCTCTCTCCTCTTCCAAACAATTCAAAAAATTTATTTTGTGTGTCTGATTCTACTTGTTATTTTCTTGATTCTGTTCTTGTTGGCTGGCTATTTTATATTGACATCCTGTTGGTGAATATGTAGATTTTGTTTCACCATCTATATTGATAACACTTTAAACTAAAGGTAAGCATATAATAGGTGCTGAAATATCACATAGGCAACTGATTTAAGTTCTCAAAGGTGGATAAGGCCACTTACAAAAATCTCTTTCATCATCCTGATACCAAAACCAGAGAAAGATGTCACAAATAAAAGAAAACTACAGTCCAATATCACTGATGAATATAGATGCAGAAATCCTCAACAAAATACTAGCAAACAGAATCCAACAGCATACTGAAAGGATCATACACCATGATCATCATGATCAGGTGAGGTTTATCTCAGATATGCAAGTTTTCTTCAATATACACAAATCAATCACCGTGATAAACCATATTAACAAACTGAAGGAGAAAAACATATGATCATCTCAATAGATGTAGAAAAAGCTTTTGACAAAATCAAATAGCCATTTAAAATAAAAACCTTCCAGAAAGTAGGCATAAAGGGAACTTACCTAAACATAATAAAGACCATATATGACAGAACCACAGCCAATATCATTCTCATTGGTCAAAAAATGAAATCATTTCCTCTAAGATCATGAAAAAGGCAAGGTTGTCCACTCTCACCACTATTATTTAACATAGATTTGGAAGTTTTAGCCACAGCAATCAGAGAAGAAAAAGAAATAAAAAGAATCCAAATTGGAAAAGAAGAAGTAAAGCTGTCACTGTTTGCAGATGACATGATACTATACATAGAGAATCCTAAAAATGCTACCAGAAAACTACTAAAGCTGATCAATGAATTTGGTAAAGTAGCAGGATACAAAATTAATGCACAGAAATCTCTTGCATTCTTATACACTAATGGTGAAAAATCTGAAGGAGAAATTAAGGAAACACTCCCATTTACCACTGCAACAAAAAGAATAAAATACCTAGGAATAAACCTACTTAAGGAGAAAAAAGACCTGTATGCAGAAAACTATAGGACACCGATGAAAGAAATTAAAGATGATACAAGCAGATGGAGAGAAATTCCATGTTCTTGGATTGGAAGAATCAACATTGTGAAACTGACTCTACTACCCAAGGCAATCTACAGATTCAATGCAATTCCTATCAAACTACCACTGGCATTTTTCACATAACTAGAAAAAAAATTTTCACAATGTGTATGGAAACACAAAAGACCCCGAATAGCCAAAACAATCTTAAGAAAGAAAAACGGAGCTGGAGGAATCAGGCTCCTGGACTTCAGACTACATACAAAGCAACAGTATTCAAAACAATATGGTACTGACACAAAAACAGAAATATAGATCAATGGAACAGGATAGAAAGCCCAGAGATAAACCTACACACATATGGTCACCTTATTTTTGATAAAGGAGGTAAGAATATACAATGGAGAAAAGACAAACTCTTTAATAAGTGGTGCTGGGAAAACTGGACAGCTACATGTTAAAGAATGAAATTAGAACACTCCCTAACACCATACACAAAAATAAACTCAAAATGGATTAAAGACCTAAATGTAAGGCCAGTCACTATAAAACTCTTAGAGGAAAACATAGGCAAAACACTCTATGACATAAATCACAGCAAGATCCTTTTTGACCCACCTCCTAGAGAAATGGAAATAAAAACAAAAATAAACAAATGGGATCTAATGAAACTTCAAAGCTTTTGCACAGCAAATGAAACCATAAACAAGGTGAAAAGACAACCCTCAGAATGGGAGAAAATATTTGCAAATGAAGCAACTGACAAAGGATTAATCTCCACAATTTACAAGTAGCTCACATGCAGCTCAATGTCAAAAAAACAAACAACCCAATCTAAAAATGGACAGAAGACCTAAAAAGACATTTCTCCAGGGAAGATATACAGATTGGCAAAAAACACATGAAAGCATACTCAACATCACTAATCATCAGAGAAACGCAAATCAAAACTGCAATGAGGTATCAACTGACACCTGTGAGAATGGGCATCATCAAAAAATCTACAAACAATAAATTCTGGAGAAGGTGTGGAGAAAAGGGCCCCTTCTTGCACTGTTGGTGGGAATGTAAAGTGATATAGCCACTATGGAGAACAGTATAGAGGTTCCTTAAAATCTAAAAATAGAACTACCGTATTACCCAGCAATCCCACTACTGAGCATATACCCTAAGAAAACCATAATTCAAAAAGAGTCATGTACGATAATATTCATTGCAGCTCTATTTACAATAGTAAGGACAAGGAAGCAACCTAAATGTCCATTGACAGCTGAATGAATAAAGAAGATGTGGCACATATATACAGTGTAATATTACTCAGTCATAAAAAGAACAAAATTCAGTTATTTGTAGTGAGGTGGATGGACATAGAGTTTGTCATACAGAGTGAAGTAAGTCAGAAAGAGAAAAACAAATACCATATGCTAACATATGTGTATGGAATCTAAAATAAAATAAATTGGTTCTGAAGAACCTAGGGACAAGACAGGAATAAAGACACAGACATAGAGAATGAACTTGAGGACACGGGGAAGGGGAAGGGTAAGCTGGGATGAAGTGAGAGAGTGTCATGTACATATATACACTACCAGTTGTAAAATAGATAGCTAGTGGGAAGCAGCCGCATAACACAGGGAGATCAGCTCAGTGCTTGTGACCACCTAGAGGGGTGGGATAGGGAGGGTGGGAGGGAGACACAAGAGGGAGGGGCTGTATTTATATGTATAGCTGATTCACTTTGTTATAAAGTAGAAACTAACACACCATTGTAAAGCAATTATACTCTAATAAAATGTTAAAAAAATAATAATAAAAATAATTAAATGGCATGAACTACTGATCAGAACAGATCTTCCTCATAATAAGGATAAAGGTCATCTTAGTGATTAAAATAAGCTATTTAAATCAAATAGTCTTCCAATTGTTAATTTTGCTGTGGACAACAAGTTGGAAGCATTGGTCAGGGTTTACACAAAGACTACTTTCAAAAACCAAAATGCAGTGTGAGTTGATGGAAAGAAACAAATGAACAGGCAATAACCAGGAGATCCTACCTGGTGCTATTAAATATAGGTATAAACTTTTCTAAATCTTTTAAAAATCTTTTGAAAATTGATATCATTATATGAAGTTAAATTCAAAATTGTAATCCTGTTCAATAAAACAATGTTCAAATTTATTCCAATAAGTGTACATAGAAAGGTTTTATCAAACTAAACTAAAAAAAAAAAGACGTATTTCAGAAAAAATCATCTATCAAAACAATAGCTATTTTTTATGAATTATTATACTCTATGACTTTTTTTTTTTAGTATAATTTTCTGTCCTACATTGCCAGACTCTTAGTAACATCTTTTCAGTTATTTCTTCTCTGGATAGAAAAGAGCACTCTTTAGGTACAGTGGTCGCTCAGTATAAGCTTTAAGAATAAATAGAGAAATACAGACCTTTACTTTGTATGCCTTTATAATAATACCTGAAAAAAGGGAATATTTAATTTATAAACTAGAAAAAATAAATTTATATGTTTAGATAACTCTTTCTAAAAGATAGTCCATGGATTATTTGCTGTTAATTGTGAGAAGGGTTTTGTGCACAGGTAAGTTTGAGAAATTTCAATCTTTGTCATTACTACATTTTCAAAACATTTAACATGCTAATGTATATTGAGAATGATAAAGGAATGTAATATAAGTTAATTTACAACCTTATGTAACTTGGGAAACTATTAAAATTCTTATTCTGTAGAACACAATTTTCGAAACTCTGGTTCAACAGTGGTCTGTGCACAAGCAAATATTTGTAATAGTTTCTTTACTGAAATGCATGCACAATGAGTATTTCTTGACATTTACAACAGTGTTTTTAAACAGTGGCAATTCTGAAGGTGGGTGAGAGGAGGTAGTGGAGGCTATGACTTTACTATGACAATAGAAAAATATTTACAGTAGGAACCCAATTAAACTGATCACCATAAGAACAATTTGCTTTAAGAAAATCATAATTCTTTTACATTCCCAAGGATCTACTGAGTACCATGTAATTATCAGTTATCCAAAAATTTATGAAATTTACATTTTTAGGCCTAAAACTCGTTGCTATCTAGTCTGGGTGGTTACTGTTGAGTTACAAGCCATCATTTTAAATAATTTTCACTCTCTCCATAAAACTGAGACTTTGACTTTTTTTCAACCCCATGCTATTTATTCTAATCACGTACAACATGGGGTTTTTGGAATTGTGATTTCATATTAAAAAAGACCTCTACAAAATTAAACATTATTTTACCATGTGATCTATCAATCTCATTCCTTGGTAATCACTCAAAGTAATGAAAACTCATGTCTACACAAAAATCTGCACATGGATATTTATAGTAGCTTTATTCATAATTGCCAAAACTTGGAAGCAACTAAGATGCCCTTCAGTAAGTGAATGGATAAATAAACTGTGTTACATCCAGACAATGGAATATTATTCAATATAAAAATAAATTAGCTATCAAGTCATATCAAGACATGTAGAAAGTTTAAATGCATAATACTAAGTGAAAGAAGCCCATCTGAACAGGCTGCCTATTGTATGATTCCAACTCTAGGGCATTCTGGGGAAGGCAAACTATGGCAACAGTAAAAAGCAGTGGCTGCTGTGGATTAAGGATGAGGATGAGATGAATAAGCAGAGAACAGAGTATTCTTAGGGCAGTGAAACTATTCTGCCTGGTACTATCATGGTGGGTATATGTCATTATATATTTGTCCAAACACAAATAGAGTGCACAACTTCAAGATTTGTAAACTATGAACACTAGGTGATAATAATGTCAATGTAGGTTCATAAATTATAGCAACTGTACCACTATGGTGGGAGATGTTGATAATAAGGGAGGTGATCCAGGTGTCAGGGCATGGAGTATATGGGAAATCTCTGCACTTTTCGCTCGATTTTGCTGTGAGCCTAAAACTGTTCTAAAAAATAAACTGTATTTTTTAAAAGGTCAACAAAGAGGAAATCATATTCCAAATATTATTTCTTGGGATCTAGGTTAATAGGCAATTTGAGAGAATAAGAAATTTGTAGAGTAGAACTGGAGGCAAGAAATAACAATAATTTCTTTATTCTCTACATTTGTCTTGTACTATTCTCCCTTCTGCTTCAAGCCAGATATGAGTGGACACCAGATTTTAACATATTCTAGAATAATATAGTCTACCTTCTTGGAGGAAAATGGTGAAACAACAAAAAAGAGTACCTTATCAGAGATGATGCTGAGTTTTAGAATTAAAGTCTCAGACATTGCTAAATTTTATAATTCCTTTGTAGTATATTACTACAATAATATTTTTTAAGAACAAAGTTTGCAGACATCATTTAGAAGATAATATAAAATAAGATCTCCACACTATGAGCCCACAGTTTAAATTATACACTAAGTGTTCGGATCTAAAAATTTTCTAAAATATGTGCTAAGCAAAAGATGGTTATTAATTTTAAAAGAAAAAAAATTGTTTTACCGTAGAACAACTTCTGAAATCTTCACTTTTCTTTCAGTTACCTTCCAATTTTTTGAGTGAATTTTAAAAGGCAGGGAACATGGTAAATCTGTGTGTGAGTGATCACATCAATTATACAGAATTAGCATATTATTACTGGAAAATTATATCATTTCCTGATACTGAGCCTAGCACTTGAAAGTTGTTTAATAAGCTAATTAAAAACCTTTGCTGAGTATTGCCTTGTCCTGAGAACTACCCCCTGGAAGCTTAAAATCTGGTTGGCAAATTGAGACAGTATTGAGCAACCATAAATATTAAATAGAACAGCACATTCTAAAACATTGTATGAAGTTTTAAAAATGAGTAGTTATTTAAAGAGAATCATGGAAATTTCAACAAGAAGTTAGTACTGGGAAAACATTGGCTGAAACAGTGTGTCAAGAGAGAAAGTAGAGACTGTTACTAGACTTTCCATTTTTTCCTTTTTTTTTTTGAAAAAAATGACACTTGACTTTTATTTATTTTTTTCTAGTTCAATATACAGCATTGATAACGGTTCTCATTAAGTAGGCCATTGTAATTTTACTGGTTGACATGTGTGGTACAAAGTTACATGATTTATAAGGCTTAACAAAGGAAGAAATCATTCAAGTGTATAGGAATAAAAAGGATGTGACTATTACAGAAATGATAAATCAATACACTAATGTACATGTTTAAGATGTGAATCATGAATCTACTGCTTTGGCCAGATGACCCATACATTGATTCTGAAAGACTTTCTGTATATCAGATTTGTTCATGACTATATAGGTTTGTCACAAAAATTTTAGGTTACCAATTCCTGGAAAACTTTGTCCATGTCATCAAGTTCATGATTATTGATTGATTAACCCAGTTTTTACTATTTGTGTATAGTCAATAAAATGTTTCATAATACAAATTATAATTTAAAAATGGGTCAATTTTTGTGTTAATCAGGATATTCTTCTTCCAGAAGAACAGTTATTCTAGGAAATTTAATGTAATTAGAAACCAATTTGGAAAGTCATGGAGATGATGGAGGCTTTTAGAAATAAGCTTATCTTTGCTTAATGAAAATTCTCATGAGTTTGTCTGAGGTTTCTGGGTCCTGTGTTCCTGACTATATACTCTATGAAACTTGCTTTCTTTCAAATCTCCAAGTTATACTTTTTTTCTTCTGATTGTGTTATTGGGTCCACATTTTGCTTCAGGAGGAGATTCTCTACTAGGCACTAATCTTTTTTTTAACATCCTTTTAGTTCAAGAAACTATCTCTGTTGGAGGGGGGAAATTTTATATATATATATATAT
>NW_020837960.1:3420580-3452300 GCF_003676395.1 Aethalodelphis obliquidens
TATATATATATATATATATATATATATATATATATATATATATATACTCAAATGAGATTGTTCTTGGATTAGTAACTTGCAGATGGAACATGCGGAAGGAACTAGGAAAAAACAATAAAATTAAGAGAAGGGTTTTTTAAGTGCCTGGTTGGAATCAGTACCACATTCACTGGCTGTTTCTCTTTTTATTGATGTTATTTATCAAAAGTTGTTCAGAAACATAGGGCTTAGAGTTTTACTTAAATATATCTTAAAATTTCAAACTGATGATTAAATAATTATTTGCAATTTCCATCTTGTAAAGTGATTCTGTTAGCTGATAACATGTTAACAATGTCAACAATACTTAAACCTTTGTGCATAATATTTATTTTCTTTACAGTTTTACATTAAAATAATTATTTGATCTGGTGTTTACTGAAATCTCTTAGAACTAATTATTTTACAGATAAAATTTCTTCATCACAGAGTGATTGTTACAAAACCTAGCGGGTTTTACAATTGGAATTAGAAATCATGTGTTTTGACTTTGAATACTGTGATTTTCAATATATTCTCCAGATGAACAGAAGTCAGCTGCTCCATAGAGCTAAAACTGACACTGAGTCATCACTTCAGTCCTTCTTATGAGCTTAGCTGATACCCCTAGGCTGTGTCCATTCTCTGACTTACAATACACACAATCCTGTCTCAATATATGGGGAGAAATTTTATGGTGAAGCTTAAGCTAGAATTGAAATGTTACTTTTTTTACGTGGAGACAATCTTAAGAAATGGACAATGAGAAATCCTAGTCAGTTCTAAAAATTCACTTGCCACTTTGAGTGGCAAACGGGGTGAACACTGAACTGGTTGATTCTTTCAACTGTATCCTGAATTTTCTGAATGCAAGTGGGGGAAAAGTTATTCCAATTCCTAGAGTAAACCCAAATTACCTAAGCCAATCACTGTATTCCATAGTCTACTACTTCAGACATAGAACTAATGCAATTTAATTTGTAGCTTTTGAATGAGCTAGTGTTGAGGTACAAGCTTTTATCTTTACTGTGGGATTTGAATTTAGAAACATGTTGCCATGGAAGAACTCAGTTACATGATGTATTTTTTTTTATTTTTTATTGTAATATATATATATATATATATATATATATATATATATATATATATATATAATTACTCAAAAGTTCTCTAGTTGACACAGCAGAGTATAGTATAAGCATATATTTGGCTTCACTTAAAGTCAAAATGTGTCTCCAAATCTTGGTTAAACAGTAACTTATACTCTTTCATCAAACACTTGATTAAATCAAAAGTATAAATTAACTGCCATTATTATTTACATTTATTTACTTTCATCTGGCAAACTAAAAATGTGGAAAGCTAATGCAGTTAAGTTTTCATTTTTTCTTTTAAGAAACTGATCACTGATGAAATGATATTCCTCAAGGATGAAACATTCAGATTCTTTTGGATTGTACCATATCTCTTTTTTTTTAATTTAGTATTTATTTTATATTGTAGTATAGTTGATTTACAATGCAGTGTGAGTTTCATGTGTACAGCAAAGCGATTCAGTTATACATACACATATATCCATTTTTTTCAGATTCTTGGCCCATATAGATTATTACAGAATATTGAGTAGAGTTCCCTGTGCTATACAGTAGGTCCTTGTTGATTATCTATTTTAGGTACAGTAGTGTGTATATGTTAATCTCAAACTCCTAATTTATCCCTCCCCCTACCTTTCCCTTTGGTAACCGTAAGTGTGTTTTTGAAGTCTATGAGTCTGTTTCTGTTTTGTAAATAAGTTAATTTGTGCTATATTTTAGAATCCACATATAAATGATATCATATGATATTTGTCTTTCTCTGTCTGACTTACTTCACTTAGTATGATAATCTCTAGTTCTATCCATGCTGCTGCATATGGCATTATTTTGTTCTTTTTTATGGCTGAGTAAAATCCCATTATATATATATATATATATATATATATATATATATATATATATATATACACACACACACACATACGTATATACCACATCTTCTTTATCCATTCCTCTCTCGATGGACATTTAGGTTGTTTCCATGTCTTGGCTATTGTAAATACTTCTGTAATGAACATTGGGGTGCATGTATCTTTCTGAATTATGGTTTTCTCCAGATATATGCCCATGAGTGGGATTGTTGAATCATATGGTAGTTCTATGTTTAGTTTTCTAAAGAACTTCCATTGTTCTCCATAGTGTTTTTACCAATTTACATTCCCACGAACAGTGTAGGAGGTTTCTCTTTTCTCCACACCATCTCAAGCTCTTGTTGTTTGTAGACTTTTTGATGATGACCATTCTGACCAGTCTATATCTTTTTCCAGTATTACTGTTTTATCAATATACTCTCACCATTATATGATACATTTATACTAAATTGCTTTCTTTTTTTTTTAATTGGTATAGTCTACTAGTCAGAAATGGTTGACATTTTTGTATAAAGTGGAGGTAAAACCATTATTTGCCTGACATGTGTAAATTCTATACTCTAAACTCTAACAATTAGTTTTGAAAATTTTATAGTGAATCTGTAATATCTGGATTAAAATTTCTCTCATTTATTAGTGCTATAGTAATCAATTACTAATGCTTTAAGTATTTTTTTCTCACTAGAGTAAGCATTAGGGTAAAACAAAGTATTACTTGAGGATGTAATTGAATATTAAAATGTAGGTAGCATTATCAAGTCAAAGTATATTGTTTTAGGTGTCTGAAAACCTACATGTGGAACAGAAATTTGGATGTCAACTCCATTGGATCAATTTAAAAGTAGTCAACTGATTGTCTTCTTGTAACTGCGTTCTTGGATGTTATAATATCTTTTCAAAAGGGAGATCCTGTTGTGTTGACATTACCTTGACTCTGGGCGTATCCTAAAAAACAGATTTTCTATTTCATATTCTGGATTATAAGACATAAATTTGAAATACTGGGTTGGCGGGATGATTGCTGTGTAGTTGCATCAAGAACTGGAAGCTGGGAATATGTGCAAGAATTGAGAGAGAGGTAAAATGAAGCTCTTTCTGAAGAGCTCTGAGCAGGCTATGTTGAGTCACAGCACAGTTGTTAATGTGGCAGAATACTCAGGAACATCAGCCAGCAATACACGAAGTGGCATTATTATGCTAACGTATCCTGTAACTTTTCCCCCCTTAAAAAAGGACAAAATTCTGGTCTTACACAATTCTGGGCATGCAGGACAGTGTGTATGTATATGTGGGTATATGCATGTGTGTCTGTGTCTGTGAATTTCTGTGTGTGTATTTGTTTATCCCACATAGAGTGATGTATTTTATTTTATTCCATTTATAGTTATATAAAATTCATTTTGTATTTATTTATATAAAACAAAATTTACTTAAAATACCCTATGAATATAATGAAATTTGCCTCTAAATTTTTCTGTCCTAAGGATACAAGAGTACACTTTTACTTGGATTCTTAAAGAATAACTTATTGTTGATATTTAGGTAGTTTTGTATTTTATGATATAATAAGTAATGTCTCAATGATACCTTGATGATACTTAAACACACATACACTTTTCTGCATATTCCTGCTTGGTTCCTGAAGATACATTCCTAGAAGTGTTTTCTGTCTTAAAGGTATGACCAGTTTTATGGTTCTTGATATAAACTGTCAAATAACCTCCAAAGTGTTTGAACTAATTTATGCTCATGGCAGTTGCATAGTAGTGTGTCTGTTTATTGTGCCTTTGGAAAAACTGAGTTTTAGGTAACAAACATTTGCCAACTGATGTATAAAAGTATATCCCTTTTATCTGTGTTTATTTGGTTAGCAATTGGGTTGAATATTTCTAAATTTTTAAGTGATATTATTATTCCCAGACACTCCCCCAAACTAGAGTAAATGTTCCCTTCCTCAACACCATTGTCCATTGGGATGCCAAGAACTCTTGGCAACTATTTTTGTAGCTTAGGAATATCATAGGGATACTTCAAAATAGAAGTATTTAATTGGGCACAAAATGGTTTCTAAGTAAGGACTGGACCTCCCTGATGGGTTATCCATGGATGAATTGCAAGCTAGTATTGAGGGAAGACATAAGATAACAAGGATCTTGATTTTACCACCAAGACCTCTTCAGTTCTTCTTTATTAGCAATCATGGCCTATGAACTTGGGCACAGCAGCTTTCATGTCATCTGTTGCTTAGTAGTCTTTTTGAATTGATTCCACTTCTGTCCACATTAGCCCCTCAGGTCTTCTTCTCTTGTATCCACTATCAGATCTTCTTTAATGTTATGCTTAAATTCCTCTCCCCCTAGCACAAGTGACCCTTCTCAATTAGAATTGGATAATTTTGTTTTTTATTATTCTCTTTGCAATTTAATATATAACAGTAACTCTGTACCTTGTTACCCTCAGATCCAATTTGGAGGTAAAACAAAAGACAATAATGAATAGCATTATTTTTGCTTTTCCATTTTGACTGTAGTAATCTTGGAAATAATCTTTCTCTAAGTAGAAAAAAAAGTTTCAAAGAAGGAAATGAATAAAAGAGAATTACAAAATATATATTTTCTGGTTGTCTCATTACAAATTTGTTATTTATGCATCTTCTTTTGAGAAATGTCTCTTTACCTTTGTCCTTATTTTTTTTAATATTAGAGAGAACTAAACTAGTTTTAAAGACAAATCATTAGATTTTGACTTGGATCCCTCATTTTTGCTTTTCGTTGGCCAGATCACCTACTCTCCAAAACAGAGAAATTTTCACAATAAGTTCAAAAGTTCCTGTTGCTTAGAACTTTCCCACACTACTTCTGTTATCAGTCAAGACTGGATCATAAACAGAATCCCTCTAGGGATTTTGACAGTATCTTCATTTAGTCAGAGATGTTTCAAACACAGATGTAAAAAAAAAAAAAATCATGGTAAGTGCAATTATTTGAGTCACTACAGTATAAAATGTATCTTCTGAAATGATCCCAAGCTTTAAATTATGTTTTACTCTATAAACCTGAAATTCTGAATGTCTATAAAAATAGTGAATCCTTTAGATTGTCCTTGACATATCAAAAATGAAAACATTTCAACATTCCTTTAAAGCATTTAGAAGGCATATCAGACCCAAGATTTGTTTTCACTCTGGGGTTTTCATCTGAAATAAGGATAGGAAGCAGTTGAGGTAATTTGTATTCAAGTAATTTGTAAGTAGATTAGTGCTATGGAGTGCTAATTTCTTCACTTATGAGAAACAGAGATATAAAACCTTGTAAACAAATATCTTAAAATAAAATACAGTACCAGAACAAACAAAAAATGTAAGAAAAACAAATGTAGATCTATATTAACTTTTTGAATTTGTGACTCTATGCCATACCCCAGTCAATACTACTCTTAAGGCAGTAAAGTAACACAAAAATAGTCTCCATGGATAAAACTGATTGGATTGGATTGATAGTTTTAATAATCCAAAAATTTTCTGAGCAAAGTTGGTAGAGCCCAAAATCAAGTGATACGTTTATATGATTATGAGAACAACTCATCCAAGTTGATTATATGTTTTTCACTTTGCATCTACATGTTTGCAGTAGTATTGACAAAACATCTAATTTTCCTGGGAAGTATGATAAGGGTCCCCACACAGCAGGGGAAAACAGGAAAATTATAAGAAAACAAATGAAATGTGTATTATAATTTACATTTTAACTAATGGTCTCATTTTGTTCCCGTTATGTATTATTCCATAAATTCATAAGAAAAGAGATCTGAGGGAATGCTCATCCTTGTTTTGTTTACTTTGATAAAATATAATGATGAAGGGCATCAACAGTATCTTATTACATACTGTATAATTTGTTAATAGGATTGTTTTCAATAGATAGCAGATGTTAAATAAATTTGTGTTGTATAAATAACCAATGTCTTTTTTTTTTGGTAAAGCAATTTAGGGAAAAAGAATCAATTAATAGTAAATATTGAGTAGACTAACATTTTAATTTGATCAAATATTTGTCCAAGTAACTCATGCATACAAAATATTAAAGACCATAGTCATATTTTAAAATACTTTGCTAATAGTATTGTAACTCATATTTTAATTCCATTTATACATAGAATAATTTTCTTCAATATCTACAAAAAGAAAATAAATTTCAGATTTGGTAGTTCTTATAACAGATCTTCTTAATACCCAAAGAGAATCACTCTAATCCATATTTTTTCTGCAAATTTTTCCATTTGAGTTCATTTAGACTAGTTTCCAATCACTTGTCCCATCCTTTTAGAGACATCGAAGATGTGTGGCTTGCAGCTTAGCTGCACTAGACTGATCATGTGCTGAGAATGGATGGCATAAAGATGGCTCAGCAGTTATCTTATGGTAATCTGCAGAAAGCCAATCATGCACTAGACACACAGGGAGATGTTTCCAAAGTGCACAAAAAGAGCGATTTCAAGAGTAATAATACTAATGTCAGTACTGGGAAAGTTACTGTGGCCATACAATATTTTCATTTATTTTGAGCAACTATGACATCATACTGGTTGTGGTACATAAAGCAGGGACTAAAATAATTGCATGCCTAGCAGGAAGCAAATGCTATCATGATGAAAAATAATGTAAGATTTTAAAAAACAACTTATTGTTAGGAATATGGATGTTCAAGCCATAGAAGTAAAATTTAAGGTAACAGAGGATAGATGTGGACTGTTGCAACACATATGAAAGAAGAGATTAGCTAACAACTCAGGCTTTTCTTTACAGTCTTAATATCAACATTTTCCAAGCATGTATTGAGCTTCTAAGGACATGTGACTTAAAAAATGAAAAAATGAATATATAATAGAGACAAAATTCCATTGTGTAAAATTTATGAGTGCTGCTTTTGTGTGTGTGTACGTGATAAGAACATTTAACATGAGGTCTATCTTCCTAACAAATTTTGAAGTACACAATATCATATTCTTATGTATAGGTACTATGTTATACAGAAGATTCCTAGAACTTATTCATCTAGCATAACTGAAATTTTATACATGCTGAACAACAACTTTTCATTTCTCCCTGATGATAGTACCGGAGATGTCTGCATATGTCCAAACTCATCAAACTGTACATGTTAAATATGTACAATTCTTTGTACATCTACTTACCTCCATAAAGCTCTTACATATGTATATTATATATATGTAACTGTGTAATAATATTTTGTAGAGACTATATAAGTTTATATATTATATATATATATATTATATATAATAGGCACATGAAAATCTTCTTTTGAAAAATATCTATCATGTCTTCTGCCCATTTTTTGATTGGGTTGTTTATTTTTTGATATGGAGTTGTATGAGCAGTTTATATATTTTGGATATTAACTCCTTATGGGACATGTTATTTGCAAATATTTTCTCTCATTCAGTAGGTTGTCTTTTCATTTTGTTAATGGTTTATTTTGCTGTGCAAAAGCTTTTAAGTTTAATGAGGTTCCATTTGTTTATTTTTGTTTTTTTTCCTTTGCCTGTGGAGACAGACCAAAAAATATTGCTATGATTTATGTCAAAGAGTGTTCCACAGACGTTTTCTTTGAGGAGTTTTATGGTTTCCAGTCTTAAATTTAGGTCTTTAATCAATTTTGAGTTTATTTTTGTATGTGGTGTGAGAAAATGTTTTAATCTTATTCTTTTACATGTAGATGCCCAGTTTTCCCAGCAGCACTTATTGAAGAGACTGTCTTTTCTCCATTGCATAGCCTAATTAGTAATAAGTGCTTGGGTTTATTTCTGGGGTCTGTATTCTGTTCCAAGGATCTATGTGTCTATTTTTGTGCCAATACCATACTGTTTTGATTACTGTAGGTTTGTAGTAAAATCTGAAGTCAGGGATGGTGATACCTCCAGCTTTGTTATTTTTTCTTAAGATTGTTTTGGCTATTTGGGGTCTTTTGCAGTTCCATATACTTTTTAGCACTATTTGTTCTATTTATGTGAAAAATACCATGGGCATTTTTATAGGGATTTCATTAAATCTATAGACTGCTTTGGGTAGTTTGGACATTTTAACAATATAATTTCTTCCAATTCATGAACATGGAATACATTTACATTTATTGTGTCATCTTCAATTTCCTTCACTAACGTTTTATAGTTTTGAGAGTATACATCTTACTTGAATAAGAATATTCCCAGTTATTTTATTTTTTGATGCAATTTTAAATGGAATTGTTTTCTTGCTTTCTCTTTCTGATATTTCATTATAAACGTATAGAAAAGTAACAGAATCTCTATATTAATCTTATATCCTGCAATTTTACTGAATTCATTTCTCAGTTCTAATAGTTTTTGGTGGAGACTTTAAGAGTTTCTATATATAGTATCATTTCATCTGCAAATAGTGACAGTTTTGCTTCTTCCTTTCCAGTTTGTATGCCTTTTATTTGTTTTTCTTATCTGGCTGCTGTGGCTAGGACTTCAACTACTAGGTTAAACAGAAGTGGTGAGAGTGGGCATCTTTGTCTTTTCCCTGATTTTAGAGCAAAAGCTTTCATCTTTTCACCATTGAGTATGATGTTAGCTCAGTGCTTGTCATAAATAGCCTTTATTATGTTAAGATATGTTCCCTCTATATCAACTTTGATTATAATTTTTATCATGAATGGATGTTGAATTATGCCAAATGTTTTTTCTGCATCTATTGAGGTGATTATGTGATTTTTACACTTCATTTTTTTAATGTGGTGTATCACATTGATTAATTTTGGGGACATTGATCCATCCTTGCATGTCTGAAATAAATCTCACTTGATCCCTTTTATATATTGTTGAATTGGGTTTGCTAATATTTTGTTGAGAATTTTTGCATCTATATTCTTCAGAGATATTAGCCTCTAAATTTCTTCTTTTTAAATGTCCATGTCTGGTTTTGGTATCAGGGTAATATTGGCCTCATAGAATAAATTTGGGAGTGTTCTCTTCTCTTTAATTTTTTGGAATAGTTTGAGACAGATAGATATTAACTCTTCTTTATATGTTTGATAGAATTCCTCTGTGAAGCAATCCAATTCTGGACTTTTGTTTGCTGGGATATTTTTTATTACTGATTCAAATTCACTACTAGTAATCAGTCTGTTCAGATTATCTATTTCTTCCTGATTTCTTCCTGATTCAGATTATCTATTTCTTCCTGATTCAGAAGCAATCCATTTCTGGACTTTTGTTTGCTGGGATATTTTTTTATTACTGATTCAAATTCACTACTAGTAATCAGTCTGTTCAGATTATCTATTTCTTCCTGATTCAGTTTTGGAAGATTGTGTGTTTCTAGAAACATTCATTTCTTCTAAGTTGTCTGATTTGTTTGCATTTGACTGTTTGTAGTATTCTCTTATGATTTTTTGTGTCTCTGTGATATTGGTTGTAATCTGTCCTCTTTCATTTATTATTCTGTTTATTTGGGTTTTGGGGGGAGCAACACTGGCAGGAAAGGGGACAGAAAGGATGCATGACAAAGGTTTGCTTGCATGCTGGGATGGTCCTGCCAAGTTGGTCAGAGACCCGGGCAGTTTTCAATCTGCTGCCTCCATGTTTGTGTGGGTAATGGCTGTCTTTGCCCTGTTCAGAGATAGGGTCTTGTCCAAGTTGGCTCTGTTCTCTAAGTGTGCTCACTCTAATTGGCAAAGGCAGCCATTGCCCTAGTGGAGAGATGCACTGGAGTAACAGAGACTGGAGCAGACACCCTCTGTGGGCTGGGGTCATATAAACTGGGCAGAACCCCAAGAAGTTTCAATCTTCTTCCTCTGTGCTGTTGCCAGTACTTCAAAAGCATGTGCACACATTCTTTATGATCTGAGTCTCAGTTTCTTACAGTCTACTTGTAAGTCCCACTGGTTTTTGAACCAGCTAAGGAGACTCCTCTTGCCAGTGTTGGACCTCAAGGCTGGAGTGCCCAATATGTGGCTCCAAACCCTCAATCCCCAGGAGGATCTCAACTGTCGTGATATCCCCCTCCACATTTGTGTCCCCTGCTAAGGGTGAAGCTTCCTACCTGTTTGCTTCTCCTCCCTTCCTACCTGACTCCCTGTAGATCTTTCTTTACAGCTTTGGTTGCGTAAGGGTTTTTCTGCTAGTCTCCAGTTGGTTTTCAGTGAGAGTTCTTCAACATGTAGTTGTATGTGATGTGTTTGTTCACGGGAGGTGAGCTCAGCATCCTCCTACTCTGCCATCTTGATTTCCCTTAGTGTGATCAGGTTTTCTTTGAATAATGACAATATGGAAGACAAAAGAAGAGGGAAAAATAGAGGGTCAAGAAATCAGTTTATCAGTAGAAAACAATGGAATAAATGGAGTAGGTTACTTTCCAAAAGGAACAATGGAAATGGAAGAGGAACTGAATAACTCCTGCATGGTGAAAAATATCCCCAAGGTACATTTCCAGCAGAATCAGCTGGTGCATCTCATCACAATTATTCCTGATGATTCTTTTCAGTTTTGTTTTACAGGACATTGTTCATCTATGTTGTCTGCAAGCAGTACCCTATACTATTTCATTAGCTATCTAAACACTTCTCAACCGTCAAGGCAGATTCACAGATGAAATTTTCTTTGGCTTCCTCAGAAAAAAATAATACAACTTACTTTTGTATCCTTTCAATATGTTTCTTATACTTCTATTTAGGGCTTCTGTAATTCTATGTGGCATCTGAATTAGTTATGTTTGTTTCCTTCCACTAAATGTTAAACACCTTAAGACAAAGACATATTTAACATAAATTTTTATTCTCATAATGTCCAGAACAGTTAATTACAAAAAAGTAGATATCAAAGAGTTAATTGAAATAAAAGACTATAAAAGTGAATGAATACAGAATTATATAGTGAAGGAATTCATAAAGGAGACTAAGGATGCTGATTCATAGCATAATCGTAACTCTCTAGGAAATAAAATTAAAAATTCATGTGACAATGTGACAATATCACAAGCTTAATATGGAGCAAACTAATCCAACAACACACACTGTGTTATCCCCTTTATATGATATACAACAATATTTAAAAGTAATCTCTTAGGTTAGAATTCATGATATTAGCACCTCTTGGGAGGCTGTGACTAAAAGAAAGAATTAGGGGCTTCTGACTTGCTAGAATATTCTGCTACTTTATTTGATGCTGATTAAACAAAAGTGTTCTAGTTGTGAAATTGAGCTGTAGACTTTGATTTGTTTGCTTTTCTGTTTGTATGTTACATTTTGATGAAAATTTCTGCATCAAAGTGTAGGCTTGTGTAAAGTTTTGTTGGGAAATCACACATGAAAGCAGTGATGAAAGTGCTATGACATGATTCCGGGAAGAATCTTGATGAAAGTCTCAGTTCAGGATATAACAGCCACAGAAATGGTGAAAGATGTAGAAATGGGAAATACTCTGTGTTTCTTATTTTTGTTTACATTTTCTAATGTAGGAAGAATTTTGGAATGTCATAAACTGGTGGATTTCTCAGGCCTTGTAAGAGGCATCCTCACCATAGTTTGCAATTAATACAATGGGCTCTCTTTGAACAACATCACAAAATAATAGGATCTAGGTGGTGAAAACACATTGGTAACTTTCTTTGCTATAATTTGAAATAAAATCAAAATTTGTTAGAATTATGCAGATAGAAAATAAAAAAAAAGAAAGAAAGAAAAAGAGTTTGTCACAAAAATTGGATTTTGTGGCTACATGTGGACATGAGCTGTGAGTCACCAGTAACATTTGTCATATTCAGGCCATCAGACAAAATTATACACCACATGGGAACTGAATACAGTATTTAAGCTTGTTTTCAATATACTAGAAATTTAATTTTATTTTCTGCATCTGTTGTTATTTTTTTATTTCTGTTTCACCATTTAAAACTAAACTGAATGCCATTGTGTTTGTTTTCTAAATGACCAGTAAAATATGTTTGTTAAAATCTCAACTCTTGGCAGAGAAAAGAATAAGTCCAATTGCCTTGATTGAACTTTCCCTCCATTCAAATAAAAAAAAAAAGTAGGTGAGTTTTATATGTTTCACTGTAAACTCACAACTCATCCCTGACTGCTTATGCTTGAAGTGAAATTATATCTCTGAAGAACTGAATACTTCTCTAGCTAACTCCCCAGTGCATAGTAATTCTACTTTTATTTTCCTGAACTGAGGAGCTGCTATTGTGTAATGCATCTGGAGGTCATTAAAATGAAAGTTGGTAATTTCTGAGCATGGGGCTTTAATAAGATTTGCTTTGTTTTATGGATAAGTTTTTATATAATTGCACAGTTATTTCAGATGAATTTTCCAAAAACTGAGTCTAAATGTTGACCTTTGATAGCCAGGCTAATGTGGCATTTGCAGGTATACAGGCATGCTCTGTAACATGGTACCTAAAAATGTTGCAAATAAGGGAAATAGTGACTTTTCATCCACAAATCGTTCAGAGATACTGTGAACTGTTGAAGACTGTCTTATTTGAACTTTATTCCTCTTGAAATGCTTACTTCTGGGCAGCACAATGCTGCCCAGAAGTGCTGAGTGCTTATCAGACTTCTGATGACATTGCAGGGATTGGTAGATGGGACCAATTAATGATTATGATTTTCTAATCTAAAATTTGGAGATCTACTTGGGATGCATCTTCACATATTTTGTTATAAAAAAAGATGGGAAAGGTAATTTAATTGTTGCAGTTATCTGGTAATAGAAAGAGTAGTAGAAGAGTTAAAGTACATATTTAAAAAAATTTTCAACTTGACTTTACATCTAGTCCATGATACTACTCGGGGGTTAGGAAACTTTTGTGTAAAGGACCGGAAAGTGAATATATTAAATCTGGCTTTGTAGGCCTTGCAGGCTCTGTCACTAACTACTCACTTCTGCTGGAGTGGTACAAAAGCAGTCATAGGCAATTCATTAATTAATGAACCTGACTATGCTCCAATAACACGTTAGATACTAAAACAGGGAGTGGGATAGATTTGGCCCACCAGCAAGTTTGGGGAACCCAGTACTACTAGACAAATGAAACAATTAGTGTGAGAGGTATTGAAGTTTTTTCTATTCTTTGACTTAGCTATCCATCTCTGCTCCTTTCCCTTCTTTTTTTTTCATCCAAGTTTCCTAAAAAAATATATGTATATATTTCATAAACAGGGCTCCTTCTTAATGGATGTATTATCTGTGCAGTCCCATTGGACCCTACAGGTTTAATGCTCTGCAGCTGTCATCTTAAAATTTGTAATGTTTTTGAACAAGGACTACAGTATTTCCATCTTGCTCAGGGCCCTACAAATTATGTAGCTGGTCCTGACATATATCACACCTAAGCTTGCATGTGGCACTCAATATATGTATTTTACAGGTATACACAAATATGATGGCATTTATAAGGTGTTATTATGTTGTGATGGATATGGTCTGAATGCCGGGCAGAGTATTCATGTTACCACTTAAGTCCATAATCAAAATGAATAACTCATTTGATGGCAAAAAGTCAATCATGACAGAAGAAAAATTCCCTTGAGGACTTTAACACAGTACTTTAAAAGTAATATTTAGACTTGTGTAGAGAGTCCCAGGAGTGCAAGTACCAGAGTTCAAATTCATGCATTTCAAAGGATATTATAGATTCAGGTGAGTGAAAAGCTGAATCTTTGGTTTGAATACTAGTGGACAAGAAACATTGGTTTAGCTGTTAATCTTTACAAGTTTTATGAGTAGTTATTTCTTATATACAGCTCTTTTAAAGAAAAGAAGAGATGTTTTTCTATTTTTTTTACAGCAGTCAGGAAGAAATTTCTACTCTTGGTAGCTGCATGTTGCACTAAATCAGTGGCTTTCAAATTTGGATGCATATTAAAATCACCTATACAAATTTATTTTTGAAAAGAAATTTACTTTAATTAATTTATTTTTAAATCTCAACATTCATTGACTTTATTTTTTTTAATTTTTATTTATCTATTTATTTTATTGGAGTATAGTTGCTTTACACTGCTGTGTCAGTATCTGCTGTACAGAAAAGTGAATCAGCCATATGTATATATGTATCCCCTCTCTTTTTGGATTTCCTTCTCATTTAGTCCAGCACCGAGCACTGAGTAGAGTTCTCCGTGTTATACAGTAGGTTCTCATTAGTAATCTATTGTATACATAGTAGTGTATATATGTCAATCCCAACCTACCAATTCACCCCACCACCCCTCTTCCCCATTGGTATCCATACGTTTGTTTTCTACGTCTGTGTCTCTATTTCTGCTTTGCAAATAAAATCATCTGTAACATTTTTCTAGATTTCACATATACGCATTAATAACTGATGTTTGTTTTTCTCCTTCTGACTTACTTTGCTCTGTATGTCTGTCTCTAGGTCAATCCACGTCTCTGAAAATGACACAATTTTGTTCCTTTGTATGGATAATATTCCATTGCACATATGTACCATATCTTCTTTAACCATTCCTCTGTTGATGGACATTTAGGTTGATTCTGTGTCCTAGATATTGTATATAGTGCTGCAATGAACACTGAGGTGCATGTATCTTTTTAAATTTTGGTCTTCTCAGTGTATACGACCAGTAGCAGGATTGCTGGGTCATATGTTAGTTCTTTTCTTGGTTTTTAAGGAGCCTCTGCACTGTTCACCATAGTGACTGTATCAATTTACATTCCCACCAACAGTGTAAGAGGGTTCCCTCTTCTCCATGCCATATCCAGCATTTGTTGTTTGTAGATTTTGAAAAGATGGCCATTCTAACTGGTATGAGGTGACTCCTCATTGTAGTTTTGACCTGCATTTCTCTAATAATGATGTTGAGCATCTTTTTGTGTGCCTCTTGGCCATCTGTATGTCTTCCATGGAGAAATATCTATTTAGGTCTTCCACCCATGTTTTGATTGGGTTCTTTGTTTCTCTGATATTGAGTGGCATCAGCTGCTTGCATATTTTGGAGTTTAATCCTTTGTCAGTTTCTTTGTTGGCAAATATTTTCTCCCATTCTGAGGGTTGTCTTTTCATCTCATTTATGGTTTCCTTTGCAGTGCAAAAGCTTTTAAGGAAAATTAGGTCCCATTTGTTTAATTTGTTTTTATTTTCATAACTCTAGGAGATGGGTCAACAAGATCTTGCTGTGATTTATGGCAAAGAGATTTCTGCCTATGTACTCCTCTAAGAGTTTTATATTGTCTGGCCTTACTTTTAGGTCTTTAATCCATTTTGAGTTTATTTTTGTGTATAGTGTTAGGGAGTGTTCTAATTTAATTTTTTTATATGTAGTTGTCTAGTTATTCCAGCACCACTTATTGAAGAGGTTGTCTTTTTATCTCTGGGCTTTCTATCCTATTCCACTGGTCTATATGTCTGGTTTTCTGCCAGTACCATACTGTCTTGATTACTGTAGCTTTGTAGTGTAGTTTGAAGTCAGGGAGCCTGATTCCTCCAGCTCCATTTTTCTTTCTCAAGATTGCTTTGGCTATTTGGGGTCTTTTGTGTTTCCACATAAATTGTGAATTTTTTTCTTCTAATTCTCTGAAAAATGCCATTGGTAATTTGATAGGGATTGCATTGAATCTGTAGATTGCTTTGAGTAGTAGAGTCATTTTCACAATATTGATTCTTCCAATCCAAGGACATGGTATATCTTTCCATCTGTTTGTATTGTCTTTGATTTCTTTCATCAGTGTCTTATAGTTTTCTGCATACAGGTCTTTTGCCTCCTCAGGTAGGTTTAGTCCTAGGTATTTTATTCTTTGTGTTGCAATGGTAAATGGGATTGTTTCCTTAATTTCTCTTTCTGATTTTTATTGTTAGTGTATAGGAATGCAAGAGATTTCTGCATATTAATTTTTCATCCTGCAACATTACTAAATTCATTGCTTAGCTCTAGTAGTTTTCTGGCTGCATCTTTAGGATTTTTTATGTATAGTATCATGTCATCTGCCAACAGTGACAGTTTTACTTCTTCTTTTACAGTCTGGATTCCTTTTATTATTATTTGTTTTTTTTTTTTTTTTTTTCTTCTCTGATTGGCGTGGCTAGGACTTCCAAAACTATGTTGAATAATAGTGGTAAGAGCAGACACCCTTGTCTTGTTCCTGATCTAAGAGGAAATGCTTTCAGTTTTTCACCATTGAGAATGATGTTTGCTGTGAGTTTGTCATATATTACTTTTATTATGCTGAGGTATGTTGCCTCTATGCTCCCTTTCTGGACAGTTTTTATCATAAATGGGTGTTGAATTTTGTCAAAACATTTTTCTGCATCTATTGTAATGACCATATTTTTTCTATTTTTCAATTTGTTAATATTGTGTATCACATTGATTGATTTGCATATATTGAGGAATCCTTGCATCCCTGAGATAAATCCCACTTGATCATGGTGTATGATCTTTTTAATGTGTTGTTGGATTTGGGTTGCTAGTATTTTGTTGAAGATTTTTGTGTCTAGGTTCATCAGTTATATTGGTCTGTAATTTTATCTTTTTTTCGTAGTATCTTTGTCTGGTTTTGGTACCAGGGTGATGGTGGCCTCAAAGAATGAGTTTGGGAGTGTCCCTTCCTCTGCAATTTCTTGGAAGATTTTGAGAAGGATAAGTGTTAGCTCTTCTCTAAATGTTTGATATAATTTGCCTGGGAAGCCATTTGGTCCTGGACTTTTGTTTGTTGGAAGATTTTAAATCACAGTTTCAATTTCATTACTTGTGATTGGTCTGCTCATATTTTGTATTTCTTCCTGCTTCAGTCTTGGAAGGTTGTACGTTTCTAAGAATTTGCCCATTTCTTCCAGGTTGTCCTTTTTATTGACATATAGTTGCTTGTAGTAGTCTCTTATGATGCTTTGCATTTCTGCAGTGTCCATTGTAACTTCTCCTTTTTCATTTTTAATTTTATTTATTTGAGTTCTCTCCCTCTTTTCCTTGATGAGTTTGGCTAAAGGTTTATCAATTTCGTTTATCTTCTCAAAGAACCAGCTTTTAGTTTTATTGATCTTTGCTATTGTTTTCTTGTTTCTGTTTCATTTATTTCTGCTCTGATCTTTATGATTTCTTTATTTCCACTAACTTTGGGCTTTTCTGTTGTTGCTGCTCTTGCTCTAGTTGCTACAGGTGCAAGTTTATGTTGTTTATTTGAGATTTATCTTGTTTCTTGAGGTATGAATGTATTGCTATATACATCCCTCTTAGAACTGCTTTTGCTACATCCCATATGTTTTGGGTCTTCGTGCTTTTGTTGTTATTTGTTTCTAGGTATTTTTTAATTTACTCTTTGATTTCTTCAGTGATCTCTTGGTTATTTAATAGCATATTGTTTAGCCCCATTTATTTGTGTTTTTTACAGTTTTTTTTTAATTGTAATTTATTTCTAATCTCATAGTGTTGTGTTTGGAAAAGATGCTTGGTATGATTTCAATTTTCTTAAATTAACCAATGTTTGATTTGTGACCCAAGATGTGGTCTATCCTGGAGAATGTTCCATATGTACTTGAGAAGAAAGTGTATTCTGCTACTTTTGGATGGAATGTTCTATAAATATAGGTTAAGTCTATCTGTTGTAATGTGTCATTTAAGGCTTATGTTTCCTTATTAATTTTCTGTCTGGATGATCCATCCACTGGTGTAAGTGGAGTGTTAAAGTTCCCCATGATTATTGTGTTTCTGTAGATTTCCCTTTTATAGCTGTTAGCATTTGCTTTATGTATTGAAGTGCTCCTATGTTGGGTGCATAGATATTTATGATTGTTATAATCTTCTTCTTGGATCGATCCCTTCATCATTATGTAGTGTAAGGACACTTGTAACAATCACTTGTCTCTTGTAATAGTCCTTATTTTAAAGTCTATTTTGTCTAATATGAGTATTGGTACTCCAGCTTTCTTTTGATTTTCATTTGCATGGGGTGTCTTTTTCCATCCCTCACTTTCAGCCTGTATGTGTCCCTAGGTCTGAAGTGGATCTCTTGTAAACAGCATATATGTGGGTCTTGTTTTTGTATCCATTCAGCCAGTGTCTGTCTCTTGGTTGGAACATTTAATCCATTTACATTTAAGGTAATTATTGATATGTATGTTCATATTACCAGTTTCTTAATTGTTTTGGGTTTGTTTTAGTAGGTCTTTTTTTTTTTCTGCTATGTTTCCTGCCTAGAGAAGTTCCTTTAGCATTTGCTATAAAGCTGGATGGTAGTGCTGAATTCTCTTAGCATTTGCTTCTCTGTAAAGCTTTTGATATCTCCATAGAATCTGAATGAGTTCATTCCTAGGTAGAGTGATCTTGGTAGCAGTCTTTTCCCTTTCATCAGTTTAAATATATCCTGCCACTCCCTTCCTGCCTGCAGAGTTTCAGCTGAAAAATCAGCTGATAACCTTATGGGGATTCCCTTGTATGTTATTTGTTGTTTTCCCTTGCTTCTTTTAATATTTCTTCTTTGTATTTAATAATTTTTAGTTTGATTAATATGTGACTAAGTATGTTTCCCTTTGGGTTCATCCTGTATGGGACTCTCTGTGCTTCCTGGACTTGATTCACTATTTCCTTTCCCATGATAGGGAAGTTTTCAACTATAATGTCTTCAAATATATTCTCAGACCCTTTCTTTTTTTTTTTCTTCTGGGACCCCTATAATTCAAATGCTGGTGCATTTAATGTTGTCCAAGAGATCTCTGAGACTCCTCAATTCTTTTCATTCCTTTTTCTTTATTCTGCTCTGCAGCAGTGATTTCCACCATTCTATCTTCCAGGTCACTTACCCATTCTTCTGCCTCAGTTATTCTGTATTGATTCCTTCTAGTGTAGTTTTCATTTCAGTTATTGTGTTGTTCATCATTGTTTGTTCTTTAATTCTTCTAGGTCCTTGTTAAACATTTCTTGTGTCTTCTTGATCTATGCCTCCATTCTATTACTGAGATCTTGGATCATCTTGACTATCATTATTCTGATTTTTTTTTCAGGTAGATTGCCTATTTCCTCTTCACTTATTTGGTCTTATGGATTTTTACCCTGCTCCTTCATCTGCAACATATCTAACTTATTGTGTTTATAGTCTCCTTTCCACAGGCTGCAGTGTTGTAGTTCCTCTTTTTTATCGAAACAAGTTTGCTCCCTGGTGGGTGAGGTTGCTCCAGGGCTTATGTAGGCGTTTTGGTAGGAGGTACTGGTGTTTGCTCTCTGTTGGGTAGAGCTGAGTCTTTTCCCTCTGATGAGCAGGGCCCCATTGGTTGGTGTGTTTTGGGTGTTTTTGAGCTTAGTACAACTTTAGGCAGCCTGTCCACTGATGGGTGGGGCTGTGGTTCTGTCTTGCTGGTTGTTTGGTGTGCGGTGTCTAACCCTGGAGTCTGTAGGCAGTTGGGTGGAGCCGGGTCTTGGTGTCAAGATGGATACTTTGTCCTGTCTTTCACAGACTGTCTGCTGCATTCTCCTTCAATCCCCTGAAGACCCATTTCTGTCCTAGCTGATTTCACCACCATGAGGGAGAGTGTTTGTGAGTGTGGGAACCTCTCCTCACCTTCAGCTTCTTGCCAGCATTGCTGGTCCCTTTTTTGATTCCTCTTTTCTTTCTTTCTTCCTATCTGATTGAGAGAGGATTTTTTTCTTGTCCTTTTAGGTGTCCGAAGTCTTCTGCTAATGTTCAGCAGGTACTCTATGAGAATTGTTGCCTTTGTAGATGCATTCTTGATGTATTTGGAAAGAGAGATGAATTCTGTGTCTCCATATTACACTATCTTGACTCCTCCCCTGAATAGAATTTTTAAAACTTTATTTCCCTGTAAAACTTTTAAAGCACAAAACACTGAGCTCCACTCCCAGAAATTCTTATTATTTGACCTTGGGTGTGGGGTGTGCATAAGTTTTTTAGCCTCTTTCTAGCTGGTTCCCACATGAGGCAAAGGTTGAAAATCACTACAACTGGTTCATTCTTGAAGGGTCTCATGCAGGAATTAAGAAGTTCTCAAGTCTTTCATATTGCTTTGTATCAACATCAATTATACTTTTTAGGTTACCTGCTCTTAGAACTGTTACATTATTTTTATTCTGTAGTCTATTACACCTATTGAAAAAATTTTACCCTTTCATCTCCCTATAACTATTATCTTACAGGAGCAATACGTGACAAATAATTTGAATTTTCAGAGGAAAATATGAGGTTTACTATTGTAAGGTACATGAACAATTGCTGAACCAATGATCCAAAAGGTCCTGGTTTAGCCACATGGCTCCAGGAGACCATGTTCCACCTAAAGAACCCAAGTACCGGGGTGTATTGTTGCATCACCACATGATTAAATCTTTTCTGTGCAGACAAGTGGTAATTTCCTCACTTAGGGAGAATCGCCAAATCATGGCTTCTCCTGCCAATTCATCAATCCCTTTGGACTTGGTCCTGACAGTCTTCCAGAAATGCCTTGCCCCTTAATTTCTAATATTTCCATAAGTGATCATTTAAACTTCTGATCACCACCCTGATATGTTTAATTATTTTCATCATTCCCTCTACCACTTTGAAGAAGGATAATTTTTTTCTCTCTTCTTGAAGGTGAATAAAAAGAGGCACAGATGATTCAGGAGTCATTTGGTGCTATTTAATAGTCAGCAGCAGAGCCAAGGACTTAAGATTCTACATTTTCTAGCTTCTGGTGTAATACACTATAGACCAGATCATTTCTGCCTCTCTCTAGTAATAGAACACTCAAATAAGACATCTGTTTAATATTGTATGTGACAAAATTTCATATAAATACTCTCTGGCTTACTAGGAACATTTTTAATACTAACATATTTCATGATATAATGTGAAAGAAATACAGTGAAATGTATATTTTTATGATAGAAATTTTCAATTTTTTTTATGATTTTTACTGGAGATAATGAATAGACAGAATATGTTGCCTGTAAAGCATGGAGAACACAGTCTATTCTGAACATAAGAAAATCACAGTAGAAGTTTATTAACTCCTTTTAAAACTACTATTCTGTGAAGCTGGGAGAAATATATATATATATATATATATACATGCCTAATTTGCTTTTTTGTTTTGTTTTGTTTTTTGTGGTACATGGCCTCTCACTGTTGTGGTCTCTCCCGTTGCGGAGCAACAGGCTCTGGACTCACAGGCTCAGTGGCCACGGCTCACGGGCGCAGCTGCTCCGTGGCATGTGGGATCTTCCCGGACTGGGGCACCAACCCATGTCCCCTGCATCAGCAGGCGGACTCTCAACCACTGCGCCACCAGGGAAGCCCCTAATTTGCTATTTTGAAAGGCAGTCTTAACTACTTTTCAGAGCCAAGAGACTGAAAGTTAAGGAGAAAAACTTCTGCTTGTTAAGAAGAACCTCGTGGAATTCCTATTCATTGGTATTGCATTCTAGAGCCCATTGTAGGTCCTACACAATATTATCCATTGACTTAGACTTCCAATGGGCAGCACATTCTGAGAGAGCAAAAGTGACCAATATCATCTACACATACTCTGTGTGAAGAAATGATTTGAGGTGTTCTGATTCCTTCCACTTTTCCTCAACAATGAACCTCTCAACAAAAGATCCAATTGACTAAATGGAGATTATTGTACTGAACTGTCACTTGCTTTTAAGGCAAACGTATTGCATCAAAAAAAAAATCTCTTATTTTTGAAAACAAACTCAAGAATTGAACCTAGGGATGGCATGTTTCTTTTTTTTATATAGTTGGCTCTTCCTAACTCCTTCCCAGACTCTCTTAAGACCATGTGCAACACAATTATTTTATAAAAATAAAATCATATAAGAAAGGTATTCTGTCTTTACATATGCTTATAATGGCTCAGTCCTCTGGTGAAAGTGTACAGAAAAGGGCAAAAACTTTATTATTTTTTTTCTTAAGAAAAAAAAGAAACCCTTGGAAGAAGACACCTCTTTCTTTCTTTAATCCTCTGGGCAACTTTATCTTTTGGGAACAGCTGTTTTCCAGTTCCATGAGCCTTCATTTTTTCCCAAGGAGCTGGAAATCTGACCTCACTTGAGCAAAATAAAGTAGCTCAGAGCTGCAGCCACAGGAGTCATCTCCAAGACATCTGGACATACCAAAGGCAAGTGCTCTCTTCATTTCAGAATTCCCCCATCAGGGCCCATGTAAATCTTGGAGCTGCCACTGGCCATGGTTGCCATTTCTAGGAATGAATATCATGCAGAAGAGCTAGAGATGAGAAATGGAGAGAAAATATATGTCGACAAATATACACTCTACAAACACAATTCCATGGATATATTGAGTATTTTCTTGAGTCACCATACTTATTATTTTTTTTTTTTTTGCATTTCAGGTATAGAAAAGTAAATATGTATAACTAAGGGTTAAATCATGTTAGTATAGCGTTGATGTTATTAATATATTTGGAGGCAGTAACTACATATACTGGGATATACAATGAGCATTCTTTATAATTTCATTTCTTAGACTACAAAAATATCTGGGCATACAAGAGTACTTCCTTAAGTTGGTGCATGAATTCGATTTAATCAGAATGGTGTTTGGAGAACAAGAACTGGGTGAACTCTTCATTTCAATAAATAAAATTTTCATCTCATAAATTAGTATCAAAAAGAAAGAAAATATGGAGCAGTTTATATCTGGACATTGCTTTCATTTTAGCACATTGTGTAGATAGAATAGGCTCTAATAACAGGTCGTATAACATTAAGTTAGGTTTATCTGCATATCAATTTCACTTTAAAATAATTTAATAAATATTCCATGCCTATAGTGCACTTGCTGATTTGGTAAATTACTGGAGGTAGAACAAAAAGATAAAAGAGACCCTTGCTCCTAGTCTAATAGAGAAGACAGGCATTAATCAAATAATCATTTACTATTTGAGTATAAACTAGACTTCAAAAGCTTATAAGTTTAATTAATCCCTTTTATTTATTTTTGTTTTTATTTTCATTACTCTAGGAGGTGGATCAAGAAAGGTCTTGCTGCAATTTATGTCAGAGAGTATTCTGCCTATGTTTTCCTCTAAGAGTTCTATAGTATCCAGTCTTACATTTAGGTCTTTAATTCACTTTGAGTCTGTTTTGCTGTATGGTGTTAGAGAATGTTTTCAATTATTTGTTACATGTAAAGGTCCAGTTTTCCGAGCACCACTTATGGAAGAGACTGTCTTTTCTCCATTGTATATTCTTGCCTCCTTTGTTACGACAAAGATTAGGTGACCATAGGTGCATGGATTTATCTCTGGATTTTCTATCCTGTTCCATTGATCTGTATTTCTGTTTTTGTGCCAGTACAATACTATCTTGATTACTGTAGCTTTGTAGTATAGTCTGAAGTCAGGGAGCCTGATTCCTCCAGCTCCATTTTTCTTTCTCAACATTGCCTTGGCTAGTCGAGGTCTTTTGTGTTTCCATAAAAATTGTAAATTTTTTTGTTCTTATTCTCTGAAAAATGTTGTTGGTAATTTGATAGGGATTGCAATGAATCTGTAGATTGCTTTGGGTAGTATAGTCATTTTGACAATATTGATTCTCCCAGTATAAGAATTCTTCCAAGAACATGGTATATCTCTCCATCTGTTTGTCATCTTTGATTTTTTTCATCAGTATTATAGTTTTCTGAGTAAATGTTTTTTGCCTCCTTAGGTAAGTCTATTCCTAGGTATTTTATTCTTGGAAACCATCAATGAAATTAAAAGAAAACCCACAGAATGGGAGAAATATTTGCTAACAAAGAGACCAACAAGGGATTAATCTCCAAAATATACAAAAAAACTCATACAGCTCAATATCAAAAAAACAAATAACCCAATCAAAAAATGAGCAGAAGATCTAAATAGACATTTCTCCAAAGAAGACATACAGATGGCAAAGAGGCACATGAAAAAAGATGCTCAATGTCACTAATTATTAGAGAAATGCAAATCAAAAGCACAGTGAGGTATATCTTCATACTGGTTAGAATGACAAATTAAAAATAGAGCTACCATATGATCCAGCATTCCCACTCCTGGGCATATATCCAGAGAAAACCATAATTCGAAAGGATACATGCACCCCAATGTTCATTACAGCACTATATACAATAGCCAGGATATTGAAGCAACATAAATGTCCATTGATAGAGGAATGGATAAAGAAGATGTGGTACATATACACAGTGGAATATTACTCAGCCATAAAAAAGAATGAAATAATGCCATTTGCAGCTACATAGATTGTCATACTGAATGAAGTAAGTCAGATAGAGAAAGACAAATATGATATCACATATGTGGAATCTAAAGAAATGGTACAAATGAACTTATTTACAAAACAGAAGTTGAGTCACGGATGTAGAAAACAAACTTGTGGTTACCGGGGGATGGCAGGGGGAGGGATAAATTGGGAGATTGGGATTGACATATACACATTACTATGTATAGAATAGATAACTAATAAGAACATAGTGAATAGCACAGGGAACTCTATTCAGTATACTGTAATGACCTAAAGAGTGAATATATGTATAACTGACTGACTTTGCTGTACAGCAGAAACTAACACAACATTGTAAATCAACTATCCTCCAATTAAAAAAAATAATTAAAAAATAAGGAATAATAGACTGTGGTCCTGGAGGAGTTGCTGTGATTGCCTGTAGTATGAGTCTGGACATTAACTGGGAGATGGGAAAATGGCAGGGAAAGATCCTTGATATAATTCTTGGGAGTTTTTTTCTTTTCAAATATGAATCGCGGTTTTCCTTTTTCCGTTTAACTTTGCTCATACCATGGTGCTACATTATGTTCAACTATAAATCCCTGGCAGCAAAAATATAAAGCTATACATAAAGAAAAAGGACTCTGTTTTTTCTATATGCCATGGATGTAAGAGCTGGGTATTAGCATACTTCTTTTCACATACCAAGCCATTATTGTAAAGACAAAGACACCAGAAATTTGTATTTTGTTTTAATAGTAGCATAAAATCTATTTGCTGATCAACTGTGTGAAAATATTGAAAGAAGAAAGCAAAAGTATTAAAGATGGTACTGATATATGCACTATCAATAAGTGGTTTTTTTAATTTTCAAAATGAAATACAAAGAAGCTTACAAACTTGAGAAAATCAAACATCTTTGCATATATAGCAAACGCCTTTTCTTTCTTTTTGCTAAGTAATTTTGAAAATTATTTAGTCTATTTTCCTTGTTTGGAGGGGAGATTTGCAAGACTAACAATTATGATTTTTAACCAGACTTTTACAGATTTGGCAAAATTATACAAGAATCCAGGAATCCTAAATAGTATCTTTCCTATTAATGCATACTATCTCATAAATTAGAGTTATACAAAATTAAAAACCCATTTGATTTATTTGAATATACATGTCTGCAGATTAAAAAGTGCAAGTCTTTGAGTAATGATCAGAAAGACTGGTATGTTTTTAAAGAAGTTTAACCTTTGTTATTAATTTAGTGACTACTGATACTTCCAAATTTGCTGAAAGTGATTTTGGTTGGTTTATGCCCGTGTATAAAACATGATTTTATATCTAAGCCTAGAATATTGAAATTGAGTCAATTTCAGAAATAGTCAAGTTTGGGAAGAAAGACATAATTCTATTTCAGCTACATTTTCACCTATTATTATCCATCCCAAATATTCTACAGAGCCCCCCAACAGTACAGATTAATTGATTTTATGAAATACTTGCTTAATTGGGAGATGACAGTCACACTATGAATTACATAATTAATGTCAAATTTGTGATACACTCCTATAAAATATTTTTATTTGTGTGAATATCAATAACAGGTTTTCCTTCTATTTTTCATTTTGTTTCTCTGTGTTTTAAGTCTTTTGCCAACAGTTGATTTCTTTTCTCTCTCTCTCTTTTTTTTTTTGCGGTACGCGGGCCTCTCACTGTTGTGGCCTCTCCCGTTGCGGAGCGCAGGCTCCGGACGCGCAGGCTCAGCGGCCATGGCTCGTGGGCACAGCCGCTCTGCGGCATGTGGGATCTTCCCGGACTGGGCCACGAACCCGTGTCCCCTGCATCGGCAGGCAGACTCTCAACCACTGCGCCACCAGGGAAGCCCCTCTTTTCTCTTTTTTTTTTAATTTTGTTATCAAAACCAAATACAAAGAATTTTACTCTTTTCCAGAGAAAATTAGTTACCACACAAGATTATGAAAAACTTCTTTCCTGTTTGAGACAGATCTAATTTTTTTGCTTGTTTACTTAGGCCTTTCTGGGAGAAGCAGTATAGCATTGTGATAAGAACACAGGTGTCAGAATCCTACAGGCTTGTGTTCCCATCAGCTATGGGTATCACTGATCTTTTGTCCTAGCATGGAACATCCCTAGGGACCATGTCCATCATGCCTGATTGCCATGGAGCCATTTGCCCTCATGTGAAAGTTCCTAGCATGGTGACCGACATGTGCTTAATAAAGCAAGCTTCATTAAACATTCATAATAATCACTTCTGAACATCTTAGAACATTTCTACGAGCCTTTATGTTTTCAAGATATTTATTATATTAAAGAGTGAGAATTTATTTTATAAGATTATAAAAAGGACTATGTCATCCCCTAGCTTGAAATTTGACATTGGTTTTAAATAATGCATCAAAAATACCTTTATAATTGTTATCTATTAAAAAGCTTGTTTAGTTAAAAAGAGAGTAGTCAAATGACTTTGATAACAAGAAATGACACAAAAACTGTTCAGGTATAACTTGGCCCTTTTAATGATACTCCTGATGGTCTACATTTTTATATATTAATTTTTATACCTGTGAATCTTTAAAAATACACTTTCCCATTCATAGGGTGAGACAAAGTAATATGGAGCCATTCTGATGATTTTTACTATTTTAATTTACTTAAAATACAATTTTGACTCTTATCCTAAGTATCTCATAATGCATTATAAATAGACCTATTTATATACCATACACAAGTATAGCATTTTCAGGGTGGGTGGAAAAGAAATTAACTCTTTCTGGAATAAATATGCACTACTGCCCTGCAAGGGTGAATGGGATTCTGAGTTCTTGCCAGGGAGTAGATTAAACACTTGGAGACTCTTCACTTAATGATCTCATGCATCCTCATAATATTCCTTGTGAGACAGATGACAAGCTGTATTAGCCTCACTTGTAATACAAGAAAAATGAGGCCTGAAGTTGTTGTGAAATTTCAGCACATGGATTGAGATATGTGTTTCTAACACAGTACAGTTTATAGTATTATATCATTGTACATGTGTTATGATTAATTTGTGCATCTAGAATTACATTTGGGGTCACTTCAAATTGAATTTATATCCTTTTGCTCTGTGTTTTATATCTTTTTATATATCAATAAGCACCAAGTCCCCAAATCTTTTCCCAAGACTGGTATTTTTGCATTTGTCTGAGTATAGAGGCTTTCCTGTTTGCAGAAATGGCTACCTTAAAATCTCCCAGGAGACAGCCCAATCCTCATAGAAGATCAAATATTTTAGTCCTGAGAACTACTCAGCCTCCCTTTAAAACATCAATATTGTCAGGGGGCCATGGAACCATCATTTAAGTAGTTCTGTAAGTAGTGGTAGTACTATCATTTATAGACTGTTGTGCAAAGACATTTCTTTAGAGATCCAGAAACAAGGAAGACAAAGAATCTTGGCTACGGAAAGTTTGCTTATGTAGTTCTACTTAGCAAAGCATTGAAAAATGGAGAAAGAATGCTGCGATTAAGTGGGAAAAATATTAAACAGAAACAATTTCATTTTGAACTGCCATGCCATTTGCTTTCACATAATGATACAGTCCCTGTGGTCTTTTCATTCCTTTCTGAAGGTAAATGTTCTAGTGAAGCCTCTCTTTGATCATGGAGACATAATTTAAAATATTAGGCCTTACCAAATTTTAATTATAGTCTCATCTTTGCCATTTTTGAGAAAATAGGTCAGATAAACAATTTTATGAGTTTGATTTGCACATTTGCTATTACTTATTACAGTGGGCTATAAAATGGAATTTGGTATGACTTTGATGTTCTATGCATTCATACCTTTCTAAGAAGAAATATATTGAGCATTTTGGAATGGAGATTTCACAGAAGTACATAAAATTTACCTTGTTCAAATGGATAATTAGTTGCCTTTCCATTGTCTCCAGAGACCCCTATTAGTTTGAAGGATGTGGCAGTGTAATATTACCCAGTATGACATTTTCCTGCTTCTGGTCACATTCCTTAAGAGAGCTCTTCAGTTTCTGTAAAAGATATTCCCTTCAAAATCTAAGAAAATAAAAAGTGGCCATGAGAAGAATTAACAGTAGACTAGTGTCATAAACAGTAATGACTTTAGAAAAGAAGAACAAAATAGGTATACTTGTAACATGTATGTGAAATAATTAAACTGATGTGAAGTAATGCATAACAGTTACTACCTCTAGGAAGGGATAAAGAAAACATGAGGTGATGATTAGGGAGACCATTAACTTTTTTGCTACTATATTATTTTCTTAGAGTAAAACTAAAAGCCAAAACAAATAGTTAATAGCGGCTAATTCTAGAGTGTGGTAACACAATTGTGTGTTTTTACATTAACACTTTGTGCTTTCTGTATTTTATTAAATTTATTAAAAAGTAAATTTTAGAAATAATTTCTTGGAATGAAGTAGGAAATAAAGATGAAAAACATGATTTGAATTATGATTTTTAATCCTGGTTAGTACTTTTTCCATGACTATGAGAAACATCTTGATTCCTCGTGCCTCTGTTTCCTCATCCATTAAGTGGCAAAAATAAAGATCACTCAGCATTGCTGCAAGGAGTCAATGAAATAAATGTCTGAAAAGCATTTATCACTCTACCTGCCAATTGGTAAGTTCTCATTGAATTATTTATATTTTTGTTATAAGGCAGAGGTATTATTTTTTAACGTTTAGAAATTATCCATGTACTGATTGAACAATCTTGTTACAATGTATATTTCCATGAAGATATATGTCTAATAATTCTCAGGTGTATTTTATATTAAATTCAATGGACTTTCCATTTAAGTATGTGAGCATTTGTGCTTGCATGAGTATGTAATATAAATTGTGGGTAATTTAAGGCAGAATATGCAGAGATTATGTAGAAAATGAAAGATTCTTACTAAGAAAAAAATTATTAATTTGGGTCTTAAAGCATTTAAGGAGAAGATACAAATGTGCATTCATATAGGGCTAGAAGGTAACTTATGGAAAAAAATGGAGAAGTATGAAGAAAAGGACTCAAGTTATTTTATATTTATAATAATTTACTCCAAAGAATAAGTGTTCAAACTGGGTTGGAAACTTTGGAATTTATGTGTTTTTTTTCCCCCTAAATTATTTCTATTCACCTTGTTATGTTATATTCTTTACTTCTTGGTTTTAATCATTTATTCTTTAGAGGCTTGAGTCTCCTTTTTTCTATGATAAATTTCTAGAGAAAAGTGATAAGTGGTATAGTAGCAGACTCAAGACAATTCCATTCCTTCATTTATTTTTATTTATATTAAAAAATACCTGAAATAGAAAAAAAAAAAACTTCTTTCTCTGTTATAAAAAGCATTGAGTTGGTGCTCAGTGAATAATAAATCATCCTAATAAATGAGATGACTAGATTTCTTGCAGAGTTGTTGCATTCTGGTTTCAATATTGTTAGGGGATGTGTGTATCTTGTCTTATGTGTTACTGCAGCTAATTTAAGAAGGCCGCAGTATCTTCTACAGAAAAAAAAATATATATAGTGCTTTCAATAAATGTATGAATTCTGAGCAATATGTCACAAATATATCCTTCATAAACTTTTTTCTATATTTATAAATATGGCATCAATATACCTTATCCCTTTCTCCTTCTTAGGGAAATTTTTTTGGTCTTTTTGGTTGTTTACTTATTTTTCTTAGAGCCATCAATTTTGCATCAAGGCCTTGCTTTTCTTCTTTTTCTTCAATTCTATTATCAGTAGGAATAGTCTCTGTTCCAACTCTGTTTATGGTGTCATCTTGCAACCTTTTGATTCTTTCTAACCCATGTCACTCTCTGGTCTTTTTAAAGTTTCATTTCTGTAATAAGATCACTGCAGTATATTACAGCTGAATATAAAATGAAGGCAGAAGTAATGACACTGCCACATTGCTCTTCTTATGACATCAAAAAAATATATATCAAACATGTCTCAAATTACCCTACTCTGTCAGCTTGCCATTTAAAAAACTGTGAATAAGAAATGTATCGGGGGGACCTTGAAGATGGCGGAAGAGTAAGACGCGGAGATCACCTTCCTCCCCACAGATACACCAGAAATACATCTACACGTGGAACAACTCCTATAGAACACCTACTGAAGGCTGGCAGAAGACCTCAGACCTCCCAAAAGGCAAGAAACTCCCCACGTACCCGGGTAGGGCAAAAGAAAAAAAGAAAAAACAGAGACAAAAGAGTAGGGACGGCACCTGCACCAGTGGGAGGGAGCTGTGAAGGAGGAAAAGTTTCCACACACTAGGAAGCCCCTTCATGGGTGGAGACTGCGGGAGGCGGAGAGGGGAGCTTCAGAGCCGCGGAGGAGTGCACAGCAACAGGGGTGCGGAAGGCAAAGCGGGGAGATTGCCGCACAGAGGATCGGTGCCGACCAGCACTCACCAGCCCGAGAGGCTTGTCTGCTCACTCGCCGGGGCGGGCGGGACTGCGAGCTGAGGCTCGGGTTTAAGTCGGAGCGCAGGGAAGGGACTGGGGTTGGTGGCTTGAACATAGCTTGAAGGGGTTAGTGCACCACGGCTAGCGGGGAGGGAGTCCGGGGGAAAAGTATGCACCTGCCGAAGAGGCAAAAGACTTTTTCTTCCCTCTTTGTTTCCTGGTGCGTGAGGAGAGGGATTTAAGAGCGCTGCTTAAAGGAACTCCAGAGATGGGCGCGAGCCGTGGCTAAAAGCGCGAACCCCAGAGACGGGCGGGAGACGCTAAGGCTGCTGCTGCCGCCACCAAGGAGCCTCTGTGCGAGCACAGGTCACTATCCACACCCCTCTTCCGGGGAAACTGTGCAGCCCGCCACTGCCAGGTTCCCGGGATCCAGGGACAACTTCCCCGGGAGAACGCACGGCGGGCCTCAGGATGGTGCAACGTCACGCTGGCCTCTGCAGCCGCAGGCCCGCCCCACACGCATTGCCCCTCCCTGCCCCCTGGCCTGAGTGCGCCAGAGCCCCCGAATCAGCAGCTCCTTTAACCTCGTCCTGTCTGAGCAAAAAACAGACGCCCTCCAGCGACCTACACGCAGAGGCAGGGCCAAATCCAACGCTGAGCCCCTGTGAGCTGTGAGAACAAAGAAGAGAAAGGGAAATCTCTCCCAGCAGCCTCAGAAACAGCGGATTAAAGCTCCACAATCAACTTGATGTACCCTGCATCTGTGGAATACATGAATAGACAATGAGTCATCCCAAATTGAGGAGGTGGGCTTCGAGAGCAAGATCTATGATTTTTTTCCCCTTTTCCTCTTTTTGTGAATGTGTATGTATATGCTCTGTGTGAGATCTTGTCTGTATAGCTTTGCTTCCACCATTTGTCCTAGGGTTCTATCCGTCCATGTTTTTTTTTTCCCTTAGTAATTAATTTTAATAACTTTATTATACTTTACCTTCTTTCTTTCTTTCTTTCTTTCTTTCTTTCTTTCTTTCTTTCTTTCTTTCTTTCTTTCTTTCTTTCTTTCTTTCTTCCTT
>NW_020837960.1:3452400-3463394 GCF_003676395.1 Aethalodelphis obliquidens
TCTTTCTTTCTTTCTTTCTTTCCTTCACTCCTTTAGACAATGAATCATCCCAAATTGAGGAGGTGGTCTCTGAGAGCAAGATTTATGATTTTTCCCCCTTTACCTCTTTTTGTGAGGGTGTATGTGTATGCTTCTGTGTAAGATTTTGTCTGTATAGCTTTGCTTCCAACATTTGTCCTAAGGTACTATCCGTCCCTTTTTTTTTTTTTTTTTTAAATAATTATTTTTTACTTCAATAACTTTATTATACTTTATTTCACTGTATCTTCTTTCTTTCTGTCTTTTTTCCTTCCTTCCCTCCTTCCTTCCTTCCTCCCTCCCTCTCTCCCTCCTTTCTTTCCTTCTTGCCTTCTTTGCTTCTTTCTTTCTTTCTTTCCTTCTTTCTTTCTTTCTTTCTTTCTTTCTTTCTTTCTTTCTTTCTTCCTTTCTTCCTTCCATCCTTCCTTCCTTCCTTCCTTTCTTCCCTCCTTTCTTTCTTTCTTTCTTTCTTCATACTTCTACTAATTTTCTCTAATTTTTCTCCTTTTTATTCTGAGCCATGTGGATGAAAGGCTCTTGGTGCTCCAGCCAGGAGTCAGGGCTCTGCCTCTGAGGTGGGAGAGCCAACTTCAGGACACTGGTCAACAAGAGAACTGCCAGCTCCACATAATATCAAATGGCGAAAATGTCCCAGAGGTCTCCGTCTTAACACCAGCACCCAGCTTCACTCAACGATCAGCAAGCTACAGTGCTGGACAACCTATGCCAAACAACTAGCAAAACAGGAACACAACCCCACCCATTAGCAGAGAGGCTGCCTAAAATCATAATAAGGCCACAGACCCAAAACACACCACCAGACGTGAACCTGCCCACTAGAGAGACAAGATCCAGCCTCATCCACCACAACACAGGCACTAGTCTCCTCCACCAGGAAGCCTACACAACCCACTGAACCAACCTTAGCCACTGGAGACAGACATCAAAAACAGTGGGAACTATGAACCTGCAGCCTGCTAAAAGGAGACCCCAAACACACTAAGATAAGCAAAATGAGAAGACAGGAAAACACACAGCAGATAAAGGAGCAAGATAAAAATGCACCAGACTTAACAAATGAAGAGGAAATAGGCAGTCTACCTGAAAAAGAATTCAGAATAATGATAGTAAAGATGATCCAAAATCTTGGAAATAGAATGGACAAAATGTAAGAAACAGTTAAAAAGGACCTAGAAGAAATAAAGATGAAACAAGCAACGATGAACAACACAATAAATGAAATTAAAAGTACTCTAGATGGGATCAATAGCAGAATAACTGAGGCAGAAGAACGGATAAGTGACCTGGAAGATAAAATAGTGGAAATAACTACTGCAGAGCAGAATAAAGAAATAACAATGAAAAGAACTGAGGACAGTCTCAGAGACCTCTGGGACAACATTAAATGCACCAACATTCGAATTATAGGGGTTCCAGAAGAAGAAGTGAAAAACAAAGGGACTGAGAAAATATTTGAAGATATTATAGTTGAAAACTTCCCTAATATGGGAAACGAAATAGTTAATCAAGTCCAGGAAGCACAGAGCGTCCCATACAGGATAAATCCAAGGAGAAATACGCCAAGACACATATTAATCAAACTGTCAAAAATTAAATACAAAGAAAGCATATTAAAAGCAGCAAGGGAAAAACAACAAATAACACATAAGGGAATCCCCATAAGGTTAACAGCTGATCACTCAGCAGAAACCCTGCAAGCCAGAAGGGCGTGGCAGGACATACTGAAAGTGATGAAGGAGAAAAACCTGCAGCCAAGACTACTCTATCCAGCAAAGATCTCACTCAGATTTGATGGAGAAATTAAAACCTTTACAGACAAGCAAAAGCTGAAAGAGTTCAACACCACCAAACCAGCTTTACAACAAATGCTAAAGGAACTTCTCTAGACAAAAACACAAGAGTAGCAATAGACCTATAATAATGAACCCAAAGCAATTTAGAAAATGGGAATCGGAACATACATATCGATAATTACCTTAAATGTAAATGGACTAAATGCTCCCACCAAAAGACAGATTGGCTGAATGGATACAAAAACAAGAACCTTATATATGCTGTCTACAAGATATCCACTTCAGACCTAGAGACACATACAGACTGAAAGTAAGGGGATGGAAAAAGATATTCCATGCAAATGGAAACCAAAAGAAAGCTGGAGTAGCAATTCTCATATCAGACAAAATAGACTTTAAAATAAAGACTATTAGAAGAGACAAAGAAAGACACTACATAATGATCACGGGATCGATCCAAGAATATAAAACAATTGTAAATATTTATGCACCCAACATAGGAGCACCTCAATACATAAGGCAAATACTAACAGCCATAAAAGGGGAAATCGACAGTAACACATTCATAGCAGGGGACTTTAACACCCCACTTTCACCCATGGACAGATCATCAAAAATGAAAATAAATAAGGAAACACAAGCTTTAAATGATACATTAAACAAGATGGACTTAATTGATATTTATAGGACACTCCATTCAAAAACAACAGAATACGCATTTTTCTCAAGTGCTCATGGAACATTCTCCAGGATATATCATATCTTGTGTCACAAATCAAGCCTTGGTAAATTTAAGAAAATTGAAATTGTATCAAGTATCTTTTCCGACCACAACACCATGAGACTAATTATCAATTACAGGAAAAGATCTGTAAAAAATACAAACACATGGAGGCTAAACAATACACTACTTACTAATGAAGTGATCACTGAAGAAATCAAAGGGGAAATAAAGAAATACCTAGAAACAAATGACAATGGAGACACAACGACCCAAAACCTATGGGATGCAGCTAAAGCAATTCTGAGGGGGAAGTTTATAGCAACACAAGCCCACCTTAAGATGCAGGAAACATCTCAAATAAACAACCTAACCTTGCACCTCAAGTAATTAGAGAAAGAAGAACAAAAAACAAACAAACAAACAAACAAACAAAAAACTCAAAGCTAGTAGAAGGAAAGAAATCATAAAAATCAGATCAGAAATAAAAGAAATGAAGGAAACTATAGAAAAGATCAATAAAACTAAAAGCTGGTCCTTTGAGAAGATAAACAAAATAGATAAACCACTAGCCAGACTCATTAAGAGAAAAAGGGAGAAGACTCAAATCAATAGAATTAGAAATGAAAAAGGAGAAGTAACAACTGACACTGCAGAAATACAAAAGATCATGAGAGATTACTACAAGCAACACTATGCCAATAAAATGGACAATCTGGAAGAAATGGACAAATTCTTAGAAATGCACAACCTGCCAAGACTGAATCAGGAAGAAATAGAAAATATAAACAGACCAATCACAAGCACTGAAATTGAAACTGTGATTAAAAATCTTCCAACAAACAAAAGCCCAGGACCAGATGGCTTCACAGGCGAATTCTGTCAAACATTTAGAGAAGAGTTAACATCTATCCTTCTCAAACTCTTCGAAAATATAGCAGAAGGAGGAACACTCCCAAATTCCTTCTGTGAGGCCACCATCACCTTGATACCAAAACCAGACAAAGATGTCACAAAGGAAGAAAACTACAGGCCAATATCACTGATGAACATAGATGCAAAAATCCTCAACAAAATACTAGCAAACAGAATCCAACAGCACATTAAAAGGATCATACACCATGATCAAGTGGGGTTTATTCCAGGAATGCAAGGATTCTTCAATATGTGCAAATCTATCAATGTGATAAACCATATTAACAAATTGAAGGAGAAAAAACATATGATCATCTCAATAGATGCAGAGAAAGCTTTTGACAAAATTCAACACCAATTTATGATAAAAACCCTGCAGAAAGTAGGCATAGAGGGAACTTTCCTCAACATAATAAAGGCCATATATGACAAGCCCACAGCCAACGTCATCCTCAATAGTGAAAAACTGAAAGCATTTCCACTAAGATCAGGAACAAGACAAGTTTCCTCACTCTCACCACTCTTATTCAACATAGTTTTGGAAGTTTTAGCCACAGCAATCAGAGAAGAAAAGGAAATAAAAAGGAATCAAATTCAGAAAAGAAGTAAAGCTGTCACTGTTTGCAGATGACATGATACTATACATAGAGAATCCTAAAGATGCTACTAGAAAACTACTAGAGCTAATCAATGAATTTAGTAAAGTAGCAGGATACAAAATTAATGCACAGAAATCTCTGACATTCCTATATACTAATGATGAAAAATCTGAAAGTAAAATCAAGAAAACACTCCCATTTACCATTGCAACAAAAAGAATAAAATATCTAGGAATAAACCTACCTAAGGAGACAAAAGACCTGTATGCAGAAAATTAAAAGACACTGATGAAAGAAATTAAAGATGATACAACTAGATGGAGAGATATACCATGTTCTTGGATTGGAAGAATCAACATTGTGAAAATGACTCTACTACCCAAAGCAATCTATAGATTCAATGCAATCCCTATCAAACTATGACTGGCATTTTTCACAGAAGTAGAACAAAAAATTTTGCAATTTGTATGGAAACACAAAAGACCCTGAATAGCCAAAGCAATTTTGAGAATGAAAAACGGAGCTGGAGGAATCAGGGTCCCTGACTTCAGACTATACTACAAAGCTACAGTAATCAAGACAGTATGGTACTGGCACAAAAACAGAAAGATAGATCAATGGAACAGGATAGAAAGCCCAGAGATAAACCCACGCACATATGGACACCTTATCTTTGAGAAAAGTGGCAAGAATGTACAGTGGAGAAAGAACAGCCTCTTCAATAAGTGGTGCTGGGAAAACTGGACAGATACATGTAAAAATATGAGATTAGATCACTCCCTAACACCATACACAAAAATAAGCTCAAAATGGATTAAAGACCTAAATATAAGGCCAGAAACTATCAAAATATTAGTGGAAAACATAGGCAGAACACTCTGTGACATAAATCACAGCAAGATCCTTTCTGACCCACGTCTTAGAGAAATGGAAATAACAACAAAAATAAATAAATGAGACCTATTGAAACTTCAAAGCTTTTGCACAGCAAAGGAAACCATAAACAAGACCAAAAGACAGCCCTCAGAATGGGAGAAAATATTTGCAAATGAAGCAACTGACAAAGGATTAATCTCCAAAATTTACAATTTACAAAAATGCAGCTCAATAACAAAAAACAAACAACCCAAGGCAAAAATGGGCAGAAGACATAAATAGACATTTCTCCAGAGAAAATGTACAGACTTCCAACAAACATATGAAAGAATGCTCAACATCATTAATCATTAGAGAAATGCAAATCAAAACCACAATGAGATATCATCTCACACCAGTCAGAATGGCCATCATCAAAAAATCTAGAAACAATAAATGCTGGAGAGGGTGTGGAGAAAAGGGAACACTCTTGCACTGCTGGTGGGAATGTGAATTGGTTCAGCCACTATGGAGAACAGTATGGAGGTTCCTTAAAAAACTATAAATAGAACTATCATATGACCCAGCAATCCCACTACCGGGCATATACCCTGAGAAAACCAAAATTCAAAAAGAGTCATGTACCAAAATGTTCATTGCAGCTCTATTTACAATAGCCCGGAGATGGAAACAACCTAAGTGCCCATCATTTGATGAATGGATAAAGAAGATGTGGCACATATATACAGTGGAATATTACTCAGCCATAAAAAGAAACGAAATTGAGCTATTTGTAATGAGGTGGATAGACCTAGAGTCTGTCATACAAAGTGAAGCAAGTCAGAAAGAGAAAGACAAATACCGTATACTAACACATATATATGGAATTTAAGAAAAAAAATGTCATGAAGAACCTAGGGGTAAGACAGGAATAAAGACACAGACCTACTGGAGAACGGATTTGAGGATATGGGGAGGGGCAATGGTGAGCTGTGACAGGGCGAAAGAGAGTCATGGACATATATACACTAACAAACATAAGGTAGATAGCTAGTGGGAAGCAGCCGCATGGCACAGGGATATCGGCTCTGTGCTTTGTGACCGCCTGGAGGGGTGGGATAGGGAGGGTGGGAGGGAGGGAGACGCAAGAGGGAAGGGATGTGGGAACATATGTATATGTATAGCTGATTCACTTTGTTATAAAGCAGAAACTAACACCATTGTAAAGCAATTATACCCGAAAAGATGTTTAAAAAAAAAAAGAAATGTATCGATATTTTATTATTTCAGAATGTTCTGCTATGTCTTTGATTGTCAACCTTATCAAATTCAGCAATTTTTTAATAACAAATGTAAAATGAATTTTAAAAATCTCTGCAATAAAAATAATGGATAATAAAATCTACTTATACATGTAATTTTGTAAAATCAATACAATGCCCTAAATGTGTGAAAGAGAAATGAAAGGAAAGAAATGTATAATAAGACAGTACACATTTCAATATGCAAATACACAAATATGACCTCACTATAAGTTGAGATAAAAGAGTCAGTTCTGTGCACTGTATTTCTAACAGCTACAAATGCAGACAGATACAAACAAATTTGTAATGATTCAGATACCACAAGTGGTATTTGATTGGAGATGTCATCTTCTGAAATCATGAACAACTCTTGAAGGAGTTTCAAACCAAATGTGTATAGTCCTTTCTGGAATTACACAGTTTTTGCATTTCTTGAAAATTTAGCATATATAAAATTAATAGAACAAATATTGTGTGTTTATATGTACAATGGTTAGATTTCCGGTTCAGTTAATTATAAACAGTTTTAATCTAAGTAAATATTGTGTGACATTAAAATGTTGTGTGGGGTGTAGGAATATTCTTCATTGTGTAGGACTGTCTCACCCAGAGCATTCTCTACTGAGTGCCATTAGTGTCCCCTAATCATTGTGACAACAAAAATTTTACAAAATTACACAGTGCACCCTGGAACACATTGAAAAGTGATTCTCAAGGGAATACCTATGCTAAGGAACCATCAACATTGAAATTTCCTAATAGGTCTATAAGAAAATATTTATAGTTTCTATGGGTATCTGTAGAATGCTATCATAACACTATAATTCCACTAATTTCTTTTTCTTTCTACATTTTCCACTTAGTTGATTGGGTATATTCTGCACAATAAATAGAGACAACAATGGGAACAATAATATTCCCTTTCATAAAGTTTACTTAAGGACTTTTAAAAAAGCAATACTTTTTTTTTAGTAGCCTAAAAGATGCAAATTAGAATTTCAACTGTGCACTTTTTAAAAAATATGTATAGTTTCTTAAATCTTAGAAAACTACTTTTCTAAGTAATTTTCCCCTGTTTTACAGGTAGTGTCTTTTATAATATGCATAATTAAATGAGAGTTAAAAATATCCTCATATTCACTAGCATGAGCCATGAAGTATAAATGGTTGTACATTTTACTATCATTGTAAATATGACTTTTTGAAAGAACTTATGTTTCAACCAAGAGGGGATTTATAAATACAGATGGTCACATAGTGGCATAACCATCAAGGAAAGTGAAAGTTTGATAGTACTCCTCAGAACTATCTGAGTAGGCTGACAAAAGGCACAATCATGATGCAAACAGTTAATAAAATAATGGAGGGTGAAAAAGTGGAGGTAGTGTTCAGTGTTACTAATTGTTTAAGGATAGCTGAAAGTAAAAGGATTATAAGGAAGTAGATAATAATTTGTCAAGTAACCGTTTTGATTTGTGTAATTTTGTTTTTGCTGAAAGCTACCTATTTTTGTAAATTAGCATTCTCTGGAGATGTTAAAAATTGCAGTATTAGACTGATTGAGGACAAAAATAGGAAAGAAGATCTATAATTAACAATATTGCAAATTATATTTATTATATATATTAATATTTTATCTCTGGGAAGGTCAAGATTGAAAATCTAAGGTTGACTATTATTTTAATATTATGGATAAAACATTTTACTCAGTCTTCAAAAGAGGAAAGAATACATCAAAAGTCTTCCTTATACCAAGTTTTTTAAATGAAAATACATCTAATTTGTACAAACATAATTTCTCAGACAGCATGTCATTTTATCTCCTCATACCTATGCACAGAGGCAGAATGTTAATGTATTTAGACCTTTTGATTGGAGACTTAACATCTACACTGACATAAAACATTAATACTATCATCCAAGCATGAAAATTCCAAATTAACAGAAACCAATACTACTATTCAGGCAAAGTGGGAGTTACTATGAGAAATGGAAGCAATTCTATAAAACATGGGTTAGTAGGATATTAGGAATCTAGGTTTAATCTTTATTTTTCACACATGGTAAGACAAGGCATTAATCCACCTACTATCTCTGCTTTGAATTATATGTCTTATTTGTATGAATTTAATATTAATACCTGCTAATGATGCCAGGCTCTGGATTCAGACTCTTTGGCTTCAAATCTGGCTCTGCTGAATCACAAGTTCCTCCAAAATTCTGTGCTTCAGTTTCCTCATCTTTAAATGGGATAGTAATTGTGCTGCCCTCCAAGAGATGACGTCCCTGGCACATGAGAAGCAGTCAGTGAATATGAGAAATTTTGTTAAAAAGAAAAAATTTGATTGAAAAGCCCAAAATGATTAATGCTTATCTACAAGAATAAATGAAAAAGTACTTGTATAGGTAGAAACTACTATATATTAATGAATTAAAATTTTATCATTTAAAAATTAATAGTAAATATATAAATTAATTTTCTCTAAAATTGATGGACAATGTCATTTTGCTATATTTAAGCACTTTTTTCTGTTTTTATATATCAATTTCAGCAATTTTAGTCAGCAATTTTGTGATCATGTGCCTTCAATATCATATATATTATTTATATTCATTTTACACATTTGAAATTCACCCATTAGATTTTGTGTTTGCAATACTTTCTCTGTGTACTCTTAGAAAACTTATGAATAGCCTAAGTGCCTTTACTCTCAAAACTTTAGTTTGCAATGATGAAATCACTCTGAGCCAGGCATCTAGTCCACAGGAAGGGAAAGCACTAATGAAAATTAGCATTCCAAAAGAATCTTCTGCAGCTGTCATCATAAAAAGAAACTGATTAGTGGTTTGGACGGTGCTAACTCTGTAAATTATCAAACAAAATACTGCAGAAGCATCCACTTATGTATATGAAAATTACAATTTTAACATCACACTTAGAGCACATTAATCAACTTCATTCTTTGTTTTTACGGGTAATGAGGCTTTGCAGAAAGGTAAACAGGCAGCTAAATAAAGTTGCATTAGCAAACTAAATTAAATATATTCATTCTTAAAAAAACAAAGAAATGCGCTAAGAGGTGTTTCAATAAAGGAAGCATCCTCCTGGTCATATATTTCTATTTTTATTTCCTACTTCAACTTTCCCCCCTTCTGGCTTCTTAATTTTTTGTCTTCTGTGCATTTCAGTGTACCATAGTCAACCCTATTTGTAATGTTAAATATGACTTTTAGAAACTGATTAATATATTTTACCACCTTTTATTTGTTATGTAACAATATAACCTTAATTAAAATACACTGGTTTCCTAAAGCTACTCAGATTTTAGATATTTGTTGTAGGGTTGCATCAGTAACTATTTCCTGTGATGGAAATGGGATGATTTTTTTTCTAACTTTTCCTGTCTTATATGTAATAATTTGAATAAAGGAAAACTTCTCCCATGGGAGTAGTATTTCTAGGGAATGGAACTAACATTGAATATGAATAAGTTTCTGGTTCAGATAATCTATGTGAAAATGGATTAGGAAGATCAACAAACCAAACATTCCCATAATGAAAGATCATTATTTCTTTAAATATTTATTGAATACCTAATATACACTAGGTACTAGAGATTTAGCAGTGGAAAACATTTAAATGATTGACAAATTTTTTAATAAGTGACCCTTGCTTGTCTTGATTAATGATGGACAACCATGGAGAATTGAGAGTCCAGCAAGTACTAGGTGTCAGTGAACATGTTAGAGGATTTTATATCAAATATGGAAGAAATTTGTAATGTAATTTTTTTGTCTTGATAAACTTCTATATTATAGTGGATTACAGGGTGACACTTCAGCCTTTCTGTCTTATGTGTCAATTGCATGCATTCCAATATGACTATTGCTTGAGAGTCTCACTCTACTTTTTCTGGTTCATGTTTTCAAGTTTACCTCAGGCTTTCTAATTATAGTCTCTTAATTATCATTGTTACCTAAATAAATTCTTCAAGATCAAATTCCGTCAACTCTTCACTCTGATTTTCAAATATCTTCCCACCAGCACCACTTTAGAAAAGTTCAAGAACATCAAAAATTGACACATGTATTTGTATAAAACTATTCTTCTAGTGTTTTCATATGAGACAATGTTTATTGTCACATAAATTATTCAAGAATACATAAGAGACATAGTAAAATTAAGGTTAATGATTTTGGTAGTCCAGTTTGGAGAAATTGGATGGCATTGTGTTGGATAAAGAGAAATTATACTCAGTAGGGGAAAAATAATTTTAAGTTTTGCAGAAATATATTGGCAACTTTATGGGTGACCAGAGACATTTTAAATTGTGAGACATAAATTTCATATTCTTCATGCTTGATATTTTTAGTTTGATGTATAGAAAATTTTTGATATTAATCATACAAATTTTTTCCATTAACCATAGCCAAAATATTTCCATTTTCCTTTTGGGTCTTGGTGTTCCCAGACCCCAAAGGAACAAAAGAATGTTGGCAATGCTCATTTTATCCTTTTAGCCCATAGCGATTCTTAGGTGCAAAATTGTCATCAGCTTCATCAACTGGTTTGTAGATGCAGAGGCACAGAATTAAATAACACATATGCACTTGGATCTTTTACATCTTTTTGACTCATGTATTATATTTTCTTGAAAAGGTATATGCATATAGGGAACATAAAACAAATATCACTCACTGGTACTAACACCTGCCAATTTTTAATATTTTTTTTTTTTTTTTTTTTTTTTTTTTTTTTTTTTTTTTT
>NW_020837960.1:3463494-3845659 GCF_003676395.1 Aethalodelphis obliquidens
TTTTTTTTTTTTTTTTTTTTTTTTTTTTTGCGTTACGCAGGCCTCTCGCTGCTGTGACCTCTCCCGTTGTGGAGCACAGCCTCCAGACGCGCAGGCTCAGCGGCCATGGCTCACAGGGCCAGCCGCTCCGCGGCATGTGGGATCCTCCCAGACCGGGGCACGAACCCACGTCCCCTGCATCGGCAGGTGGACTCTCAACCACTGTGCCACCAGGGGAGCCCTAATATGTTTTTCTTCAAAGATCTTCTGTCTTTAAAATAATTTGAAAATACTTTTGTCTGTCACACCATTAATCAGTGATGATTTAGCTAGCAACTTTATATATTATAGACTGTATTCCAACTTGATTTTCTAAAATTATACCTTGTCAACATCAAAGTGAACAGACTATTTGGTGGTGTTTCCTTCCATGATCAACATTATACATGCATTTTCACACAGCAAAAAAAAGTGTTTTTTTCATATGTCATTTTCATTATGCAGTTCTACAAAAAATATATTTTTTCCTGCATACCTTTACTTAATAATTCCTTCATTGTATGTAATAGCAATTTTGTATTATATTTCTAGTGTTGAAAATTAATGTTGTTGCTCTAATTAGAATACAGTGACTTTAGAAATAGTGCTCCATGTAGCTATGAAGATATAGGAGACATTTAGTTAATGAAAAGACAGTGATATAGGTGTAGTGGTTCTCTCTGATTTGTTTTTCTTCCTTTACCAGCTAAGGAGTAAGAATTCTGAAAAATTGAAAATTAAATTTACCTTCATATAATTACTGAACATTCTTACAAGCCAATTATGGACCTAAATTGCAAATGCGGAGTTATTATTCTGTCTTCTGTGGAGAATTGTTTCCTGAAACTCTCTGAAGTGTTTTCACCTCTACTATGCTCATCCCTAGAAGTACACACCCACTCAAAGAAAATATGTTTTCCGTATTAAAGATATTTCAACTTAAATTCTGACATTTTTGAGTGAAACTTATAATGCAGGAGGAACTATTAATCTGTGGAATAACTTGAATCCATCATGCTTTAACATGCTTGTCTTATGTAGTCTTTTACAAACTTGCCATACTATTATCTTTTTTTATAATGTATATTCGAGCTTCTCAAGTATTTGCCTACTTGTTTGTTATGCTGTCTTATTTGTTTCTTGGCTTCAGCATGAAAGTTTCTATCAATCAATTTTGGTTAAGTTATGGCACAGTAGTACCCAAATCCTAAATCTCAGTAACCTTTGATCACAACTTTTTCATCAGACTTTTGTCCCTCCTGGACTGGATGGCTTCTGTTCCACATTATCTTCATTATTGGACTCAGGCTAAAGTCACATCCCGTATCTGGAACATTACAAATCTCAAGGAAAAAGGAAACAAGGGCATGATGAAATCATGTAATTGTTCTTAAAACTTTGGCTGAAATTTGTTCCCATCGCTTCTGCTCACAATTATTGGCCAAAGCAAGAAATTGTGAAGGTCTGATATTAATGGGTAATATATTTCCAAAGTGAAACGAAGTGGATAATTTGATCAGTAATGCAATTTACAGAGAAATTAAAAAGAAATAACAAAGAAAATATATCAAAAACATAATTGCCCAAGACCTACATGAGAGTAAGAACTTCTGAAAATTGTCTCCATTTTATTGAGATATATTTGACGTATAATATTGCATAAATTTAAAGTACACAATATAATGATTTGCTATATGTTTATATTGTGAAAAAATTAACACAATATGTTTAGTTAACACATATCACCTCACATAATTATGAAAATGTTTCTCTTTGTGTTGAAATCTTTTAAGATCTACTCTTAGCAACTTTCAAATATACAGAACAGTATTGTTAGCTATAGTTATCATGTATACATTACATCCCCAGAAATTATTTATCATATAACTGGAAGTTTGTACATCTTGATCATTTTCACCCGATTCCCCCAATCTCCAACCCACACCTTTGGCAACCACAAAATCTGATCTCTGTTTCTATGAGTTTGGTTTTATCAGATTCCACATATAAGTGGAATGATACAGTATTTGTCTTTGTCTGTCTGACTTATTCATTTACATAATGTCCTCAAAGTCCATTCATATTATCTCAGTGGCAGGATTTCCTTATTTTTATAGATAAATATTGTGTATATATATATATATATATATGTATGTATATATCTATATATATATGTATATATATAGAGATATATATATATATATTCACACACATATTTTCTTTATCCATTCATCAGTCATTGGATATTTTGTTGTTTCTGTGTCTTGGCTTGTATATATTGCTGTAATGAACACAGGAGTGCAGATATCTCTTTGAGATAGTGATTTTTTTTCCTTTGGATCTATACCCAAAAGTGAGATTGTTGGATCATATGGTAATTTTTTTCAGAAACCTCCATACTGTTTCCATACTGGCTGTACCAATTTACATTCCTACCAACAGTATATGAGGGTTCCCTTTTCTCTAAATTCTCACCAGCACTTTTTATCTCTTGTCTTTTTGATGATAGCCATTCTAGCAGATATGAGATGATATCTCACTGTGGTTTTCATTTGCATTTCACTAATGATTAGTGGTGTTGACCACCTTTACATGTACCTGTTAGCTATTTGAATATCCTCTTTGGAAAAACTATCTATTTGGGCCTTTGCCCATTTTTAAAATTGGGTTATTTGTTTTTTGCTACTGAGTTGTATACATTTCTTATATACGTTGGATATTAACCCCCTATCAGAATATGTTTTGCAACCAAATTCTCCCATTCCACAAGTAGATTGCCTTTTCATTTTGTTGATTGTTTCTTTTTCTCTGTAGAAGCTTTTTAGTTTGATGTAGTACCACTTGTTTACCTTTTATTTTGTTACTTGTGATTTAGGAGTCATAATTTTTTTTTAAAAGTTGCCAAAATCTAAGTCAAGAAGCTTTCATTATCACTACTTTTTCTTCTAGTTTTATGGCTTCAGTTCTTACATTTAAGTATTTAATCAATTTAAAATTAATTTTTGTGAATGGTGTAAAATAGGGGTCAAGTTTCATTCTATGCATGTGCATATTTAATTTTTCCAGCACCATGTATTGAATAGATTACCTTTTCTCCGTTGAGTATTCTTTGTTTTCTTTTCATATATTAGTTTACCATTTATGCATGAGTTTACTTCTGGGTTCTTCATACTGTCCCATTGGTCTATGTGTCTGTTTTAATACCAGTACCATACTGTTCTGATAACTATAACTTTGCAATATAGTTAATTTCTGCTGTACAACAATGTGGATCAGCTATATGTATACATATATCCCCATATCCCCTCCCTCTTGATCCTCCCTCCCACCCTCCCTATCCCACCCCTCTAGGTCATCACCAAGCATCGAGCTGATCTCCCTGTACTATGCAGCATCTTCCCACTAGCCATCTAGTTTACATTTGGTAGTGTATATATGTATATATGTCATTGCTGCTCTCAAAATTAAGTTATCTGTAATGAGGTGGATGGACCTAGAGTCTGTCATACAGAGTGAAGTAAGTCAGAAAGAGAAAAACAAATGCTGTATGCTAACGCATACGTTTGGAATATTAAAAAATGTTACTGTTGAACCTAGTGGCAAGGCAGGAATAAATTCTCAGATGTAGACAATGGACTTGAGGTCACGAGGGGGAAGGTGAAGCTGGGATGAAGTCTGGGCTTAATTTTTAGGAGGTTTTTGATTACTAATTAAATCTTGTTACTAATTGTTGGTCTATTCATATTTTTTATTTCCTCTTAATTCAGTCTTGGTAGGTTGTATGTTTCTAGGAATTTATCCATTTTCTTCTAGGTTGTCCAGTTTATTGTTGTATAGCTGTTCATAATAGTCTCATTATTCTTTGTATATGTGTGATATTAGTTGTTATGTCTCCTCTTTAATTTATAATTTTATTTATTTAAGTTCTCTCCCTTTTGTTTTTGGTTGGTCTAACTAAAGTTTTGTCCATTTCATTTATATTTACAAAGAACCAACTCTTAGTTTTGATAAACTTTTATATGGTTTTCCTGATCTCTAGTTTATTTACTTCTGCTCTAATCTTTATTATTGACTACCTTCTACTAACTTTGGGCTTAATTTGTTCTCCTTTTTATAGTTCCTTTAGGTATAACATTAGGTTTTTTATTTGGTACCTTTCTATTTTCTTGATGTTTACATTTATAGCTCTAAACTACTCTATTAGAACCCCTTTTTCTGCATCCCCTAAGTTTTGTATGTTTCGCTTCCATTTTATTTTGCTTCAAGATAACTTTTTCCCTTTTAATTTCTTCTTTGATTCATTGGTTTTTCAGGAGACTGTTGTTTAATTTCTGTGTGCTTGTGAATTTTCCAGGTTTTCTCCTAGAAAATGTTCCATGTGCACTTGAGAAGAATGTGTACTCTGCCACTGTTAGGTGCAATGTTCTGTATATGTCACTTAGGTTCAAATGACTTTAACTGTTGTTCAAAAGACATTCCTACTGGTCGAAATGACAAACAGAAAGCATGTTCATCCTGTTTTTGATTTAGATGTGACATTTAAATATTGATTTCCCTCAATCTAGTGACATATTGTTCTCTTTGATTAGTTATCCACAAAATGTTATTCTAGAACAAAACTAATATATTCCTATCACAACAACCAGCAATTGTGCTTTTTTGGTATTTACCCAAAGGAGTTGTAAGCTCATGGCCACACAAAAGCCTGCAAACAGGTATTTATAGCAACTCTGTTCATAATTACCCAAACTTGGAACCAACCAAAATGTCCTTAAGTAGGTGAATACATAAATAATCTGTGGTACCTCCAGACCATAAATATTATTCAATTCTAAAAAGAAATGAGCTGGGCTTCCCTGGTGGTGCAGTGGTTGAGAGTCCGCCTGCCAACTCTCAACCCTTGGGTTTGTGCCCCGGTCCGGGAAGATCCCACATGCCGTGGAGCGGCTGGGCCCGTGAGCCATGGCCATTGAGCCTGTTCATCCGGAGCCTGTGCTCCGCAATGGGAGAGGCCACAACAGTGAGAGGTCCACATACCACACACAAAAAAATAATAATAAATAAATAAAATAAAAAGAAATGAGCTATCAAGCCATGGAAAGACATGAACTAGACTTAAATGCATATTATAAATTGTTTGTTTTCATGGTGTTTCATAAGTCCTGTAGGCTTTCTTCACTCTTTTTCATTCTTTTTCCTTTTGACTCCTCTGACCAGATGATTTTAAATGTCTTTATTTCTCTGATTCTTTCTTCTACTTGGTTGAGTTGGCTGTTGAAATTCTCTGTTAAATTCTTCTGTTCAGTCATTGTACTCTTCAGCTCTAGGATTTCTGTTTGTTTTTTTGATAGTTTCTATTCATTGAACTTCTCATTTTGTTCATGCATTGTTTTCCTAATGTTGTTTAGTTTTCTGCCTGTGTGCTCTTGTAGTCCATTAAACTACTTTAAAAGGACTATTCTGAATGCTTTGTCAGATAGTTCATAGATCTCTATTTCTTTAGAAGCAGTTATTGGAACTGTATTATTTCTTCTGGTGAAGTCATGTTTACCTGATATTTTTGTGATCCATGATTCTTTGCATTGATATCTGCATATTTAAATAAGTGGTCTCCTCTTCCAGGTTCTACATGTTTGCTTTGACAGAGACAGTCCTTCACCTGTCAGATCAGCCTAGGGTTCTGGATGTGTTAGCTGATAACATCCTTGGGCATATAGAGCTTTCTTTCAGGGTCTATATTTGGGTGAGACCACTGCCTAACTGAAGTCATGGGGTGATGTTGCTGACTGGGTATAGTTGGATGGGACTGCTAGCTTGGCTCCCTTTCAAGTGTGGCTGTAGGATATGCTCCATAGTTATCTAGATTCCCTGGTCAGTTTTCCTAATCAGGTGAGACTAGATACCATACTCAGGAACAGGCAGAGCTATAAATTAGCTTCGCTTCCTGGGAGGAGATAAAGAAAATATATCCCAAGGCCAGCAAGCCTCATTGTTTAGAGACCTAAATTGGGCAGAATGGTGCACCAAATTCCCTGGCCAGATGGGACCATTGGCTTTGTTCTGAATATGGGCAAGTCTTTGACAGGGCTCACTAGTCAACTGCCACTCTATAGGAGCTGTAGGATGGGATATGCAGCTTTCCGTATGTTCTGGTTAGGCTTCTTGGTTTTTCAGGACTAGAAGTTTTATTCAACAGTGGGCAGGGGTACAAATTAGCTTCCCTGCCCTGGCAAGGCCTCAGAACAGGCCTCAAGGCTGGCAAGGCTCACTGATTGGGAAACAAATCAGGTGAAACTGCACACCAAGCTCCCTGGCCAGATGGGGCTATCAGTTTAGCTCTGCAGGTGGACATAGCCACTGGGCTGGCCCTCTGCTTGAGTACTGCTCGATGTTTAGTTTTTCTGGTGCTTTGTCCAGGTTTCCTAATTGGATAGGGTTGGAGACTGTACTCAGCAGCAAACAAAGCTATGAATTATCTTCCTTGGTTGGATGAGGTGGCAGAACAGACTCCCAGGCAGGCAAGGCTCATTATGGGGGGTCCTGAATGAGACAGAACTATGCATCAAGCTCCTTGCTAGTTTGGCTCTGCAGAGGGACACAGCCACTGGCCAGGTTCTCTATTCAGGTACTGCTGGGCTACACAGATTCCTGGGCTTTCTGGTCAGATTTCCTGGTTGGGTAGGGCTGGGGGCTGTACTCAGCAATAGGAGAGGCTATGAATTAGCTTCCCTGCCTAGGCAGAGTGGCAGAACAGTCTCCAAGACCTGCAAGGCTCATTGCTTAAGATTCTGAATCAGGCAGAAATGTGCTCAGAGTTCCTTGGCCAAATAGGGCCATCATCCTTATGCTATAGATGAATATCACTGCTAACCAGACTCATCACTTGAGTGCTACTGCATTATGTAGCTTCCCAGGAGCTCACACCAGGCTCCTGGTTGGGTGGAACTAGGGGCTGCACTCAGAAGTAGGCATAACTATAAATTAGTTTCCCTGCCCAGACTGGATAGAAAAAGATCAAAGGCCAGCAAGATTATTGTTTGTGGTTCTGAATGAGGCAGAACTGTGCCCCAAGTTCCCTGGCAGAATAGGGCCACAGTCTTGGCTCTGCAGATGTGCAAATCCACTGGTTGTGCCACTTGAGTACTCCTGCAAGTAGGAACTCAGTCTGCCAAGATGTAAGCACAGGTTGATCTAAACCTCACTCACCTTCTTTGTCACAACCTGATCTCCAGTGGTCAAGCCCCATATATTCGCCCTATAGTTCCTGTGAGGTGAGACACAGGTGCGAAGGCCCACAACACTGGGGAAGCTGGATGTCTACCTTGAGCTCTCTTTTGCCCACTGGAGAAACTGTAAGCACAGGAGTTTCTCTCTGTGTGGTGCTGTGCTAACCAGGGGGAGAGGCATTAGGGTCAGTATGCAGCCACCCCTCTACTCTTCTAATGCAGTCCTTCTCAGTCTCTGGTCCAGGGTGTACTTCAGATTCTGTGTTTTAGGATTTTTACAATGATGTCTATGCATAATTGATTGTTGGTCTTCTTGTGAGGGGGACTGAAGTTGGGAATGACCCGTATCACTGTCTTGCTGATGTCACTCCAAAAGTTTAGTGGGTTTGTGCAAATGTTAAATGCTCCTTCTGAGGTTCTCTTCCTTGACAGAGGCTAGTTCCATGGCTTCCTAGGGTTTTCAACAGTGAGTAGCATTATTGAGGTTAAGCAATTTGGGTTTGTGCTTTATTATCTCAATCTGATGAATATATCTGCTCTTAGCTAGAAAGAAATAGAGGACTTTATCTGTTCTTAGGATGGTTTCAGTGGGTGTCTTCATCATTTTTTTTTTTACAAGGTATAAAACATATGATAGTTCCTTCTTGGATAGCCTAAATCATTTATTCAATGTATCATAACTGATTCAAAACATAGTTGCTGCCAATTATTAACAACTTACATCATTGCATGTAAATCTTGTTCCAGTGGCACATTTTAAATTTCATGTCACACCACTAAGATAACTTTAACTCACAGTGCTCATCAAAATACAGACTTACCTTTTTGGACTAGGGATTCTTTTCACTGCTCAAAAGTTGAAGTCAACTAAAGCAAGTCTCCTTATATCTTCCCTGATAAAATATGTCTCAGCAGGTGGTCTCCCTTTGAACTACAAGGCACCTGCTTCAAGGGACTCCTCCATGTCTATTGATATTGGCTCCAGGGTTAAGCCTCAATGTAAGAAATGTTTGTTGTCATTGCCACTTATCTGATTTTAACTAATTAACTCAGCAGTATAGATGACTTTTTAAAGTTTAATATTATTGCAAAGCACCTTGAGATACCACAGCATGACAAGATGACATAAAAGTTAGTGTGTGTATACCTCCATCTCCTCTCAGAGTTAGGCACCCTGGTGGTTTAGACAAATGCGTTGGTTTTTCAAATGGAAACTAGATACTAAAAGTCATGGAGAGAAAAGAGACTGAATTCTAATTTGAGATTTCCAGTCTGTTAGAAACATAAAGAAATGGGGAAATCATTTATAATTCTTATGGATCCTTGCAATCAGATAGAAACTACTGAGATGTGGAATAAATTCCTGAGATAAGCATTTAGTGATATTAATACATATCCATATCACCTATTTTTATATAAACTATGATGGACTATTTTTAGCTATCCTTTATATAGCATAAACATGTTAAACCTTCTTTCACATAAATTACTTTTAAATCTCATGCAACTGTTTTATTATTATTATCTCTGTGTCAAAAATAAATAGGATTCTAAAAATTAAATAAAATTATACAAATATATATAAATTAGAAAAAAAAAACAGTTTGAGCACTCAGACTCAGAGATCCCTTTAAATCATGTTGCTTATATGGGTTATTTTAACAACTAAAATTGTGTAATTTTTGTAACATGTGAATGGTCCTTGAAACAAATACTCTGTCAATAAATACTACACTATTCTATGTCTTGGTTGGAATATTTTGGGGGCAGCTTAAAACATAAATAATATTAAAGCAACTTTGTATTACATGTTATTATTTTTTACAAAAATAATTAGAATATATATGTAAGCACTAATAACATCTGGAATATTGGTAGAAATGGTACTTGTTTTGCATCATGGTATACTTAGTAGAGACATAAGATTTTAAATATGGGTATATGTTTATAGAACTTTGTTAAAACAAGATGTCCTGATGGATTATGGTAGTGTTTGGGGGAAGTATATTATAACTAATTATGTAACAAATCCTCTACTTCCTGTGTGTATATAAAATCATATGAAACAGGGCCAGTTTATTCACCTTTCCTATATCTAGGGATGGGAAATTTTTTTTAAAAAAAGATCAAGTATCTCAAGGGCAACTGGAATATGAAATACTTGATGATGGGGCATTTTAAGCCATTAACCTGTCAACTCATTTATTTGCTTATTAATTTACTTAACATACTCAACATGTGTTAAGAATGCCTACTATGTTAAGTGTGTTGGCATAGTTTTTTTTTTTTTTTTTTTTTTTTTGCGGTACACGAGCCTCTCGCTGCTGCGGCATCTCCCATTGCGGAGCACAGGCTCCAGACGCGCAGGCTCAGTGGCCACGGCTCACGGGCCCTGCCGCTCCGCGGCACGAACCCGCATCCCCTGCATCGGCAGGTGGACTCTCAACCACTGCGCCACCAGGGAAGCCCCAGCATAGGTTTTTTGATACAGAAAATCCTCTGTCTTAACAGAATTTAGAAAAGAAGGTGGTAAATATTAAATATCAAATGAATTTATCAATAAATACATATCACAAGATCTAGAGAAAAATAAACAATAAGCAAGCAAGAAGATCTAAAGAAGAACACATGAAAAACGTGGTTTAATAAAAAATAATGTGTGGTGGTTGCTCAGGGTGGCCACAGATATCTGTGCCAATGACGTGGTACTTAATATGATCTCTAAAGATTGAGAAGAGCCAGCCAAATGAAGACAAAGATTGAAGAGCAGAGAAAATAACTGCAGCAAAATTCTAAGCATGAAAGAGGTTGGCAAGTGTGAGAAACATAAAGTAAACATACAGTGAGTAAAGGAGAGATTAGTACAAGGTGAATCTGTGGCTATAACTAGGAAATCAGATTGAGTACAGAATTCTAGACAATGGAAAGCATTTGGGATTTGACTGTATGTTTGTTGAAAAGACAATGAAGGGAAATTAAGAAGAGCTTTATAAATGAATGAGTAAACAAATAAACCAACCAAACAACCAACCAAACAACCAACTTCTGCTATTGATAAAGAATGAATATTGTCTTACAAGAACAGAAGTGGGCCAGTCAAGAAGTAAAGTATAAGTATGGAAACCAGATAAAAGATTATTATAACAGTCCTGATAGCTTGTAGCTTGGATGAGGATGGTGGGTGTTTAAATACACAAAAGTGAAGAGATTTTATACTGGTTTATTATCTTCAGGAAATTCAAAATCTGGAAGAAGAAAGCCACAATCATTTTTTCTAACCTGTGTAATTTAAATTTGAAAATTTGTAAAGGCTTCAGAATGTAAGGAGCAACCAGACACAGGAGGAATTAATGAACTTCAAGAAAAACTGTAATTACAGTTTGGGATAGAGCATAATGTAAAAAAGAAAATAATAGGACATAAAAAATAGTTATAAGAAAATACGCAAATCAGTGCAACATATAAAGTCACTCTGAGAAAATGGAATGGATTAGGGACAGTATAAATGGAAATATTTTCTTAGTTTGTGGCTGGAGTTGTAAATACCAAAACATAAAGTTTTAATTTTGATATTGAAGAAGAATAGAGCCCAGAGTACCCAAAACTCTGGGGCAGGAAGGAACATGTAGGTAAAATGAAGACAGAAGCTATGGTAGAACAGATGTAAAAACCAAGAGACTATTGAGCTAGTTAAAAGGCAGTCTCTAGTTGGTATTTAAACCGGCTGGAGAGTAGTTTAAGAGAAAGAGGGATGAGTGTAGTTGTTTAAATGGAAATTTTAAACAAGGTACACAAGCTGAAAGTGAGTATAACAGAAAAATGTCTAAGATAACATTTTAAAGACTATTTTGTTAGAGCAGTTTGATTCACAGAAAAGTTAAAGGGAAGATACAGAGATCGCCCATGTGCCCCATGGCCCACACATGCATCACCTTTCTATTACCAATAGCTCCTACCAGAGGTGGTATACTTGGTAAAATTGATCTACCTGCACTGAAAAATTATAAGTTCTCAAAGTTCATAGGTTACATTAGAGTTCATTATCGGTGCTATACATTCTATGTTTTGGTTAAATGTATAAAGACATGTGTCCGTCATTATAGTATCATACAGAATATTTTCACTACCCTAAAGTTCTTCCATGTTCTACCTATTCATTCCTGGCCCCAACCCCTGGCTACTACCAACCTTTTTCATGATCTCCATAGATTTGTCTTTTCCAGGATGACATTTAGTTTTAAATAATATGCTATGCAGCCTTTCCATATTGCCTTCTTTTATTTAGTAATAAGTATTTAACTTTCTTTCATGTCCTTCTATGGCTTCATAGCTCACTTCTTTTCATTTTTTACTTTTCTATTTTCATTTTTTTAACATATTTATGGAAGTATAATTGCTTTACAATAGTGTGTTAGTTTCTACTTTAAAACAAAGTGAATCAGCTATACATATAGATATATACCCATATCTCCTCCCTTTTGCATCTCCCTCCCATGCTCCATATCCTACTCTTCTAGGTGGTCACAGAGCACTGAGCTGATCTCCCTGTGCTATGCGGCTGCTTCCCACTAGCTACCATTTTACATTTGATAGTATATATAAGTCCATGCCACTCTCTCACTTTGTCCCAGCTCACACTTCCCCCTCCCCATGTCCTCAAGTCCATTATCTACATCTGTGTCTTTATTCCTGTCTTGCTTTTAGGTTCTTCAGAAACTTTTTTTTTTAAGATTACATATATATGTGTTAGTATACAGTTTTTGTTTTTCTCCTTCTGACTTATTTCACTCTGTATGACAGACTCTAGGTCTATTCATCTCACTACAAATAACTCAATTTCATTTCTTTTTATGGCTGAATAATATTCCACTGTATATATGTGCCACACATTGTTTATCCATTCATCTGTCTATGGACACTTAGGTTGTTTCTATGTCCTGACTATGGTAAATAGTGCTGCAATGAACATTGTGGTACATGATGCTTTTTTGAATTATGGTTTTCTCAGGGTAGATGCCCAGTAGTGGGATTGCTGGGCCATATGGTAGTACTAGGTTTAGATTTTTAAAGAACCTCCATAGTGTTCTCCATAGTGGTTGTATCAATTTACATTCCCACCAACAATGCAAGAGGGTTCCCTTTTCTCCAACCCTTTCCAGCATTTATTGTTTGTAGATATTTTGATGATGGTCATTTTGACCAGTGTGAGGTAAGACCTCATGGTAGTTTTGATTTGTATTTCTCTAAAGATTAGTGATGTTGAGCATCTTTTCATGTGTTTGCTGGCAATCTGTATATCTTCTTTGGAGAAATGTCTATTTAGGTCTTCTGCTCATTTTTGGATTGAGTTTTTTCTTTTTCTTTTTTTTTTTTAAGCTGCATAAGCTGCTTGTAAATTTGGAGGTTAATCCTTTGTCAGTTGCTTTATTTGCAAATATTTTCTCCCATTCTGAGGGTTGTCTTTTCGTGTTGTTTATGGTTTCCTTTTCTGTGCAAAAGCTTTTTTTTTTTTTTTAAGTTTCACTTAATATAGAATTGAATTTTATTTATTTTTATTTTTGGCTGTGTTGGGTCTTTGTTTCTGTGCGAGGGCTCTCTCTAGTTGTGGCAAGTGGGGACCACTCTTCATCGCGGTGCGCAGGCTTCTCACTATTGCGGCCTCTCTTGTTATGGAGCACAGGCCCCAGACACACAGGCTCAGTAGTTGTGGCTCACAGGCGTAGCTGCTCCGTGGCATATGGGATCGTCCCAGACCAAAGCTCGAACCCGTGCCCCCTGCATTAGCAGGCAGATTCTCAACCACTGCACAACCAGGGAAGCCCTGTGCAAAAGCGTTTAATATTCATTAGGTCCCATTTGTTTATTTTTGTTTTATTTCCATTTCCCTAGGAGGTTGGTTAAAAAGGATCTTGCTATGATTTATGTCATAGAGTGTTCTGCCTATGTTTTCCTCTAAGTGTTTTATACTGTCTAACCATACATTTAGGTGTTTAATCCATTTTGAGTTTATTTTTTGTATGGCATCAGGAAGTTTTCTAATTTCATTCTTTTACATGTAACTGTCCAGTTTTCCCAGCACCGCTTATTGAAGAGGATGTCTTTTATCCAATGTATATTCTTGCTTCCTTTATCAAAGTTAAGGTGACCATATGTGCATGAGTTTGCCTCTGGGCTTTCTATCCTGTTCCATTGATCTATATTTCTATTTTTGTGCCAGTACCATACTGTCTTGGTTACTGTAGCTTTGTAGTATAGTCAGAAGTCTGGGAGCCTGATTCCTCCAGCTCCATTTTCTTTTTCAAGATTGTTTTGGCTATTCGGGGTCTTTTGTGTTTCTATACAAATTATAAAGTTTTCTTTCTAGTTCTGTGAAAAATGCCATTGGTAATTTGATAAGGATTACACTGAGTCTGTAGATTGCTTTGGGGAGTTTAGTCTTTTTAACAATGTTGATTCTTCCTATCCAAGAACATGGTATATCTCTTCATCTGTTTGTATTGTCTTTAATTTCTTTCATCAATGTCTTATAGTTTCCTGCATATAGGTCTTTTGTCTCCTTAGGTAGGTTTAATTCTAGGTATTTTATTCTTTTTGTTGCAATGGTAAATGGGAGTGTTTCCTTAATTTCTCTTTCAGATTTTTCATCATTAGTGTATAGGAATGCAAGAGATATCTGTGCATTAATTTTGTATCCTGCTACTTTACCAAATTCTTTGATTAGCTCTAGTAGTTTTCTCGTAGAATCTTCAGTATCCTCTGTGCATAGTATCATGTCATCTGCAAACAGTGACAGTTTTAATTCTTCTTTTCTGATTTGGATTCCTTTTATTTATTTTTCTTCCCTGACTGCTGTGGCTAAAACTTCCAAAACTATGTGGAATAATAGCAGTGAGAGTGGGCAACCTTGTCTTGTTCCTAAACTTAGAGGTGATGGTTTTAATTTTTCACCATTGAGAATGATGTTGGCTGTGGGTTTGTCATATATGGACTTTATTATGTTAAGGTAGTTTCCCTCTATACTTACTTTCTGGAGAGTTTTTATCATAAATGGGTGTTGAATTTTGTCAAAAGCTTTTTCTACATCTATTGAGATTATCATATGGATTTTATCCTTCAGTTTGTTAATATGATGTATCACACTGATTGATTTGCGTATATTAAAGAATCCCTGCCTACTGGGGCTAAACCCCACTTGATCATGGTGTTTGATCCTTTTAATGTGCTGCTGGTTTCTGTTTCCTAGTATTTTGTTGAGGATTTTTGTATCTATGTTCATCAGTGACATTGACCTGTAGTTTCCTTTTCTTGTGATCTCTTTGTCTGGTTTTGGTTATCAGGTGATGGTGACCTCATTGAGTGAGTTTAGGAGTGTTCCTCCCTCTGCTATAGTTTGGAAGATGTTGAGAGTGAGAGGTGTTAGCTCTTCTCTAAATGTTTGATAGAATTCACCTGGGAAGCCATCTTGTCCTGGGCTTTTGTTTGTTGGAAGATCTTTAAACAGAATTTCAATTTCAGTGATTGTGACTGGTCTGTTCATATTTTCTATTTTTTCCTGGTGCAGTCTTGGAAGGTTGTAACTTTCTGAGAATTTGTCCATTTCTTCCAGGTTGTCCATTTTTGTTGGCATATAGTTGCTTTTATGAATCTCTCAAGATCCTTTGTATTTATGCAGTATCAGTTGTTTCTTCTCCTTTTACATTTCTAATTGTGTTGATTTGAGTCATCTCCCTTTTCTTCTGGATAAGTCTGGCTAATGGTTTATCAATTTTATTTATCTTCTCAAACAACCAGCTTTTAGTTTTATTGATCTTTGCTACCATTTCCTTCATTTCTTTTTCATTTATTTCTAATTTGATTTTATGATTTCTTTCTTTCTGCTAACTTTGGGGATTTTGTTGTTGTTGTTCTTCTTTCTCTAATTGCTTTAGGTGTAAGGTTATGTGGTTTATTTGAGATGTTTCTTGTTTCCTGAGGTAGGATTGTATTGCTATAAAATTCCCTATTAGAACTGATTTTGCTGCATCCCATAGGTTTTGGATCATTGTGTTTTCATTGTCATTCATTTCCAGGCATTTTTTATTTCCTCTTTGATTTCTTCTGAGGTCACTTGGTTATTTAGTAGCATATTATTTAGTCGCCATGTGTTTGTACTTTTTACACTTTTTTCCTGTAATTGATACCTAGTCTCATAGCATTGTGGTCAGAAAAGATACTTGATAAAATTTCAATTTTTCTTAAATTTATTGAGGCTTGATTTGTGACCCAAAATATGATCTGTCCTGGAGAATATTACCTGAGCACCTGAGAAGACAGTGTATTCTGTTGTTTTTGGATAGATGTCCTATAAATATCAATTAAGTCCATCTTTTTTAATGTTTCATTTAAAGCTTGTGTTTCCTTATTTATTTTCATTTTGAATGATCTGTCAATTGGTGAAAGTTTGGTGTTAAATCCCCTACTATTATTTTGTTACTGTGTATTACCCCTTTTATAGCTGTTAGCATTTGCCTTATGTATTGAGGTACTCCTATGTTGTGTGCATAAATATTTACAATTGTTATATGTTCTTGGATTCATCCTTTGATCATTATGTAGTGTCCTTCCTTGTCTCTTGTAATAGTCTTTATTTTAAAGTCTATTTTGTCTTATATGAGGATTGCTAATCTAGCTTTCTTTTGATTTCCAATTTCATGGTGTATCTTTTTCCATCCCCTCACTTTCAGTCTATATGTGTCCCTAGGTCTGAAGTGGATCTCTTGTAGACTGCATATACACAGATGTTGTTTTTGTATCCATTCAGCCCATCTGTGTCTTTTGGTTGGAGCATTTCATCCATTTATATTTAAGGTATTTATCAATTTGTATGTTCCTATTACCATTTTCTTAATTGTTTCGGGGGTTTTTTTTGTAGGTCTTTTCCTTCTCTTATGTTTCCTGCCTAGTGAAGTTCCTTTAACTTTTGTTGTAAAGCTGGTTTGGTGGTGCTGAATTCTCTTAACTTTTGCTTTTCTGTAAAGGTTTTAATTTCTCTGTTGAATCTGAATGCAATCCTTGCTGGGTAGAGTAATCTTGGTTGTAGGTTTTTCCCTTTCACCATTTTAAATATGTCCTGCCACCCCCTTCTGGCTTGCAGATTTTCTGCTGAAAGATCTGCTGTTAACCTTATGGGGATTCCCTTGTATGTTATTTGTTACTTTTCCCTTGCTGCTTTTAATATTTTTTGTTTGTATTTAATATTTGATAGTTTGATTAATATGTGTCTTGGCATGTTTCTCCTTGTATTTATCCTATGTTGGACTCTTTGTGCTTCCTGGAATTGATTGACTATTTCCTTTCCCATGTTAAGGAAGTTTTCAACTATAATCTCTTCAAATATTTTCTTAGTCCCTTTCTTTTACCCTTCTTCTTCTAGGAACCCTATAATTCGAATGTTGGTACATTTAATGTAGTCTCAGAGGTCTCTGAGTCTGTTTTGAATTCTTTTCATTCCTTTTTCTCTACTCTGCTCTGTGGTAGTTATTTCCACTGTTTTGTCTTCCAGATCAGTGATCCATCCTTCTGCCTCAGTTATTCTGCTATTAATGTCTCTTTTTGTTTTACTTACTGTGTTTCGTGTTTCATTTTCACAGGCTGCATGTTCGTAGTTCTCATTGTTTTCAGTGTCTGACCCCAGTGAGTGAGTTTGGTTCAATGGCTTGTGTAGGCTTCCTGGTGGAGGGTACTGGTGCCTGTGTTCTGGTTAATGGGGCTGGATCTTGTCTTTCTGGTGGGCAGGGCTGCCTCTGGTCGTGTGTTTTGGAGTGTCTGTGAACTTCATATGATTTAAGCAGCCTCTCTGCTAATGGGTGGTTTTGTGTTCCTGTCTTGCTAGTTGTTTGGCATGGGTCATCCAGCACTGTAGCTTGCTGGCTGTTGGGTGGATCTGGGTCTTAGTGTTGAGATGCAGATCTCTGGGAGAGCTCTCGCCGATTGATATTATGTGTGGCTGGTAGTTCTCTGGTGGTCCAATGTCTTGAACATGGCTCTCCCACCTCAGTGGCTCAGGTCTGACACCAGGCAAGAGCACCAAGACCCTGTCAGCCCCAAGTCTCAGAAGAAAATGGAGAAAAAAAGAAAGATAAATAAATAAATAAATAAAAATTAAAAATAATAATAATAAAAATAAAAGAAGAGAGCAACCAAACCAATAAACAAATCCACAAATGATAGCAAGCGCTAAACACTAAACTAAGTTAAACATAAAAATCAGAAACAAATCAGTCCCTGATAGAACACCCCAAGTCTACAGTTGCTCCCAAAGTCCACCACCTCAATTTTGGGATGATTTGTTGTCTATTCATGTATTCCACAAATGCAGGGTACATCAAGTTGATTGTAGGGATTTAGTCTGCTGATCCTGAAGCTACATGGAGAAATTTCCCTTTCTCTTCTTTGTTCACACAGCTCCTGGGATTCAGCTTTGGTTTTGTCCCCACCTCTGAGTGTAGGTCACCCTCAGGCATCTCTTCCCACTCAGACAGGTCAGGGTTAAAGCAGCCGCTGATTAGGGAGCTCTTGTTCCTTCAGGCTGGGGGGTGGGGAGGAGGGTTATGGTTTTTATAATTGGAATGTAGGGGGAGCCTGTGACGGCAGAGGCTGACGTGTCATTACAACAGCCTGAGGCGTACCATTTGTTCTCCTGGGGAACTTGTCACTGGATCATGGGACCCTGGCAGTGGCATGCTGCATAGGCCCCAGGGTTGTGTGGATAGTGACCTGTGCTTGCACACAGGATTCTTGGTGGCTGCAGCAGCAGTGTTAGCATTTCATGCTTTTCTCTGGGGTCCGAGCTGATAGCTGCGGTCTGCGCCCATCTATGGAGCTTGTTTAGGTGGTGCTCTGCCTTCTGTGGGCAGACAGGGAAGAATCACCTCTCCTCTTGCACCCTGAAACAATGGTCTCTTGACTCTTAGGCAGTTCCAGACTTTTGCCAGGACTGCCTCCCGGCTAGCTGTGGTGCACTAGCCCCCTTCAAGCTGTGTTCATGCAGCCAACTCCAGTCCTCTCCCTGGGATCCGACCTCCAAAACCCGAGCCTCAACTCCCAGCCCCCACCTGCCCCGGCAGGTGAGCAGACAAGTCTCTCAGGCTGGTGAGTGCTGGTCTGCAGTGATCGTCTGTGTGGGAATCTCTCTGCTTTGCCCTCTGCACCCCTGTTGCTGCTCTGTCCTCTGTGACTCTGAAGCTTCCCTCCCCCATCCCCATCTCCACCAGTGAAGGGGCTTCCTAGTGTGTGGAAACTTTTCCTCCTTCACAGCTCCCTCCCACTGGTGCAGGTCCCATCCCTTTTCTTTTGTCTCTGTTTTTCCTTTTTTACTTTTGCCCTACCCAGTTACTTGGAGAGCTTCATCCCTTTTGGGAAGTCTGAGGTCTTCTGCCAGCATTCAGTAGGTGTTCTGTAGGAGTTGTTCCACATGTAGATGTGTTTTTGATGTATTTTTTGGGAGGAGGGTGATCTCCATGTCTTACTCCTCCGCCATCTTTAAGGTCCCCCCAACGTACTTATATTTTAATCTTATTCTTGCTTGGGTGAGAAATAGAAAATAATTAATTATTGGGTGAATAATAATATGAATTTTTATTTTGATAGGTAGCTCAGGTAATGGCACTTTATTATATTTACAAACTACTAACAATGATTTAAATTATTGCTGAGAACTTTTGCAGTGTATTAGCTCCTGTGAGAAAAAAAGCAAACCCTACTTTCTAGTAAATTCCCTAGTGGAGGTTCATATATAGTAAAAAAATGGTCTTCCAAACACTACTACAAAGTTATTTCCAGCCTTTCTCAGGAGGCAGACTATATGTCTAAACATTCACATTCTCTTCTCTTCCTTTTTTTCTCTACTATTTAAAATATATTTTCAGTATCATGTAGAGTTGCTTGGATCAGAATACATTCTCCTGATAGTTCAACCTCAACACTGAACCAAAATTCCTTCCAAGGTTTTTAATTTTATTTTATTGCAGTCAGCACACTTGACATGAGGTGTGCACTCTTAGAAGATTTGTAAGTGTAACATACAGTATTGTTAACAATAGGCACAATGTTGTACAGTAGATCTCTAAAACAGTGTATTCATCTTGAATAACAGAAACTTTATAGCTAATGATTAGCAACTCCCCTTTGTCCCTGCTTCCTGTCCCTTGGCAACCACCATTCTACTCTCTGCTTCTATGAGTTTGGATATTTTGGATACCTTGTTTAAGTGGAATCATGCACTATTCATACTTCCATGACTGGCTGATTTCACTTAGCATAACGTCAATGAGGTTTGTCCATGTTGTTGCATATTGCAACATTTCCTCCTTTTTAAAAGTGAATAGTGTCCCATTGTTTGAATATGCCACACTTTCTTTATTTATTCATCCATCTATGGGCATTTACTTTGCTTCCACATCTTGGCTATTGTAAATAGTGCTGCTACAAGATGAGAGTACCAATATCTTTTTCAGATCCTGACATCTATTCTTTTGGAAAAATATCCAGAAGTCGGATTGCTGGATCAAAAACAATTATAAAATTATGTGGAATCACAAAGAACTTTGGGTAGCCAAAGCAACCTTGAGAAAGAAGAACAAAGCTGAAGGCATCATGTTTTTTGATTTCAAAGCATATTAGAAAGCCACAGTAATTAAACCAGTATAGTATTTTTTTTAAATTAGGGTATAGTTGCTTTACAATGTTGTGTTAGTTTCTGCTGTACAACAAAGTGAATCAGCTATATGTATATATATATTCCCTCCCTCCCACTCCCCATCCCACCTATCTAGCTCACGACAAAGCACCAAACTGAGTTCCCTGTGTTATACAGCAAGTTCCTACTAGCTATCTATTTTACACATGGTAGTGTATGTATGTCAATCCCAATCTCCCAATTCATCCCACCACCCCTTCCCCCCACCATGTCCATACATCTATTCTCTACATCTGTGTCTCTATTCCTGCCCTGCAAATAGGTTCATCTGTACCATTTTTCCAGATTCCACATATATGTGTTACTATACAATATTTTTTTCTCTTTCTGACTTCACTCTGTATTACAGACTTTTGCACAGCAAAGAAAACCATAAATGAGGTGAAAAGACAACACTCAGAATGGGAAAACTATTTGCAAATGAAGCAACTGACAAGAGATTAATCTCCAAAATATACAAACAGCTCACACAGCTCAATATCAAAAAAAAAAAAAAAACAACCCAGTCAAAAATGGGTGGAAAAACTATATAGACATTTCTCCAAAGAAGACATACAGATGGCCAAGAGGCACACGAAAAGCTGCTCAACATCGCTAATTATTAGGGAAATGTAAATCAAAACTACAATGAGGTATCACCTCACACTGGTTAGAATGGGCACCTTCAGAAAATCTACAAACAACAGATGCTGGAGAGGGTATGGAGAAAAGGGAACCCTCTTGCACTGTTGGTGGGAATGTAAATTGATACAGCCACTATGGAGAATAGTATGGAGGTTCCTTAAAAAACTAAAAATAGAATTGCCATATGACCCAGCAATCCCACTACTGGGCATGCACCCAGAGAAAACCATAAATGTTCATTGCAGCACTATTTACAATAACCAGGTCATGGAGCAACCTAAATGTCCAGCGATAGATGAATGGATAAAGAAGATGTGGTACATATATACAATGAAATATTACTCAGCCTTAAAAAGGAACAAAACTGACTCATTTGTTGAGATGTGGACGGATCTAGAGACTGTCATACAGAGTGAAGTAAGTCAGAAAGAGAAAAACAAATAGTGTATATTAATGCATGTATGTGGAATCTAGAAAAATGGTACAGATGAACCAGTTTGCAAGGCAGAAATTGAGACACAGATGTAGAGAACAAACATATGGACACCAAGGGGGGAAAGAAATAGGGGGGGTGGGGAGGATGAATTTGGAGATTGAGATTGACATATATACACTAAAAGGTATAAAATAGATAACTATTAAGAACCTGCTGTATAAAATAAATAAATAAAATTTAAAAAAAAGAGAAGGCAAGGAATGGAATGAGAAAAGATATTTGTAACCTATATTCTGATAAGGGGTTAATATTCAAAGTATATAAGGAACTCTTATAACTCAATAGGGAAAAATAAGCAAATAATTCAATTAAAAAATGAGCAAGTGACATGAACAGACATCTTCAAAATCATTAGGCCTTTTAGAATAGCTATTATCAATAAGACAAGAGATAACGAGTGCTGGCAAGATATGTGGATAAAAGGGCATCTTTGTACATTGTTGGTGGGAATGTAAATTGGTACAGTCACAAAGGAAAACAATATGGATTTTCCTAAATAAGTCAAAAATCAAGCCACCATATATTCCAGCAATCCCACCTCTGGGTATATATCCAAAGAAATGAGATCACTACTCAAAGAGGTATCTGTGCCCCCATGTTCATTGCAGTATTATTCGCAATAGCCAAGACACGGGAACAACCCAAGTGTCCAATGATGGCAGAATGGATAAAGAAAGTGTATTTTATATTTGTAAAACCTTCAAACAACACAGGCGTTAGGGGCACTGACTCTCCCCAAGTTTAAAATCTGTGTATAACTTTATAGTCAGACCCCCGTATCCACTGTTCTGCATCTGCAGATTCAACCAACCACAGACCTTGTAGTAGTATTGTAGTATTTATTGAAAAAAAATCCACATAAAAGTGGACCTGTGGTGCAGTGGTTGAGAATCTCCCTGCTAATGCAGGGGACACGGGTTCGAGCCCTGGTCTGGGAGGATCCCACATGCCGCGGAGCAACTAGGCCCGTGAGCTACAACTACTGATCCTGGGCGTCTGGAGCCTGTGCTCCACAGCAGAGAGGCTGCGATAGTGAGAGGCCCGTGCACTGCTATGAAGAGTGGACCCCGCTTGCCACAATTAGAGAAAGCCCTCACATAGAAATGAAGACGCAACACAGCAAAAATAAATAAATTAATTAATAAACTCCTACCCCCAACACCTTCTTTAAAAAGAAAAGAAAAGAAAAAAACCAAAAAACAAAAAAAACGCATATGCCCTTTAAAAAAAAAAAAAAGTGGACCTGTGCAGTTCAAAACTGTGTTGTTCAAGTGTCAACTGTATATATAATTTTTATATACATAATATATATTAAATGTATAAAATAGAATATACATAGTAATATATAATATATAATGGGATATTTATTATTTAGCCATAAAAATAAGGTACTCCTGCATTTGTGACAACATGCATGAACCTTATAGACATTATTCTAAGTTAAATAAGTCAGAGACTATACTCTGAAATACTGTATGATCTCACTTTTACATGGAATCTACCTAAAGTCAAACTTACAGAAACAGAGAGCAGTTTAAATTTGCAGTTATAAGATGAATAATTTCTGGGGATGTATTGTATTATGTGGAGGCCATCGTTAACAATACTGTCTTGTATAGTTGATAGTTGCTAAGAGAGTAGATCTTAAAAATTCTCACCATAAATGCAAAAAATGTTAATTATGTGAAGTGATGGATATGTTAACTAACCTTATTGTGGCAATCATTTCAAAATATATACATGAACCACATATCACATTGTGCAGCTTAATCTTATACATGTTATGTGTTAATTATATCTCAATAAGGCTGGAAAAAATGGGCTAAGCACTTGAATAGATGTTTCTCCAAAGAAGAGATACAAATGGCAACAGGTATAAGAAAAGATGCTCAATGTCACTTATGATCAGAGAAACGCAAATCAAACTCAATGAGATATCACCTCACACATGTCTTGATGACTATTGTCAAAAAAGTGAAAGGCAATGAGGTTGGCAGTGATGTGGATAAAGGGGAACCTTGTACACTGTTGGTGGGAATGCATAATAAATTGGTGGTGCCACAATGGAAAGCAGTATGGAGGGTCCTCAAAACATTAAAAATAGAACCACCATATGATTCTTTTTTGGCTGCTGATAAATACATATTTTCTAATGTGTACTTGCTGACATTTTAATGATTATTAATTATTTTCTATAGTGGAAATTTTTTCAGTAAATTGGTCAGTTTAAAAGTGCTTTGGGTTAATAGACATATAGAATCATTAATTATTTATTATTTTAAACTCTAATTAACCATAGTCAGGACATAAAAAAATGATTTACTATTTTTAGACAGAGATCCTCTGCTATTATTGAATTATTCTGCACAAGAGTTTGTTATCAAGAATTTTGAGCCAAACCCTAACTTTTTAATGAGTCTTTGCAATAGTGTATCATTTCTAAAACAACAAGTCATTCACTGCTAATATAGCTTCTGGCTCCTCATATGGTATGCTTCCTTCTATAATTAAAAGTGTTATCATATGAAAACATCAACCAAGCTTAACTTTCATATATGTTTGCTAAAAAACAGGTATTGAAAAAAAAAATAAATTGTTTGCAAAGGGACTTTGATTTAATCAAAACCAATTTGAACAAGTAATAATGTAATAGTAATAAAACATATACTCATTGGATTTCCTATATATCTACATAAATATTACAAAATTGATGGTCAGGTCACAGTCAATTGGAGAGCATCAGGAAAATGTCGTATAATAACTAAAAGTAAAATTAAAACAGAAGTTTATTTGGCATGAAGGAACTAGAAGACCTTTCAAGTAAGGAGAAATAGCAAGCAACTCTTCAGAACTTTAAGAGTTCCAATTAAGAATACATTTGAGAAAGATGAGAAATTCATTAGTTTCCTGGAATATTCACAAGTTCTCACTCCTTTCTACAATGGAAATACATGTATTTCTCCCTATTATATGCATAAGAAAATGTAGAGATATTGACATGCTTGGTTCAGAATACTCCTTCATTTCACAAAAGATCTGAGAAAAGAATCTTTATTTCAATATTGTTGGAATACAATTATATTCAGAGTTTAATGTGCAACATGTTTCACATGGTCCATGGTTGCTTTTATTTTTTAATTTTTTTTTCCATGATTGCTTCTAAACAGCATTGTTTTTATGTTTGGATAAGGTCCTGAGATTGAGGCTGTTTCAGAATCTCACTAAAACCTTGCTTGACCCAGTTACCTCGGTCTTCCCCAGGTTGGCCTAGGTGACACTCTTTTATTTCCATAATATAATAAGAACGACGATATACTTCAGAATATTGTATGTAAATTATAATATCTGTCTCTGTGCCCATTGCCCCCTGTGTGAACTCTCACAGGTGTATTTGTTTATATCTGTATCCCAAGTGTTGACCTTAAGTGCTGAACTGTGTCTGGCATGAGTTATCCTTTCTCAAGAAGTAAAATAGTTTCATTCATCCATGCAAAAGCCTTTATTTTGTGACTATTAATGCCAGGGACTACTTAGGAGAATAACATAATTTACTTTTGACTTTTAATATTTAAGTATTTTTACTTTTGCTAATCTCTGATCCAGAAGTCAGAACACCCAAAGTAAAAATCAAACTTGGGCAAGTTAATTAATTATTGAGACTTAATTTTCCCACCTATAATATGAGGTAAGAATTCCTATGTCAAAGTGTTATTGTGAAGACTAAACCACTTAACATAAAAATAAATTGCAAAATGACAGTAATCAAACAAGTATCAGGGATTGTTACGGGCTGAAAATTTGTATCCCCCTCAAATTTATAATAAATGGTGAAGTCCTAATCCCACGATGTGGTGGTATTTGGAGTTGAGGCCTTTGGAGGTAATTAGGTGTAGATGAATTCACGAGGATGAAGTCACCATGATAGGCTAAGTGCCCTTATAAGAAGAGACCAGAAATCTAGCCCTTTCTTTCCACTCTCTGAGGACATAGCACGAAGACAGCCTTCTGCAAGCCAAGAAGAGCGCTCATCAGAAACCAAATCAGCCTGTACTCTGTTCTTGGACTTCCAGCCTCCAGAACTGTGAGAAATTAATGTCTACAGTTTAAGGCACCCAGTTTATGGTATTTTGTTACAGCAGCCAAAGACTGGTGCTGTTTATCTGGCATACTACTTGTGCACCTCTGTGATACCTTTTAACATTAAAAAGTGTTTATATTAAAGTAGCTGTTTAATTGCTTTAGTTTTATGTCTTTGCTTAGTCTTACAACACTGCTTTTATTGTTTTGGTTTTTAATCTTTACTACCAAGAAAGGACAGTCTTCTTACATATATCTGAAAAAATATCTACTTCTTAATATAGACAAAATTTACCATTTTAATCTCATTAAGTTGTTTTAAAAGGTGTCTTTCTTATAACATAAAGTAAATAGCAGCACATAGCGTTTACCTTGAGTGATTTTTCTTTAATATAAAGCTCAGATTTAGAAATATCCCATTACAGAATACACAGTGAAAAAAAAAAAAAAAGACTGATTGACAAGCAAAAACATGTATTTTATTCAGGAAAAAAAAATCTTCCAAAGACTCAATTTTTTTTTTCATTCTGTTGTTGTGGTTGCCTAGAAACCAGTACTAGGATCATGATTTAAGGGAGTGCAATCTTATGTCTCTTTTCCCCCTAATGCAGAAAGAAGACTGCACTGAATATCACTCAAAATTAACAACATCTCATTAGAACTTTGTGACACTTCCCTCTGGGTGGCCACACAGGCAGACCTGCTGCTGCTTGTCTTTAAAACTAAGGACATAGAAGCTTGTTAATTGGCCAGCAGCGGGTAGCCAATTTTCTTCCCCCTTCTAAACCTGAATTGACCCTCTTCTATCCTTTAGGCCCCCAGTCTCAGAAGTTTTGAGCACTGCAGACCTGGAAGTTATACCTTATTTTGTAGACTTTCTTTACGATCACAACCTTATGTGTTGAACTTTTGCAAATGATTTTTAAAACAGTGTCTTTAGTAACAAAGAAAAATGGTGAGGTCGATACACTGAAAGGTGTATATAATTTCATTTATCCTTTCCGATGTACCTGACTTCTTAACGAAGTAGAACTAAGGGTACACTGTTCAGAAAATTCAAGTCCAAATGTGCTATTTGTGAAGAGCTAAACATAATAACATTGATAACAATTCTATAGAGAATGCACTATCCAGATTCATGTGAAGGATATGTGATCTGCTATTTAGTTCTATTGTGTTCAAGTACTTTTTCTTCCCATTTCAGATGATACCGGAGATGAAATTTAACCAGGATTTAGCTCTCTCCCCAAGGAAAGAATGACTTGTATTTGAAATGATCTGAGGGTACTGAGGAACTAGAATGGTCCAACCCTGGTTTGCTAGTTACAAAGGTGTGTTTCAAGTCAAATGGGACTTGATAAAGCCATTTGACAAAGAGAGATTAGCATTAAGTCCAAATGTAAACAGCTTGGGCAAAGAGTAAGACTGAATGTGGGGACAGAGGGAAGCTGATTAGTAATTCAGATTTTCTCTTGGCTGAAAAGAGACTGATAACTAGAGTCCTAGCAATCTTCACCTTTTGTTGACCATCTGTACTGCGCGTTCCCCAGCAGAGAGCCAGCTCATTTGGGGATAGGAGAGCAGAAGGGCATAGCTTCTCATAGGAGAGAGAAATCAAAAGCCACGCTAAACGCCATCAATTAAAAGACATTAGTCCTGTAGGAGCTGCCCATTAAGAGTGTTGAGCATGCACAGATGCTGCCGTTGCGAGCATGACACCAGTAATTAGGTATCACAAGTAGGAGGACTTCACACACTATTTAGCAAAAACATTGCACTGTTTTTGCATAAACTTTTGCCATAACTTTAATTGCAGAGGGTTTCACCATTATGGGTCAAAAGAAATATCGCCATTTTATAACAGCCAGGATTATTGCTTTCTAATTAGGTTTAAGACAAATCACAAAATAGATGAGATTACAAAAGAGAATGGGAAAAACAAGAGTACTATGCTATTATAAGTACATTAGTTATGATAAATGTCTATACTTAGTCAAGAAAAATTAAAGCCCAATTTATTTTTATACATTTTCATGTTCTCTTGTCATTGCTAACTGATGGCTTGTCTTTTGAGTGCATCTGTAATGTTTTACAATAAATAAAACAGGACTTGAATCTGCATTTCAATTGCTGCAGTACATTTTCAGTAGTACTGTGACGTGTTCAAGGAATTTTCTTTTTCATTTAAGAAACTGTTCTTCCTTTTCTCATTCTTAGTATCTCCCTCTCATGTAGTATTCTTTTCATAAAATTCAAAGGAAAAGAGATTCTAATTGATACAGGATCTATGGAATCTATGGAAATGGGATATTGAGAAAATGTCTCCCGTGGACTAGCCTCACTTTTCTAACTGAGAAACATCATTCATACAAAAGACCCTTTTTTTTCCTTCCCTGATGTCTCAATAGAAGATAATAAAAGGGTAGAATCTTATTCCTATTCCTGAAACCAGGGCTCTATAAGTACAAATCTGAGGGTCTCAAACACCAGTGACATGCCACTGAAAACCTCTCAAGGGAACAGGGCGTGCAGCATGTAGATTAATAGAAAAGGCAGATTAAACAAATCATTCAGGCATCCCTGATGCTTCCTGCCTGCTCCCCACACATCTTCTTTGTAAGAGCTCTGTACATTACCCTCATTAGAACAATCTGTACAAGCCCCTATGTCACTTCAGAAGAACATCACAGTAAGGAAACAGGAGTCAGTGGCTAAAGCTTCAAGAGGACAATCAGGCAGTCCCCAGGACAGTGAGGAACCAGGAAAATAACAGCTTGTAAAGCTTGACAACTTCGAGTCAGATGCAGCTTCAGGACTCCTGTTGCTTAGCGTCTGCAACCTGCAATAAGAACATTGTTCTTATGGCATGGCCAGGGCCCTGCTGTCTTCATTTAGGATGCATAAAGCTGCCCAAGGTAGAGTTCCAGGGCGATTTAGAGAGTACAGTTCATATAGAAATAAGAACCAGACCTTTGGAAAGACTAAAAATAAAATAAAATAAAATATAAAATAAAATAAAATATAAAATAAAATAAAATACCTCAGAATCTGCAGCTGTATGTGCATATAGATGTGAGTGTATGTCTGTGTCTGTGTATTGGGACCCATTGATGAGCTGTGTGTAATCAATAATCTAGCAGCCTTGCACAGAGCTATTTAGCTACTAGTCCAGGAAAAGAAAAAGAAAGTGGACTGTACAGGCAAGAGATAAATATGGCCCATAATTTTATTTTTATTATCAGTTGTTTTCCTAAATAAAATTATTTTGTTTTTAAAAATTGTATTAAAATTTCATGTACTTTGAGTCCATTTTCAAAAATTAAGGTGTCAACTAAGATATTAAGCTTCATAAATTTTCTAATATATATATAGTGTATATGTAGTATATATATATATACATATATATAAACTTTTCTAATATATATAGTGTCTATATATAGTGTATATTATCTATTACGTAGATACATATAATCTTCAAAAACACTGAATGCATTCTACTAATTAGAGGTTCAATAAAAAAGATAACAAATGATATTCCAAGATTTCTTATTGCAAGTTATTAGCATAGAACTGAAATTGAAGTGGCAACCTAATTGCTTTGAATACAAACATCATATTATTTCATTGGCTTGGTATTTGCATAAGATGATTAGTCCTCTCACCAGTTGAAAGAAGCTATCAGCACTAAAGAAACAATTAAAGTATTTCTGATCCCATGAGGCACAAGCTAGTAAAACTACTCCCTCTTGGGAAGAAAATGCTTGTCCATATGAGGTAAATTATCTCTCCAAGGGAGCCAAATGATGATAATGATTTTCAGAGGCCAAGTAATAATTCAGAGATGAGTAAAATTTTTCCATGGCAAGTATGAGTTTAGGGTATTCATAGATTCCCCCAAGCCTTTCACATTAACAATATAGCAAGTGGTCCAATAATTTGATATTTCTAAACGGAAATGTATTTACCCAACATGTAGCTGGTTATTAAAGATATAGCAATATTGATGATATGAGTTTGCTGGCTCTGTAGGTGCGCACCACATAGAGGCTTGCTGACAGCATTTAAAACTTTAAAACATAATATATTAGGATATGAACTATTCAATATCATGTATACATACATACACACATTCTGATAATTGAGTAATTACACATATGTCACACACATCCATTCCCTCTCAAAGGTACAACTAAAAAAATCTCCCATCATTTAGTCAGAAGTGCTGCCACAAAATATTTTCTTTTGTTTTCTGTCATGGAGCTAACTACAGTGAATGCTGAGATGATAATAGAAGGATATTTGTTTCCAGTGTTTTCTCCAGCTTCTTTCTTAGGGGTTTTTATTATTGGATCAATCTCATTTTCAGGCCTTCCAAATACATTTACAGATCTCTATAGGGTTGATGGGCAATTATGCCTATGGGCAGTAGGTACCTCAAATGGTGGCAAGCAGTGAGTTTTCTCAGCTGGGACATTTAGTTCTCGTACAGTCAGTGAGAAAGAAAACATAGCTGAGTCTTCAATGAAAACTTAAGACACAGTCTTCCTTCAAAATTATACTTTGATTGAAGTGGAAAGGGTAAAGCCAAAACAGCTAAATATATGGGAGAGAAAATAGTCCATGTTCTCAAGTAAAGAAAAATATATCAATTTATCACAAACTGTATATTCTTCTAGTTTGACTTCCATTTTTTATAAAAGCAGAAAGAAATTTTAGACATCTTGCAAGGCAACTTGAGAAATTATTGTAAATTCATCTCAGGCACTGGTCCTGCATGTAAAATAAAGGAGAAAAAAAAAGGAGGGGAGAACTGGATTTAAATAAGTAGTAACCAGCAAAAGTTAAATTTTATATTAAAACTATAGAAGTGACACAACATCATTATGAATTATTAGAGTCTTTCTTTCTTACTAATTAATTTCTTTCTTCCTAGTTTATTCATACTTCATTATCTCCTTTTGCAGGTCCTTTGAATAAGGGGATTGAAAACTTAGAAAACTTACTTTCTCTACTGGCCAAATAGTTAAAACCATATAGCAGAAACTTCAATAAATTTTAGAGTATTGAAGAGATTCTGAAATTTCTCCTTAAATGTTCTCAGCAGAACCTCCTGTAATACCACTTTGTAGTTTCTTCCTGATTTACTATGCTATACTTCCACTAATTTGGGAAATATGAACTCATCATCACCTTCATCTTTTCTCATTCTTTCCAAATAGCATTTTCTTGTGATTCAAAAAATCCCTTAAATAGGTTAATAATAGTTCAAAATACTCCACAAATAACCTCTTTGCTGATAAAGTGACACAAATGATCATCCAGAAGAATAAACTTGTAGGAATCATCAGAAGAATTTTCTAAGAGTAACGAACATGGCATATATTACCAAATATTGATAGTATTGCAAAGTTCTGATAATTGAAAGAGTATGGTCTTGGTACTGTGACACAGATAATTATAAAATTAATGCAGAACAATTGAAGCATTTAAATTTAACAGAGACAATAGTGGTAACTTAATAAATGATGTAAATATGGTTGGTTAGCCATTTACAAAAGTAATTCAGCTGGTTTCTTTACCTCACTTTTTATGGGTTTAAAAATGCATGTGATTCAATGATATAGAGGTAAAATAAACACAAAAAACATAAAATTAGTAGAAAAAATACCACGAAAAACACGAAACATATCTAATATATTATTAAATGGGGAAAAAAAAGGAAGATGCAAGATGTATGTAACAGTGTGCTTTCATTACACTAATTTGTGTGAGTGTGTGTTTGTACACACGTTGGATATTTCTGAAAAGACCCACGATGGTGTAGATATGGTTGACAACACTGAGGGCCTCCCCCAAAAAAGTGGTAAAAGAAATACGTTTAGAGAAATGACTTGCTTTTTTCAGTACACTGATTTGAAATTATTGAAATTCTTACCCTTAATGTGTAGATTTTTAGAGTAAAAATTTAACACTAGTTAATACAAGAAAGTGTATTGTATGTCAAGATTTCTCCCATGAAATTTTCCTTTTGTGTATAAATTTTTCCAATCACTAGATGATCATAATGATACTAATATTCTCACTGCCTTTATTTATATGTATTGTACAAGTTTTAGTTCAGTGTATTCCTTGGAGACATATACAAAACTCAGAGAAAACTCTGCCAAATTTTAAACACCTTGATAAAATGAACTTTGGTTTTTGAACATGCAATGTGTAGAAACTAAAATGTGTCATTTTTCCTTAGACTTTCAAAAATGTTTACTCTTATCAAGCTTGCATGGAAGACTTGTGCATGTCTCCTCAAGCACCCAGATCGTTTCACTGACTACAAGGATATGCTTAATCTTAACCCTATTGTAATGGCATCCTTCCTATAAAAAGAGTGAAAAGAGAGTCAAGAATTCTTGTTGTAAAACCATCCTTTCCCAGCTCCACTTGCTCACTGGCAGGTTCAAATGATGTTGTTGGACATCACCTTCTTCCTTACTGAAAATGTCACCACCATTATCTTCCAAGAAACTATTTGGGCCCATTTATGTGTGTTTTTCCAATACCATCTAGCAAGTTTCCAATCCTCAACAGACACTGACGGAGTGTCCTACAATTTAACTCAACTCTGACACTATCGACCTGGAGATAGCATCAGTTCCCACAGGTTAAAAGCTCAGTCCCTCAAGACTGCACCCCCTCCCAACTTCAGATGCCAATTACAAGCACAGGTTGTCACCAGGTTCTGACCCAAGATGATATAGATGGGAAGAGGTTTCCATGACCCCTTCTTGGGTTCAATGAACTTGCTAGAGTAGGTCACAGAACTCAGAGACTCAATTATTTATGCTTACCAGTTTATTATAAAGGATACAGATGAACAGCCAGATAAAGACGTATATAGGGTGAGGTCTGGAAGGGTCCTGAGCACAGGAGCTTCTGTCCCCATGGAACTGGAGTTCATCACTCTTTTGCCATGTAGATGGATTTGCCAAGCTGAAAGCTCATCAAATTTTGTTATTCCAGAGATTTTTTTAATAAAGTTTGATCTTCAACTCCCTGCTTCCCCTTTCCAGTGGTTGGTGGGTGAGGCTGAAAGTTCCAACCTGTTAATCATTTGGTCTTTCTGTTGACCAGCTGCATCCTGAGTCCATCTAGGGGGTACCACCATAAGTCACCTCATTAGCATAAGCTCAAAAGTGTCTTTTTATGAATGGCAAAAGGTAAAACTCAGGAAATTCCAGGGGTTTGAAGAGTTTTGTGCCAGAAACCTGGGACAATGGCCAAATATATTTTTTATTTTATCACACTCATTTTCCAGGATTTTCAAATTGACTACCACAAGGAACTCTAAACTCTCAGTTATTCACATTCAGTTCTTCTCTTCTGTACACCTCTCCCATATACAAAAGTAAACTCCAAGTGGATTAAAGACCCAAATCTAAGACTGGAACCATGAAACTCCTAGAAGAAAACATAGGAAGAACACTCTTGGACATAACTTGCAGTAAAAATTTTTTGGATCTGTCTCCTAAAGCAAAGAAAATAAAAGCAAAAATAAACAAATGGGACCTAACTAAAATTTACAGCTTTTGCACAGCAAAGGAAACCATCTACAAAATGAATAGATTACATACTGAATGGGGTAAAATATTTCCAAATGATATGACCAATAATGGATTAACATCCAACATATATAAACAGCTTATACAAATCAATATCAATAAAACAAACAACCCAATTAAAAAATGGACATAAGACCTGAATAGACATGTTTCTAAAGAGGACATACAGATGGCCAATAAGCACATGAAAATATACTCAACATCACTAATTATCAGGGAAAGGTAAATGAAAAATCACAATGAAATATCACCTCACACCTGTCAGAATGACTATCATCAGAAAGAACACAAATAACAAATATTGGCGAGGATGTGGAGCAAAGGGTCCTTGTACACCGTTGGTGGGAATTTAAATTGGTGCAGCCAATTTACATCCTGGAGAACATTCCATGTGCACTTGAAAAGAATGTGTAAATGCTGTTTCTGGATTGAATATCCTGTAGATATCTTTAAGTCTAAATGGTTTATAGTGTCTTTTAAAGTCACTGTTGCCTTATTGATTTCCAGTCTGGATGATCTGTCCACTGATGTAAGCGGGATGTTAAAGTCCCTACTATTATTGTTTTATTCTCAGTGTCTCCCTTTATTCTATTATTGTTTTATATATTTAAGTGCTCCTGTATTGAGTTCATATATATTAATCCTCTTCCTGTATTTATCATTATATAATGCCCTTCTTGGTCTTTTGTTATAACCTTTGTTTTGAAGTCTATTTTTTCTGATATGAGTAGTGCTACATCTGCTTTCTTATCATTTCCATTTGCATGAAATATCTTTTTTCATCCCTCACTTTCAGACTGTGCATGTCTTTAGCTCTGAAGTGAGCCTCTTGTAGGCAGCATATTGAAGGGTCTTGTATTTTTTCCAATAGGCCACCTGATGTCTGTTGATCAGAGTATTTAGTCCATTGACATTTTAAGTAATTATTGATAGGTATGTACTTATTGCCACTTTATTGCTTGTTTTCCAGTTGTTTTTGTAGTTCTTCTCTGTTCATTTATTTCTTCTGTTCCTTCCCTTGTTGTTTGATGATTTTCTTTACTAGTATACTTGTTTTCCTTTCTTTTTAGTTTTTGTGTATCTATTGTAGCATTTTGATTTGCTGTTACCATGAAGTTCATATATTACTTGCTTTAAACTGGTAGTCATTTAAGTTCAAGCACATTCTACAAGATCTGTCTTTTTGTCCCTCTTGTCTAGATTTTGTTTTTGATGTCCTATTTTATATCTTCATGTTTATCCCTTAACTATTTATTGTAGTTATAGTTGCTTTTACAATTTTTTGTGTTTTAATTTTTATGCTGGCTTATATAATTAGTTGACCATCATATATATTTGCTTTACTTAGTTTGATTTTTTTCTTTTTCTATAGATTTTTACTTCTTTTCCACTTATAGAAGACCCTTTAACATTTATTTTAAGTAGGTTAAGTATTGATAAACTCTTTTAATTTTTGCCTGTATAGAAGTTCTTTATCCTTCCTTATATTCTAAATTATAATCTTGCTGGATGGAGTATCCTATGTTGCAGGTTTTTCCCTTTCAGCACTTTGAATGTATCATGCTACTCCCTTCTGGCCTGCAAAGTTTCTGCAAAGAAGTTAGCTGAAAACCTTATGGGGATTCCCTTGTATATGACTCTGTTTTTCTCCTGCTGACTTTAGAATTTTCTCTATCTTTAACTTTTGCTATTTTAATTATGGTATCTCTTGGTGTGGGTTGTTTGGGTTCATGTTGTTTGGGACTTTATGTGATTCCTATACCTGGATATCTGTTTCTTCTTCAGGTGTGGGATGTTTTTGGCCATAATTTCCTCAAATGTATTTTCAATGCCCTACTCACTCTCTTCTCCTTCTGAGACATCAACAATGAGAATGTTGATATACTTAATGTTACCCCAGAAATCTCCTAAACTGTTTTTCATTTTTTAAATTTGTTTTTCTGTCTGTTGTTCTGATTTCCATTATCTTCCAGATCACTTATGCTTTCTTCTGTATCATTTAGTCTGATATTCATTCCTTCTAGTGTGTGTTTTTTTTTTAAATCTCAGCTATTGGATTGTTCATTTTTAATTGAGTCTTTTTATATTTTCTAGTTCCGGGTTAAAATTTTCACTGTGTACCTCTAATCTTTTCCTTAATTCAGTTAACATTTTTATTACTAATGCTTTGAATTCTTCATCTGGTAAATTGTCTGTTTTATCATTTATTTTTTCAGGGGTTTTCTTTTGCTCTTTCAATTGAGAGGAATTCCTCTGCCTTTTCATTTTGCTTAACTTTCTCTGCCTCTATGAATTAGGTGAAAGAGTTACCTGTTGCAGTCTTGAAGGGGTGTGCTTATGTGGGAGCATCTCTATACAGACTGTGTGTATCCAATGCCTTTGGTTGGAGAACTGGATTTGATGTGGACACAAGTCACATCTTTCCTCAGGAAGTGCTGGCAGCTATCACATTGGTAAGGTCGGGGCTGGAGATGGAGGGGCTGGAGCTGGAGCCTGTTGTGAGGCAGACTTCTGCTCTGCTCAGTGGCCAACACCACCCTATCGGTGGTGGGGTGTGATCCCAAGTTGTTGGAGCAGAAGCTCTGAGGGCTGAGCCTGAGCTGACACTGTTCCCTTTAAGAGTGTGTTTCTCCCTCCCCACACTGGAACCCTTGCTGCAGAGTAGGGAAATGTTGAAGCAAGTGGGTCACCTGTAAGATTTCAGCTTATGTCAGCCTGCAGACAGAGGTTAATACTCTGCCTGGGCAGACACTCACAATTATTTCCCTTGCTCCACTCAGATGCAGCTCAATTGCAAGACCGCTTTGTCCCTTATAGCAGATCACTGCCCCCAGTCTCTGCTGCCACCATCTTGTTGTGGAGTCACGCTGCAGAGCAGGTGGGGCCCGCGTGGACTCTCTGTGTTTGTCGGGGGTGGGGTAAGCTGTGGTAGAGTAGCTACTGTCTGAGATTTGGGCTGCTTCTGATGTACTGCTTCAGTAAGGGCCAACAATGGCCACTGCTGCCCCATCCAGGCTCCATGCTGGGACCAGGTCTCCTCTGTGTCCCACAATTGAGTCTTATCCCTGGTTGTGGCCACTCCAGATCCAGTGCTGCACTGAGATGTGGAGTGAGAGGGGTCGGAACTTTCACTTGGCTAAGGCTGGGGTGTGCCAGAGGCAGTGGCAAGAAACACAGCAACTGGCAAACCCCAGAGTAGCCCTCTCCCCGCCCTCTTCAGGGGCAAGTCAGCACATGCACACTCTTCACAATCATAATCCAGGTTTCACACAGCCTTCCTGTTAGTCCCAGTGGTCCTCCAACCAACCAAAGAGGCTCATCCCCACTGTGTAGGACCCAGTCTATGGCTCTCATTGTTAACTCTCCAAGGTGGATGTCTGCACATTTATTCTCCTTTTTCCTCTGAGTCCCCTCCCAGAGGCACAGGTCCCAACTCAATCACTTTGTTTCCCCTTCTTAAAGGATTACATATGTATCTTTCTTACAGTCTTGTTTGTACAGGAGTCTTTCTGCCAGTTTCCAGTTATGTTTCAGTGATAATTGTTCCACATGGGGATGTATTTTTGAGGTATTTGTGGGGCGAAGGTAAGCTCTACATCCAATGACTCTGCCATCTTGATACTAACACTGAATCTTTTAAATTAATGTCAAACTATAGAACATAATTATTCACTCAATTAATAGATTTGTGTATCCCTTTTGAATATAAAGATCCCCAAAGATGCTGGAAATATGCCTCTGAAAGTCCACTGAGTCTATTAAAAAAAGGAAAAGTTCAATATATAAAAATTACTCTACATCAAATATGCAATATGTTCTAAAGACTGTTTTAATTGTTCTAGTTATTTAAAATTATTTTTCAACACAATTTTTAAAAATTATTTGCAAAGGGCTTCCCCTGGTGGCGCAGTGGTTGAGAGTCCGCCTGCCGATGCAGGGGACGCGGGTTCGTGCCCCGGTCCGGGAAGATCCCACATGCCGCGGAGCGGCTGGGCCCGTAGGCCATGGCCGCTGAGCCTGCACGTCCGGAGCCTGTGCTCCGCAACGGGAGAGGCCACAGCAGTGAGAGGCCCGCGTACCGCAAAAAAAAAAAAAAAAAAAAAAATTATTTGCAGAAAAAATATTATTTGCACTTTTTAATGAAACAGTTACACGTTATTTATTAGAATTTCTCGAATGACACCTCATTCACTGAAGAGTCAACTGTTCTGAGATTGTAACACATGTTATTTAATCATCTTTTTTTTAATTAATTTTGGTTTTATTAATCTCTTGTTCTTTCAAATGAATGTCCAAAATCCCATTTAAAGTAAGCTTTCAAATAATAATGTATTTGTCAAATATCTCAAGCAATTTGTAAAATTTATGTACAGATGACCCTTTTATATCCATAGAAGTTTATTAATTGTATAAACATAATAGCTGCATTTAGACAATGTGAGAAATCTGGCATTGGTTGTCTATTTTTAGCTAACACAATGACTTAATTAAATCACTCTACAGTCCATGCAATTGATTGACTTGATGTGGAACATAAATGGTTGAAAATAATGAATAGATAGGCTGAGTCCAAAATAAATATCGGGATGTATGTGTGAATGCATGTGCCTGTACAAGTGTGTGTCAAATGTGTGTCTGCATACATGTGTATAACCTGTATAAACACAATTATGCAAAACCTACTGGAAAATATATATGCACATGTAGTGATTTATCTCAAGATTCCACCCTATGATTAGTCATATATTCTCTTAGAGATTCATGATAGGATAAAAGATTGATATTTATTCCCTCTGCAATTTTTCAGAAATGTTATGCACTAATGTAAAGTGGCTTGTCACCTATCAGATGAGGTTTGAATGTCACCTCAATCTGTTCCTGACTGAAAGACAGTACTTAAAATCCCACTGTCAGTGATTCATTATTTGAGTTAACATTTTCCCCCTGTTAAAATAAGAACACCCCTTTGGAAGAGAAATATGCTCTACAGTATCCAGCTATTAATAAAATGGGTAAAAAGTATGTTGGATTTCTATATAATATCTCAGTATTACAAAAGGTCAGTTTATCAAAATTCTAAGCTTATAGCAAGTAATAATGGAAGGCAGTGTTTGTAGTTTTTGTAAGAGAGAGGCTAGAATGTCCGAACTGGTGGAAAATTGACATGAATGGGGCATGGCAGTAAGAAGGTAAGATTACCCGGAGGCATGTATAAGGGGACCAAGGGTCAGTGTTAGTGGGTGGCAGTCAGGTGTACAGTCCAGAGAGCTAGAAAGGAAGGTTAGAAAGGTGGAGGAGAGAATGCCAAAAGCCACTGTACCATATTTAATTATTTAGTCTAGTGCTATCTCTGCACGGCTGCATACCATGACACATATGGAAGTAGTAAACATAATTATTAATATTATTTATGTTCTGCTACTGTCCCTGAGAAATTGATAGATTTGCAAATGACTTCTAGCAGGAAAACGTAACCATTAGAAAAGCTAATTAAAATCTGGGATTTTTAGTTGGCTTGAAACCTTCACAGGTGTCAATCTTTCTTAATTAAGAATACAGTGAAAAAAATCCATATTACTCTAAGCCATTTTGTGCACTGTGAAATTGCTTTTTCTTCTCAAGAAAATGTGAAATCATTTCTTTTCCTTAATACACATTCCAGACATTTTAAATAGATATTTCCTTGAAGAGCTGCAAAATCCACAAAGGATTTCCTTGAAGTTTTTTTTCAGTTTTGTAAATAAGCAGACAAATAAAAAGGCAAATCTATATATGTATGTAAATGTGTGTTGTGAGAAAAAATGTTTGTAAAAATATAGATTTAATATTCATGCACATACAAATAGGAATCACCTATATGAATATATATTTGAAATATGCATGTTATATGTACACTAATTGTTTCCATTGAAATGTTATTTATTTTTGTTATTTTTCTAAGGAGCTAAGATTACTTTAAGAACATCTAATTAATCTTCAGTATTTCTTCAAGGTAAGTAATAAAGTACCATTAGTTCTATTTTTATTTATGTTAAGGAAAAAAAGAATTAAATACATAACAACAAAACAAGTTATTTATTGTCATTCAAAAAGGGACATTTTTATACAATGAACATACAAAGTTCATAAAATATATAATGTGATATATACATTTGTTACGTGTGTGTATATGTATATACATATTGACTGACTTTTAGTATCCAAATGCATCTACATTGTCAAATATAAATTTGTTGACAAGTTATTTCGAATTATTGAACATTAGAGATTAAACACTTATTTTCATAATATCACTCTTATTTTCTATTATTTATGTGACTGTCTCTCAGAATTTTCTTCAGAGCCAGAATCATGTTCTTTGCTTTTCATCACTTACTCTGAATCAAAGGGAAAAAGTCAAATTGACTAGTGAGGAATTCTCAGTGGACAATGAGAGTTTATAGCATTTGTCTGGGGGCTTCCAAAAGTGGTTTGGAATCCAGTAAGATTATGGTTATGGACAGAAGCCAGCCATTGGTTTAGAATTAAAAACAGTGCAAGCAGAAAAGATAAGCTTAGGCCAGAATTCTTGCAGAAGCAGGGAGAATTTCTCATGAGCCTAGTCTTCCCTTACAGCCTGCACTAACTGTTGCTCACTACTCCCTATGGGTTTTACCTGAAAATACAGTGTCCTTTATATTCTAAAGTCTGTATAAATACAGACTTTATAATCTCATTAAGAAGAAAATCACAGTCTGGTGAAAGGTTAGTGAAAAGTACATAGATTTTGTAAGGACAAACCAAAATCTGAATTTTTTTGTTACTACTTGCCAGAGGAGAAATATTACATAAATTATTTGGACCCTAGTATTCTTGCCTATAATACCAGGATGACAATATCTACTTCATATGATCACGATGGAAATTTGATACTATAATTCATGTGAAATACTTAGCACATAACAGTTTCTGAAGAGATGTTATTTTTCTCCCTGATTCCTGCAAAGAGCCGGAGGCCAGTTTTTCACTGAATGAATTGGACAGTAAAATGTGGACAAGGGCAAACGATCAAGCAGCAGGTAGATACAAGATGGGAAATGCAAGGAGTGAATGTATGAGACTGGGTAAGTCGCTTCAGTTTTCTCAGTCACAATTCTGGGGTTGCATTGAAGATTTCTTCTACCACTAATCAGTGAGTCTGAAATTTGTGAAGATGGATGAGCAGAAGGGAAGAAGGGAATGATTGATGCTTGCTAAGCTCCTCCCAGGTGAGAAGCAAAGTGCTAACTACCTTCTTAAAGCCCTCAATTTTCTACATAAGTAGCTTTTCTTAGGGCACGCAGCAGCATCATTAGGGGAGTTCTTCAAAATGTACCTGTCAGTGCTCTACACAAAATGCGTGATTTTTCATCCTTTGAGGTGGGAAGCTTGATATAAAAATGTATTTTAAAGATTTTTCCTTCTGATTCTGAGATCTGAATATTTATCCAAGACAAGTAAACAAATATAAATGATAAAGAAAATTAGGAACACTGGGTGGTGATCTGGAAGGTGGGAAGGATTGATTTGCTTGGTCCTGAGTTGGTGACTGGGAGGTGGCAGAGAATGAAATGTTCTAATGAGACAATATAAAAATATATTGATCAATATATTTTATATGCATAATCATGAACACCAGTCAGGTATTCCTACATTGGTTATCAGGCCAACAACCCAAAGTTTAGAAGAAACTACAAAACTTAATTTAGATTTTTTTTCCCTTAATATTTTTATTGGAGTATAATTGCTTAACGACGGTGTGTTAGTTTCTGCTTTATAACAAAGTGAATCAGTTATACATATATCGCCATATCTCTTCCCTCTTGCGTCTCCCTCCCTCCCACCCTCCTGATCTCACCCTTCTAGCTGGTCAAAAAGCACCGAGTTGATCTCCCTGTGCTATGCTACTGCTTACCACTAGCTATCTATTTTACATTTGGTAGTATATATACACTACCACTCTCTCACTTTGTCCCAGCTTACCCTTCCCCCTCCTTGTGTCCTCAAGTCCATTCTCTAATAGGTCTGCATCTTTATTACCATCTTGCCCCTAGGTTCTTCGTGATCTTTTTTTTTTTTTTTTTTTTTTTAAGATTCTATATATATGTGCTAGCAAACGATATTTCTTTTCCTCTTCCTGACTTACTTCACTCTGTATGACAGACTCTAGGTCCATCCACCTCAATACAAATAATTCAATTTCATTTCTTTTTATGGCTGAGTAATAGTCCATTGTATATATGTGCCACATCTTCTTTATCCATTCATCTATCGATGGACACATAGGTTGCTTCCATGTCCTGGCTATTGTAAATAGAGCTGCAATGAACATTGTGGTACATGATTCTTTTTGAATTATGGTTTTCTCAGGGTATATGTCCAGTAGTGGGATTGCTGGGTCATATGATAGTTCTATTTTTAGTTTTTTAAGGAACCTCCATACTGTTCTCCACAGTGGCTTTATCAATTTACATTCCCACCAACAGTGATGAGGGTTCCCTTTTCTCCACACCCTCTCCAGTATTTACTGTTTGTAGATTTTTTGATGATGGCCATTCTGAGTGGTGTAAGATGATATCGCATTGTAGTTTTGATTTTCATTTCTTTAATGATTAATGATGTTGAGCGTTCTTTCATGTGTTTGTTGGCAATCTGTATATCTTCTTTGGAGAAATGTCTATTTAGGTCTTCTGCCCATTTTTGGATAAGGTTGTTTGTATTATTGATATTGAGCTGCATGAGCTGCTTGTAAATTTCGGAGATTAATCCTTTGTCAGTTGCTTCATTGGCAAATATTTTCTCCCATTCTGAGAGGTGTCTTTTTGTCTTGTTTATGGTTTCCATTGCTGCTCAAAAGCTTTGAAGTTTCATTAGGTCCCATTTGTTTATTTTTGGTTTTATTTCCATTATTGTAGGAGGTGGATCAAAAAAGATCTTGCTGTGATTGATGTCCAAGAGTGTGCATCCTATGTTTTCCTCTAAGAGTTTTACAGTGTCTGGTCTTACATTTAGGTCTCAAATCTATTTTGAGTTTATTTTTGTGTATGGTGTTAGGTAGTGTTCTAATTTCACTCTTTTACATGTAGCTGTCCAGTTTTCCCAGCACCACTTAATGAAGAGACTGTCTTTTCTCCATTGTATATTCTTGCCTCCTTTATCAAAGATAAGGAGACCATAAGTGTGTGGGTTTATCTCTGGGCTTTCTATCCTGTTCCATTGTTCAAAATTTCTGTTTTTGTGTCAGTACCATACTGTGTTGATTACTGTAGCTTTGTAGTATTGTCTGAAGTCTGGGAGCCTGACTCCTCCACCTCCATTTTTCTTTCTGAAGATTGCTTTGGCTATTCGGGGCTTTTGTGTTTCCATACAAATTGTGAAATTTTTTGTTCTAGTTCTATGAAAAATGCCAGTGGTAGTTTGATAGGGTTTGCATTAAATCTGTAGATTGCTTTCGGTAGTACAGTCATTTTCACAATGTTGATTCTTGCAATCCAAGAACATGGTATATCTCTCTATCTGTTTGTATCATCTTTCATTTCTTTCATCGGTGTCCTATAGTTTTCTGCATACAGGGCTTTTGTCTCCATAGGTAGGTTTATTCCTAGGTATTTTACTCTTTTTGTTGCAGTGGTAAATGGGAGTGTTTCCTTAATTTCTCTTTCAGATTTTTCATCATTAGTGTATAGGAATGCAAGAGATTTCTGTACATTAATTTTGTTTCCTGCTACTTTACCTAATTCATTGATTAGCTCTAGTAGTTTTCTGGTAGCATTTTTAGGATTCACTACGTATAGTATCATGTCATCTGCAAACAGTGACAACTTTACTACCTCTTTTCTGATTTGGATTCCTTTTATTTCCTTTTCTTCTCTGATTGCTGTGGCTAAAACTTCCAAAACTATGTTGAATAATAGTGGTGAGAGTGGGCAACCTTGTTTTGTTACTGATCTTAGTGGAAATGGTTTCAGTTTTTCACCATTAAAGATGATATTGACTGTGGGTTTGTCATATATGGCCATTATTATGTTTAGGTAAGTTCCCTCTATGCTTACTTTCTGGACGGTTTTTATCATAAATGGGTGTTGAATTCTGTTGAAAGCTTTCTCTGCATCTATTGAGATGATCATCTGTTTTTTCTCCTTCAATTTGTTAATATGGTGTATCATTTTGATTGATTTGTGTATATTGAAGAATCCTGGCATTCCTGGGTTAAACCCCATTGATCATGATATAAGATCCTTTCAATGTGCTGTTGGATTCTGTTTGCTAGTATTTTGTTGAGAATTTTTGCATCCATGTTCATCATTGATATTGATCTGTAGTTTTCTTTTTTTGTGACATCTTTGACTGGTTTTGGTATCAGGGTGATGGTGGCCTCATAGAATGCGTTTGGGAGTGTTCTTCCCTCTGCTATATTTTGGAAGAGTTTGAGAAGGATAGGTGTTAGCTCTTCTCTAAATGTTTCATAGAATTTGCCTGTGAAGCCATCTGGTCCCAGGCTTTTGTTTTTTGCAAGATTTTTAGTCATAGTTTCAATTTCAGTGCTTGTAATTGGTCTGTTCATATTTTCTGTTTCTTCCTGATTCAGTCTTGGAAGGTTGTGCATTTTTAAGAATTTGTCCATTTCTTCCAGGTTATCCATTTTATTGTCATAGAGTTGCTTGTAGTAATCTCTCATGATCCTTTGTATTTCTGCAGTGTCAGTTGTTACTTCTCCTTTTTCATTTCTAATTCTATTGATTTGAGTCTTCTCCCTTTTTTTCTTGATGAGTCTAGCTAATGGTTTATCAATTTTGTTTATATTCTCAAAGAACCAGGTTTTAGTTTTATTGATCTTTGCTACCATTTCGTTCATTTCTTTTTAATTTATTTCTGATCTGATCTTTATGATTTCTTTCCTTCTGCTAACTTTGGGGGTTTTTTTGTTCTTCTTTCTCTAATTGCTTTAGGTGTAAGGTTAGGTTTTTTAATTTGAGATGTTTCTTGTTTCTTAAGGTAGGAATGTATTGCTGTAAACTTCCCTCTTAGAACTGCTTTTGCTGCATCCCATAGGTTTTGGGTCATTGTGTTTTCATTGTCATTTGTTTCAAGGTATTTTTGATTTCCTCTTTGTTTTCTTCAGTGATCTCTTGGTTATTAAGTAGTGTATTGTTTAGCCTCCATGTGTTTGTATATTTTACAGATTCTTTCCTGTCATTAATATCCAATCTCATAACATTGTGGTTGGAGAAGATACTCGATACAATTTCAATTTTCTTAAATTTACCAAGGCTTGATTTGTGACCCAAGGTATGATCTATTCTGGAGAATGTTCCATGAGCACTTGAGAAAAATGTGTATTCTGTTGTTTTTGGATGGAGTGTCCTATAAATATCAATTAAGTCCATCTTGTTTAATGTGTGATTTAAAGCTTGTGCTTCCTTACTTATTTTCATTTTGGAATGACCTCTCCATTGGTGGAAGTGTTGGGTTAAAGTCCCCTACTATGATGGTGTTACTGTTGATTTCCCCTTTTATGGCTGTTAGTATTTGCCTTATGTATTGAGGTGCTCCTATGTTGGGTGCATAAATATTTACAATTGTTATATCTTCTTCTTGGATTGATCCCTTGATCATTATGTCGGGTCCTTCTTTGGCTATGGTAGTACTCTTTCTCTTTAAGTCTGTTTTGTCTGATATGAGAATTGCTACTCCAGCTTTCTTTTGATTTCCATTTGCATGGAATATATTTTCCACCCCCTCACTTTCAGGCTGTATGTGTCCCTAGGTCTGAAATTGGTCTCTTGTAGACAGCATATATATGGGTCTTGTTTTTGTATCCATTCAGCCAATCTATGTCTTTTGGTTGGGGCATTTAATCCACTTACATTTAAGGTAATTATTGATATGTATGTTCCTATTACCATTTTCTTTATTGTTTTGGGTTTATGATTGTAGGTATTTTCCTTCTCTTGTGTTTCCTGCCTAGAATGTTTCTCTTCACATTTGTCGTAAAGCTGGTTTTGTGGTTCTGATTTCTCTTAGCTTCTGCTTGTCTGTAAAGGTTTTAATTTCTCCTTCAAATCTGAATGAGATCCTTGCTGGGTTGAGTAATCTTGGTTGTAGATTTTTCTCCTTCATCACTTTAAATATGTCCTGCCACTCCCTTCTTGCTTGCAGAGCTTCTGCTGGAAGATCAGCTGTTAACCTTATGGGGATTCCCTTATGTGCTATTTGTTGTTTTTCCCTTGCTGCTCTTAATATTTGTTCTTTGTATTTAATGTTTGATAGTTTGATTAATATGTGTCTTGGCATGTTTCTCCTTGGATTTATCCTGTATGGGATTCTCTGTGCTTCCTGGACTTGATTAACTATTTCCTTTCCCATAATAGGGAAGTTTTCAGCTATAATCTCTTCAAATATTTTCTCAGTCCCTTTATTTTTCTATTCTTCTTCTGGGACACCTATAATTTGAATGTTGGTGCATTTGATGTTGTTCCAGAGGTCTCTGATACTGTCCTCAATTCTTTTCATTCTTTTTTCTTTATTCTGCTCTGCAGTATTTATTTCCACTATTTTATCTTCCAGGTCACTTATCCGGTTTTCTGCCTCAGTTATTCTGCTATTGATCCCTTCTAGAGAATTTTTAATTTCATTTATTGTGTTGTTCATGATTGTTTGTTTGCTCTTTAGTTCTTCTAGGTCCTTGTTAAACATTTATTTTGTTTGCTGCATTCTCTTTTCAAGATTTTGGATCATCTTTACTATCTTTACTATCATTATTCTGAATTCTTTTTCAGGTAGACTGCCTATTTCCTCTTCATATTTTATGTCTGGTGGGTTTTTACCTTGCTGTACTTTCATCTGCTGTACTTTTCTTTGTCTTCTCATTTCGCTTAACTTACTGTGTTTGGTGTCTCATTTTCGCAGGCTGCAGGTTTGTAGTTCCTGTTTTTTTGGTGTCTGCCCCCAGTGGCTAAGGTTGGTTCAGTGGGTTGTGTAGGCTTCCTGATTGGGGGGGGGGGGACTTGTGCCTGTGTTTTGGTGGATGAGTCTGGATCTTGTCTTTTTGGTGTGCATGTCCACCTCTGGTGGTATGTTTCGGGGTTTCTGTGACCTTAGTATGATTTTAGACAGCCTCTCTGCTAATGGGTGGTGATGTGTTCTTATTCTGCTAGTTGTTTGGCATAGGGTGTACAGCACTGTAGCTTGCTGGTCGTTGAATGGAGCTGGGTCTTGGTGCTGAGTTGGAGATCTCTGAGAGGTTTTTGCTGTTTGATATTATGTGGAGTTGGGAGGTCTCTGGTGGACCAATGTCCTGAACTTGGCTCTCCCACCTCAGAGGTACAGCCCTAACGCCTGGCTGGAGCACCAAGAGCCTGTCATTCACACGGCTCAGAATAAAAGGGAGAAAAAAAGAAAGAAAGAAGGAAAAAGATAAAATAAAAGAAAAGAAAAATGTCACGGAAATAAAAAGAACAAAAAAATAAGTATTAAAAAAGTTTGTTTAAAGTAATTAAAAAAAAAAAGAAAGAAAGAAGACGAGAACAGCCAAACCAAAAAACAAATACACCAATGCTAACAATTGCTGAAAACTATACTAAAAACAAAAACAACAAAAAATAAAATGGACAGACAGGACCCTAGGACAAATTGTAAAAGCAAAGCTATCCATACAAAATCAAACACAGGAGCATATGCATACACACTCACAAAAAGGGAAAAAGGGGGGGGGGTAAATATATATATATATATACATATTGTTGCTCTCAAAGTCCACCTCCTCAATTTGCCATGATTCGTTGTCTATTCAGGTATTCCACAGATGAAGGGTACATCAAGTTGACTGTGGAGATTTAATCCACTGCTCCTGAGGCTGCTGGGTGAGATTTCCCTTTCTCTTCTTTGTTCACACAGCCCCCTGGGTTTCACCTATGGATTTGGACCCACCTCTGCATGTAGGTCACCTGAGGGCATTTGTTCCTGCTCAGACAGAACGGGGTTAAATGAGTGGCTGGTTCGTGCGCTCTGGCTCACTCAGGCCAGAGCGAAAGGGTACGGACGTGGGGCGAGCCTGGAGCGGCAGAGGCTGGCGTGACGTTGCAACAGCCTGATTTGCACCGTGTGTTCTCCTGGGGAAGTTGTCCCTGGATCATGGGACCATGGCAGTGGCGGGCTGCACAGGCTCCCAGGAGGGGAGGTGTGGATAGTGACCTGTGCTTGCACACAGGCTTCTTGGTGGTGGCAGCAGCAGCCTTAGTGTCCCATGCCCGTCTCTGGTGTCTGCGCTGATAGCCGTGGCTCGCGCCCATCTCTGCAGCTCCTTTAAGCAGCGCTCTTAATCCCCTCTCCTCGAGCACCAGGAAACAAAGAGGCAAGAAAAAGTCTCTTGCCTCTTCGGCAGTTCCAGACCTTTTCCCGGACTCCCTCCTGGCTAGCCATGGTGCACTAACACCTGCAGGCTGTGTTCACGCCGCCAGTCCTCTCCCTGCACTCACTTGGAAGGAAGCCCGTGCCTCAGCTCCCAGCCCCGCCCACCCCGGCGGGTGAGCAGACAAGCCTCTCGGGCTGCTGAGTGCTGGTGGGCACCGATTCTGTCTTTGGGAATCTCTCTGCTTTGCCCTCCGCACCCCTGTTGCTGTGCTCTCCTCCGCGGCGCCGAAGCTCCCCCCTCTGCCACGCACAGTCTATCCCTGTGAAGGGGCTTCCTAGTGTGTGAAAACCTTTCCTCCTTCACAGCTCCCTCCCACTGGTGCAGGTCCCATCCCTATTCTTTTGTCTCTTTTTTCTTTTTTCTTTTGCCCTACCCAGGTATGTGGGGAGTTTCTTTCTTTCTGGGAGGTCTGAGGTCTTCTGCCAGCGTTCAGTAGGTGTTCTGTAGGAGTTGTTCCATATGTAGATGTATTTCTGATATATTTGTGGGGAAGAAGGTCATCTCCACATCTTAGTATTCCACCATCTTGAAGCTCCTAATTTAGATTTTTATTAATGATGACTTTAGTTAAGCAGAATAAAATTAAAATAACAAATAAATATTTATTTAAAATATATATTTAGTGAATTTAAAGGGCTATACGAAATTATGATAATTTGATTTCTTATTTTAACTGTAGTTATGCAGAAGCCATGGATACATTGACATTTTTTAATTCAATAAAGAAAAATGAGGAGTCAGTCAGGAAGATAAATATGAATTTGCCTAGGGATGTAGACTAAATCGTGAGGCCAGGAAGGTGACAAATAAGTTTTATCCTATGTGCAAACTTGAATTAATTGTTAATGGCTCTGGAACAGTCAGTTAAAGAAGAATTCTGGGACATCTTGGCCACGCTGGCAAGCTGGAGTGCAGTGATTGGTTAGTAATATCTATTCAAGCAAGCGAAGGATGGTGGTTTGTTTTGTTTTGTTTACTTACAACATGGTCTAAACTCTCTTGTTTTCATAACTTGACTTACAAATTACCTTTATGTACGTAAATTAAGTTTCCTATGTCAAGTAAAGAAAGTGATAAAACAGATATAATATCGCTTGCCCTCTGCTTTCTGGATGAGGAAAAAGTAATTTATGTGACTTTGCCAATATCACACATAATAACGATGAAATCACATAAAGATCTTGTTCAGATATGATGAAGTATACAAAATTCAGAGAAAAACAAACAACAACATAATAGAACGCTGATGCTTACCCCAAGACCAGGAAATGGTGACAATGATGACTATGATGATGATGACGAGTACCATCAACATTTACTGAGATATTTCCATCTGCCAGCCACTGTACTAGGAAGAAAATCATTTTATTTAATAATCACAGGAACCTCTTGAGTTACAGTTATGCTCATGTTTCAGATGAAGAAACTGAGATTTTGAAAGTTTAGTTACCTAAAGTTCCTATCATATTTAAATATCTTGTTCAAATTTGACAACAGAGCCTGTCTCCCAATCTCTTATTTATTTAGTGTTCTACTCAGATCAGAAAATCCAGTGTTCAAAAATTTAAGGTATCATATAGAGAAAATATTGCAGAGATTTAGACAGGATATAGGTTTATAGCTTGGTTTTGGTATATTGTAGCTCTGTGGTTGTGAGAAAACCAAGTTTTCAAGTATTCTGACTCTTCATCTGTAAGAGGGGTGTAAAAATGTCCATCTTATGAAGTCGTAATAAAAATTACATAAAATAAAGTTGTCCAAAGCACATAGCATAATACCTGATATTTAATAAGCACTGACAAAAGCAATACATATTTTTAACATAATTGTAAAACAGATTAAGTAATTTAATTGCCATATCCCAACTAGCTTTGGGGTTTTTTTTTTGTTTTTTTTTGCGGTATGCGGGTCTCCCACAGCCGCAGCCTCTCCCGCTGTGGAGCACAGGCTCCGGACATGCAGGCTCAGCGGCCATGGCTCACGGGCCCAGCCGCTCCATGGCACGCGGGATCCTCTCGGACTGGGGCACGAACGTGCATCCCCTGCATCGGCTGGCGGACCCCCAACCACTGTGCCACCAGGGAAGCCCCCAACTAGCTTTTTAAAATTATCTTGTTCCCAGTGAAACTAACAGTGACCACAATTTTCTTTACAAACCCCTCCTTCTTTTATTTTTTTAAACCTTAATGGCTTTAACTTGAATGTATAAAGACATTTAAAATTGTTCTTCAGTCTCCCCCAGATTTCAACACTTTTTTTAAGTGTACGTAATTGAAAGTTTCTGGGAATTTTGATGGAAAATTTCAAAGTATCTAAATGTCAGTTATCTAATTTTTATAAAATAATAAACATTTGTACATACTAATGGCTGACATTTATCCTGCTTATTTATTTTTTATATTTGGTCTATCAAATCACAATTTATTTACAAAAAGTAGCCCTGATTAATCGTCTAACAGACCTATTCAAAATTATATTGTGTTGAAAATTTAAAAGATATCATAAATACTGACCCTTTCTCTGAAGATACAGCATAGCAAGTTGTTCCTGGCGTACTGGGTCAAAGGTTTCTTTGCTAGTATCTCTAATTTGCAAATTCTTGTACCTATTTATGAATATTTCTTGGACTGATGTTTCTATTGATGTCTTTGCTAGGAAATGGCACTGTATTTCTGTCTGGAAACCATTTCAGTTCCCTAAAACACTTGCTACTTATCAATAGGTGAATTACAAATTGATTCTCCACCTAAACCTAGGTGATCAAAGGGTGCCCTGCTGCAGTCCCTTTAATGAAAGATTTTCAATGAGCAATTAATGATGTGATTTTTGAGAAGATAAGTGACTGTACTCCAGCAGATGGAATTTACAAAGTTTTCTGTCCTACTTGTTATTGACTTAGCTGGACATCTTTGTTAGTATAACTCCTCAGCATTTTTAATGTGATGTAGTTTATATCTTAAATGTAGACCTTTTTTTTTTTTGAGAGTGCCAGTACATAGGAAGAGTAAATGTTAGAACCTATGGTAATAACAAAAGTATCAACAACAAATGCTACCTATATAAACAACTTACTCAACTTTACTCTTCAGTGATGTGTTTGGGTCTGTGATATATGTGTTGTAAAATCTAGGATCCTGTTTTAGTGTGTGTGTGTGTGTGTGTTTGTCTGCTGGAACACTCCAAGAGGTGGTTAATATCATTTGGATGTACCGAGGAGAAACTATAGTGACAGAAACGTGCAGAGTAATAACCTCTTCTCAGTCTCTAAAATGTCTTTGCACATGCACAACGGTTTAGCAAAAAATGTTGCAAATATTTGTTAATAGCAAAATAGCATGAAAATAAAGACAAGGATATAAAACTTTTCATATATTTGTTTTGGCCAGGTCTGCATTATTAAGTACCTAAAAGGAGATAGAATGAAAGCGTATAGAAATCAACTACTATATGTGAGAGCAGAGATACTAGCAAATCACATTAATCCCGATACTGTGTTAGGTGACAGTGTTTTCTGAACTAAAACACAAATTGCATCAACAGACTCAGATTCTTCCCTTAAGCATCTTAGCCCCAGAGGGGATAGTGGGACCCTAACCATTCTTCCTCATCAAGATTTGATACTGAATTTTCTAAGACGTTCATGTTCTTCCAATCAGAATTCTGGTTTCCTACTCTATGCCAAAGCACTTTTCTCATACACATATTATTGTGACTTAATGTAAATATCTAATTAAGTTACAAAAAGTTGGTTGTTACAATTTTCAGTGAATTTTTTCACCTTTATAGGCTAATAAAATGAGGTTTTGGACCTAGAATTTATTTTAAAGTATCTAGTGAAAGAGGTTAAAAAGCCCCATTATTTATTAGAATATACTAAATAACCTGAATTTCTAGATGGCTGATTTCCCCCTTTGAGCAAAACTACATGTCTGACTTTTTCTTTTTGTATTTTCAGGCAGAAATTGCTACCCTGGTCAGATATAACACAATTCTCACTTGCCTCATGATTTTATAAGATATTTGCAAAGTGAAAATTTCCCTCTAAGTTGTTAATGGGTAAATCCTAAGAAAGACAAAGCAATTTAGTAATGTTGTAACAATCAAATAAAAGTTTGCCTCTGATTCAATCTTTTAAAGCATTTGGTTGAATCTCCGTATATTACCTTCTAGCTGCTATTTTATTTTATTTACTTCTATCTCAGCTTATTCCAGAAAGGGTTTTAAATGGCATTCAGTCTTTGGAATCCTGAATTTTATAGACAGAAAATTTTTTTTAAGTTTGCCCCTGTACCATTCTTAGAATATTTGCAAAGAAAAGGGAAAATGAGAGAGAGATGCTTCTATGATATGAAATTTCTCTATATTGTCTCATGGATGCAGATCTTACACAGAGCCCTCAAGTCCCCCAGCCACACAAACGAGATGGATTACTCTGAAGGGAGACAAAATAAATCTCTTTTGAATATGTTAGAAACCTAAGAAAGCCTCCAAGACCCATGTGGATTATGATTTCTGAAGATAGTATAAGCATGACCATCACAGATAATGTACTAAATATCTGTGACTAACTTTGGAGAATGTTACTAACTTTTTTTAAGTTACTAACTTTGGAGAATGATGAGAAATATTGTAAATCAGATTATAATCTTAATTTGTATAAGTAGGAAATAAAATATAATGTTCAAAGTTGAGAAGTTAAATAATAAAGATACATTAAAGTAAAAATATGTGATATTATTCATACTGGTTAGCCAATAAATACTGCCTAAAGAAACAGAGAATTAAGTGTATGACCTTCCCTATCTTCACTAGACTTCAAGACCCAATAACCCAAAGCTCCAACAGGGCAGAGACTGTGTCTACTTTTGATAATAACACCCTTAATTGCTAGCCCTACTCCTAGGCATCTATCTCAATAAATATTTGGTGAGTGGATTCATCAACACATTCCTCACCCACTTTCCCTCTTTGCTCCTTTTTTTTTTCTTTCCATACAGCCTAACTGCCAGGAGCTCATTTTTAAATCATTGCCTTCTCTCTGACTGGTATCATTAAGGATTGCTGGAAATCATTCACAGAATGTGAATTGGGGTCACTGCCAACTCTTGGTCTTTAACCTAAACTGGAAAGCCTTTGCAACATCCCCAGGGAGTTTCCTTCCTACAGAGGTTATTTCAAATATTAATGATTTTCCCCCCAGCTTTTTAGATTCTCAATAGCCCTCACTCTCAAAAGATGACCTCTCCCCCATCTTTGTAGGACAAAATAGGTATCAGCAAATGCAAACTTCAACATCTCAAGAACCATAAATGCTTTTTTGCTTCCATTCTATCTAAATCCATTCTCTCATGCTATAATTCCAAAGCAAAACAAAACAAGAAGAGCAAAGAAACATCAACCAAGCAATGTTTTCCAATACCATTTCTTTCCCTTGTCTGGCTAACATTCTTTCAGGTAAACTTCTTGAAATAGTTGTTAAATTTATTTGTTTCATGTATTTCTCATTTACTCCCTGGTCTTTGAAAGTACTCTCCTTAGCCTTTCAAAGAAATTCCAGTCAAGGAGACTTTTTTGACTTTATCTTGACCTCTCTGTTGTCTTTGGCTTCAGTAATAGATAATTTTTTTTACCTTGTGACACCTAGTGACTTGATACTTTACAGCTTGTCTTCCTATTTTCCTGATGTCCCATGTTAGTCCTTTATATATATATATATATATATAAAGGACTTTAAATATATATATATATATATATATATATATTTCCCCTTACATTTATACTTGACCTTCTCTTATCACTTGATATATATTTAGTGAAAGCCTATAGTCATGCCTTCATCTACTACTTGTACATTGATCACCCCTAAGATCCATCTTGAGCTGCAGAAAAACATCCTTTGCTCTCAAACTGATTCGCTCAGAAATCCATGTCACCTTAGCCTCAAATGTTGAAAAGTAACTCCTCTCCTCACTCTAAACTTGCTTCTTTTTATCTCTATTTTCAGTTGATAACAGTATACAATTAAGAAAACAAGGGTGATCTTGAGTCTTCCTGGTTCCTTATTTCCCTTGTCCAGCCAACAAATCACATCGATTCTACCTACAAACTATCACTTGAGTTATGAATCTATCTAGTTTTAATATTCTCACTGTTTCCACCTTAATTTAGACCCTGACCCTGTCTTGTCTGGATTCCTGTAACATCCTCCTGTCTGGATTCCTTCCTTTTAGTTTTACTTTCCTCTAATCCATTATTTACACTGCTGCCAGAGTGAGCCTTCTAAAATGCAAATCTAATCATGCGTTTTCCTTGCTTCAAAATCTTGTAATGACTCCCATAGCTTTCACAATAAAGTCCAAACTCCATAGCACAGAATTATAAGGTACTTTATGACCTGGCATCTCCTTACTTCAGTTGCACTTATTTTTTTCCCCTGACTTTCTAATATTGAGCAAAAGGCCATTCACAAGAAGGGTCCTGCCTGCTCCAGCCTTTGCATGTCTATGCCTTGACATTTCCTCACCACTCCATTTCCAAGTAATTTTCTCTCATCTTTCAGAAAACAGTTCAGGGGATACCTCATCCAAGAAGACAAGTTGTCTTGGTTCTAGTCTAGTTTAGAATATTTCCATTCTGTCCCTTTTATTGTATAATGCCTAGCATAGTGTTAAATCACATCATATTTCTGGGACATATTTTCATTATTTGAACAAAAGATATGGAAGGGGGTATAGAGTGTAGCTTATTTTTCTCTCTTATATTCTATACATATTTAATAAAGAAGTGAAAGAATGGAAAACTAAAGATAAGTCTGGTAGCTGTATTTACATATTTGTTAGGGAGCCAAAGGAGGCATTCAAATCCTAGCTCTATGGTTACCGGTTGTGGGACCTTAGATAGTTACAGAATCTCCTGAAGCTGCAGTTATTTCATAGAGATAACCCATCATTCCTAACACATAATGGGAGCTAAAATGAGGTAATTAGGAGGAAGCACTTATGACAGTGCTTTAAAAAATGCTAACTCTTATGATCCTTGTTGTCAGGGGGTCACATGAGCAGATATGTTTGACCATAGGGAATGAGGATTAATGGTTGGTATGTACAGGGAGACATATTTTTCCTGATATAAAGAAAAACTTTGTAAGAGTTTTAAATGCCTGACAATCAAACAGCTGTCTTGTGAAAGTAGTACAGATGTACAGTAAGGGAGAAACACAGCTTAGTATCATACCGTATTAAAAATAAGACAGGGCTTCCCTGGTAGCACAGTGGTTGAGAGTCCGCCTGCCGATGCAGGGGACACGGGTTCGTGCCCCAGTCCGGGAAGATCCTACATGCCGCGGAGCAGCTGGGCCCATGAGCTATGGCCGCTGAGCCTGCGCGTCCAGAGCCTGTGCTCCGCAATGGCAGAGGCCACAACAGTGAGAGGCCTGCGTACTGCAAAAAATAATAATAATAATAAAATAAAATAAGACAAAGGTTTCAATTGACAGGGAATTTAATGTGATTAAAAATGTGGTATGGTTAATAGAAAAGTAAATTATGACTTAAAGAAAATATAAGATCTAGAAAAAGCAATGATAGTTCAATTTATACCATGTTTATCAAACCATACCTGGAATTTGCATTCCACTCTGAATATTGTTTAAGTGAGAGGAGAGGAAAAATATGAGGATGCTAAAAATTATAAAAACCAGTGAAGTGAAGAATTCTAAAAGAGAACTGGGAGAGTTTAGTGTGGACAGAGGAAGACCACAGGTGGATACTACAGCTGTTTTCAAACATTGTAAAGTGGTTTGTGGCCTTAGGGGTTGGAATTTCGCTTCTGGCTTACTGATCTATAAGCAGTGTGAACTGGCTTACTGACTTATAAACAGTATGAACTTGAAGAGATATGAAACATCTCTAAATTTCAATTTCCTCATTTGTAAAAGGGGAAAATAATAACTATCTCTAACATTGTTGGGAAGATGGAATTAGATAATTTTATTTAAAGTTGTTATCTTGGGGATGAATAAAGGTTAAAGGATAGAAATTATTTTTAACAAGAAGGTTTAAGATTTTCTTCATTGAGCTACAAAATCACAATCAAAAGAGAGATACCAGCTTTACATAAGGTAGTGTTTTCTAATTGCTAGAGGTGATGGTGCTGAGTTTATTATTATATCTCAAAAGTCACTTCTTCAGGGAAGCCTTCTTTAAATTTTCTGTTCTGTGTGCTTCTCCTTCATAGCATATTAACTAATTTGTTGTCTCATATTTATGAAGCATGTCTCTATTGTTTAAGTATAATCTTCCATGAAGGAAGGATTATTCCCACTTCACTTTACTATTGTTTTCCCAGAATCTAACACTCGAAGGTTTAAAACGGGGTAACTCTAAGTACTATTTCTTGAAATACTGAACAAAGGGTGCATAAGGAAATTAATGCACTCACATTCAAGCAATATTTCTTGACTTAAAGAATGACTGAGGTGAATGTCAAAGCTGTTGTAGAGAGGATTTAAGAATTTGAGAGTGGTTAGACAAATTACTTACTCAATTTTTTCTAACACCAAGATTCATTTAATCTTGAGTGAGCTGCTATCCTTAGAAATTTCCAATAAGGCTTGCTCTACATCCATCAGAAATAATTTAGAAAAGAGTCCTTCACTACTTAGAAGGTTGGATTAGGTGGTCTTTCAGCCCCCTTCCAACACCAACATCCAGTGAATTATTTCATGATTACCTTTAGCCATAAATTGAAAAAAGACTTCTACAATATGCAAGAATAGCTACCAACAAAGAGTAACCATGTTCACATGTTTAAGTTAGGATCTAAAGTAAATGTCTCTCTCTTTCTCAGGTGACCTGATTAATTTTAGTTCCTAGGTATAATAATTATTGGGATAGGCTTTGCTTTATAAAGACTGGCATCTAAGGAAGTTAACCATCTAAGTTAACTTTTGTAAAGTTACCATTTCACAAATGATAAATTAAATCTATTAAAATTTTTTCCATTAAGTCAGAAATAAGAGGTAGCTGAAACTGGTTGCTTTTCTATTTGCAATTACTTCATCTATTTTCTCTCTTATTTAGAGAGCAGGTAATAGTGTAAGACAAACTCAGTATAGTTGTTGATACAAACTCCTTGAGCCATGCTTCAATTCTGTAATAACCCCAGGAGGGGGGACATTTAAGTAGATGACATTTGCTCTCAACACCTTCGATCTCCACCTCTCCCAATCTCCCCTCATGCCTCAGAAAATTGGCATTTCTAAATAAATCCCTTCATGCTATCAAGAAAGAACCACACATATGATTCACTAGCTCTTGTGTGCCTCTAGGATGAAATCTGGAAGCAGATTTTGTCTGTGAGCAAAAAAAAAGGCAAGAGGCTGTACATACAAATTAGGTGGAAGTAAATAATTTGACTGCCACGGAAACAGTTGCATGTATGATGGCAGAGATATCCTGAGAAATACAGTCCTCACATTCATAGGTTACACTGTGCACGTTTCTCCAACTTGGAACTATTGGCATTTGAGGCTGGATAATTCATTGTTGTGGGGACTGCCCTGTGCATTGTAGGATGTTCAGCAACATCCTTGGCCTCTTTCCACTGCCAGTAGCACCTCCTCCCCTCAGTTATGACAGTGAAAACTGTCTCTAGTCCTTGTCAGTGTTCCCCATTGAACAAAGTCACTCCCAGTTAAGAACCACTGATTTAGAGTAATGGAAGAAATTCCTGAGACTAGGATAGTTTCCCAGTATTAAAGCTATAAGAACATTAAGCTGGATCTCAGATATAGGCAGGAAAGTGTTCCAGGTCTAGTTTCCCACTCAGAAACCCAGTAGTTGAGAGTAATTCCATTTAATATCTGAAGGGTATCAGACCCCTGGAATCAGATTCAAGTATCAAATTCTAAGTAAACACAATGCATTTTGATAATGATTCCCTCTTCTGACATCATCCTCCCCACCAAAGGCAAAATCAGCTTGTTTGTATTTAAGTATTGTATACTTTCCAGTTTTAAGTCAGAACATTTGTAACAATTTCTATAAAATGATTTTTTTTCTCCATGCCAACAGGAAAATGTGAAAGGTAATAGAATATAATGGTCCAACTTCTTTCTGACTAGGCTTCTCTGGAGTGTGTGTGGTTATATATGTGTGTGCATGTGTTTATTTATGTCTGTGTGTATTTTTCATACTTTTGAAAATGACAATGGTACCTGTTAACTTCAATTTTTTTTTTTGTTATTACAACTAGGTGTTTGCTTCTGGGTTTCTTGCATGAGGTAGTAAGTGGATTAGGGGAAGCTTTGATTAATTCATTCAGTGCATAGCACCTGAATTTGCTTATGTCAGATAACAAAAGAAACTTTCCTAAAGGTAGCTGGTAAATGTCCCATATCGAAAAAGCTCCACTATAAGCATTTTGCAATTTAATTCCACATGCTACTCTATTCCGTATGTGCTTTATTACTCTCTCAAGGAATTCAATACCAGACATGAATTCTCTGCAAAAGGCTAACTAGTAAGGAAAATAAAACTGACAAAGGCACTGAAGCATTAAACAATCAGAAGAGTTTAGAGACTTTTTTTAAGTGAGATTTGTAAACGACTTTAGTGAGATTTTTCCATATCTAGCTTCCTTTGAGATTTGTGTCTTCCTTACACTATCATTGTTATAAAATTCTCTTTACAATATTCTTTTATATATGCAAGGTGACCTTGACTAATTCCAAAAAAAAAAAAATGTACGTCTTTTAATAGAGTTTTGTTATGGTTACTATTGGGGAGGAGAAATTTCCCAGGGATGAATAGAAATAGACCACAGTGTAGATTATATATCTTGTAGGTGATTTGGTACATAAAATATGTGGTTCATATTTTACAACACCGCTTAACAATAAAATGTTTTGTTTTTATAGAGAAGGACATATTTAAATTATATTTTCCTCTGATCCATTGACCTATTCAGCCACTCAGAAGGAGAATCAGAGAGTAAATCCTGCAGCACTTCTCTGCTATGATCTCGTGCCCCAAGCAACTGACCCTCTTGAATGTAAGAGGCACAGCAACACATTTTGTGAATTCTTTCTTCCTCGGATTATCGGTTCAACATTTCTCTGCAAAGTTCAATGAGGTTCATTAGCTTATCTGAACAGAACGGGACCAGTACTTTTGAAACAGCTTCTCTCTGTGACTTTTCTAATTAAACCCCTTCCATCAGATGAAGAGCTGCCCTTTTTACTTGACAAACATTTGTTCTAATTTGGCCTTGCTTGATTTTTCAGTGCTTTTATGTCCCTCTCCCCCTCTCTATGCCCACTAGCATCTGTTAGTCAGAAGATCGCTCTGGCTGACATTTACTCTGAAGGTGCTTGCTTATTTAAATAGTTCAATGTTAGACAAGCTTATCAGTTGAAAAATACAATATAGTTCCAGAGCACTGGTAGAGCTCATCTTAAAGAAATGTTTTGTTGTACAGATGCATCTTTCTTATTTTTATGAGATAATATTAAATGTACTCACTCATACACAGAGTCTATGGGAAGTAGAGAGATAATATGTTTCATAATACAAACTACAACCTTTCTTTCCATTTGCTCTTATGTGTAAGAGTTACATGTTGCCTAGGTAAACATAGGAAGTAAGCTTATGATTAAAAGAAAAATAACCTAAAGCAAGAGGACAGATCTTATTTGAAACTAAAATTAAATGGTCAGGATGGCATCTGTCTGATGTTAGAATGGAAGGAGTTGACAACTTTAAATTGAATTTAAATGTTAAAAAACATTTAAATTCCCAGCATTTTCCACAGGCCTTGAAAACAGTAGCAAAAGTACCCAGATATCTCCATGACTGGTGACTAATCCTTCAGGAAGGCTCTTCTACATAGACAGAATGATAATATGTAAAGTTAAGGACTTACCTCGGAGGAAGTGAACAACTGAGGCTTTGGGTGTTCACCCTGGCCTTCAGAAAGACATGCTCTGTCAGTGACAAGCCTTGCTACATTCAGTTTATTCTCCTATTTTCTTTGACACTATCCAGTGCTATTAGCTTGCCTGCCATGTAGTCTGTAAGTAATAGGTTGCAATAGCAGCTGAAATTGACAAGTGCTTAGCCCAGAGCATGGATTGAATGTAATTCATAGGGTTCCCAAGTTAATTTCCAATACCTATTTCATCAAGGAAGACTGATAGATGGCTGCCAGCATCTTTTGGCTTTATCTGTAAATCCCTATGTCTTTTACTGCCATCATTTTGTTTTATTAATACATTCTATCCCTTGCATTTGCTCCTCCCCATTTCCATAACTTCAAATGGAGCTTCTCTCTAGACACATTAGTCATTTAGTTTAGAAGCCCTTGCAGCTAAATGTAAGACCTTCAAATGTTATTGAAGTGTATTTTTCCATGTGGCCCCCTGTTTAAAGTGATGTTTCGTTAGGGACTGCAGGGTGAAATATGAAGTTATCTGGGAGAGTAAATCTGAGATGTTGGACAGATGGTGAAGCATCAGTGCATCCACAGAAATGCATTTCATTTTTATACAGGGAACGCTCTCAATCAAATCAATTTTGGCTTGAGAAAACAGTTGCTGGTATTGCATCAGTGGCTTTTTTTGGTTTTCTTTAAGAGATCAATATTGAATCTTATAATTCTTTAATAGATTTTAAGTAAATTCTTTAAATAAATGTGGAACAAATATAAAATGGGAAAATTTCTTCAAGATTAAGAGTTTATTGAAAATGGAACAAAGGTTACCACTGAAAGATCACATGGAATGACTGTTGGTAAAACATACAACTCTTTTACTCTACAGGATGGAAAGTTTCTTTTCTCACCTAAAATGTGCTTTGGGAACAGCTCATCTTACTAAAGTTCTTATTTAAACTTGGCAAAATGAGTTTTGTCATTGACAATCCACAGCTTCAATTTACACTACATACATTTAACATCCTCTAAATCACCTATCTCAATCCTTCCCTGTTTCCTTGAGTCCTACTCCAGCTGCCATTGCCCTCAGATTGTTAGTGCTAATAAATACAAGGTATTGATGCTAGAAGAGGGCAGTGGTCATCTACTTCAGGGACATTGAGGATCCAGAAAAGGAGGAATGGTTCAGAACAACACATGCAGAGGGAACAATTCGAACTTGCCAAGGATAGTCCTGTTAGGCAAGCAAAGAGGTCTTCACAAAATTCAGCAGCCCCTATGTAATGTTTTTAGAATTCTTTCCTGAGAAGACAGTGAATTCAGAATTGATGTGGGAAGAATATAGTAAAATTTCACTCATTCAGAGTAATTGAAGTGGAACCCCTTCTGGATCATTGAAAAATTTGAATTATGTGATGCTTTTTATAGAAGGCAGTTTTGTTGTTTTCCAGTACATACAGTAACTGGCAAAACATCCAAGAAAGTATTGCCAAGTAGACTTCCTGCTGGCATGTTTAAGTGAAAAGCTGAGACTCATTTAAAATTAGCATAGCATTATGTGTGTATGAAAATGGCCCAAATAAAGTTCTTGAAAAAGTTTATTTTCCTAGGTTGTTTAGATGTTCTCCTTAAATTATTATATGACCAAAAAACAACAAACAAACAAAACCAGACAGTTTTTAGTCATTGTGATTCCTCAATGAGATTCTTTTCTCTGCATGTTTAACTTGTTTGGACTTGAAATAATGGTTAGACCACATTCTTGGAATCCCAGCATTTCTCTGACTCCTCCTGCTTTATTGGCGCCTGGAATTCCCTTCCGCAGTTCAAAATAGACTAGCAAGTCATTTTGAATGAAGACCTAATTCTTTCTATAGTGTGAGTGTTCATAATAATCACATGCACGTAGAGTATTGTTAAGAGTTTAACTGAGTGTATAATTAAAACCTTATATGAATCCTTATAGATAGCAATTCTTGCCCCTCCTTTTTGTAATCCCTTTCTAAAGCCTTTCAATTTTAGAGGAATTATTCTGGTAAAATTTGCCCTTCTTATGGCCCAGATTGATGCTAGATTTTTGAAGGAACTTCAAGTTCCTTCAAAGTTTTAAATAAATGAAGCCTTCATTCAATATTTACTCATTTAGTCAATAAAATTTTGCTGAGTTGCCATTGTGCCACTATGCCATTGTGCCATTCTCAGGTACTGAGAATACAAGGATGATTATACAGTTTTATTTTCACTGGGGTTTTCCTCAGAGACATGGGCTGTGTCATTGTAAGCCTTGAGGACCCCTCTAGAGCCATTTTAACTTGAAGCTTGGAATAGTCTTCTCCATAGCCTCTGCTCAGTGGTCCCTATCTCCATTGTCCTTAATTTGCTCCCCGTACTCCACCAAAATGGGATTCTAGGTTCACAATTCTTGTGTGAGGATAAAACTATCCTTCTAGTCACCATTTACCACAGCAAATAAGACAGTTTCTTTTGAATTCTGACTCTATAATCCTTGGTCATTAGTTTTCTCCTTTATTGAACATTCTTCTCAATGTATTCATCTTGGGGTCTTAGCCACTTTTTTCCTCTTTAGTCGTTGTACATAAAAATATTCTTATTGTAATTTTTTAGCTCATTCTAGACCACATTGTCTTGCATTCAATTCTATATTTCTTTTTTATGGTGGTCACTTTTCACTTATGTCTGCCTCCTGAAATTAGCAGCTTTTTGACCCAGCTTTGTGATGTTAACCCTGTGTTCATGGTTATGAATGCCTATAGCATCTTCACAAGAAGGCTCATAACTCAAATACACATCCAAAGATTAATACAGCCATTGGTCTAGAAGTTGCCTCACAGATAGTTTTTTAGAGGAAAACCTGTTCAGTTAGGATTCTAGGTTGTGACAATTATGAATTCCAACTCAAACTGGCTCAACCAAGAAAGGGAACATTTGTTGATGCACATGAATGAAAGCAGTCTGAGTGGCAAAATATAGTGGCAAACATCAGGTATAACATCTTCACTGGTCAAATGATGTCTTCAGGACTCAGTTTCTCTGTCCCTCTACTTGGCTTGGATTTCCTCCCTGTGTTTGTTTCATTCTCATGCTGCACATAGTGATGAGATGGATGCTGCACTTCCCATTTTACTTCCTCTTGATTCAAGTTTAGAGAAAGAGAACAAACACCTCTTCAAGGTACTCCAACAAAATCCCTGTGATTAGCAATAAATGGGCTTCATGGAGCCATTTTTAGAGTAATCTCTGTGGCCAGAGTAAAGGAATGCACTGACCTAGCTAAGCTTAAGCTGCCTTACATCCAAGCACACAAATTGAGAACTAGAGATAGGTGTTGGCAGAGATCATGGGTTTTTAATAGCAATAAAACGGGTGACTGGATGGGATGCTGACATTAGCCCACAAACTGTAGATATCCACTTGGAGAAAACTTACTGTAATTCAGATGTTATTTAATGTCCTAGTCACCAAACCTAATAACTGAGTAATTTTAGAAAATCACTTAAAGTCTCTAAACCTTAATATATTTCTATTTGAAATATAATTAAAGACACTTGAATGATAGCATTGTCTTAGGTAGTAAATACAATAACATACATGAAAATACTATGTACTGATAGACATACAAATTTACTCGTATTAGTAGTAGTACTATTTATGCCAAGACGATTGAAATATATCTATCTATATCTAACATCTATCTATTTATCTATCATCTATCATCTCTCTATCATCTCTATCTAACTCATTAGCTTGGACTGGCATAACAGAATATGACATTTTGTGTGGCTTAAACAAGAGAAATGTATTTTCTCTCAGTTCTGGAGGCTAGAAGTCCAAGATCAAGGTGCCATCAATACTGGTTTCTGGTGAGGCCTCTCTTTCTGAATTGCAAATGGTCACCTTCTCATACGGCCTTTGCTCTGTGTGTGTGGAGAGAGAGGTTTCTGGTGTCTCTTCCTCTTCTTATAAGGACACGGGCCCTATCAGATTTGGGCCCACACGTACAACCTCATTTAACCTTAATTACCTTCTTAAAGGCCCTATCTCCAAATAACACATTGAGATTTAAGGTTTCAATATAGGAATTTTGTGGGGCAGGGGTAGGGTGTGTCCACAATTCAGTCTATGCTACTAACTAATATCTGTCTCTTTTCTCACTGTAGTTCTTAAAACTACTTTGCAATTGATTAAATGTTTTTCTTCTTATTTTCCTTAAGGGTACTGACCTTGTCTAACTCTCTTTATATTTTTAACTTATACTGTGTTTCCTGGTATGTTGCGGTGCTCAATAAAAAATGGTTTGTTTCTTGAATTGATCATAGATGAGACGCTAACAACAGGAGTTCTTTTACTTTTGTCTTCTGGGAATGAACTGATATTGGCCTCACTGACACACCTGACCACTCTTCTGTGTTATCAGGCTCCTTCAATATCTCATTTAATAAACTTGATGGAGTATAATATTTCCCCTGGGAAATCATACTCTGTCTTCTATTAGAGTATGAAAAATATTTAAAAATATAACATGTAATTTTGCCTCTTTCTGGCATAATTCTTCACATTTTGTGGGAGGTAGAAGGGAGTGCAGTTGTAAAAACAATTGTACGCAATAAATGTATTTAATAAAACCTCATGTTTCAAAGATCTCACACACACACACACAAACACACACACACACACACACATTTTAACCTGCCTAGAATCTTTCAGACAGGAATTCCATACTAAAAGCATCAGATTCAAATGAACACAATTTTGAAGCACCAGAAGAGTAGGCAGTCACATTCTGGTAGTCTTTAAGCAATTGGTAATTTGGAGTTTCCGCATTTGTGGAATGTGCTGCTATGCTAATTGCCTTTCACATAGTGGATGGTTCTTTTTGTTAGATAGTAAATTTAGAGATCCTTTCTCCCCAACCCTCAAAATATTTTGAATTTCTTGCAAGAAAGAAATGAAATTATACTTAAAAACCTAGCAAGTATTTGGTTTGTCAACTTGAGTTAAGCCACTAATCTAACCCTTCAGACTTCTCATTTTGAAAACTGTTATGATGGTACTTGCAACCCAGTTTTAAACACACATAACAGGAATACTCTGGGGGTTAATTACATTAAAAATATCTGCAAATTGCTTGGAGTTCCTTGGGGTTGGAGGCCATATAAATATAGCTGTCATTCTTTTCCTAGGCCTTGACCACATTTCTTTTAAAAGAAAATGTTTTCATCTTGTTTTCTAGAAACAGGACCTAGGTTAGTAGTCATGGTGCTTTATAGCATTGATGCAGCTGCCTACTGAACTGTTCAGAGTAACTTTTGACCTGGAAACTTTGATTACATTTTATGATCACTCTCATAAGTTCAAAGAATTTGATCTGCATCCATCAGGCAAAAAGGTAAAAAGAGAAAAATATTTCCAAGCATTATCACCAGCTTATCTTAGGTAAATCCTTCCACTAACATACTTCACGTACATTCAGCTTTTCATTGTTACCTTGAATGTAGATGTTTTGTGCTAATATTTTTAGAACTTACAGACATAAAATCATGAGCTTTGTAGAACCCGGAACTAATGTAGAATTTCAATATTAGGTGGTTTTAGGTCCTTGAGACCCATTGCCATTTTGAAAGGTTTCAGAAAGCAGAAGTACTTGTTTGATAAAACCAAATAGCCACACATCAGACAATTGTTTTGTAAAGGGCATGGAGCTTGGTGGAGCCAATATAATTTAGACTGCAGATGCTCACTAACCTTCTCCTGGGATTTGGAGGATCAGCTCTGGAGCTGCCATTTCAGAAGCTATCTACTAAGCCACATGTGGGAAAACTTAAAACAAATTAAGTCTTGGAAACATTTAATCCTAATGTTCTTCACTAACTTTATTAGACCTGAATAGAGAAATATTTGTTATCTGAGGACTACCACAGATACAATAAAATTTGGAGAGCTATGAGTCAGAGGGTATCAAGCTCCACTTGCAACTTGACAAAGAAACTTAAAAAACAAGAAGGGGCAGCAGCTATTTCATACTCCAGGAGGCAGAGAAAAGATGGAATTTATGCTTGAAGGATGGCTGTTCACATAGGTTCATTTGACTTGGTGCAACTCGATGTCAAATTGTGGCAAGAGTAAAGGATATCAGAAACCCTGAATTTTATCGGATGGTTTATGTAAGCTCTTTACAAGGTCACCTTAAGTTTCACTACAGAACTACCAAGATTTCCTATTTTGTCAGAATACCATTACCACTTCTTGCAGCATCTATAACATTTTTTCAAAAACAATTTTCTTGGAAGTATTTATGCCACAGACCTCCATATTTAATAAAGATGTCTCACTAAACTTCAAGGCATTTCTGAGCTCTTCATTTTTGTTGGCTTATTCTACAGTTAATTGGTAATCAATCTCTGTCAAGATAAGCAATTTGATCTACCTTAATGGAGTAGCAAGTTCAGTGGGGAAGTGATAAAAGTCATTTTATTTTAATATGACCTACACTGCAGGTATCGCATGGGTTAGCACAGACATTCTGTTTGCTTTTATGTTATAGAGAAAGAAATGTCCAGATTTATCATAGATGTACTGATACTACATTTATATATAAAATATACATTAGTATGGTATGTGATTACATATTAATTAGAAATCTTTGGTCAAGCATTTATTGGTGCCTAGAACCATGCTATAATGTAGAAGTGTTTGGAATTTTAACAAATGAAAGAAGCTATGTTTCCTTGTCAATCAATTCAGAAGTCTCCATAGAAAAACAAATGGGACAATGCTTCAGGATTGGTGACACAATAAGAACAACTTGAGAGTTTGAATGTATTGTTTAATTAGCTGCTGTAGCATTGTGTATAACCTCTGATATGTAATTAAACATGTTTCCTTCCTCCATATTGCAACTGAATTGATTTCATTACTGGAATCAGTTTCTTCATCTAGCACGAGAGGAAACTGTTTAGGTGACAGTCAAGAGAATATAAATATAGCCCAGATGTTGACTTGAAAGGTTAAGAAAAGAATGATAATTAAGAAACATTTGCCTCTGATGTAGGGTTGTTCCAAAATCAGAGGAGTGAGAGGCAAAAGTCATGAAGAAATGTATTAGTATGAAATATCCAGTTCTAGAGCAATTTCTATATAACACAGTGTTAGTTGAATTACCAAGGATGAAAATGTATAGATTCAATAACTAACCTATGGATGTCATTATATATGTAATGTAAAGAATCCTGTTTGTTGTATGTGTATACATCTGTATGCGTATGTGTGTACTTCATAGCCAGGAATAACTATGTATCTAGTGATTTATGCAGTGTCAAAGTTTATAGTTGTATTTTTGTTCTCATATTATGCTCTTAGTAATCACTGTGATGCCTTTAATGTTGAGCCCATGATCAGGATTACAGCCTATACTTAAATTGATTTATTTCTTTAGATAATGTAAAGGTAGTTAAATTGTTAAAAATAAACAACTCTCAGAAAGATATAGAATCCCAGGAAACATCTTATAATTTTGTTATATTAGGGTGTGTGTGTGTGTGTGTGTGTGTGTGTGTGTGAGAGAGAGAGAGAGAGAGAGAGTTTGTGTGCTGTGTGCATGTATTTGTATTCATATTATTTGAGGTTAATAGCAGGTAACAATCCCATGTGTTTGTACATGTGTAATTTTAGAATATTTAGAAACAGATCAAGCAATAAAATTAAATTATCTTGTCAGAACAACCAATATACAAGGCTGAAGACTTTGCATTTTGGATTAGTTTTATTGAAACAATAGCTAGGGTCCTGTGACTTTGTACATGCTCAGCTTCATAAATTACTTTGCAAATCAGTGGCATAAATTGTTAATTTTACAGTTTTTCCAGTCAGTCCATGAATCTTAATCTGTGCTTTTGTTACATATAAATCATCAATAAATTGTAAAATTGTTGAATTCTGGTATAAGGGGATTCTGGTAAGTGCCTAAGATGCAGGTAATTACCTGTTGTCTAAATGTAAACTGAGTGAGTTAAACAACTTTATGTTGTTTGCTTGAAATACTCTACATAACAACAAAACATGTTTTCCTTCCTCAAACTCACCCCAGAAAAACAATTAATTTATTTTCTGGACATTTTAAATCCTGTATCTTAAAATTATTTTATATTCAATAATATATGAAAGTACATAACATTTTATTTGAGGTTTTTCCTAGTATTTGATTTTTTCTATTTTAATTAATAGTTTCAGCATCATTGATAACTATATTATCTTCCTGAATTTGTTCATTTGCAAACATAAACTTAGTCTTGATTTATTCTTTTCTATGTATTTGTTGTTGTTGTTGTTGTTGTTGACAAAACTTACCAATATTGTTTGGAACATTATTTTCACTTTTCCTTTTGCTCTCATTATCAAAATAACTGATTGAATTCTAACTAACTACAGCAGTTGTATGTATTTTTTCCCCATCCTTTCAGAATAATTAACCCAGAAGCCTTTATAACTTTCATCCCTATGTTAGTCGGTGTTCTCTAGAGAAAAAAACAGATTTGTTGAGAGGAATTGGCTCACACAATTATGGGGACTGAAAATTCCCACTATCTGCTGTCTGTAAGGTAGAGACTCAAGAAAGCTGGTGGTGTAATTCAGTTCAAGTGTGAACATGTGAGAACCAGGAGACCAATGATTTAAATCCCAATCTGAGGGTCAGAGAAGATAGAATAACGTGTTTCAGCTCTATCAGTGAGGCAGGAAAAAAGGGATGAATTCCTCCTTTTGCCTTTTGTTCTATCTGGGCCCTCAGTGGATCAAATGATGCCCACCTACACTGGGGTGTGCAATTTACTTTACTGAGTCCACTCATGAGAATTATCCTCAAAGACAACATCCAGAAACAATGATTAATCTATGTATCCATGGCCCGCTCAAGTTGATGCATAAAATTAATGATCACAACCTTATATCTTCTCTCTAAATATTTACCCAGGCTTCTCCTTGTGCACGAATTCCAATTTTCCTCTTACGCTTCTTTTTTTTTTTAACATCTTTATTGGAGTATAATTGCTTTACAATGTTGTGTTAATTTCTGGTGGATAACAAAGTGAATCAGCTATATGTATACATTTATCTACATAAACCCTCTCTCTTGAGTCTCCCTTTTACCTAGCAATCTCACTACTGGGCATATACCCTGAGAAAACCATAATTCAAAAAGGGACATGTACCACGATGTTCATTGTAGCACTATTTACAATAGCCAGGACATGGAAGCAACCTAAATGTACATCGACAGATGAATGGATAAAGAAGATGTGGCACATATATACAATGGAATATTTACAGTGGAATATTACTCAACCATAAAAAGAAACGAAATTGAGTTATCTGTTGTGAGGTGGATGGACCTAGAGTCTGTCATACAGAGTGAAGTAAGTCAGAAAGAGAAAAACTAGTACCGTATGCTAAAACATATATATGGAATCTAAAAAAAAACATATGGTTCTGATGGACCTAGGGGTAGGACAGGATAAAGACACAGCTATAGAGAATGGACTTGAAGACATGGAGGGGAAAGAGGAAGCTAGGATGAAGTGAGAGAGTAGCATTGACATATATTCACTACCAAATGTAAAATAGATAGCTAGTGGGAAGCAACTGCATAGCACAGTGAGATCAACTTCGTGATTTAAGCTTCTTGTTGAATAGCCTTCTTCATAATCCATATATTGTATATGATTTTTTTCCATGAAGCATTCCATGCCTTGAATGAAGGTTGATGACTCTTATTCTCTCCCCAAATATATATGGAGTACAATCTTTTTATTTAGATTATTATAGTTAGAATTTGGATTTTCTAGACTAATATATCTGAAGCTATTTTCTCACCTCTCAAATACTATACTAACAAGGCTTTTATTCTCTTATTCAACAATCTATATCAGATTATTCCTGTGTGGCACACGCTGCCACACTGTTTGAGATACAGTGGTTCAAACACATTCAGGTCTTCAGATGCAAGAATTGTTCAATATCCACAAATTAATTAATGTGATATACCACATTAACAAATTGAAGGATAAAAATCATATGATCATCTCAATAGATGCAGAAAAATCTTTTGACAAAATTCAACATCAATTCATGATAAAAACTCTCCACAAAGTGGTTATCAAGGGAACATACCTCAACATAATAAAGACCATATAAGACAAGCCCAGAGCTAACAACATACTCAAAGATGAAAATCCTAAAGCATTTCTTCTAAGATTAGGAACAAGAAGGTTGCCTAGTCTCATCACTCTTATTCAACATTGTATTGGAATTCCTAGTCACATAAATCAGAAAAGAAAGTGAAATAAAATAAATCCACATTGGAAAGGAAGAAGTAAAACTGTCACTGTTTGCAGATGACATGATACTATATGTAGAAAATCCTAAGAACACCACTAAAAAACTACTAGAATTTTTCAATGAATTCAGTAAAGCTGCAGGATACAAAATTAATATACAGAAATCTGCTGTGTTTCTATACACTAACAATAAACTATCAGAAAAAGAAATTAAGAAAGCATTCTCATTCACAATCTCATTAAAAACAATAAAGTATGTGGGAATAACTCTAACTAAGGAGGTAAAAGACCTACATTCAGAAAACTATGACACTGATGAAAGAAATTGAAGATAACACAAACAGAGAGAAAGATATACGGTGCTCAAGGATTGAAAGAATTAATATTGTTAAAATGACCATACTACCCAAGGCAATCTACAGATTCAATGTAATCCCTATCAGAATACCAATGGCATTTTTCACAGAACTAGAACAAATAATTCTAAAATTTGTATGAAAATATAAAAGACCCCAAAAGGCCAAAACAATTTTGAGAAAGAAGCAAAAGACTGAAGGTATCATCATGTTCCCTGATTTCAAACTCCAGTACAAAGCTAAAGTAATCAAAACAGTATGGTTCTGGCAGAAACACAGACACAGATATTAATGGAACAAAATAGAGAGCCCAGAAATAAACCTAAATTTATACAGGCAATTAATCTCTGACAAAAGAGGCAAGAATATACAATTGGGAAAAGACAACCTCTTCAATAAATGGTGTTGAGAAAACTGGAGAGCTACATGCAAAATAATAGATTGGATGACTTTCTATCTCATATATAAAAATAAACTCAAAATAGATTAAAGACTTAGATGTAAGTTTTGAAACCATGAAACTACTAGAAAAAAACATTTGCCGTATGCTCTTTGACATTGATTTTAGCAATTTTTTGGTATGTCTCCTCATGAAAGGGAAACAAAAACAAAAATGAACAAATGAATTGCATCAAATTAAAAAGGTCTGCACAGTGAAGGAAACTATCAACAAAACAAAAAGACACCTGCTGAATGGGAGAAGATATTTGCAAATGATATATTCGATAAGGGGGTAATATCCAAAATATACAAAAAAAAGGCATACAGTTCAACAAAAAAGAAACAAATGACTTGATTAAAGAATGTGCAGTGTATATGAATAGACATTTATCTAAAGAAGAGATACAGATGGCAAATAAACACAGGAAAAGATGCTCAACATCACTAATCATCAGAGAAATGCAAATCACAACCACAATGAGATATCACTTCACACCTGTCAAAATGGCTATTATCAAAAAGATCACAAATAACAAATGTTGGTGAGGATGTGGAGAAAAGAGAATTCTTGTACATTGTTGGTGGGCATGTAAATTGATGCAGCCACTGTGGAAAATAGTATGGAGGTTCCTCAAAAAACTAAAAATAGATCAAGTGAGCAATTCCAGTCCCGGGTATATATCCAAAGAAAACAAAAACACTAATTCAAAAAGATACATATACCTCATTGTTCACTGCAGCATTATTTATAATAGTTAAGATATGGAAGCAATCTAAGCACCCATTAATAGGTGAATGGATAAAGAAGATGTAGCATATTCACCTGTAGTCTATTCAAACACTGTGTGTATGTATATATACACATACACACACAATGGAGCATTACTCAACCATAAAAATAATGAAATCTTACCATTTGTGACAACATGGATGGATCAAGGAGGTATTTTACTAAGTGAAATAAGTCAGAAAAGCAAATAATGTGTAATTACCCTTATATGTGGATTCAAAAATAACCAAAACAAATGAACAAATACAACCAAGCAGAAACAGAATCATAGATACAGAGAAAGACAGTTAATTGCCAGAGGGGAAGGGGGTAAAGGGAGGCAAGAAATAGTTGAAGGAGATTAAGAGGTACAAACTTTCAGTTACAAAATAAATGAGTCATAGGTATGAAATACACAGTGCGGGGAATATAGTCAATGATTATGTAATGTCTTTGTATGGTGACAGATGACCAAGAAAAAACATTCAGTTTCCTTACAGTCTTGGAGTTTTCATTCTCATGAGGGAAGTTATTTTTTGAGATAATAGTTATTAGACAATAAGTAAAATATAATTTCAAAAAATAATTTGAGACTGTGATAAATGCTGTATAGGAAGTACACAAGGTATTGTGTAAATGAAAAGATCCTTCAGGCTGTGTGTCTAGGTAGGGAAGTTTCTGTGAGGAACTGAATGAGCTGATATCTGCAAAAAGGAGGAATCAGTCACTCAGAGGCCCTTAGAGAATAATTCTAGGAAGGAACATGGTAGGGGTCAAGGCCCTGAGGTGGAAATGATTTTGAGACTTAGCTGACCTGCATGTTATGAGATAGTAGTAAAAGTGGGAAAAGAAGTGACACATAGAAACAGAAATAGACAGAGTCTAGGTGTGTAGGACCTTCTAGGCCACGGAAGAGAGTTTAAATTTTATTCTAGTGCAACCATAGCTTAATGTACATTTCTAAATGACCATGTTGTCTGTTTCCTCTATAGAAGGAATTCTACATGGTGAGGAGTCAGGAACAGCAAGTGGGCATATACTTCATTAGTCTAAGCAAAAATAAAAGCTCACACCACGAGAACAGTGTTACCTCATTTTTTCTAGATAAAAGGAGAGAGAAAATGTAAGAAAAAGGAGGGAGGTCAGAAGAAAGTTTCTTTCTAAAATAGAATAAGTATTCATACTTTATAATCATTTTATAATATCTTTTACAAAAGATAAATATAAATTTTAAAAGAAGAAATAGCATCAGTCTTGCTAATAGTCGTCAACCACTGTTTTTAAGCATTTACTAGCCAACAGGTTTTATTCCGAAGCAAGAATAAAGCAGCCTTTGGCTAAGAAAGTACTCGCTAGATTTTCTAGAACAACATCTGGTTGGCAAATGCTATCTCACCATCAAAATCTAGTATGGCAGTGTTCATATTTATCCTTTGATGTTGTGATATAATTTCTTTTGTAAAACCAAGGTTCTGTATTTGGGGTCAAAAATGATTAATATTGTCCTCCTTGGGTAATTGTGGTTGCCAAGAAGTCGAGAGGTAAATATGTGGTCTCAGTGGTAGATGTGCAGAGGACTTCACATCCCGCCTGTTCAGTGGTCTATGTAACCCTCAAAACAGCTGAGTAATTTACCTGCCCTCTACCCAAGGAATAATTTTTACAGTTTAAAAATATTTTGCAAGACAGATTCAATATATCTATGATTTCTTAACTACCTTCTGTGTGCCAGGCGATATGCTAAGAATTTCTATAATGTTATCTCACTTAATTTTCAAAATAGTCCTGTGATATGGATATTACTAGCACAATTTAAAATATTAAAGGAAGAAAGAAATTAAAATTTTGCCCAAGGTGACAGTTTGTAAATATCACAACTAGGACTAAAATCCAGATCATGTTGGTAAGCAGAGATCTCCTGACTCCAAAGACCATCCTCTTAAGTAATATATCAATATTATCTTTTTTATGATAGTTAAAACACTCTATTTCAAACAATTGTAATATGTAATTTTGTGTATATATATATGTACGTGTATCATATTATTTATTTATATAGAAATATATAATATATTTACATAGAAATATATGTATATATAAATAAATGAATATATTTAAAATTCACTTGTAACTTTAAACATTAAAGCTATTTGCTACTTACAAATTCTTAATTTTATTTACTTCAGATAGACCTCTAGAATAGTTGTTAAATTAAATTTAGGTAAGCTTAATATGTTAAATTAATTTTAGATAAAATTCAGTGCAGATAGTATTTATAATAGTTATTCAGGCTTTGCCATTGGATCATTTGCATCTTCAGTAACCCTTTGGGTATGTCTTACCCTGTTTTGGAAATTCTGCCCTAGGGAAGAAGTATGTGCATTCTTTTTATCATCTGTCCTACAGAATTTAGCCTTCAATTCATTCACTTAATTGACTTACTAATACAAAATTAGAAAGCTGTATGACTCAGAACACTGAAATCAACTCACAATGGAACCTCTATGTTACCTAGGTGTAGGAAAAACAAAAACAAAAACACTAAATCCTGCATCGTACATTTTGAGTGGTTATCAGATGGACAGCAATTTTGTGAACTTAGAGTGGTTCCTTCAGTATGGCATTCTCTAATTGTGACCTCTGCACTCTGCAAATGCTTCCTGGACTATCTATGAACATATCACAAAGCCCCTTCCCCTCCCTTTTTTTTGTCTTCAACCTTACACAAGTCAGCATCCTTTTTCTGTGTGTATTTACTTTCATAGAATGTTAAAGTGAATGAACCCTTTCAGCCACACTACCTCCCATGAGCCAAACAGCTTTCTTACAGTTTCCATCCAATGGGTAATGTTGATAAAGTATATATCAGGTAATAAAGGGGACTTTCTCTAGGCATCTCTGTGGGTAATATTTCTTTTAAAAAATCATTCACATCTTGCACTTCTAAGTAGTGAGGCAAAGATTCTCTGCAAGACAGGTGAGCAAGTTAATGAGGATAAACGCGATAGCTGAAGAGGAAGATGGACAATCTGACACCTGCCGGGTTTGTCTTGCTGTAATCTCAAGTTGGCACCCGCCCATGGGGAAATTACAAGGGAACAGCAATAAAGCACTACTTGCTGACAAAGCAGACTGCTTTGTGAAGGCATTCCAACCTATTGACAAATACATGGCAAACTGTTTAATTTATCACAGTAAATCGTAATTCCTTTTTTTATTCGAGGGTCAGCCTGACTACTTGTCTAGATGTGAAGATGCATAAACAGATCAAAGTTAGGAAATGGTATAAAGGCAAGCAGGTAGAGTTAACAGTTGAGAGTTACATAGTTTATATAAATGTATATATATGATTTACATATTATTTATAGAAAATATTTTACTTTATTCATTATATTATTTTTATTTTTCACAATTAAAATTTCATAATTATACCACTTCACCTGCAGGAAGAAAGGAAAGCAATGAGAATTTAAGAGGGACACTGATTTTTGAACATATAAAGAATTTTCTTTGCCTATTCCTATTTTCCTTAGGTTGAAGCCAACTTTTAAGCTCATTCCTATCTCAAGAAAAGTGTTTAAAATAAGTTTATGCTGCCACTCTTCCTCTTGTGTTCCCACAGTGTCATAATTCTAAGGTCTTTAGCTGATGTTGAATATAAGGAAAGACAGGGAAGTAGTTTGCTATCAATTGCAATTGAAACGTAATACCTCTTTATCTTACTCTCATATATTCTTATTTATGAATATAATATCTGGATCTAAGAGAATTCAGCTATCGTATTTTCTGAGAAGTGGGACATCTTCTGATGTTTTCAGAGCCTTTTCCTCTTTCTGCCGAGCTTCACTTTGGGTTCTATGAGGTCAAAAAAAGTATGTAATTTCTCTTAATAATAGTAGTCCTAGTTGCTTCTCAAGTTTCAAATAACTAGTTTAATAGAGGTATCCTTTCTAACTTGCAGTTATAGAAAAATATTTACTTTCTATGTGCTTAATTTTACAAATTAATAAAAACTTCAGTTCTGTCAACTATTTTACATACTTACCTATTTTCCAGGAACCACATGATATCCTGGGAATAGTAAGATGAATAAGAAATCTCCTACTGATGAAGAGCTTAAAATCCAGTAAGGAAGTTGGACTTGAAAACATGGATCCAAAAATATATTTATAATCTAAACAATATCAGGGAAATTTGTAGAGAAAAGGTGATTTTTGATCTTAGTTTTGAAGATGAGTAACTGTCCACTGGGCAATTTGGAGATATTTAGAGTGTTTGTGTGTTGAGGCTGGGTGTGAGGCAAGAGTCAGGCACAAGTGCCTGAAACAGTCTGTCCCAATGGGAAATCTGTAAGGGATCTGGCATGGACAAAGAAAGGAATGTGAAGAAAGAGGAATCTGAGGTTGTAAGGTAGGGTCTAGATCAACGAGAGCCTCATGTGTCATACAAAGAAGTTTTTATTTTATCCTGTGGTAAACAGGGAACAATTAAAGGGTTTTAATCAGGAGCAAATGTGATTAGATTTGAATTTTAGAAAAATCAATCTAGCAGTAAAAGCCAGATGGATTGTGCAAGACTGGAGGCAAAAACTATTTAGGAGCTTATAATTATAAATCAGGCTGTGGCTAAGGTCTGCACCATGGTAATAGCAGTAACAATTAGAGTGGAGAGACCAGATACAAGACAGGTTAAAGAGGTACAGTTGAGAGAAACTGACAACTGATCTGTCTCTGATGCAGTGGCAGGAATGGTAGACACTACTGAGGAGTTAATCATTTGTCTAGTTTATGGGCTTGAGGACAGGGTTGGACTCATTTTGGAAATTTGGAAACCAAAAATTTAGTATAAAGGCAGGAGTTGGAGACATAAAAGTAGTTAAGATTACTCAGAGATCTTTTTGACTAGAAAGAGAAGTCCAAAATAAAAATACTGGAGAGAAAAACAAATACATAAAGAAAAAGCAGATAAATTGGAGCCAGCAAAGAAAACAGAAAACATGGTTAGTAAAAATTGAAGGGATCTTGGAAAAAGTAGTGTTATTATAGCTAGTGGAGGAAAGGGTTTAAGAAAGTAGCTCAAGTATGAAATTCCTTGTACTGGTAAAGTAAGAGGAGGACCAAAGGGGTCTTTTAGATTTGGTATTGTGAGTGACTGTCACACCTTTATAAAATAGAGTCAATGAAATAAGCGTATGGCCATGGGATGGCAATAGATAGACATAATGGACAGGATTGGTAGTGTGTTTTTTAGTGGAGTGTTTTAGGGGGAATTGAATAATATAATTAAGGAAGTATATAAAAATAGAGGCCGCGTGGTGATTGTGTAAAATAACAGCAACTTAAAAATGTTTACAGAATGAGAAAAGGAGTGAGTTGAGAGGGAGAGATTAAGAAAATACTAATCATTAGAGATTATAAATAGAGTACTTAACAATAAAGCAGTAAATTATGTTGATATTTTGCTAGTCTTTATTTCCGTTTCTTATGAAAAACACCTAGATGAGAAGTAAAAGTTTGATGTTGAGGATCTTTTTGTTTTTCTTAAATAATATAAAGAAAATATTCTGGTAAAAGCACATCAATTGCTTTACAAAATATCTGTACTGTATTTGCACAAATTATAATACAAAAGTCGTGAATGGAACTTCTTTTTGGTAGATTTCTAAAACCCATTTATTTGCACGTAGGATGTCATTGATCTACCAATTTTACGTATACATACACTTCACATTGGATGTGTCATGTCATTTTATATTTTGGTCATTATTGCTTGAAGGGATAGTGTGAAACTAATTAGAGGTCTGAAAAAGCATAAATATTGAATGTCCTGCTATTATAGGATGGTAGAACTGCTGGTCTCCTTACTAGACTATGTGAACATTGAATTGCTATTCTCTAAAAGTAATTCAATCCATGCTCTTTAATTGTATACCCTCAGTGAGCAATAATACTCATTTGCAAAATATTCTGATTGGAGTCTGTGAAAGGAGGGCAAACTGTGCTGTGGAACTTGGAAAGATAATTGACCCACGTGGGGATTAAACCTGTGGCCTTGGTTTCATTAACATTTGCCCCAAACAATCATGCTAAGCAGCCCAAGGCACAAAAGCTAATATAGTATTGGTGGTTAATAAACAATTTCAAATGAGAACATGCAGAAATCACCAGCCTGAAATAAGGCTTTAAAATTAAAAATAATAAAATCCAGAATTTAGCTTTTATTCTACAATCATTGAGTTTTAAGAGGTTTGTTCATAAATCTTACCTGGTGTTATTTCTGGTTGCAAATTAGTACATGTCCATGGCATGTGAATACTCATGATGGGGATAATAATGATAGCAGCTCACTAACTTCACTAACATATGAAAATGGTACAAATTAGAAATGGTATTAAAATTTAGGCAAGATGAAAATTTGAATTTAGTTCCAACATGTAAAGAGCTTGGAAATTGTCGTTTCACTCATACAAGAAAAAAAAATACTGAACATAGTGAAAATCAACAACTTTTCTGGGGCCTACCAGAGAAATGAGGTTGCAGGGCACATCTCCATCTGGAAATTTAAAGAGGAAGGTGAACATAGAGAGTCACAGATGAGTTCTGCTATGTAGAGCAGAAGCTGTTAGTGCCATAAAGTGGTAGGGATACCAAAATGGTAATTTGGCAAATTGATGGAGGCTGAGTTTGAACTTGCATGAGAATCAGAAACTCCTGGGGGAGTGCAGTTATAGAGGAGCCCCACACTTTTGAGGGGTTTACCTCCAGGAACCTCATCAGGTTCTAAGAGTGAAGATTCTAGAAAGATGCCCTCCTGGTTCTGGCAGGGGAAGGAAAAAGTAGACGTTCTGAAATATACCTAGAATGTTTTCTGTAACAAAGGTGTATTCTCCAGAGGGGGAAAAATTAGCAGAGCCTTTTCCCACCTGGGAGAAGGATATTCCTCCTAAACATGTCCCTCCCAGCCTTCCTGTATTTCCTTTGTATTTCTTGCAAAAAAGGCAAGAAAAAACACAGTCTTAAGAGGCAAAGCAGGCAAGAGAACTAGACTCAGATATGACACTGATGTTGAAATTATCTGATAAAGTTTTAAAAATAACTGTGATTAATATTCAAAGGACTCATGCAAAGCATGAACAATATGTGTGAACAGAGTAATGTAAGCAGAAGGATAGAAACTCTACGAAAGACTCAAAAGGATATGCTATAAATAAAAAAACAAGAACCGTACTGATGAATACTTCTGATGGACTCATCAGTAGGCTGGGCATAGTTGATGAAGGAAAAAAATCAGTGAGTTTGAAGATAGGTCAATAAAAATTCACAAACTGAAATGCAAAGAGGAATAAAAAAAAAGGAAATGAACGTTAAGCACTGTGGGGCAATTTCAGAGGTGCAGCATATTTGTATTTGGAATATCAGGAGGAGAAGAAAGAACAGAATAGAATAAATATTTGAAGTAATAATTGTTGAGAACTTTCCAAAATTAATGACAGACTTCAAAACACAGATCCAGCAAACTCAGGGAACACAAACCGGGATAAATTCCAAAAAAAAGAACCACAAACAGACGAAAATCCAACATCACTTGGTATATCATATTCAAACTGCAGAAAACCAAAGATAAAAAAGAAATCTTGAAAGAAGGCAGGGAGAAAGCCAGCATTACCTATAAAGTAACAAGGATAAGAATCAAAGTGGACTTATCAAAAAACCATGCAAACAACAAGAGTGGAGGGAAATATTAATTAAAAGTTTGAAGGGAAAAAATGCTAACCTAGGATTCTATATCAATTAAAATTATACTTCAAAAGTGAAAGAGAAATACCTTCTCTGAGAAACAACTAAGAGAATTCATCATCAGCAAATCTTGTGTCTTAGTTCTTACTGCTATAACAAAATACCATAAACTAGATGGTTAAAATAAAAGGAATTCATTTATTGAAGTTCTGGAGATGATAATTCCAAGATCAAGGTACCAGCAAGGTTGGCATCTAGTGACAGCTGTCTTCTTGGGTGGTAGATGGCTGTCTTCTAGCTGTGTCCTCACATGGCTCAGAGATGGAGAGCCCTGTTTTCTCTTCTTCTTCTTAAAAAGGCAATAATCCCATTACGAGGGCCCCACCCTCTAGACTTCATCTAAACCTAATTATCTCCCAAAGACTCTGCCTCTGAATACCATCATAGTGGGGGGTCAGGATGAACATTTAAATTTTGGGAGGACACAAACATTCAGTTCATAACATATTCCTTGTAAAATATGTTTAAAGTAGTTCTTCAGAGGAGAATCAAAATGATATAGGTCAGAAATTTAGATGTACAAAAAGAAAGGAAAAGTATTCAGTAGGAATAAATAAAATAAAAATAAAAAATATTATTTTTCTTAATTGATTAAAAGGTAACTATTTAATTTAATTAATTAATTTATTTTTTTTTGGTACGTGGGCCTCTCACTGCTGTGGCCTCTCCCGTTGCAGAGCACAGGCTCCGGACACGCAGGCTCAGCGGCCATGGCTCACTGGCCCAGCCACTCCGCGGCATGTGGGATCTTCCCAGACCGGGGCACGAACCCGTGTCCCCTGCAGGCGGACTCTCAACCACTGTGCCACCAGGGAAGCCAAAAGGTAACTATTTAAAGTAATGATAGTGACAGCATATTAGGTGATTATAGCATATGGTTAAGTTAGTGACAGCAAGCCAAAAGGGATAGAAGGAAGGAATTATAAATACTGTTATAGGTAACTTCACTAAATATGAAGTGGTATGGTATTATTTGAAGATAAACTCAGGTTAGTTAAAATGTATATTAGAAGCTCAAAGGCAACCACTACTTTTTGTTAAATAAGAAGTAAAATTGATATGCTAAGGGAAGAGATAAAACGCAACCATATGTAATGCTCAATTGAAAACTGAGAAGGCAGAAAAAATGAAAAAAAAGTGAAATGTATACAAAACAATTACAAATATGATAGACATAAAATTAACTATATAAATAACAATTTTAAATTTGAATGTACCAGTTAAAAGACAGAGAATGTCAGAGTGGATTGCAAAACAAGACTCAATTACATGTTGCCTACAATAATTCCACACTAAATGTAAAGACATGGACAGGTTAAAAATAAAGAGATAGTGAAAGATATACCATGCTACAACTAAACAAAAGAAGGGTGGAATTGCTGTATTAATTTTAGACAAAGCAGACTTCAGAAAAAGGGAAACTATCTGGGGTAAAGTGAGGCATTACATAATGAAAAGGGATCAATTTTCAAAGACATAACAATCCTAAAAGTGTATGTGTCTCCCAACAGGGAATCAAAATAAGTGAGACAAAACACAGAAGTGAAAGTAGAAATAGACTCTACACTATTATAGTCTTAGATTTTGACACTCCTCTGTCAGTAATTGATAGGTCAAGCATGTAGAAAAATCAGCGAGGATATAAATGATCTCAGTAGCACTACCAGTATCCTGGTCTAAGTAACATTTATAGAGTACTCCAACAACATCAGAATATACATTCTTCTCAAGGTCACATGGAAAATTCACCAAGAGAGACCATATTCTAGGCCATAAAACCTACCTTAACAAGTTTAAAAAAAATAAAAATCATATGAAGTATGCTCTCAGATAACAATGGAATTAAGCAAGACTCAGCAGCAAAAAATAGTTGGGAAATCCCCAAGTATTTGAATATCAAATAACACACTTCTAAAAGCACAGGTATCAAAGAGAAAACCTCAAATAATTTTTTAAAATATTCTGAATTGAATAAAAATGAAAATACTACTTACCAAAATTTGTAGGATGAGGAAAAGTGGTGCTTAGTGGGAAATTTATAGCATTAAGTGTAAATATTAGAAAAGAAGAAAGATCTAAACTCAGTTACTTAAACTTTTACCTTAGGAGACCAGAGAGAAGAACAAATGAAGTCTAAAGCAAGAAGCAAATAAATAATAAAAAATAGAGCAGAAATTAAGGATACTGAAAACAGGAAAACAATAGAGAAAACCAACAAAATCAAAAGCTGGTTTTCTGAAAAGATTGATAAAATCGAGAAACTTTTAGCCAGGCCTAGCAAGAAAATATCAAAGAAAAAAATTATAAATATCAGAAATGAAAGAGGAGGTATCATTACTGACCTCAAAGACATTAAAATTATAATAAAAGAATATTATGAATAATTCCATGTCCCCATTTGATAATTTAGATGAAATAATTTTTTTTAATTTTTACTATTATTTTCATTTAAAAAATAAGGTTTATTTGCAGTAACTATCTTTAGCAATTCCATATTTATTTTTACTCTGGGGAATGCACAAGCACAGACAAGGCTAGCTTTAACATTTATTGAAAAGATGTTTTCTTTATACTAATGCAAAAGAATAGGCCTCTTCTTCCCACTCTAAAAGCCTCTTCTTTACTATAAAGAATTCTCACTGCATTTTAACCAAGAATCTGGAGCACCTGGCAGAGAGGAGTTTGAGATGACCAGCTGGAATCAGTAGATTTTCTCTCCTCTCAATTAGGTAACTGAAATAGGAACTCTAGTTCTAAATATTAGAAGCAAATTTTAAATCTTAGAAAAATAAAAAGAGGGAATATAACAAACTGTTGCAAATACATGCCTGAGGTGAGAAACAGCTTGTACTTTCATGTTGTAGCAGCTTCCAGACAAAATCTTCAGTTTTTAATCTTCAGGTTCGTATTTTGCTGGTCTTTTCCTCAGGTCTTTGATTTGGTCATTCTTTGCAAGGCTCTCCACTTTCTTGAAACACACAAACTACCAAAATTAACACAAGGAGAAATGGATGATCTGAATAGAACTACATCCATTAAAAAATTGAATCATAGTTAATAATGTTACCAAAAATATTAAATTCACCAGGTTAAGACGTTTCACTGATGAATTCTACCAATATTTATGAAGAAATGAGACTAATTCTCTACAATCTCTCCTAGAAAATAAAGGCAGAGGAGCACTTTCTTATGCATCCTATAGAGCCTTCCTAATTCCAACACCAGAAAAAAGAAAAACTACAGACCAATATCTCCCATGAATATCAATGCAAAAATCCTCAAAAATGTTAGCAAATCAAATCCAACAATGCATGAAAGTTTTATATACTACAATGAAGTGAGATTCATTCCAGATATACAAGCATGCTTCAACATTTGAAAGTCAATGTAATTCATCATATCAACAGATGAAGGATGAAAACTTGTACATCAGTTAATGGAGAAAAAACATTTGACAAACTCTAACACCCATTATAATAAAAAGTCTCAGATAACTAGGAATACAGGGAATCTTCCCCAATTTGATAAAGAGCACCTACAAGAAACCTACAGCTAACATCATCATACTTGATGAGAAATTGAAAATTTTCTCCCTAACATTGGGAACAAAGCCAGGATGTCCTTTCCCAACATTCCTATTCAATCAACATGTTGGAAGTCCTAGCTAAGCAATAAGTCTAGAAAAAAGAATAAAATGCATATGTATTGGGAAGGAAGAAATGAACCTTTTTTTGCAGATGACATGATAATCGATTCATAAAAATCCCAAGGAATAGCTGAAAACCTCTTAGGACTAGTAAGTGAGTATACTGAGCTTATAGGACAGAACTTAAAAACATGTCAATTGTGTTCCTGTATAGAAACAATGATGAACAGTTAATATTCAAATTTACAATAACACCATAAAACTGAAATGCTTAGGCGTAAGTGTAACATAATATGAACAAGATTTGTGTGAAAAACTTCAAAGCTCTGGTAAAAGAAATTTTAAAATCTCTTAATTGTCATCTGTATATATGTTTTTGTGACATGTTCTTTTAGATCACTTGCCCATTTTTTTATTTGGATCTTTTGGTTTTCTTATTGTTAAGTTTTAAGAAATTTTGCATATAAGTGTATTTTGCTTATAAATCCTTTATCAGATATAGGTTTTGCAAATATTTTCTTTGTATGTGACTTGTCTTTTATTTTACTAACAGTATCTTTCTCAGGGCAGAAGTTGTTAATTTTAATAAAGTCTAATATCAACAGTATTGTACCCAATATCTCATTGCAAAATCCAAGGTCATCCATATATATAAATATCTATCTATCACATCTTCTTTATCCATTCCTCTATCCATGGACATTTAGGTTGCTTCAATGTCTTGGCTGTTGTAAATAGTGCTATGAACACTGGGGTGTATCTATCTTTTCAAATTAGTTTTCTCCAGATATATGTCCAGGAGTGGGATTGCTGGATCATATGGTAACTCTATTTTTAGTATTTTAAGGACTTCCTCACTGTCCTCCATAATGAATGCACCAATTTGCATTCCCATCAACAGTGTAGGAAGGTGCTCCTTTGTCCACACCCTCTCCAGCATTTATTATTTGTAGACTTTTAAAAATGGTCACCCTGACCAGTGTGAGGTGAAGCCTCATTGTGATTTTGACTTGCAGTTTTCTAATAATTAATGATGTGGAGCATTTTTCATTTAGAAAAATGTCTATTTAGGTCTTCTGCCCATATTTTGATTGGGTTGTTTGTTTTTTTGATATTGAGCTGTATGTATATTTTGGAAATTAATCCCTTATTGGTCTCATAGTTTCACATATTTTCTCCCATTCTGTAGGTTGTGTTATCATTCTGTTTATGGTTTCCTTTGCTGTGCAAAAGCTTTTAAGTTTAATTAGGTCCCATTTGTTTCCATTACTCTAGGAAATGGATCCAAAAAAAAAAAAATTGCTGTGATTTATGTCAAAGAGTGTCCTGCCAATGTTTTCCTCTAGGAGTTTTATAGTATCCAGTCTTACATTTAGGTCTTTAATCAATTTTTTTTATATGGTGTTAGAGAATGTTCTAATTTCATTCTTTTACATGTAGCTGTCCAATTTTCCCAGCATCATTTATTGAAGAGACTGTCTTTTCCCCATTGCATATTCTTGCCTCCTTTGTCATAGATTAATTGACCGTAAGTGTGTGGGCTTATCTTGGGGCTTTCTATCCTGTTCCATTGATCTAAGTATCTGTTTTTGTGTCAATATCATACTGCTTTGATGACTGTAGCTTTGTAGTATAGTCTGCAGTCAGGGAGTGTGATATCTCCAACTCCTTTCTTCTTATTCAAGATTGTTTTGGCTATTCAGGGTGTTTTGTGTTTCCATACAAATTTTAAAATGTTTTCTTCTAGTTCTGTGAAAAATGCCATTGATGATATGATAGGGATTGTATTGAATCTGCAGATTGCCTTGGGTAGTATGATCATTTTAACAATATTGATTCTTCCAATCCAAGAACACAATATACCTTTCCATATGTTTGTGTGGTCTTCAATTTCTTCTACAGCATCTTATAATTTTTGCAGTGCAGGTCTTTTGCCTCCTTAGGTAATTTTACTCCTAGGTATTTTATTCTTTTTGATGCAATGGTAAATGAGACTGTTTCCTTAATCTCTCTTTCTGATATTTTATTGTTAGTGTATAAAAATGCAACAGATTTCTGTATATAAATTCTGTATTCTGCAACTTTACCAAAGTCATTGATGAGCTCTAGTTGTTTTCTCATTGCGCCTTTAGTATTTTCTATGTATAGTATCATGCCATCTGCCAACAGTGACAGTTTTACTTCTTCCATTCCAACTTGGATTCCTTTATTTCTTCTGATTGCTGTGGCTAAGACTTCTACAACTATGTTGAATAAAAGGGGAGAGAATGGACATCCTTGTCTTGTTCCTGATCTTAGAGGAAATGCTTTCAGTTTTTAACTGTTGAGTATGAAGTTAGTTGTGGGTTTGTCATATACAGCCTTTATTATGTTGAGGTATGTTTCTGGGTGGTTGGTTGTGAGGCCAGCGGTGCCAGATTGAGTGTCAGCCTGCTGGTGAGCAGAGCCAGTTCCTGACATGGCTGGCTGGGGGGTCCAGTGTATCTCAAATCTGGGGCTACCCTGATGGTGAGTGGAGCTGGATCCTGGGCCCACTTGATAGGGGATCCAAGGTATCTTGAAGCTGATGTCAGTCTTCTGACGGGTGGGGCTAGGTTTCTGGGCATCTTGGGGCTGGTGTTGTCCTGATGGTGGGTGGGGCTGGATCCTGGGTCTGCTCTATGAGGAGTCCAAGGTGTCCCAAAGCTGGTGCCAGCCTACTGGTGGATGTGCTGGGTCTTGATATGGCAGGCTGCGGGGCTGTGATGATCCCAAGGCTGGTGTCCACTTGCTGGTGGGTGAGGCAAGGTCCTTGTGCTAATTGCAGCCCACTGGTGGGTGGATATGGTTCAGGATCTGGGTTTTGCAGAGTTAGTGTTGGCTTGTTTGTGGGTGGGGTCGGGGTCCAGATGTTCTCAGGATCAGGGCTAACTCTCTGGTGGATGGAACCAGACATCAGGGTCTCTTGCTGAGGGTGCTGGGAGCCCTGGATTTGGCATTGACTTTCTGGTGGGAAGAGCCAAGGCCTAAGTATACTGGGACTGGTGCCTGCCCACTGGTGGGTGAAGACAGTCACAAGGCTAGTGTCAGCTACTGGCGGGAGGAGCTGTGTCCCAGAGCTGTGTCCCACTTGGAGAAGTGTGGGGCCCTGAGTTCCAGGGGCTTGTGTGAGTACATTGGTGGGTGGGGCTGGGTCCTGGGCCTTTTGGTGGGTGGAGATGGATCCCAGGGCAGTTGTGTGGTAAGGGGTTCCTAAGTCAGCTGGTGTGCCAGTAGGTGAGGTTGGCTCCTGAGGTGGCTGGCTGAAAGGCCTGGGACTGGTGCCAGCCCACTTTTGGGTGGGTAATCTCTCAATTCTAATAGGCTAGAGGGAGGACTCCAAAATGGCATGTGACAACACCAATGTCCTTGTGATAGTATGTGCTCCCCATAGTGGCTGCCCCCAGCGTGTATGTCCCCAGGGTGGATTCCAGTTGTCTCCTGCCTGTCAGGAGGCTCTCCAAGATCAGCAGGTGGGTCTGACCCTGTCTCATTTCAAATTAATGCTTCTGCCCTGGGTCTTGGAGAATGTGTGATTTCGTGTGCACCTTTTAAGACTGCAGTCTCTATTGCCCACAGTCCTCTGGCTCTCCCAAAATTACCCCACCCCCCCGGCTTCAATGCCAAATATTCTGGGAGCTCCTTTTCCCAGTGCAGGACCTCTGAGCTGAGGAGTCCGATGTGGGGCTTGCACCCCTCACTTCTTGGGGTGAACCTTTGCAACTGTAATTATCCTCCCATTTGTAGGTTTCATACCAAGGAATATTGGTTTTGACTATACCATGTTGTGTCTACCCCTCCTACCCATCTTGTTGTGGTGTCTTCTTTATATTTTTAATTGTAGCAGATCTCTTCTGGTAGTCTTCAGGTCTTTCTCATCAATAGTTGCTTTGTATTCAGTTTTAATTTTGGTGTGACCATAGGAGGAGGTGAGTTCAGGGTCCTCCTACTCTCCCTTGAAAACGTAACATTTAAAAAATATATATTAAATATTAACGTGGGAAATTCTCCTGTGAATGTCAAAAATGAGAAGAGAGCAATATCAACTATTTGTTGGGGTCATATTTCCTGTGTGCCACTAGGATCCATGTAAGAGTGTGAAGGCCATTTTGTAGAGGATGCAGAAGAATTCAGTAGACTCTTCTACTTCTCTGTACAGCACTTTTCTTCTTTCAAAGGCTTCTTAGTTAACTTATACTGTATGAACATCACCATAGTCACAGGTGTTCTTTAGAAAAGGAATATTATGTTAATTTTTCAAATTAGAACATTTAATTTCATAAGTTAAACATGACAACCAATACCATACTACAAGTTATTGATAAAATAAGGGATAGATATCATCTCCCTGGCCTCATTAATTGCACAATATATATTTAGCTATTGCATGTTTGATTCTACCCTTGAATATATGAAATATATAACATATATAAAAACAGCTTTTTAAGTGCTATTGTACAAAACACTGGGCAATGTAGTTGGAAATAAATATAGCCCTTCTTTGAAAAGATTGAATAATGCAAGTCACTAATTATAAAATCAAATGCAAAATATTTCCATGGGAAAAACATAGAAATAATTTTTAGGTAAATGTTTTATGACTACATAGAAAATAAAGCCATGAGCACAAGGAAATATGACCATTCTAAGAACAATTTGTGCTAAATTGAAATTTATTAACTTTTTAGATATGGATGAAGATCAGAATACATTTAAATATCATTGATCAGTTAATGTTATATTTTAAGAAGGACATTAAAATTAGAGTGGATCTAAACAATGCAGAGTATGATGAGAGAGTTTTATGAGAAGCAATTGAAGGGACTGGATTTCTTAGCTAGGATTTAAAGACAAGAGTTAAGGTAGGCATTAGACTTTTATTTGACAGAATTTTTTTTTTTAAAAGGAAAGAAAAAGAAAGTTGTGCTCTACATAGCCTTATTAGCCTGAATAGGGAAATATAAATTTGGTTAAAATAAAAAGTTTTTTTTTTAACTGGACAAAAATTCAAAAGTAAGTACTAGCTTGTCAAGTAATGAGCTCATATTATTGGGAGCACTAAAGCAGAAGTTGTCAAGACATTTTTTCAACATTGTGGCACATAGTTTTTTATCTTTAAAAAATATTAACAAAATAACTTCTAAGTTTCCCTTCAAATCTAATAAATACCCATCTTGGACATATAGACAATGAAGTACATACAAAACATGTGTCCAAACATGTACAATTTGCCAAATAAAAAGTTAAGAATACTGACTGGTGAATTGAGCAAAGTGGGAGGGGCTGGTTGTCAGGGAACAGGGGCTCAGATTTGGTGCAGTTGTGTTGTAAAAGCTGTATTGACAGTGTGCTACGGAGACCCTGGTAACTGGATTTGAAGAGGAACTTATAAGCTTTACCCTGGAAAAGGTACGGAGGCAACTATGGGATTGATTAATAAAGAGATAATTAAACAAATGTAGTAATGAGGAGTAACGAAGGGACAGACATTAAAATATATTCGCTAAATTAATTCCTTTCTTACACACAAAATGGGAGGAAAAGTCAATATAAGTTTCTTGGGGCAATTTGATAGTAGGTAACAAGATCTTTGAAATTGGAACAGAGATTATCTTGAAGGGGATAAAGGTCTGTGTGTCTTTTTCTTATTATTATTTTAAAAATATTTTCCAAATGCCCTACACTCTAGATATATTACTTTTACATGCTAAATAAAAATGCTAAAGTATTTTGGAAAATATAAGAGTGAGTAGATTTAAATTATGGTGTAAATTCTTCTATTGGTGAAAGCCAAACATTTTGTTCATCTCCAAGCCTTATCTATAAGTAGATCATGAAGTAGTGATTGCTTAATAATAACTCCTCTAAAAATAACATTTCTTCTTAATGTGAAAAGACATGTTGAGCTCTTACCAATGCTTAGGGTTCTTCTAGTAGCCTGGGCTCAGAAGGAAATTTTGAAGTAGCAGCTGACCAGTTTATAACAGTGAGTGCACGGGGCCACTGCTGAAGACTATAATCAGTGGTCCACCTTAGTAGCAGGTGGGCCACTATGTTGTAGTAGTGCAGCCTCTGTGTTTGGATGGAAAACAAATACCAAGTGTGGTCAGGTCATCAACTAGCACCCTACCTTGTCAAGGAAAGGTAATGTTTCAGGACATTTCCATTTCCATTTCTTTCTTGGTTCTTTGCTTTTGGGGGTCATCTCTTTTATTCCAGTATTCTTCCTGTTGTCACCTTTCTTGTCTTATTTCTGCTCTTCTTCAAGTATCTCTTTTTCTTCCCCTCCATATCCACATTCTCCCCTCATCTTTTCTAAATGACATTCTGAAAAACATTAGTGCATAGCAAAATAACTTTTGATATGCAGCCTTGGTCCCTAAGTAATAAGTTACACTTTTAATAATTTTAATAAAAGCAGTAGAACATGTTGTGAATCTTGCTGGGGCATCAGATCTTCCACTGATCTCCAGGGTTGTCATAGTTCCCCATATTAGCAAAATGTTGTCCCATTTACCTTCATTGCTCCTTGAACATTTTTCCTAAACTGTGCATTTGTTCCAAGGGCATTCCGAGATAAAGAAGGACCATTCGTTAGTAAGATGAATACTGCTGGTTTTAAAGAGAAAAGAGTTTAAAGTTTCTAGTTCTTTCTCTTTCTCCTCCAATTATCACAACACCCATCACCACTACACTTTACCACCACCAAAGAAAAGTGTTAATTGGATCGATCAAAGGACACTAATTAGATGACTTTTGTTGTGGTGTATCATTAGCTGGAGGAGTAGTCTATATTGGGGTAGAGATGGCTTTTTCTCTCTGGAACTTTTTAATACATGCAGAGTGATAAGGTGGCTTGGGCTCCTGCCTCTCATTTCTCAAAAACTCTCTCTTTTATCTTACTCTAAGTGTCTGTCTCTATGTCCTTTTCACTGTCTCTCTCTTTTTCTCTTCAGTGAGTCTAGAGAAAAGTGACATAGCCCATCCCCTTGTCTGTGTGAGCAGCCAGGATAGATTTCATGCCATGCACATTGACCCACTCTTAAAAATCTTTAAGTTTGAGGGCTAGACACCTTTCCATAAACAGCAGGGAAAGCTCTTTGCTTTGTGAGGACTGATATGATCCAGGGTTGCCCCTGCTTGATGCCTGTAGAAGACAGTCTGAACATGGGTGTAAAAGGTGAAGGGTGAAAGGGCAGGTTGTTCTGCAGCTGCAGTTCTCAACTTAAGGCACCTTGTGTTCAAGTAAAAAGAGATTTCCATTGTTCCCAGTGTAGCTCATTAAGCTTTCACACTTGGGTTTGGATATCCAGCCTAATAATAATGTATCTCTTTTGTGAACTGCAAGAGAGGAAGGTCTAACTGTTGTAAGATAAGATTCAGGTTTTCTTCTGTTTCCTCTTGCCTAAAATCAACCTAATATCATTCTGTTAATGTATATAACAAAGTCTATGTTCACTCTTTTCCTCCTGTGTATCCTCACTAAAATCTCCTGATTGTAACTTCTGTTATATTTGAACCAATTGGAAAAAAAAAATAGAAAGAAAATTTTCTCAAGAAAAAAAGATTTGCATCCTCTAATGTATTATAAATATTACAATAAACCTGAAACTTGAGTTAACCAAAATTGTTACACACTCAGCTTTTTAGGAAAAATAGTCAAATAACCCCAAAAAAGCATAATAAACTAGGTTGATATCAGGGCTTTGGTAAAAATGCAATTTCCAGAGTTTTACTTATATTCACTAGTTTCTGTCTGATCTATGCCCATAAAATTAGGATTGATGTTTAGAATGATGTCCCTGAGGCACTGAGGATTCTGAATCATAAAAGATTCAATTACCTTCAATAAACTGAACTTAACTATCTCAAGGAAGGTGATGAATACAAATTAGAAATATCATCAACAAGCAGCTGAAACACAGGAGTTTTTTTCATTAAGTATCGGGTAACTAACATTTCTGATTTATTAGAAACTCTTCTCTACATACCCTAGAAAACTGAAATTTTCTGTATACACTTCACTGTGGTTCAGCTCAGTGTGGTACAGCACCAATTATATTATATTTATATTATCTAGATTACTGTAGATAATAAATGACTACCCAAAGACCCCAAATATTTTGAGTTAAGCTTACTTCATCTTCCTTGCCACATTTTCTTTGACTTGGTTCCCTGAATTGGCCTTTTAAAAGGAGTCTTCTTTCTTCTCTTTCTCCATATTAAGCACCTGTACTGCAGACATTATTTTTTTAACTGAATTAACTTCTGTACTTTTAATTTATTTTAGAAGAGTCTACAAGGCACTCTGTGATTTGATTTTATCTTATAGAAATTCAGTTAATGCCACTGTCTCCCTCTCACTCTAGTAATGACAAATAGGCTCATTCACTTTCCTCAAACTATGCTTCAAAGGGAATCTAGAAATGGATCCTTGTATGCATGAGGACATAATATATAATGATGTTTCCAGTCAGGAGCAATAAGATTCATTATTCAATAATAATAACCCAAGTGGATAGGTGTCCAGAAGAAAGCAAAGTTAGGCTCTATCTTATATTATATTATTTACAATGGAAATTACAGAAGAATTAAATATTTATATGTAAAAATCATAATTATATTACTATAATGTAAAAAAAACACTATCAGCATAAAAATAAAAGGCATAACAGTATAGGAAAATCTAGTTAGGTAAATGTAAAATTAGGTAAGGAAGTCCCAAAACCCATATTCACAATATAAAAATTGGATTTTCAGGGAGAAGTTCCTGTAAATTAAGTCAATAGAGAAACAACAGATTTATGGAAAATATTGGCAATATGGAGCATTGAAAATATAAGAAGTACTTAAAGATTGATAATAAAGAAATTAACAATATAAAAGGAAAAATGAAGAACAAAATATTAACAGAACAAGCATTTCACAGAAGAGCAAACCCAAATTGCTAAAAAACATGAAGAGAAGCTCAAACTTAGTGGTAATCAAGGAAGTAAAATCAAAGTCACCTCATGGTATCACATTTACTTATCAAATAGGCAAAATTTTAAGTCTAAAAGGGTTTATCTCTATCATTGCCAGTGACCCAGATGAGAGAGTACTTTCATTCAGTGCTACTGGAAATGTGAGCTGTTGCAGCCACTTTAGAAAACAACCCAGTAACAACTATTAAAACAATAAAAGGCATTTGACTAAGCAATCAAATAACAATTTTCCCCCAAAGAACTTTAATCCAGCTCTAAAACCTGAATGCATGCATGCATGCTTGCAAGCACTTGTGTGATTTCAAAAATTTTTATAGTGGCAAAACCTTGGAAAATGAATATATGTGTTTATGTATATAAGAAATAAAATATGGAAGAAAACATATTATCAAGACAAATTATGGTGAGGGGAAGAAATAATGGGAAGAGAAAAGGCAAAAATGAAACAAAAGGGCAAAAAGACTGATTTAAAAATAATTCACGTTTGTTTATGTGAAAGGGCAAGAGGTTTTTCTTTTTAATAAGAGTAAAACTAGAATTCTTCAGAATCAAAAGAAAAATTTCTGAAAACAAAATATATTGTCAGTGTTATCAAGTCACACATGTAAAATTAGTGTATTTTTATGTAACTTTTTTTCTTGAGAAAGGTAATTTCATAAGAAACAAAATTCACACCTCAGGTAATTTGTACCACATGGAAATTGCTCTCCTGGCATCTGCAGGCTGGAGCACTCTTTCCTGCTTTGCATGGCTGTCTCTCTTCCCTCCAAACATTTTTTTTTTCTTTTTTTTGCGGTACGCGGGCCTCTCACTGCCGTGGCCTCTCCCATTGCGGAGCACAGGCTCCGGACTCGCAGGCCCCGCGGCCACAGCTCACGGGCCCAGCCGCTCCGCGGCACGTGTGACCCTCCTGGACCGGGACACAAACCCACGTCCCCTGCATCAGCAAGCGGACCCCCAACCACTGCGCCACCAGGGAAGCCCAAACACTATTTTTTAAGTGTTCACACCATCCCAATGTTCCCTTTGCTTTCCTTCTTAGTGCCTAACTCATTAATCATCTATATATTTATTGCTTTTTCTCTCTACCATGGAAGTAAGTCCTGTGAGCCTTGTCTGTCTTGTCCACTATAGAATGTCTTCAGAGCACCTTGACTGCACAAAACAGGTGGTCAGTTGATGTTTGTCAAATTAAGGAGTAAACATTTTTAATCCCTTTTTGCCTCTGCAGATCTCTTGTTACCCACTCAACTGTACGGCAGGGTATAAGTGTTACTTTGAAAGAGAGAGAACAGAATGTGTTCTATTCATATTCCATGCCAACCATTGGGCTAGTTAGTGCCTTATAAATTTTGTCTCATTTAATGTCTTCTACAATCCATATCATGATCCCCATACTGTGATCACAAAACAGGATTAAGTAAATTCCCCAGTGAATTATTAAAAGGTGGAGACAAAATTTGTAATCATACCTCTGTTTTCCCAGTCTTCAGCATTAGCATTATCTCTTATTATGTGGGAAGGAAAAAAAAAAAAAAGAGGAACGGGAATAATGGATAATGGAAATAATTTATTTGCTCCTGCTCTGTGTCCTGAAACTTAACTCACTTTTCACATACATTGACTCACTTAATTCACACAGAAAATCTCATAGAATTTATTTTTATTTTATAGATGAGTTTACTTATAATAATTGGGGTGAAGTAATTTACCTAAACAATAGTCATAGTAGTTGACACAGTAAAGACTGAAACACAGATCATTCATAATCACATCAAGTGTGCTGTGTAATATGCTATACTTCTTCAAATCTCACAATCCACTTTTGAGTGTGAAAGTTCATTAAATCCTAGCTGTATCCAAGCTTTTAGAAGTTAGTGTTATTACCTTTCTATTAATAAAATCATGGACAATTTACCTAACTTGTCTAAGCCTCAGTTATCTTGCTGATAAATGTGGATAGTAATAGTATCCACTTCATAAGATTGTTTTTAGGATTATTAGTTAATGCTGTTGAAAATTCATCTATTTTGAGGAAGCATTCAAAAAATACAACAATGAAGTTCTTTTCTTAAAGTTATGATTGGCCTCTGAAACTCAGAAAATTAAGTGACTTGTGAACACAGGATCAAAAATAGATGGAAAAAATACTTGAATTCACAGTATTTTATTATAAATCTTGTGCTTTTTTCCAGTGTCTCACACAAAATTGCCCACTGAAGGAAATGCATTACTTGATTAGCATAGTATTTGAATGGTCAAAAGTGAGTTTCATCTCTGAATCAGAGCATGGCTTCCAAATTCTCTTTTCACTCTCCAGGGAAAGAAAAATCTGAGACAGGTACCACTTCTGTGTTTAACAGTGTTTTGGTAGTTTAGAAAGTGGACGCTCATAATAGTGATTGTGGCATGCCCCAGGATACTTCACTATTATCAAATCTGTCAGATTGTGTCAGATTCTAATTCTGCTTCACAAGGGTCATTAGTGTAGTCTCTGTTTGTAATGATTGACAATTGTAGGTATTAAGAACCTGGGGTTATGAGACTCTTGATCAGGACAGCTGTAAACAAGTGTTGACAATTTCGGCTGTTTGACAGTGTGCAGGCAGAGGGTCCAGCAGATCATCTGGGCCCTAATTACTCGTGTTCACCAAACTTCAAGTGACATTTGCTACTCATTTTCTTTCAAAGATCCAAAATATGTTTTCCTTTTAAAAATATAACTTTTAACTACAAGCTGTGCTTATTAAAGCCAAAGAATAATATTACATTTCCTCTGTTGTATCAACTCACAGATTGATACTGTTCCTTCAACATTTTAGAAGCTTTTTATACTATGCAGAGAGTTGGATTTGTCTTGGGTGTATCTGGCCTTTGGAGGACAATAAAAAAATTATTAAAATTCTATTAAATGGTATGTTCACAAGAGAATACACAATCAACTAGTATGCAAAATTTTGTGAACTGGGCTTCCCTGGTGGTGCAGTGGTTGAGAGTCCGCCTGCCGATGCAGGTGACATGGGTTTGTGCCCCGGTCCGGGCGGATCCCACATGCCACGGAGCGGCTGGGCCTGTGAGCCCTGGCCTCTGAGCCTGCATGTCCGGAGCCTGTGCTCCGCAACGGGAGAGGCCACAGCAGTGAAAGGCCTGCATACCGGAAAAAAAAAAAAAATCTTGTGAACTGATTTATAAATTGATGATACTTCTTCACTTATTTCACTTTCTCCAAATACAACATTTCTTTCAAAATACTAGTTGTCAATTACAATAAAGACTAACTTATAAATCATCTTGAACAGGTTAATTAACTTAAAGTACATATGTATGTGTACCAGTTGCTAGAGTTCTCACCCTCATTGATCTTTCCAAAATGTTCTGTACATGAAGTCAGAAAGAGTAGATATTTTGTCACTTGAAGTGAGAGGAAGATCTTATAGTTTGTGTTATTTTTACTTGGTTCCCTCTTAAAGTTCATGGTAATGCATAGAATTCAGAACATTTTCTGGTTTGTGAAGTCTTAGGAAGCCTTACTAACCTAATGAGATTTGCTGATATCTTGAGAGCAGGCAATGCAAAATGTTGCTCTCAGCAGACCTCTTACGAACATCATAATAATCTACACTTTATAGTGTGGTTGGCTGAAAATGACTCCCAAATAATCTACATGGCTCCAAGTGATATCAAGGTCCTAATCCCCAGAAACTGTGAACATGTTGCCCTACAGGGTCAAAAGGACATTGCATATGTGATTAAGAATCTTGAGATGGGGGAGATTATCCTGAATTAACCCAGTGGGTCCAATGTTATTACCAAGGTTCTTATAGGAGGGAGGCAAAAGGATCAAAGTCAGAAAAAATAGATATAAAGATGAAACTATCAGTTGGAATGATGCAGGAAATGGAGATGGAGGAAATGACAGCTATCCAAGGAATGTAGGCAGACTAAAAGCTGGAAAAGGTAAAAAAAAAAATAACAGATTTTTACCCCATAAGCCCCCAAAAGAACATAGCCCTTATGACTACTTGATTTACCCAAAAGGGTAAACAAAAATAATTTGCATTGTTTAAGTCACTGAGTTTGTGGTAATTTGTTACAGCAGCAACAGGAAATAATACAGATAACATTCAATGGTGGTATTATCACAAAATGTGTGAGTAATGAATCTACAAATAGGCCATCCTTCCCATTATGGATATTTCTCATTTGGGGAATTTATCTTTTTCATGTGGGCTTTTGATAGCATATAAAATTATGGTTATATATGAGTAAACATGTTTTTAATGACAAGCAATAGAAAACTCTAGTTTATTAGATCCAAAGTTAAAATGAATTAGAAAAATAAAATATGTAAGTCTTATGGAAACCAAGAAAGAGCTTTAAAATCAAGCAGCTGGAAAACAGGAGCTAGAGTTGCTCTGAGGAACTCTACAACAGGGATTTATGGGGTAAACAAGAGTATTAAAATGAACATTATCTGGGTTCTAACAGCTCTTAGTACCTATGTCTCTCATATCACAATGTTAAAACTCTAGGTTGGCCCAGGTTGGACCAGATGTCCCCACTCTGCATTTGTCAGTCATGGTCAAGAAAAAAAGCCATAGAGTAACAATATGGTGGCCAGAGGACCACTTCTTTGTGTTGCAAGCTATTCCTAGAGAAGAGGCATCCATGCAAGCTAAACAGTGACCCTGATAACTGACTACTCATGGAGCTTATGACATCATGGATATTGCTAGATCTATCTGTTTCTTTCCTGAGGCACAGATTTCTGTAGAAAAGGTGGGGAAAACCTCTCAGATTTAGCTCAATTACAATAGATAAGAATGCATATTATGACTTGGTAGATAAATTTAAAAAAAACACTGAATGTTAGCCACAAAACTGCTTAAGAAATAAAAAAAATAAATAAATAACAATAAATATCACATAAATATAATTAAAAGGGAAATAAAAAGAAAAGTAATAGGAGGGCTTCAGATATTCATCACTGAATCTATGTGTCCAGAAAGTTTATCTCAATTACATTTATGTTGTCTTCTTTTTAAAGGCAAACCTAGCCCACTGGGGTAAGACAACCTGGGTTAGAATCCTCTTTCCACTGTTAACCAGCTGTGTGACTTTGGGCAAGTCACTTAACCTACAATGTCTCAATTTCTTAAGATGTAAAAAGAGGATAATAATTCTATGAAGCGTTATTAGAGTTAGAAGACGTGTGTGAAAATGCCTGCTACATAGCAAGTTTTCAGTAAATATTAGATCTATTTTCCCTTCCCTCAGCATAAACTAGCGCAAGTCAGAGTGTATATGTAGTAAAAAAGCATGGATGATTGAATAGGATGGAGGGGAAATTTTCCTTGAAATAATACTCTGTTTGTAAACCTCTCTATTTCTAATACACATCTCTTTCACTTTTCTGAAAATATATTTAAACTCATAAATAATTTATATACTTAAGGAGTGTATGTGCTTATCTGTAGGGGTAGTCTGTTTTTAGAAGTCATACTAGTGTTTAATAACCTATTTAAATATGCCCTTTATAGTTACAGTCTTGCTCTTTCATGTTTCTAAGGAGACAATTTACACAAACACACGCAAAGCAAATATCTATGGCAGTATCCCTGGAGAAATGGACTTAAGACTGATGCAGATATAGCACGGTGAGTAGTGAGTGAAAGAGGTGTAGTATTTTCAGTAGCTGGTGTTCTCATGTAGTCAGTTTTGAATAACTATACAGATAATCTCCAGAGGATAAACTTTTATGTGGGAGGTGCCTCAGCTCAACAGTGGCAGTGCAGTGTAGTGGTTAAGGAGAGCCTCTGGAGTCAGACTGCCTGGTTGCAAATCTCTGATGCCGCATACTAGACGTATGACCTTGAACAAGCTTATTAATCTCTTGGTGCATGTGTTTTCTCTTTGTTTTACTTCTTTGTAGATTTATTTATGAAGATTATGGGTAAACATTCTAGGCACTTAGAACAGTACATAGCATATGGTATGTGTTGCATAAGCCCTTGCTTTAAACGTGACATTTAAAAATTGTTGATAATTATTAAGATATTAACATATTACTAAATAATTTAGCATTCTTGTGCATTTTAGACATCTCATAATTCTACTATAACCTACATATGAAAAAAAGGTGCAGTTCTGGATTCATTTCTTCCTTCCTTGTGCCCAGTTGAATCGTTGGAGAATAGTAAATGCTCAGTGTGAACTTTCTTGCACTGAATTTAGATTATCTGAATCATTAACCAAGTGGAACATATGAACTGGCAGTTGAAAATCTTACCCACTTCAAGCACCTACAAAACACCAGTTTCCTCATATATAAACAGAAAGCATTCTAACTTCCTTGTAGGGTTTAAATGAGGAGTTTTATACTGTTTGTAAAAGACCTGGCACTATCTTTCATTGTTGTTGTTGTTATTTTTGAAATACTAGAAATCCTGTAGGATGGGGTGAGGCTAAAGGATGATGGATTAATTCTTATTAAGTGAATAAGAGAGAAACTCAAAACTCTTCAAATGGTGTCACCAGTTTTGTATGATATATGATATATTTTAGAATATGGCAAATAATCTTGAGACTTTGTATGCTTGTTCAACAAAATTCAAAGAAACTCACAAACCAATAAACAGACTCATTTGATCTGGTGTGTTATGTATGTTGTTAGCATATCCATTTGTACTCCTTGCTCCTGTGCTGGAGTCTCTTCCCCATTGTCAGAGACAGTCTCAAACTTTGTTGCTGCCCTGAAGACCAAATTTACCCTGTAATATTAAATGAAACACCTGCATATTTCATTTGCTGAATGAACTGCATGAGAAATTTAGGGGTTTCCCTCTATGCTATGTGTGTCTAATTATACACTTATTCTGCCCCTTGGCACCCACCAGCCTCTTAAATAAATGTGAAAAGTACTTTAACTCAGTAAATCAAAAATAATTAAAACAAGTAGAAAAAAATTTAAAAGTGGGATAGTTTTTATAATAGAAATAAAGTTAAATATTTATTAAAATACTTGATATTCTTTCCTACTTTATTTAAGTAAACATACAGAAGACATTATAAATAGTGAAATGTATGCTTTTTACCTTCCATCCAAAGCATTTTATAACATGGAGTAGATACATTTTGAAGCAGAATGTCAGGAATAGACATCATACAGTTTCTTTAGGAAAAAAAAAAAACTAGTTTAAAGGCTAAAAACATTTATACACATATTTAACTAAGCAATATCAATAAAGTTGATTCTCAAAGTTCTGAGAAGTCAGCAAACCAGTTAGTAGTGACAGAAGGTAATACAAACTGGCTTAAGTATCCCTATAGCAATCTCAAAATATACAACTATTTTGGTATATATATTATCTATAACACTATTTGTTTCCAATTTTGAAGTTAATTTTTATAAAGAATACATTTAATTTTGGTGCAAAATGTTACATATTAATTAAATTTAAATGCCAATGCCATATTTCTTTTGTAATAATTCACAACTCGGGATAGGCTTGGAGAAGCTAGAACAACGTTTTACTGAGATGGCTTCTTTAGGGAATGATACATCAATATTCTTCTTAATAACTAAAATTTGGTCTCCGGTTTTCATGAATTCTATCTAAGTTGTGCATAGAAGAAAAAAACAGTTTAATATTCTCCTCTCTTCTCTCTACTTTTCCTTTCCTGAGTCTTCCTTCCTTATTTCCTTCATTCCCCACTCTTCCTCCTTTTCTTCTTTTCTTCCTTTCTGCTTCAGTTCTTCCTTTTTTCCTTCTCTGAACACCTGCTACATGACAAGCATTGTTCAAGGGCCCAAGGATATACAATAAACAATACATAGTCCTTGACCTTAAGAAGCTCATACACAAGAAATGAAAACTTGGTTTTCAGTTCAGAAATACTCTGATTATAAAGTAATAATTATAAACTAGCACAAACTTCTATTGTTTGTTTAATTTTTTTCCCTGTCATTCCTCTAGCTTCTCGAACATAGCTATTCCTCTTCTTGATGTCATTGTGACTGATTTTAGTGAGTTATTTCATATAACTACTTTCAGTTATTTTTTTTTTTTTTAATATAATGTTGGATGGGTTTCCTGGGGCTGTTGGAATCAAGTACTACAAACTGAGTGGTTTAAAACAACAGAAATTTATTATCTCAAAGTTCAAGAGTCTGGAAGCCCAAATTAAAGGCTCCAGCAGAGCCATGGTCCCTCTGAGACTCTGGTAGACTCCTTCCTTGCCTCTGTCTAACTTCTGGCAGTGGCAGTTAATCCTTGCTGTTCCAATGCATTGCTCTTCGACCTATGCCTCTATTGCAAAATTGTGTTTCTCCCTGTGTCTATCTTTCCTCTTCTTACATAAACTCTTGTCATACTGGATTAGGGGCCCATCTTTCTCCAGTAAGATCTCATCTTTACTTAATTAATTATATTTGCAATGACTATTTCCAAATAAAGTTACACTCTGAGGTTCCAGGGTTAGGATTTCAATATACCTTTTCAGGGAACACAATTCAACCCATAAGAGATGTGAATGGAGAACACAACTGAGAACTGTTATCAAACACACTTGCTAATATAGAGTCCTTGTGGCACTGCATGACTGTCTGAGGAATCACATGTTTGGTTTCACAACAGGGACTTGGAGGCACCATTCAGTTCTCTCTGGATTTAGCTAACCCCCAGTCTGAAGACTGTTATTATAATAAATAAATGCATTTAGTTTATACATTTGCCTTATCTTATATTTTCTGCTATTAGGAAAAAAAAGTATTTACTTGCCTTGGCTTCAACATGCAAATATTACCTCTAGAGTTAATTTGGTTTCACTCAGAACACAGAAATGTAGAGACAGAGGAGATGTTATGCAACCTCAGAACAAATTTTTCCCCCAATACAGAAAGTCCTACAGCGTTTCAGTTTTACCATCATTTCATATCTACTTGAACCCTCTCAGTAGTTAGAACGCTATGGTTGGAACAGAGAGGGTGTGGCACATGTTGAATGTTGTACACATGGCAGTGTTTCATACACTATTTTATTTCATCTTTAAATGTGAGGGAGCACTCATGACCCCTATTCTGAGATGAGAAAACAGTCTGCAATGGTTTAATTGCTATATGTGTCACAGCACATAAGGGGCAGAACCATGAATTGAAGGAATGAAGCATACATCTACCTGCCTGCAAAGCCCTACTCCTTTCCCAATATTTATTACCTTTCAAACAACATACACAGACAGAAACCATAAAAAAAAGCTATACGTGTAATAATTAAAAACACAATGGGTGAGTTTCAAGAAGAAAAATAATATAATAGGACTATAGTATAGACTATGTCCTAACTTTCCTACATGTTATGTAAACTAACGCCAAGAGGAAGGAGAAATTGTTGAATTATGAATGCCACAGTATAAAAAGGTAAGCATGATTACCTAAAAACTTAAGGTGTGTTTTAAATTATTATATAATCATCTGTATTCACAATGATTCATATTTTAAAAATTAAAAGACGTGAGCAGTAACACTTCTATTTTCTAAGGAATAAAAGTGCACGTAGTTCACTTTAGTAAAGGAAGTCAGAAAAATCAAGCTTAAAAATCAGAATTTCTCCCTCACTCCTATGCTTCTGTAGTAAAGGATAAAAAGTAAAAGTTTGTTTATTTCTGTACCTAATTCATATGAACAGACAGAACTTCTGTATGACTGTAGATTCTACTAACAAGGTGTGATATTGTTTATCTTTCCATCTAATTAATATTCATTCTTGAAGAGTGGAAATCAGCTTACTTATTTTAAGTAAAAATAAAGGGCATTGCTGTTTGTAACTAATTGCTAATTGAGCAATTACTTTATCATGTGGCACTGGTAAAAACCATTACTTGAAGTTTTCAGCAACTTCTAATTTTAACTTAATAATCATTTGAATAAAAATTATTTAGTAAATTATGCATTTCTTTACCAGGCACTCTTTATACTTTAAGTAATTGCTAATTATGCTATCTAATAAAGTAATTATATCATTAGTTAGAAATTTGCGAGAGTAGTAAGTCTTTTTTAAAAGAGTAATAAAGTGTGGTGATGTTGTTTTCCATAAAAAGAAATGATAAAAATATGTCATTAAAAATGCTTGCCCAAATGTGTGTCTACTTCTAGCCTGTGGAGAGGGAATTCAAAAGAGTCTTGCTCTTACCTTTGGCTAGTACAGATTCATGGTAGATTAACCAGAACGTTAAATGGGATCAAATACACAGTCTTCACTCACTTACTCTCATTTTCAATTTCCCATCCCTGCGCTGCAGTTACGTTGCAGAATCTGAGTTAAAATCAATTGGCCTAGGCACACAGCCTGTTAGGTCTTCTACTAGGAACATTTGGACATTGTCAAACCATTGGTGCAAGGCATCAAAAATCTCCCAGTGCTCATCAAACCTGACTTTAGTGCCGAGAAAACTCTTACAGCTTTGCTAGGACTCATCCTAATTATTAAAACTTTCCAGCAAATAGAAATATACCCTGGCAAACTGCACTTATAAAGTACTGAACAAAAGGCATCTGAAAATGAAGAGAACTTTCAACCAATTTCCTCTGCTAAAGAAGATGTTGTATTATCTGAACAGAAAATTGGCTATTGCTACTCCTCCTAGCCCCTGTGCTATAAATGCTGGCAGTTCATCTAGCTCATCAGCCAAAGCTGAATCAGAAGCCACCGTCATTTCTGCTCTCACTTGTGCTTTTTCCAATATCATTATTACATAGTAGTGCTGGGATGTGCACTAGATTTGGCAAAGGAATTCTTGAATTGTGTGTATCCATTAGCCACAACTCACTTTTGTGAATTTAGAAATGCTTTTGCCCCTGGACTCATGTCTTCTATTTTTTGATATTTATCTATTACAAATTTCTATGTTCACTTTTATTAAGAAAAGCCTTTGGTTATAGATCCCAAAATATTGTAGCACCTGACTAACATTATGCAGATCATCTCAAAGAGGTGAAGAAAGCACAGGATCAAGCTATATTTTCATTAATTTTCCCAATAAAGTTGAAGAGATCAAGAGTAGACATATAATAATGCCTTATATACCAAGTATTGTATAAAGAGGTCCTGCTGCCTCCATATCTGTGATACATAGTCGGAAGAAGGCTTTATGGAGTATTCAGCTGGTAAATGAAGACAATAAGCCCTGGAGTCTGATTGTCTCTCCTACTGAAGTGATCTTCGGATTGCTTGTATAAAATTTTACTTTGTATTGATGATTTTCAGCCACTTACGATTTTATATTTCAAATCATTTGATTCAAATGATGATGCTTTATCATTTGGTAATTATTGATAGCATGATCCAACTTTTGTTTTCTATTTGACTCTACCACATTTAAATCAATGAATTAATTCAAAATTATGTACTAATATGCCCAATAGGTTCCAGCCAGTGAATATATATTCTGGTTTACAAATAGAACATGTTTCTCTTCTCACTCTAATGAAGAGAAACAATCAAGGATACAAATAGGTACACATTGTAGGACAGTGACCAGAACCACTAAGGAAATACAACAGAATCATGTGAGAAATTGTCTGCAACAAGAGGCTAGTTTAGCTGATGTGCTCAGGTAAGGTAAATTCTGAACTCTCACCTGAAAGGTAGGTGCAGCCATTCAAAGATCTGAGAGAAGCATTAAAAACAAGGGAAAAGCAAATGCAATGATATTGAGACAAACTTGGCCTTGCCAAGCTCAAGGTGGTGATAGAGAAGATACATAGCTGAGGCTAAGTGAACAACAGAGAAGTGGGTGATGAGGTGAGAGAGGCAGAGAGGAGCCATGGCATGTGGAATAGCTAGAAGCAAAAGTTATTCCTGAGATGTTACTCCGGACTCTACATTTGGTTACGTTAAGAAAAAAACAACAACTGGATTTGATTTTGTTTCTGCCTATAAACCTCCCAGAGCAGTCACTTTGGCTCCATGTACTGCTAACACATGTAAAAGGCATCCTTATCCTTCATTCCTGGGAGTTACCTTGAGGAAAAAAAATAAGTTAAAAAAGATCTTTCCGAGTGCTGGAGATTGATGTCTGTGTGTCAGAAGAAAGACAGCCCGATTCAAAGCCTTCAGCAGGATGGGCACCCTGGATGTGGGAAGTGTACATCAAGGATGACGTAAAAAGCTGTGAACCTGCTGTCTGGTTTACATGACGCTAGTTAAGTTATATGTTGGCAACATATTTTACATGTGTTCTGAAATTTGCAAGGGGTATACAAGTGTGTTTTAATTTTAGTTGCCCCCAAAGTGGGAGTAAACACTTTTACAAAAATTCACTTATTTGGACACCAACATAAAAGAGACAAGTGAAAGTTGACTGGACTGAATTTCTGTGCTATTAAAAAAAAAAAAAAAACATTTCTTATGCTTTTACTTCCCCGCCCCCCCACACTGTTCAATGCTATGATAGTTGAACCAAACACTGAAAGGAGAAAAAAATTGTTTTTTAAGAAAGAAACCATAGTGATATATTCTAAGGACATTTCAAATATTAAGGTCAGATAGTAATCTACTGATTGATATTTTTAAGAAGACTCGTACTTGGAAGATGATAGTAAATGATAACCAAAAAATTAAGGTGGTTTTTATTTTGCATTTTTGGGAAGCCACTGCAACCATCTCCAGATAAGTCCCCCAGTGTAGTATAGGCTCATCTCTGTTGTAACTTCAGAGATACTTGTCATCATTAGCTACCTGTTTTTGTTTTTGCTTTTTTCTTTTTATTATGATTTCTCACTGCTGTACTACGGCAATACTTTGGGAAAAAAAGCTGAAACCACTCTTAACACTGAAACACTTAACACTGAAACACAGTTAAAGGGAAGGCTCCCACTTTGCTGCTCAGCCTCCCTACTCAGTCTGCTAATTTGCAGAAGTGGGTTACCAATCTTGCAGAAGATGCTGAAGCTGCTCTTACTCCAGCAAGAAATAGTTATCCCCCTGTCAAGAACATGGTTTTCTTGAATTTTTCTAAAGGATCAAGCTGTTAGTACTACTGCTAAATGCCAATATCAGAGAAGAAGTTTTCAAAACTGTGGGTTGCATTCCTTCTCTACTTCCCAGAAAGGAGGAGCTCCACCCCTCTACAATTAAAAAAAAAAAATCATACACGAGAAATGTCGAGGCATTACGAAGTAAACAAAGCCTGTACCAGTGGAGATGATGTTTGCAAGCATTAGAACTATTTCTATACCAAGAAAAGCCAAACCTGTCATAGAACTCCAGAGATGTAAAAGGTCTCCAGCAGTGGCCCTGTGTTTTCCTTTAGGAAGCCTGAAATTGCAGGAGAAAGCAGGTCACCCAGAGTGCATAAACTAGTAGGAAGGGGGAATCATGCATATTTTATTACCTGAATCAACTACAGTAGGTTTATTTTTGTTTGTTTGTTTGTTTTTTCTCCTAACTTGTCTGAGCAGTTTAGCTGTCCTCTGAAAACTCCATTTTTATTCATGAAGCCATCTCAATCAAGTAACTAAACAAATGGTGACTACAAGCTAAGGAATTGTAATATAACAAAGACGATTCCTGCAATGTTCAGTGTGGCTGGAGAAGCTTCAGTGGCAAAGTGAGCTGAGGGATTCCGTGTGAGCCCTGGCTTTCATCTACTTTTAAAGGTCAGGCTGGAGCAGAAATGTGTTCTGCTCTTTGATAAGATTTTTCTTATCAGGAGCAGAATAATTCTCAGAATACCTCTAACCACAGTGAGAATATATTGAAGTCTCACTATGTTTCCAGAAGTGTCCTTGTTAGGGACAAAGCAAGAAACAAAACAGAAACAAAACAACAACACATTCCAGTCAGAGGAATAGGGATAGATAAATAGACAGATAGATAGATAAATTATTGATAAATATATAGTACACTTGAAAGTGATAAGGTCTACTAAATAAAAATGCAGCAGTGATAAATGATTTGAGGTGTAGGGATAAGAATTAGAAATTGTGACTAGAGGGGCCAGAAGGGTGATGACCATATTCTCAGAAAGTCACTCTAAGTTGCTGAGGTGATTGCTGTAAATGAGAAATCTTCGCTGGAGGTTCTGGTTCACTCTACTGGGATAGAAAACTAGAATGCAGAGAGATAACAGGAAGTCACTCTTGCTCAATGGAAATAGAAGCACAGGATTGGAAGGGAGTGTTTTGGATTGGATTCTGTCAACAAGGGGAACATATGAGGACAGTGACCCTATGAAATGGGCATCCTGGGTCAGTTGCTTTAGTTACACACACACACACACACACACACACACACACACAATGAGGAAGACACCTTTTTTATCTGAAAATGGGCTTTCAGAAAATTGAAAAAAAAATACTAAAAGAAATAGTTCAAAGAAAGAGACTGCTAATCGACTGGCTGACTCTTGGCTACAGCTGAAGTCCTTTCCAAGCTTGCAGTCAGGAACTGCAATAAAAGGGAAAAAGAGCAATTGAATCAGGACAATTGTTATCAGCTAAGTTTTAAAATCAAGGAACACATTCATTTGACAGTGTAAGAATGAAAATTGAACTATCGACTTCACATGTTTGTGAAAATACCCCACACAAAAGATTTGATTGAATTGTTCACTTTGGATGATATCCCAAAGTAGCACTTGTCACAAACATTTGCCAGTTTTTAAATTTAATTTTTCCATCCTTTCCAAGAAACCCAAAAGACCTTTTAGTGACCATTCTTGTGTGCCACAAATTCTGAAAAAAATAATTAAATTAGGGCTTTGCTGGTGGCGCAGTGGTTGAGAGTCCTCCTGCCGATGCAGGGGTCATGGGTTCGTGCCCCGGTCTGGGAGGATCCCACGTGCTGCTGAGCAGCTGGGCCTGTGAGCCATGGCCGTTGAGCTTGCGCATCCGGAGCCTGTGCTCCGCAACGGGAGAGGCCACAGCAGTGAGAGACCCGCGTACCGCAAAAAAAAAAAAAAAAAATTGAATTAGTATTAGAAATTGACTTGTACCTGCTTTACAATAAATCTTCTTTTTCAGCTTTATTGAGGTATAATTGACAAAATTGTTGTGTATTAAAAGTGTATGTCCAGGTGATTTGATAAACATACATTGTGAAAGGATTCCACCATCAAGCTAATTAACACATCCATTACCTCACATATTTACATTTCCTTCTTTTTTCATGAGAACACTTAAATTTCACTCTTTTAGCCAATTTCAATTTTACAACATAGTGTTATCAACTATAATCACCATGTTATACATTAGATCATCAAACCTTATTCATCTTATAACTGAAAGATTGTATCCTTTTACCAAACTCTCTCTGTTTTTCCCACCCTCTAATCCTAGACAACTGCTATTCTACTCTCTATTTCTATGAATTTGACTTTTAAAAATTCCTCCTGTAAGTGATACATGCAGTATTTGTTTCTGTGTTGACTTATTTCACTTAACATAACACCATCCAGTTTCATCCATGTTGTCTCAAATAGCAGGGTTTCTTTCTTTTTTTAAGTCTGTATAATATCCCATTATATACATACACATTTATATATTTATCCCTCTATGGACACTTAGGTTTCATACTTTGGCTATTGTGAATAATACTGTAACGAGCATGGATTGCATATATTTCCTTGAGGAGATCCAGATTTCATTCCTTTGGATTAACCAGAAGTGGGATTGCTAGATTTTATGATTAACTCTATTTTTAATCTTCTGAGGACCCTCCACACTGTTTTGCATAGTGGCTGCAATTTATATTCCTACAAACAGTGCACAGAGGTTCCCATTTCTCCACATCTTTGCCAACACTTATTTCTTGTCTTTTTGATAATCGCCATTCTGACAGGTATGAGGTGATATTTTGTTTTTGTTTTTGTCTTTTGGCCATGCCACATGACTTGCGGGATGGGATCTTAGTTCCCCGACCAACGATGGAACCCGTGCCCCCTGCAGTGGAAGCATGGAGTCCTAACCACTGGACTGCCAGGGAGTTCCCCTCATTGTGTGAACAAAATCAATATGCATTTTGATTTGCATTTCTGTGCTGATTAGTGATATTGAGCACCTTTCTATGTACCTGTTGACCATTTACGCGTCTTCTTTGGAAAAATGTTTATTCAGTTTCTGTGCTACACACTGCACATATACAGCTACACACAGAGCTACACATAACAGTTCCCTCTGAGAGAAACCCAGAAACTAGCTCAGTGGCTCCTACACTTCAGGTGGCTGAGAAAATATCCACATTGAAATGGGTAGGAAAGGCTGAGACACACACTCACCATAAACCCCACTCCTGGCACATTGCCATACCATTGTGAGGGAATCCCATCTCCCAGCTTCTCCCTGGAATTTATGTATTTTTTATAGGCATCCATAAGTGATATCACCAAATCCGAGTCCCTCAGCTTTTGTGTTCAGCTGCTTCTGGACAACTCATCTCTAGTTAAAAACAACAGGTACATCACACTCAATATATCTCAAACTTAACTCCTAAAATTCCTCTCTTTGTGAATGATCCCACCCCCTCACAACCCCCAGCCCCCAGATATTTGTCAGTCATCTTATATACTTCCTTCTCTTTCAGCCCATATCTAGACGATCATTATGTTCTAAATATTTCAGCGGTATATTCCCTAATTCCCATCCCCTTTGGTATAACTATGGTTTAGGACCTCATCATCTATTGCCTAAACCTTCTTTTAGGATTCCTAACTAGCCTTTTGTTGATAAACATAGTGCCTTTGGGACAAATCAGATGCTGAGGATCACATAACAAATAAAGCAGAGTTCCAGCTGTCAAGGAGCTGCAGCCTGAAAAATGATGAATGCGGTAGAGGAAGGAAAGAGGTCATAGTAAAATAAACATGTACTCATCCAGTAGACTGATAAGTGTCATTTTAGATCAATACAGAGGATGCTTTCAGGGTATAAGAGGTGGTCACTCAAACCTGGCCATTCTTGATAATTCTGGTTTCCATTCACGAGAAGAAAAAAATGCCTACTTTAAATTGAATTCTCTAATGGTTCACCCATTGCTTAAACCTTACTGTCTAGCACAGCCTGTAATTTTCTGAAAGAAGCAGGATTTCATACTCTCAGTTATGAGTATGGACTTAGATGGCATAATGTCTATTGCATATTTTAGCTTTAATGCTTACCAGTAGTGTGTCTCTATACAAAGTATTTAACATCTCTGTTTCTTTCAGTATAAAATGGAGTGAACATTATGCCCTCATGGTGCTGTTAATGAGAAATAAAGGATTTCATATATATAAAGTCCTTAGAACAGGGCTATAAGTACCAGGGTTTGATCTTAATATCATCACCACCAATCCTGTAAGAGGAATAAACACTTCTGTATTATGGGATTACAAAATATTATTTGAACAAATTTCAGTGGATTAGAATCAATATTCCTCTCTTACTTTGTTTACCTGTCAAATGCCTACTCATCTTTCTAGGCAAATTAATTATCATTGGAGTTTAGAATTAGAATAGACTCTAGAATAGATTGACATTGGTTTGACTCTGAGATATACACTAACTAATGGTCTTGGGTAAATTTACTTTTTCTGAGTCTGTTTTCTTATCTCTGTAGATCATATTACCTAGCTCATATAGGATTATAGGGAACAAGGTAATTTCATCAAGACACTGGACAGGTATAGCTCCTCAGTTAATTTCTATTAATGTAAAGCTAGGCAGACTTTATGTTTCTGCCATAACTAACTTGGCTATATTACTAATTTTAATCATTTATTTTTCCATTTGTTTCATTGTTTATCTCCTCCTTTATACATGTAAGCTCCTTTTGGACAGACATTTGTCTTTTCTCTTATTTCATCTTTAAAACATAGCCAGTTCTTGCATACAGCAGGCATTTAGTAAGTACCTGACAAATGAAAGAAGAGTTAAACATGTAAAAATATGAAATAATTTATATTTATTGCTTCTTATAAATATAAATAAATAATTCATTTTTATTACTTCTACTATTTATCTGTAAAGAAAGTCCACTTTTACTGTAGCCATATACTGATAAGGCTTAAGGTTTAAGCTCCTTAAACACGGAGCTGATCTTCTATAATATATTTAGTATATTTTATTTCAGTTTAAAGCTAAGTTGACTTTTATCATATAACTTATATATATATATATAAAATTTATATTATGTGTATTATATAATAAGGGTAATAAGATATTACTGTTGCAGTAAATTTACTAAGTTAGAAAATAAAACCAGTGTAAATGAATAAACCTATAGTTGTAACCCAATCTAACTCAATAATTAATACCATACAGGTATTTTTTCATTGTATTTTAAAAATTTCTCCAATGTTTTGTTACACAGTTGTGAGCACAATAGACATATATGTACATGTATATGTAGGAATATACATATGTATTCCTATATGCTCACAAGCATATATATGTATATCCTGATTTTTAACTTAATGATTTATGCATATCTTTTTATCTTCAAAACCATCATTCTCATGACTGTCTCGTGTTTTAAGTTTGTATCAAGATTTCTTTAACTTAGTCCCTCTATTTTGAATATTTAGGTTACTTTCATGTTTTGCTTTTTATTGATTTCACTTTTATAAATGCCTATATTATACAAGATTTTACTAATTTTGGGATTATTCACCAGAGTAATTTTTAGAATCAAAAATAATTTTCAAAACTCTTAACATTTTAATGTTTTTGTCACATTACCAATATGTTTCCCCAAAGGTTTATGTGTATCAGTTTCCATTCTTAACAGTAATATATATGAGCATGCTTTAAATATTAATTTAAATATAATTTTGTACCATATATTGATTTTAATTTTTCAATATTTGGTGGCAAAAACGTGCATTTTGAAAAGAAAAAAATGTACATTCAGAGTATCGTAGAATTAGGCGAAATTCAAAACCATATCTATTACTTTCAACCTATTTGGAGATTGCTCAAAGATGATTAATGATTTTTGAAAACCCAGGACACCACAAAATCCTGAAATACTATTTATATTTTCAGTTAAGGACTAAAAAATTGATTTATTTGTAACCTTATTATAAAAAATTCTGAAAGGAAAAATTATATATTAACTAAAATATCTACTTAACAAGAATCTATCATTCTGGGTGAATGATTTAGTTTTGCAAAAGTAACTGATTATAATTTCAAAGTTTCTTCAGCTCCTAATTGCCTATTGTTAGTTAAATACACTGCCAAACTCCAATTACATAGAAAAAGAAGCCAAATAGTATCTAAGAATATAAACTATGAAATTGGGAAAAAATTGAAAATTACCTGTTATAACCAAAGTTCATGATCAACAACTCTTAATTTATTAAAATCAGTTAGCTGAAAATTAGGATATAAAAAAGAGAAATGATAAAATTCATTAAAGGGCAAAGACTTTTCTCCCCTGAAAGTTAGCATCTGGCAAAGATAACATGAGGTTTTTACGCCAACTATCTGTGGTTGCCAAAACATCAGTTGCAAACATTGCGCACAATGTAAGCCACTTACAGTCAAAAATCAATTTCTTTAAGGGATCTCTGGAATGAATCCAAATTTAATTTGAAAATTAAAGAGTGCATGGTCATGGCAACCCTAGACAACTGAAGGGTGGTGGAAGCAACTGTAGTGTTACATTGATTTCCTGACCCATATTGCAAAGGCAACATGCAAGTCATGTTTCTACAAGGTGCAAATATTGATCCCCAGAACAAAGTTCTTATAGGCAAAGTAAAAGCATGCCATATAACACCTTGCATTTATTTTTCTCTGGCTGCTCTTTCTCCAAGAGAAGGTCAACAATAATAAATATTTTCCCTTAGGAAAGGGGGTTTCAGTCCCTCCCTGGAGACAAGCGTTTTCAAAATAATAATTAAAGTTATTGAAAAAGATACAACTGGGGACTTCCCTGGTGGTCCAGTGGTTAAGACTTCACCTTCCAATGCAGAGGGTGCGGGTTTGATCACTGGTCGGGGAACTAAGATCCCGCATGCCTTGCAACCAAAGAACCGAAACATAAAACAGAAGCAATATTGTAACAAATTCAATAAAGACTTTAAAAATGGTCCACATCAAAAAACAAAAAAATACTGAAAATTGTCCAAAAGAAAAGCATCAATTATTTTTTTAATAACATATTAAGTTTGTTTTCTTCTCTGTTTGGATTTCATTATATGGACCATAATGAGTTATAGCATTTCTATGACCAAAATACTGTCTATATCTATATCTATATATCCAAGTGTGTTGGTGAATGAATATGTGTGTATGTGTATGTTTGTCCTTATTTATAGTCATTCACCAGCTTGATATTAGTGGTCATCTTTAGTTTGAGAAATTATATGTGGTTACATATATATAAATAATATATAATATATATGTATGTATACACACACAGTTATCTTCTGTCCTCCAATGTGTTAAAATGTACACATATTTTCTCCTATACTTATATATATGCACATTTTAAAGAAAGAATCAACTAGCTGTGCCTTTAATAATTCTTATTTTGTTAACTTAAATATGTTTTTACAGATTAATATAAAAATGAGTAAACTCATCTCTACACTGAGCCTTTACTTTAAGTAGAATGATGACTTAAGATAATCACTTTTCTTGAATACTTGATACGCTGCTCAAGAGGCTCAATGAAAACTCAGTGGACAGTTAAGACTGCATGATTCCAAAACAGGAAAGCATAAATCAGTGTTGGTATTTTACAGCTTGTACTCTGAGTATAACTGAATGACCAAATTCTTCTGTTCCAACAGTGTACAAGAAAACAAGGTCCTAGCTCAATTGTTGTAGAAAGTGGAATCTTGGCATGGGATTAAAAGCCATATATTAGTTACATAATGGTAAAAATCTAAAAGAATAAAAGGAATTGAATAATTACATAGAGAATCAAGCTACTAATCAAAATTTTGAATTACACTTTGGCAATGTGGAAAAGATCCCTGCTCAAGGAGACTCTTTTTCTCTTTGTTTGCTACCTGACAGAGTAGCAAAATATGTTAAAGTGAAATAAGATTTTAGAGCTTGAACTTCCTCAAAAAGGTGATATCTTAAAATAGTTTTCTTATTCATTTGCCATAACACCCACCAGTCTATCATTAGAGATTCATTACTTTGGGATTGATATTACCCTCCACAGGAGGATTCTTGTAATAAGATAAAATCTAAGTTATGTGAAAATCCACCATGTAATGGGAAGTCATTTTTCAGCCAATTTAGTATTGGTTATAGGTACCATAAGAAGATTAAAATATTGGAATTAGTGTAGAATTACAGAGAGTTGAAGAAAGCATTCTAGCTTACAAATTTTCATAGGGTCAGCTTTATGCACCTGAGTGTAGTTAAGAAGAAATTTTATATAATTTACCCACTGTTTTCTGATATATTTAGTTAAACCTGTCTGACACTGTTGATTTTTAACTTTCTGGAGAGAAGATGGAATATGCCTAATACTTGGCACCATTATTTTATTATATCACTATTTTCCACTTACCTACTACTGGAAATTCATACCATCTTTTTTTCTTATTTGTATTCTTAATTACTCATTTTTTATATTTTGGTACATAATTCATCTTCATGGATAGTTCTCACAGTAAGTTAGTACATGTTTATCTTTGATTACTCACCATCTCTCTTTCTGAATTATTTTTCAGGATACCCTCCCCTCATATGCATAGAAAATGTAGTATAGTGAATGACAATTTATTGATACTCTGAGAATATTGTCTTTTTGTATCCCATGAACAGTAACAGTTAAAGTGATGGTCTTCCTTAGAAATTTTATACCAGTTAATATAATGTCAACATTTCAAATGTCAGTAGAATTGTCACACATTTTCTTCAGGCCTTTGAGAACATCACATGAATCGTTTTTGCTCTGAAATGAAGAACTCTATCATGACATTGTCCTATTGTCTCATTATACATGCCACTGCTGTGCTTCCATCTGGTGGATCTTAATATAAAGTCAACGGGAACCATGGGAGATTCAAAATTTTTATAGGAACACATAGGTGATAAATGAGTATAGAGATTAAAGATAATACAGGAATACCTAAAAAATATCTAGACTGAAAATGTTTTATAAGCAGACCTGGTAGATAAACCCTTCCTAAACTAATAACTAGTGTATGCCCAGAACTGGGCTAAATGACCATTTGTTAGCAGCCAACCAAATATCTTTTCGTGTTCAGCTATATATGCTCTTCTGAAAATGGGGTGCTCACATCCCCTGCACAAAGATAGATTTCAACTACATTACTTATTTTCTCGGTTCACCCTAAAGTTCTCCTGCATTAAGGAGACTAGAGAATTTCTACGTGGATCTAAGTAATGCCAGTACAGAAAAAAAGTAGAAAATTCAAAACTATCTGCATCATTCAGACAAAAATGCAAAATGGTTAAGAGAAAGAAGTTCAATGTTAAATTGCACTTTTAGGGTTGAAGCTAATTATTTCAATATTGATTGAGATATATTTTCTACATGTGAATTACTTATAAAGTTAATGACTATATAACACTTTTCCTATTACAATAAAACTCAAATTAGTTTGTTCAACCAAGAAATATTCATATCAAATCCTTTGCTCTGGGTACAGAGAGGGAATTCCCAGTTCATTGTGCTATCAATTCTCCAATCTTATTATTTCTTATTCTTCTCAGTAGTTTCCAATTTAAGTTATGTATATATTTTTGTCTTTTCCTTACATGCTTTCTCTTTGTTACCTCAGTGTGAGAATTTGCGAAGTGCCCTCAGGGTAAATATCCACCTTTAGATATTCAATTCAATTTCATTATGTTTGTAGATTTCACTCTAGAAATAACAAAGCCTGCGTCATGTGGTGGAGCAATAAACCTTGCACCTTCTGGTGCACTCAGAGGTATGAATGTGATGACTCCTATTTTACCTGTCTGAAGCAGGTACGGTTTTCAGTCCCAAGCTACCAAATTTAAATTCTAAATGTTATGGGATGGAGAGGCAGAGTTACCCTGAATAGAAACTATATACTAAGTGTCTGTATTTGGAAATGACAAAAGCGTAGTTATATGTCATTGTTGGAGAAAAAAATGTTTCAAGTAAAAATACATTCATCATTTCACACTTTTACCCCACAACCTGAAAATGTTTTCTTTCTATAAATGCCATACTCAATCAAATGGCAGGGTATTGATACTTGACTCTGGATTTTTAACTGTGGCAGTTGTGCAATTGAAAACTTTCTGGAAGGCAAAACATCCCTTCTGAGTACTTCAGATAAAAAGTAGCAACAGTATTTGACATATAAAATTGCCGGAAGTGACCAATTTTTCTCTGCATGTGGAGACCAATAAGAAAGAACATATGAATTTTCTAAGTGTCATTTATTCAAAAACCATAAATAATCCCATAGAGCACTTTGTAAGCTCCAGTGGAAAAGTGAGATTAATAACATGGAGTCCTGGAGTCAATCAGCCCACTTTCTAATGGGAGAGAGAAGCATATAGGCATGTGCTTACAACTATATAGTCCACACTAAAATAGGGTTGCATATATACACAGTGAGAACAGGGAGAGTATATACTTGTTTCTGACAAGTATGAACTTCACAGGGAGATGATAGTTTTGCCTTAAAGCCGTACAATATATGCATGAACGGTAAAGAGATGAGAAGGACTTTTCTGGCAAGGGACAGGTGGTATAGAGTGAAAACACCGAATGAGTTCTACTTCAGTATTCTCTCAGAATTTCTTGGTATTCCCTTACTGCCTTCAAATGGTAAGGCTAGTAGGTAAATAAAATTATCAGAACAGAAGGAATTGGGGAATAATGTCATGGCACTAGGCATTTTAACAGAATTTTTTTTTAACTACAAGCCATAGAGGACCGGAAAGAGCACTGACAGAAAATACTTCAGATAAACGATATCCAAATTTACTATAAATTGTCTTTCAAATATGTTCTGATTCTTCTTTGAGTCATATATATATATATACATATACATGTAATAAAATGTAAATAATATATGATATTATATATAAATATATGTAATAAAAATATATTTATGCATGTGCAAGGGAATATCTAACTATACCTTGACCATGGGTTCAAAAAGGAAGTGGGTTATATTGTGCTCTTTCTTGGTTTTTATCCTTGACTCAAGAACTCATCTGGCAAATGAGAAAAGTTTGCAGGACACATGACAGTGAGAAAAATAAATATGTTAATCTTGATAAAAATATTTATTTCTTTGATTTCTTTTTGTCTTCTAAAAAGAAATCAGGGAGAGTGTAGGAATATAATTTTTATTAAGATCTGGAAATAGAAAACAGAAAATTCTTCTTCTCTTACATGAAACTTGGTGTCCATTCTTAAGTCCTTTTCCTTTTTTCAGAGGGAGAGTCTGGCAATTGGGTATTGAATTCAATTCTGCAGCTCTTATGAGTCCACTATATCTATTTATGTGGACTTGTAATTGTGTGCTCATAACAATGCTGTGAATCCTGGAATATAATGGAACCAGATCAAAAGGGTTTGGCGCAAAACAAGCTATCTCAGAATCTCATCATTTCAAGCATTTCTTCAGAGTAATTGTCACACATTTAGCAACTGAAGAAAATAGGTCATTTGTTATACTACGTACCTCGTGTTGCTGATCCAAATGCACAGCATAACTTTCTCTTAAAGGAAAACAATATACGGCATTGTGTACATGTGAAGTTAGCTTACAAACTGATTTTTTGTTTGTTTATTACCCACTAGCTTTCCCTTCCCACTCTATGTGTTAATATAAATGTGTAGCTGATGGATAATATTTCTTTAGCCATATATTGATTTTATCTACATTATCAATTTATAATATTATAATGTGTATCCTAAATCATTCATGATCTCCTGGTATCTCATTAACGAAATAAACCTGCAATAAAGCTTTGGCCATTTGCTGTATTTACCATCACATAATTTAACAATTAAGCACAATGATTTCTTTTAAGCAATGAATATATAGTTGAATCGTACTGACCCTATTTCCTGGACTACATAATATTTTTTATTAATTTTTAATTGGAGTATAGTTGCTTTACAATATTTTGTTAGTTTCTGCTGTACAGCAAAGTGAATCAGCTATAGGTATACATATATACCCTTTTTTATGGATTTCCTTCCCATTTAGGTCACCACAGAGTATTGAGTATGTTCCCTGTGCTATACAGTAGGTTCTCATTAGTTATCTATTTTATACATAGTAGTGTGTATATGTCAATCCAATCTTCCAATTTATCCCATCCCTCCTTGCCCCCTTGGTATCCATACATTTGTTCTCTAAGTCTGTGTCTCTATTTCTGCTTTACAAATAAGTTCATCTGTATCATTTTTCTATATTCCACATATAAACTATATTATATGATATTTGTTTTTCTTTCTGACTTACTTCATTTTGTATGACAGTCTCTAGGTCCATACACATCTCTGCAAATGGCACAATTTAATTCCTTTTCTTTTTCTTTTCATTTTTTGTTAAACATCTTTATTGGAGTATAATTGCTTTACAATGGTGTGTTAGTTTCTGCTGTATAACAAAGTGAATCAGCTATATGTGTACATATATCCCCATATCTCCTCATTCTTGCGTCTCCCTCCCACCCTCCCTATCTCACCCCTCTAGGTGGTCACAAAGCACCAAGCTGATCTCTCTGTGCTATGCGGCTGCTTCCCACTAGCTAGCTATTTTACATTTGGTAGTGTATATATGTCCATGCCACCCTCTCACTTCGTTCCAACTTACCCTTCCCCCTCCCCGTGTCCTCAAGTCCATTCTCTACATCTGCATCTTTACTCCTGTCCTGCCCTTAGGTTCTTAAGAACCATTTTTGTTTTAGGTTCTATCTATATGTGTTAGCATACATTATTTGTTTTTCTCTTTCTGACTTACTTCACTCTGTATGAGGGTCTCTAGGTCCATCCATTTCATTCCTTTTATGGCTGAATAATATTCTATTGTATATATATATATATATATATATACACACATATATATGTATATACATTGTATATATATTATATATATAATATATGTATATATATTATATAGATGTATATATATGTACCACATCTTCTTTATCCATTTTTCTGTTGATGGACATTTAGGTTACTTCTCCATACTGGCTATTGTAAATAGTGCTGCAATGAACATTGGGGTGCATGTATCTTTTTGAATTATGGTTTACTCAGGGTATATGCCCAGGAATGGGATTTCTGGATTATATGGTAGTTCTATTTTTAGTTTTTTAAGGAATCTCCATACTGTTCTCCATAGTGGTTGTATCAATTTACATTCCCACCAACAGTGTAAGAGGGTTTCCCTTTTCTCCACATCCTGTTCAGCATTTATTGTTTGTAGATTTTTGATGATGGTTATTCTGACTGGTGTGAGGTGATACCTCACTGTAGTTTTGTTTGCATTGCTCTAATAATTAGTGATGCTGAGAATCTTTTCATGTGTTTGTTGCCCACCTGTATGTCTTCTTTGGAGAAATGTCTATTTAGGTCTTCCACCAATGTTTTTATTGGGTAGTTTGTTTTTTTCATATTGAGCTGCAAGAGCTGTTTGTATATTTTCGAGATTAATCCCTTGTCTGATGCTTCATTTGCAAATATTTTCTCCCATTCTAAGGGTTGTTTTTTCATCTTGTTTATGGTTTCCTTTGCTTTGCAAAAGCTTTTAAGTTTCATTAGGTCCCAGTTGTTTATTTTTGTTTTTAATTTCATTACTCTAGGAGGTGGGTAAAAAAAAGACCTTGCTGCGAATTATGTCAAAGAGTGTTGTGTCCATGTTTTCCTCTAAGAGTTTTATAGTGTCTGGCTTTACATTTAGGTCCTTAATCCATTTTGGGTTTATTTTTTTGTATGCTTTTAGGGAGTGTTCTAATTTCATTCTTTTACATGTAGCTGTCCAGTTTTCCCAGCACCACTTATTGAGCAAACTATCTTTTCTCCATTGTATATTCTGCCTCCTTTGTTGGACTATATAATTTTGAAAATAGCATCTAACTATAAGATAACTAAGAGTACAGCAGGGAGAAACTATGGAGGAAAACAAGAAAATATATTGGATTTCTCATTAGTGTAAATAAAAATTAGAAAGAAAAACTTTATTAGTTGGCATTCATAATATTGTTAATTTAAACAGGTTAGTCAACAGGTATTTCTTTTAAGAAGCTTCTTATTTTGGAAAAATGTTAGATTTACAGGAAAGTTTCAAGGAATTTACAGAGATTTTCTGTACACCTCTCACTCAATTTCAATTTTCTCTAAAGTTATCATCTTCCACTCTTGGTTCATTTGTCAAAATTAAGAAACCATTATTAGTACATTACATTATTTAACCTCCAGAGTTTATTCAAATTTCACCAGTTTTTCCATTAATATCTGTTTTGTGTGTTTCAGGATCCACATTGCATTCAGTTATCATGTCTCTTTAGACTCTGCTGGTCTGTGAGAGTTTCTCAACCTTTCCTTGATTTTTGTAATGACCTTGAGAGTTTTGAAGAGTACTGGTCAAGAACACCCCTCACATTTGGTTTGTCTGTTTGTTTAATGGTTCAGAATGTAGATATCATACCACAGAGATGAAGCACCCTCCTCATCACGTCATATCAGTACATCCACACAATATCCCTGATGACATATCTTCCATCACTTGGTTAAGATAGCGTCTGCTGGATTTCACCATTGCAAAGGTGCTATGGGGCTATTTTTCTCTTTCTTAATCTACTGTTTGGAAATGAGTCACTAAGTCCTGCCAATACTCAAGGTCAGGGGAGAGGTGGGGTGGGGTGTGTGGGGGAATGTCTAAGCATCATTTCCTGGCAGGAGGGGATGTCTGCATATATCATTTGGAATACTTCTGTAAGAAAGATTTGCCTACTGTTCCTTACTTTTTTATGTATTAATTAATTTATTATTTATTGATATCAATATGAACTCCTGGATATTTATTTTATGCCTTGATTTATGAACTAATACAATAATATTAATTTTGTTGATCAAATTGTCCCAGGTTTGGCACTAAATATTCCTTCTGATTGGCTCTGCTGTCCCTTTGACAGGTCTCTGTTCTTTATTTTTGAACACTTCTTTATTTTCTAGTGCAATGAATTGTTCCAGAACTATTTTATGTTCTCCCTGTTCCAGCCCTAGAATCAGCTATTTTTCCATGGACTCCTGATGCCTTTGGTCAATACATATTTAATAATTAAGTTATCCCAAAACTTATGAAAAAGTAAAGACATTCCTTTTCAAAATATATCCAAATGAGCATATATTACCTTGTATCTATCTGGCACTGACTCACAAGTGGTTTAATTATTCTACTATTTTCTGAAAGTAGTTGCCTCAGCTGTATTTCTAGATTTAATTTGAACATTTGCACCTCTTTACATGTATCTTGTTCCCTAAGAACTGACACAATGGCTTTCCTTGGCAATTTTAGAGCTAGATTTCTATTTAAATAAAACATTATTTATCATTTGACTTTCTAAACATTTTTCTCTCAGGTGGTTTATTGGGAAGACATTATTTCTGTAAATATTTTTGTTTCCATAACCTTTTAGGATAAACACACAATAAAGGCACATAAAATCATCTTATGATTAATGCATGTTCTGTGGCCTCAATTTCATGGCACTGATGAACATCTTGCCTCATGATTGGATGGTGATGCTCCTTATGACTCTGTTTATTTCTCTTTCATTTCCTTTCAAGACTGTGCAACAGGAAGTCTGAAAGAATGCATGTAGATGATTCATACTGATTAGATAGAAGAGAGTTCAGTGAGCAGCCTCACACTCTCGATATTAATATCCATACTTATATTTAAATTTTTCCTTCTGATGAAGAAAGCGTAGTAACTATACTATGTTATTTTTACATTTCCTGTAATATAAATAATCCTTTCTGCAAATATTTCTAATTTTCTCAGTAAATATATTTTGTGTCTACCTCACAGAAATAAGTATTCCTTTATGTTGGTATTTTCTATGTCCATAGAAGTTTATTATTTATTTCATTTTGGAAATGGTCAAGGTAAGGTTATTATGCCTAATTATATGTGAATGTTAAGTATATTTTAGCCATTATAAACTCATTTAAAGCTACTAAATTCACGCTGTGAAAATGAAATGAAAACACACACATCTAACTCATGCAATATATAATATGTACCTAAAATATCTACTAAATTTTTTCATGTCCCAAAGTGCACATATAACTTTCAATTACAAGCATTTGTTCCTGTATGTCACAGTGCAAATGTTGGTTTGGACATTTGAAAATAATATTTATTTTTAGGGAATACCAAAAACATACTTGGGGAAAAAAATTGGTTGGAAAAAGTATGCACAGTGCCATGCAATTTTACAAATAGTTTGGGAGGTACAAGCAGATGGATTCTTGAATCCAAACCATTGGCCCCAGTTGAAGAAACCCTGCTGTATTCAGGGTTTCACAGATGGTCCTTTTCTCCTTCTGAGACCCTCATGAGCAGCACCAATGTAAACTGTTTTCTTACAGTCAATGTCTTCAAACATATGCAATTCTATGAAGCTCTGGAAATTTATCTATGATGCACAACAGATTGAAACTAGAGAAGATTGCCTCCATGCTAACTCCCGGAGCCTTTTGAAAGCTTGGGAGAACACTATAATTTATTAGCCTTTATAATTTTGGGGCTACTGAGAGTTTCCAGTAAGGTTTTTGTGTTGATGCTTTTGTCTGTGAAACTGGGACTCCTTTAGAAATAAAGATATTTTCTACATGCGGACCCCAGGGTAAAATAAAACTGAACAGGACCTCTCCCTGGCCAAATCTCAGACAGCTTTCCAGATCTGGCTTATTTTAGGTTAAATGCTATAATAAAGGTGTGAAAGGGAGACAGGATGGGATAGGTTTGCAGAAAATTACCAACAGGCTAGTCATTCTCTGTAGTCCATTGTCTTTTTCCTCTCTGGCATGTGAATACTTGCCTAAATGATTTGATTACCCTTGGGAAGCACATAAATGAGATTTATTTTTAATGTTGTCTATTTTCCTCCACACTCATTTGGGATGATAAAAATAACCAAAAAATATCCATGGCCAATTAAGACAAAAAGACCTCTGTGTAAACATTGTCCTGGACCGATTAGCTGATTTGTAGCAAATTCTATAGAATATGTGTTCAGTACATCTTGTATGTGATCTCTGCCAATGACAAGCCAAGGTTTAGAAGGACAGTATCACCCTCTGTCCCTGGGTACAAACTCTAGAGATTAGAATTAATGGAGCTAATAAACTTCAATCACTTTTACTGGGACAAGCACTCCTAGGGTCCAGAAGAAGGAGCTGATTCCTAAGCAACAAGTCCCAACTGAAATGTAAGTAGTATCCTTGGGTTAAAGTTCACTTGTCCAGATATTGGTACCCAGTGAGTCTGTGGTATATATGTTTGTGTGTTTGGGAATAATGAAGATGTGTTGGAGCCACTTTTATTATTTCAACAACAAAATAGTTTGTAAATATTCTTATCAGTTGAGGTGACTAAAATTCTGTCTTTTACAATTAACTAAAACAATGGGAAAAACAAAGTTAACTATAAAAGAGAAAAGTTTTTGAAAAAGGAGAAGGATAGAAAGAACTACTTAGGATTTTCAAAGTAACCAGACACTCTTTCAAGACAGGAAATTTAAGAAAATTTAATTCTTGTTCTTGTCTGAAAAAGAAAGACATTTGAAGACTTAGAGAATAGCTGCCATCTTAGGAGGAAACCAGAGTGAACCTGGAGCTCCTTTCACACTTCAGTTCACCCCAGGGAAGTGGTGGGTGAAGTAAAACCCCTGATCTCCCACCAGGATTCCCATGGAGTTGAATTTCCTTATGAAAGGATTTTATGTTATCCTTTGTGCTCTGACTTCAAGTTTTGGGTGAACACGCTCTTTATGTCATTCTTAATATTAGCTGACATGTTCTTCATCTACCTAACAGCTGCTGCATTTTCAGAAACCTTGATTGAACTGTAAATGACCCTTTATAGCTTTTTACTCCACAAAGTATAACTATTGCAGAAACTCCATAGTATGTGAGCACTTGATTTTAAATAGCCTCTCCCACAGAAACTTCTAGAATAAAAAAGTCAACAGCAGCTATAGACACACAAAGAGGAAATAGCCAGCCTGCATCTTTGAGTCAAAGAGTGATAATCTGGTCATCTTGAACTATGTCTCATTGCATTACCATCTCTATCCGTTGTGAGAACTAAGCACTGGGCAAGACATAAATGTCTATTTTAGAACATTCTTATTATCACTGAGGTAGTCAAAGTATTTACATTTCTTGTAAAATAATTTGAGAGATATTTGATTTGAAATATATTAGGCACACATGCAATATACAATAAAGAGACTAGGCATTTTGCATAATTAAGCTTATCTAAACGTTTTCTCCAATAATTATCATCGGCATGTTTTAACAAAATACATTTAAGCATTAGTTATAGTTAGATGATCCACTTCTCATAAGTATATTTTGTCTATGTATGTGCTTTTTCTTCAATGAAAGAGTTAAATCTCTCTCTCTCTCTCCCTCTCTCTCTCTCTCTCTCTCTCTCTCTCTCTCACACACACACACACACACACACACACCACATTTCAAAGAAATTACTGAGTAGTTGCATCTGCCTTTATTTCCTTGTCATTAACTTCTGACAATTTTTTAAATTAAGAATAATCTGTGTACAGGCTTTTATCAAAAGCAGGACAGGTTTCTTTCTTAACTGTGCAAACGCTCAACAGGGTTCCTCTATCATTAAGCAACTTGTGGAGGATATTAATGAGTGTGAAGTGTTGCACAGATGCTGTCAAACGAAGTGACCAGAAAGCAAGAAACAATAGAAATGATGGAAGGGAAACATCCAAGGACAATTCTTACTTAGACAAATGAGGAAGCTAAAAGTCACAGCCAGGAAAACAGATGAGTAGGCAGAGAAAGAAACAAATGAGCAAAAATACAAAACACACATGCCACAGAGGCATGTCTGAGATAATGGTGGCCAGCTGTATATTTTGAAGAACACAACAGGAAGAGAATTTTATACAAAACTGAAAGAGCTTCAAAATGATTGCAGTAAGCGCAAAGATCAGAAATAGATTCATTATCATCTTTATCACCAATAGCAAACATTTAAGGAAGATATATTATACATTGGACACTGTACTAGTTATGATTTTAAAATGCACTCATATCCACCTCTTTAAACAAAAATATATGATCCACTCTACCAAACATCAGTGACTTGTATTCTGATTTAATATGCTTAGCAGGAAAGTAAAAGCAGTTCCTAACTCAGATTGAAACAGAAGCAAAACTCCAATTTCACAAGAAGTTACTGTGTGTATTTGGAAGCATTTTGGTGAAACTCAGGAGTAAATGGACTCTCCATCATTAGAAGCATATAATTATCAACTGAATGAATCATTGGCAGAGAAGTCCAGAGGTTTAAACATAATAATATTAATGATGGCTTCCATTTTCAAATTTCAAGCATTGTGATTAGAGCCGCTGAGCTTTAAGTGCCTTACAATCTCGAGTCTAATATTGTATGTGAAGAATACTTGTCACTCTTTTGTAAACATCACCAAAAACATTGTGATAGATCATTTACATGTATTTTATAATTTACTATTTACTGCACTGCTTCCAGGTAGATGTTACTTTCTTCATTTTACCAAAGGAGAAAGGGAAACTTGGCTCAGAGAAATCAAATGATTTGCCCAAGTGCACACAATAGTCATTGTCAGAGCCAGATGTCCTCTGATCTCTCTATGGTATGTTTAGACCATGGCACACGTATGTGCCCTCCTTGGGTGAAGTGTTTGACTTCTGGCTTTTCTCATTACTGTTCCTACTGCTGAACCTTCAGACTTTCACAATGCTTCTAATTCCTTTACAACTTTCCACCTCAGGATCATTTGTTCATCTGGTGTTGGGAATCCAAGTTTACCCATGTACATTAATGTGTTAGAAATTCTCGTTCAATTCACACAGTCTGCACATTTCTGCCTTATTCCTTGAGCTACTGTATTAATATTCTGGCTAAATTTAATCACACCCCCTTAATCAGTTGAGTTCTCCTGGCCATCCAAAATGATGGAACCGATGTGTTTGTACAATTACTTTCCCACAGTTTGGAATATTTACTTTTTGGAGTTCTTTCAATTAACATCTGCACATGAACATCATTGTTCCTTCCATATTAAGTTCCTTCCATATTGATTTTATTTCTATTGCTTTATTACTTTGAAAAAAAAAGAGAAAATACAGTACGATATATGTGAGGAGTTTTGGTAAGTGACTTCAATCATGGCTATATACCAGGAAATTCTTTTTAAAGGTTTAAAACGATAGGATCAGAGTGTGCAAGTGAAATGATTACCTCATTTGGGATTATCTGGGGAGAACCGTAGTCTATTTTGTAGCAGTCTCTTTTTCTGTAATCTCTAATGGCAAAATCTTGTTTATCAAGAAGAACTCTGTGGGCAGAGGCAAACAATTTGCCTTTATTGATTTTACTGCTAAGTCTGATTGACTGCTTCACCTCAGCTCCAAACTGCCCTGGGAGGACCACGCTCCTTCTCTTGAACGCTTCCCATCTATTGAACTAGAAGTCAACTGCCACCTCTCCTGTCTCTATAAAAGCCTAGCGATTACTCACTTCCTTTACCAAGAGATATCTTGAGGACAGTTGAGGAATTACTCACTTCCTTTACCAAGAGACATCTTGAGGACAGTTGCAATGGGTAGAATAGGATAGAATATTAGCCTTATTTATTCTTGGATTTAAATTTAAAAATGGCCTGAATTCGTAAACAAGACAGATAGAGAGAGATTATAGATTACAACAGATTAAAGAGACATAACCAGTTTCAATGTGTGAATATTATTTACATCTTGATACCAAAACAAATAAACCAATTGAAACAAATTTTGAGACAATTAGAGAAATTTGAACTTGACTAGACTTGACGTTAAGGAATTATTGTTTTAGCTGTGAGAATGATATATAGAACATGTTATTTTTTAGAAGTCCTGATCTTTTAGAGATATATTCTGAACTATTTATGGATTAAATGATAGGATGACTGATATTTATTTTCTCATAATCCATTGCTGAGGAGAGAAAATTTAGAATTTGAATATAGAAACACAAAGTTGTTTATTATAATATTTTCTCTGTTTTTGAATGTTCTTTAAACTTTCAATATTAAAAAGATACTAAGACATAAATTAAACCAGGGAGTTTTGCAATCAATTTAGTAACAATATAAAAATACTCATGATGACAATTGCTGACGTTTTTGAATGCTAAGCATGTGCTATATCAAGCAGTTTGCATACATAATTTCATTTAATCCTATGACAATCCTGTGAGTTATATATAAATATCCTTATTTTATAAATCATGAAATCATAGCTTAAAGAATTTAAAATTTGCCCAAAGGTACTTACCTGATAAGTAGCAGAGCCAGAATTCTGGATTACCTTTTACTATTGCTATATTTGAAGTATATAGTCTTTCATTACTGTTTAGATCCTTTCTCTATTTTACATGTACTTTATAATTAATATTATTAAAGGAAGTTTCAAGCAGATTCTTTATGAACCAGTTTTCTTCTAAAGTGCCTTGGTCAGTAATTGAAACTTCATTTTTCAAAATGTATAGAATTCACATCTCAAGTTTGTTTTCAATTTTTCATTACTAATAACTTCTTTGTATTATAATTTACCACTGAAGAATTTTCCTAAATTTTCCCATTTCTTATAAATGATTACATTTTCTGATGTGAACTGATTAGATTTTTCCAATTGATAATTCCTTAACATTCTTTAGTAAAGAAAAACACAACTCAACAAGCAAATCACATTGATTGATTATTGAATAGCTTTCCTAATAGAAAAATCTTCTTCATTTATCTACAGAAGCCATCAAACTATTCTGAGCCTCAGTTTTCTCATCTGAGCAAGAAGAAAATTGACTCTTTTAAAAGACCTCATGCATAATGATGTTCCATGGAGAAAAATGTCTCCTGATGCTCCTGAGACTTTCCAAGTCCAATGACACATCAAAGACTTTTTGCACTGCTATTTCTTTCATTTCTGTGTAATCCATATCTGTCGTTTCCTTCAGGTATCTTTTCAGACATTTCATTATCAGAGAGAACATGTTGAATATCCTACATAAAAATAGTACATTTTTTCTCTGTCTCCTTATATTGCTTTATTTTCATTTTTGGCACTAACACCTGTCAAAGCAAAATTTGCACTGGAAAAAATTAAACTGGTAAGAATAACTTTTTTCAAAGCTATTGCTTTAGGGGAGAAGCCCAAACTCAGGTTGAACTCAACTCCTTTGAAACAAAAGATGGAAGGGTTATTAAGCACTAGAGTGAGGGTACAGTCTTGATCATCTCTGTTGGTTAATTGACCTTATGCAGAGGAAAAGTAAACTACTCATATATTCATGACACAAAGTCATTTTACAACTTGGAACAAAGTGCCCTCCAATGTTGGTCTCCTACCCTCCCAGGAAATTGGAAGATAGGGCTGCTACTTCTTCATATGTACGTTTTTAAAGATGGTTCTCAGGTCCATGAGAAAGACATTCTGGGTTGTAAAACTGAGAAGAGAATTTTAAAAAGATTTATTTCTCAAATGGGCAGATAAATAATTTACAATGAGGTGTTCTAAAGTAAATGCTCTAAGAAAAGGGAGGTGGGGTAGGTAGGGAGGATAGAATCAGGAAGAAACCTGTCCAAAGTTTAATCATGCTGCATGAAGCTTCTTGGTCAACCCTCATACTGAGAAGTCAAGGAAAAATCTGTACACTTTTCTTTGTATATATTTAACATTTTCAATAAACATATACTACAAGGGAATATAGCTCCTGCAAGATATTTTGGAGGCAGGAGAGCTGCTGCCTTTACCATTTCTTTACCATTGTTCCCCCTCATACATAAAAACTCAAATTTGAACATTTTCAAAAGTCATATACATTAAACTATTTTAATAGTGAGGTTTGAAATTACCTAATGTTTTTAAAAATTATCTGTATATTATAAATCAATTGAAAATAGAACACTAGATTTACAGTGAAAAAAGAGCATTCTTAATTCTATTAAGTAGTGAAAAGTTATTTTAAATCAAGTCTGAGGTGAATTTTTCCTAAAATTAAGCATTCCCATCAGACATCGTTTATATTTTAGCTTTCATACTTTTGTCATTTTTTTGAATTATTCTTAAGTTTTTCTTGTCAAGGTCTATTCATTTGAGGTAATTCTTTCCTCCAGGTAACTAGTTTTGCTCTGTTTAAAAACATGCTTCTTTTTAATGTACTCACACCAAGGTTTTTCATACTATGAATACTATACATTTGATAGTCCTATTTTTCTAAGCAATTACTCAGCTGGTTTTTCTATTCAAAACCATCAACAAACCAGAATTTTCTCCAAGGCTTTGCATTCATTTAGAAAATTCTTTCATAGTGAGCACATTTTTTAGATCATTTTGTCTTTCAAAAAATATACCCTAGGGGGCTTCCCTGGTGGCGCAGTGGTTGAGAGTCCGCTTGCTGATGCAGGGGACACGGGTTCGTGTCCGGGTCCAGGAAGATCCCACATGCCGCAGAGCGGCTGGGCCCGTGACCCATGGTCGCTGAGCCTGTGCTCCACAACGGGAGAGGCCACAACAGTGAGAGGCCCACGTACCGCAAAAAAAAAAAAAAAAGTATACCCTAAAAATACAGGTGGATAAGGTACATTTGTAAGCATCCACTACATTCTACAAAAAGAGTTAGTTGTCTTTTTATGTTATTTTTCTTTAATTCTCATAATAACCCAAGGACAGATGTCCAAGGTCAGATGCCCAAGGATACCTGGCTAGTTATTGGTAAAGCTGGAAAGGAAACCCTTACAACTAAAGCTACTGCTTTTTCCTGTTTTTTCTTTACCTATTTCCTGCTGTTCATGCTCTTGTTTATTACAAAATTTGTGGACTTTAGTGTAGTTCACTATATTACTGAAGTACTGTAAATGATTGCATGACCAGGCTGCAGAAAATATTTTACATATATATATAATTATACCTCTGAGAAGTGTTAGAAAATAGAAACTTTAAGTAATGCTTAAAGTGTATTGATTATAGAAGTAAAAACATTGATTACCCACCATAAATTATATATAATCTAATTAGGAGAATATGCTAAACAGTATATAATATGTTAAATATTGAACAGAAAGAAATTATATGAATATATTTTCTTATGAAATATTCTAGCATGTTAATTTGTACCAAGTTCTTCTTGCTGAGTGAACACAGACTTTCTACAAGCTGTGAGAACATACCTTTTCTTGGCTCGTGACACTCATCTTCACATTTTCCATGTAAAAGAAGATGTTTCCATCCATAACTGTCCTATCAAAGGGACTAGTGGAAGTTAAAGTTTTGATCAAGAATTATAGGTGCGGAAAAAGTAGGTTTTTTCCTTTGATGAATTATAGCTGGACAGAACACTGATAAAGAACTTATAAAAAAGAGAAAAGAAGCAGAACCTACTACAGCATACTCCTGGATAAGATTATGAGCATGTTGTTATCCAAAGAACATGGAATTTCAAAAGTCTTTTGTTTAGAAACCTAGATATTTCAACAAGTATTTTCAGGCTCCACACTACTATTTTGAAGTGTTCATGGAGTTTTAGGGGTTGCCAACCCTTGCACTTGAAAAGCTGGACCTTAAACTTCTAAGTGAATACTGGCTCCTACAAAACTGAAGCAGGCCTCCAACTGAGTGGAATGGATAGGACAATTCTCTTTTTTTTTTTTTTTTTTTTTTTGCGGTACACGGGTCTCTCACCGCTGTGGCCTCTCCTGCTGCAGAGCACAGGCTCCGGACGCGCAGGCCCAGCGGCCATGGCCCACGGGCCCAGCTGCTCCGCGGCATGTAGGATCCTCCCAGACCGGGGCACGAACCCGCGTCCCCCGCATTGGCAGGCGGACTCTCAACCACTGCACCATCAGGGAAGCCCTACCCAATTCTTCTCTACTATTTAAGACTCCTCTGTAGGAATTATGATGTGCTATGAACCTGAGAAGTCGCTGCAGAAATATAGCAGGACGAGGATGGCAATGAAATGAAGGACATGCACTTTCAAGGAACAATGGCAAAGAATACAGCAACAAATTAAAACCCTGTGCACATTGCCTTACAGTAAGGACTTGTATTAGGCAAAGTCTAATAATAAACGATGGACATGATTATAATTTAAGAAAAAAATGTTATTAGGATATGGCAGATGGGGATATTAAGCTGACCTATGATAATTTGACTTTGCTGTTGTTTTTAAATAGCTATCAATCATTAGCTCTTATGACTGAAGAAAGGTGAGAGATCTAGAAATGCCAAAACAAGCTTAACACCAAATGAAAGTCTCACGTTAAGGTAGCTCACACCTACAAAACACCTCATTCATGCAGAAATGGGCAGACAACGCTTTGCTGTAAGCTTGGTGAAGTCCAAGAAAACTATCTTTTAGATACGGCAACATATACCTTGCTCAAAGATTCATTGGAAGCAGACGTAATGATATTCTAGTTGTAACATCAATTATTTCCTCAGTGAGAATCAGGGCACATAATCTGCTGTAATTGGCAGAATCAGGGACTGAACTAGAGTCTTAGAGTGGAGCAGGGGTTGCTCCTCCAAAGAGTGTTGGCTGACGGTGCTCACCAGGGTCTTCTTTCAGTCACCCAATTGTGGTAGCTCCTGTAAAATATGTCTAGATAATTTACAAATTTTAATGCTGCTCACTTATTAATTTATTTATTATTAGTTAATTATTAATTAACTATTTTCAACATCCCTTATGCTAATTAATGAATTCCTCATGAAGGTGCAGTTAGGGTCTGTTGAAGCAATTGTACTGGTCACTTCTAGAGTGTAGATGCCTGATTAGTGTTTTTCAAATGTTAACTAACCATCCCTAGATTGCTGATTCCATGTTTGAGTACTTCAGAATAAACCAACCTCCCCTAAAACAGAGATTAAAGTTCATAGACACTAATACATAAATATCAATTTGTTTGTGTTGAAAATATTAAAATTAATTAAAGGCAATCTAACAGGTGGTATATCAGTTAAAGCACAAGAGTAGGTGGTTCATTTGGAGTCATGAGAAATGAAGTAAGAATTCTACTGCCCAAGCTATTACTCTCTCATTTCCACTATGAGGTTGTGAGGTCTGTTCATATTATTTCATTCAATAAGGGCATCAGGATTGGAAGTTGTTTTTGGTCACATATTACAAAGGCAGACAAGGCCACTTTTCTGTTAATGGTGGTGATAGGAAAGACCAACTAAACCAAATCAGAGTTTAGTCAAACTTCTGGTGCAAAATGGTTTTCCCCCAATATTTCTCATTCAAAAACACATCTATAGATGTTCACATTTTTTGTTTCTGCTTCTGAACTCTGAGAGGAAGAAACTGTCATTATTATAACTCTTAATATTTTCCTCGGTGATACTATGAGTGTATAAAATAAGCATTTGAAAGTGGGGTTCTTATAACATGTAATGAAAGTAAGGTAAAAAAAAAATACCTGTAATATTGGAAGAAAAGATGAGAATTGGAAGAAGTTTAGAATTGTGGGGGAAACTCCATTTTTAAGTCACGAGGCCTGGGTTCATATTCCAGATATACTAACTGCATGAACTTAGGTTGTTCAACACGATAAAAGTAGTTTGTTTGTGTCCATAAAATGTGGTCAGTGATATTTTCTCATATATCATGTGGGGACTTGAATGAATAAGAATAAGACACATATACCTGGCAGAGCAGAGAGACCAGTTTTGATTGCTGTTTTTGATGTTAGTAATAGTGATAGTAGAGATGTTCACCTTATCCATCTGGTCTTCACTTTCCCTAATGATGGAGTGTTCATACAAATTAATTATTCTAAACCATTTTAGTACTGCCTAAATAACCCAAGATTTCTGCCAATTACATATGTGTATTTTCCTCTCCTGATTTTTTTCATTTAAAATTCTGAAAAAATGATTAAATAATCTTGCTGAGACTCCTTTTTCCAATAAATAGTGAAAAACTGAGGATGGAGAATTAACTCAGGGATATAGGAAATAAATAAAAATTATTATTATGTAGAATAGAAAAATGTTGACTTTAAAAAATCTAGTCATCATAGAGTACTATCAAATGTGTTATCCATTGCTATTGCATTTTCTTTATTTTTTGGTTGACTTTAACACAGGATAAATTGTAGCAAGTAGTTATTTCCACTAGTCCAAAAATTGGAAAAAGGAAACCGTACTGTAATTCAGACTACTGTAAAGAAAAACAAAAATATGCTGCTGGTTCATCTGTTTTAAATGACGCTTAACTTCATTGGTGTGAATCAATGAATGAGAAGAAAAATGGTAAGAAGTAAAATGTAAGTGCTTATTAAGCTGAGTAAAATGACTGGTAACATGAAAAATTGCAAAAATCGGGAACTAACTGTTTAAATGTCATTCTTCTTTAACCATGACCAGTGAACTAGAGGAATTCTAATGGTCCATTCAAACCTTATGCCTCCTAAGTTAAAAGTGGAGGATACACAGCCAGCACTGCGAAATTTATATGATTTTGTGTCTACCCTTGAAAATTAATCTATTGGTTGAGAGACATTCAGAGAAGCGGGGAGACAGACATAGAGTAAAAAATATATGGCAATTTCCAATGTATAATATACCAAAGATATTATACCATACATATCATACCACTTCAATATAATATACCAAAAATATGTTGTGCTGTTAAAATTCAGGCTTGAAAAGATAGCTAGAAATGAATAGTTCTCCTTTTTTATGTAGGACTACAATTAAGTGTTATGGGCTACTTCCAACTTTAGAGAAATGATTATCAACTTGAGGAAAGATTGGCCTGTAATCTGAGGAAGACATATGAAAATCACCTGAAGAACTCTTTCCAATCACAAACTCTCATACACCAGATTCTGATATGTCTACCTTTCCACATTAAACAATGAGAATCCCTGTTTCTTGAGCTGTGCTACTGTGGGTGTATTAGAAGACCTAGATATGTTGGAACAATGGTAACAACAAAAATGTGAGAATTTTTTCCTGAAAGATTAAATAACTCAATTCCCTCCATCATGACTAAAATTTTTCAGGCTATTATTATTTATATTTATCTATTTAACTTTGCTTATTATATTATCTGATTTTAAAAGGAAATTCTCTTTATCATAATAATTGTCCATAAGCAAACATTACTTAACAATTTTTCTAAATTTAAATCTATTGTTAAATCTGCTGGTTAACTCAAGCAACTCAACTATGAAGATGCCAAAGATGATAAGAGGGAAATTGAAGAGTCTAAGGAATGAAAGTAGAAACTCTAAAAATCCCTCAGTGGAGGAAATTATAGTCTAGTTAGAAGAAAGCTAAACAACACTGATAAGTGGGATAAAATATGGACAACGTCATAGTTTTGCTCTTGTTCCCTCCCTTCCAATCCCCATAATTTGCTTAGGGTATTGCTGCCTTTATTATCTAAAAGGTAAAAGTGTGTGCTAGCAAGAAGCCAAGTAAATGTGGATGTGGTGTTCCAGTTTGGCTGTGATGGGATCAGATAATTGCTTAGGTGATTTTAGCACCCCAAGTATTCTCCCCAGCTCCATGTGCTAAGGCACAGATAGATGATTAGAATCCAGGGAGCAGTGAGTGAGGTGATGAAAGTTTCCTTGAGGGAAACTGGAGGAATGAACAAGACATATTTGTGATGGAAATCACTTTCCCCTTGTAGGTGAGTTCCCTCATTGTGATGGTTAGTTTTATACATTAACTTGGCTAGGTTATAGTACTCAGCTATTTAATCCAGTCCTAACCTAGAGGTTACTGTCAAGGTATTTTGTAGATATGATTAACATCTACCATTAGATTAGTAAAGGAAATCAGTAAAGGAAATTATTCATTATGAAATGTGACCAAATCTTAATTAATTAAGAATTCACTCAGAAAATGAGAAAAATAAAATCATTAACTTCAGGACAGAATTTTTAAATAGCAATAAATACAATAAATAGCAAATAAATTTTATTTATTTATTGTACAATAAATAGCAAAAATATAATAAATAGCATAAAAAATAGCATAAAAATAGCATAAAAATAGCATTAAAAATATAATAAATAGCAAAAAATAATAAAGAAAAAACAAAAGTTAGAGCACATAAATTCAAGTGAATTCTCTGAAACAACAGTGACAACAATAAAATACATTATTTTATTTAAAAAAATTTTTTTAAAAGGACTAATTAAAAGTTTGAAAATGAAATTGACAAATAATACAAAAACAAAGGAAAATGAGTAAATTCTAAGAGAATGCTACAATCAATTCTATACAAAAAGAGCTGAAACCCTGAATTTGGGAGGGACAGAACTACTTTTTTTTTTTTTTTAACAAAGCAGTTATCGTAGCTAAGGGTAAGGAATTTGATAAAACTCTCCCTTTGTCTCCCTGTTCACCACAAGAACTCACAGCTCCCACTCCCAATCCCACAAAATTAAAAATTACAGAAACCTTTATAATGGATTTATATCAAACTTTCAAGAAACAGATAAATTCAATTATTTTTAAAGATCCAGAGCACATAAAAATAAGAAGCACCTTTAAAACTTTTATATAAAGCAAGTGTAACACTATGTATATACCCCAAAACATGCAAACATATACAGTAGAGTACAACAAAGAAAATCAGAACAATTTATTCATAAATACTTATGAAAAATTTCTAAATAGCATATAAGCAAACATAATCCAACAATAAATTTTAACAAGTCAAAAACAAGAAAACTAACCCAGATATTCAAAGATATTTAATGTCAAGAATTCTAAATAATTAAAAGGAGAAAAGTCACGCATGCAATCAATAGTTTATGAAATGCTAATATCAATGCCTAAAAAAGTGTATCAGAAATCAACGAAAAAGTGGTTAAAAAAAATAGATAACTACTTGTATTATGCCAGGAACAGAAAAAAATATTCAAGTATTGCTTAAAATTTATCTGCAAGTATAAGTCAGTGCAATTTTATGAAATATAATAATGAGGTGGAATTTTTTTTTTTTTTTCGATACGCGGGCCTCTCACTGCTGTGGCCTCTTCCGCTGCGGAGTACAGGCTCCTGACGCGCAGGCTCAGCGGCCATGGTTCACAGGCCTAGCCGCTCTGCGGCATGTGGGATCTTCCCGGACCGGGGCACGAACCTGTGTCCCCTGCATCGGCAGGTGGACTCCCAACCACCGCGCCACCAGGGAAGCCCTGGAATTTTTTTAAAGAGGCAAAATAATCATTGTTTTGATGAACAAACCCCAAATAATCTACATATTACTAAATTTGTTATTTTATAAAGTTATTGAAACTAATAATATATTTTAAACCCAGTAAGGTGTGAAGTTATACAATTATTTTAGTCAATAAGTACTAAGAATAATAACTAACACATATTTACTATGAGCTAATCACTTTTATAAAATTTTTTACATGTATGAAATTTAATCCTCAAAACCGTGTTATAATTATGCTCATTTAAAGGAAATAAAAATAAAATACTTATTGATAAAATTAATGAGAATGTTCAGGATTTATGTGAAAAAAAAGATGAAAACCTCTTATAGCCATGGAGGGAGAAAATATGTAATTAAATACATGGAAAGATGCACATTGTTCTTTAGAGTATAATTTGATATTTTATTATTCTTAAACATTTTTCAATTTGATGTAAGACCCAACATATAGCCAATTGTTTCTTTACAACACAAACCAGCTGATACCAAATTCCATGTAAAAATTTAGACTTGGGAAAAAAAAAAAAAACTAGTGAGAATATGTCTTTGTGTTGAAGTGATATTACCCTAGCCTGTCAGCCATTAAAATATAATGTCTTTGGAACTGAGATAATTTGGATTTGCTGTTTAATTTGAGAGAGACAGATAAATGATACAAAACAAACACCAAATCTATCTGTGCATCTATCTATAAAATTGAACATATCATAATTATAATGTTTCAAATCAAAGTCTTGGGACATTGGCTAGCCATTTGGAAAAAAAAAACTAGATTCCTATTTGTGTCACAAAAATAAATTCTATGTGAAAAATATTAGAATAGAAAAAAGAAATATGGTTGGTCCATCAACAAAAATAGCCAACAACATAGTCTTTAAAATAAATATGGAGAAGAATCAAGTTTGTAAATAAGACACAAACAGAAGCAATAAAGGAAAAGATTGATGATAAATTTGACTCATAACATTCTTAAAATGGCAAATAATTCATAAACCACATCAAAAGATAAACAGGACAAGATGTATGCAGCACAAATGATGGACAAAGAAACCTAATTCCCTTATCATAAAAGAGTATTTTTAAATCAGTAAGCAAGTGATCAAAATGACCAAAATGCAAGAGAAAAACAGACACAGCATGAAGATGCAGTTCACTGTAATAAATAAAAACAAAGATAAATGGCTTTTAAGCATATGGAAACATAATCTTGCACGTAATTAAATGCAAATTAAACAAATAATGAGATGCCATTTTTCACTTTCCACTTTGGCACAGATCAAAAATATGTGATAATATTGTGTAGGTGAGGGTATGAGGAAACAAGTCACTTCATATCTTGTCTCTGAGAGTGGAAATAGCTAAAAACTCTTGGAAAGTAATGCGAAAATTTGAAAATTCAAACATGTACACTCACCCAGAAATTACATTTCTAAGACTTTTGCAGACACGTATGTAAAGATGTATATATGCACATGTAAACTACCGCATTGTCTGTTGATAATTAAAGACTCGAGAAAAATAAACTCTGGCAATGGCAGGATGATTTAATAATTAGGGGCATACATTGACAGACTATGCAGTTATTAAAAAGACAGAGGCAATAGATTTACGTATACATTGAAAATAATCTTTAAGCTATATTTTCATGTGTGACAACAGGTTATACATCTGGAAAAATAGTCTTATGTCCCTGTGTATTCTATGCTTCTGCTAGTATACAGAAAGATCTGTGAACACACATGCACATACACACACATATACATTTACATTGTATAAGTGTGTATATTTCTGAGAGTATGCATAGTAAATGAATCAGTGTTAGTGGTTCCCTCTAAATATGGCATATAGAGAGCTCCTGGGTGAATATAGGAGGGATATTGATCTTATACAGTATTGTATTTTGTATTGTTTAGGGCTTTATTATGTTTTTACCATTTCACCATGCATTCCTTGACTATTTCAATGAAGAAACATATAAGTAAAGAATAGTGAAAAATTTTGAGCAGAAATTAAGATGGAAAACACAAGCAACTTACAAACCAATCTCACCATTCTTTTTCGTTGTGACTATTAAACCTTTCTCCATGGCTTTGATAAGAGTAGTTTTAAATCTTTTGCTTTCCATAGAAATAATGTTTGAGAGCAAAGAGATCATGGGGTTCGAAGTGCAACACGCAGTGTACAAATCACAGTTCTGTAGACGTTGTGTGATCTCAGCAAATAGTATTTAACTCTCATCCTCACTGCATCATGTTTGGTTATCTAAAATAAGATTTCAATTTTTTTAAATGTGTACTTGAAATGAAATGAATTCAGTTCTGTAAAGTTCTTAGCACTCTGTGAAATCCTGAACAATTGTCCATGGTTCTTGGGTATCCAAAGTCCTTGACTTATATGAAACTCCCTTTGCTTTGCAGTTCACATCTTTCTTTCTCCAACGTGGTGTTAATATTTCATACAATACAGACTTGTTCCTGGGGTCAATCAACCCAGAAAAGACAATTCAACTTTCCTAAATCATGGTCAGCTACTATGGTACTAATTGTTTCTTCCATGGATATAGGGGGAAAATAAAACAAACAAATAGCCACAACAATAAAACAAGTTTAAACAGGCCAATGTTTGTCAATATCACTTCTTCATTTTTCATACCCAGAGCTGGAAAGTTTTTTCTCTTTAGGAAAGCCTCTCTTCTTTAGTCATTTATCCCTTTAAACAGTAGTTTGCTTGATTTTACTTTGCTAAAAATGCTTAACTCATTACTTACTGATGCTTCTCTGCCACTATTTCAGAAACTGACCTTTGAACAAATAAAGCTAAATTTTAGCAGGAGGACATGACACTGGAAATACACAGCATGGCAGAATCAGTTAGTTTAAAGGAGCTGTATCTAACTTTTGGAATAAAACCCGAGCAAACCAAAACTTGCATCCATACAAACAAAACTGGGGTGGTGGTTAGCAGTTATATATGCAAAGAGGACTTAGGAATTTTAAATACCAAAAAAGCCTTATATGGTTCTACATCTAAATATAGATGCATGAAAGGACACTGTCCCTACAGGTCGCATTAAAAGATATTTTAGCAGGACCCATAGAGATGATTGAAGCTGAACTAAGATCTTAATTGAATCTAAGTCCTGAGTATCCTCTAAATCATACATGGTGTGAATGGAAGTTTAGGGAAATGTTTCAACAGGGACCTTAAGAAACTGAGGGAAATTTGAACTAAAGACTTTTATTTACATCTTATAGCAGGCCACTATTGACCTTTAAAAGCTTTCCATACCTCAATCCTGAAAACTGTGAATGTTATATTAAAAGGCAAAAAGGACTTTGCAGATATAACTTTAAAATAGGGAAATTATACAGGGTTGTCAGAGTAGCCCTTATACGATAGCATAAAATCTTAAAACAGAGAACTTGATCCACCTGCAGTAAAAGACAGATGCATCAGAAGAGAGAGGCAAAAGAGATGCAATAGATGGGCAAGTCAGAGAGATTGCAAGTCTGAGAAGGATTCTGAGTGTTCTTTAAGGCTCTGAGATGTACAGGTCCATAAGCAAAAGCAGTGAGAAAGCAATTTAGGGAGTAAGGAAGGCCCCTATCTGACATCAAAACAGTGGAGTTAGTACTACAACTGCAAGAAATGGTTCTGCCAACAACATGAATGACTTTAGAAGCAGGTTCTAAACTTCCATCCACACCAGAATGCAGTAGCTGACATCTTGGTTTCAGTTCTGTGAGGCCCCAAAAGAGCCCCAAATTAACTATGCCACGCCCAGACTTTCAACCCATGGAAACTGTAGAATAATAAATGGGTATTGTTTTACAGTTAATGTGGGGTAGCTGTTACAGTTGCATTAGAAAACTAATACACGTCCCTTCTAAATTAGATTCTTTGATCCCTGGAGACTCTAAACAATACCATCCTAAATCAGGAAGTTGGCTAGATGTTTATGGAGAACTCAGCGAATAGAATAGACAATAGTAAAATAATGAAATACAGGTGATTGAAGGCACAAGTATACATGATTGAAGTCTATTAAAATCTCTCATCCTTATTCCCTCTACAACCATAGTATTTCACAAATCTTAAGGGGCTGACGTATCACCAAAGAGGTTGTTACAAATTCAAGTTTCTAGGCCCTTTCCTCAAAGCTTTACATTCAGGAGGTCAAGTTTTACAGCTAATTTGGATACAAACTGCTCTCAAACTACATGTTCAGAAACACTTTTCAGAATGACTACTCTCACAATTTCTAAATATCCATTTTATTTATCATACCTGTGTGTGTGTGTGTGTGTGTGTGTGTGTGTGTGTGTGTGTGTTTAACAGACATTCATTGAGTAACTACAATTCAAAGCATTATTATGGGTTGCAGAATGATAAGTGCCGATAGAGTGCCTAACTTCAGGGAGTTTCTATCTAAGTAAAGAGCTAATTGGGTACACTAAAAAGTATAAAACATCAGGACAGCTGTAAGCACAGTAAGACACAAGACCAGTAATAGAAGTATTTGGGAGGAAAACAATTGCAAGTAAGGTCACTTACCTGCAATTGTAAGAAGTTAAACTGGCATTTAATGTTGGTTCAAATTACCCCAGGTGTAGAGGGAGAGCTAGAGCCATTGTAGAAGAAATGACATAAGCCAAAGCAGACAAGTGGAAAGAGACCACATTGTGTTCTGTGTTTGTGTTCTGTCTCTAGCTCCTCCTGGATGCCTGCCTCATAGGGCTTCCCTGGAGTAGTCAGGATGAGAAAGAGAGCTTTTCTTGTGGTGTGGAGTTCTCATTTCAAATCCCTGTTCCTCCAAAAAGTCCTTTAGTCTCCTCTCCGGGTCTTATTGGCTTTGGGGTATATTTCTATTTCTAAAGTTCTCTGTTGTATCCACCTACTTAATATTCATGTGTGTATTGTTTTAAAAGACCAGGACCAGGGTCATGAAAATGAATTTAAAGACAGAACAAAAAGCTTTTAGAAAAGAGGAAGGTGAAGAAATACAATCTAATTCTTGTTTAGCTATAGTTGTTAACATGAATCTTTAAAAATATAACCACAGGGTCATGTGTAGGCCATGGTGCTATTATGTGAATGTGTTAATAAATCATAAGAAATTTATTCTTAAATTTATTATTTAAATTATTTTACATTTCCCACTATTTAACATTGGAATAGACTCAGCTCTTCATTTTTTCTGCATCTATGCAAATTCAACAGTTATCCTCCTCTTTCTCATGGACTTTCTTTTTTTTCTGGGAAACTAGTCAGAAAGCTCATTCGACTAACAAATGATGTCAGGCTTCACCATTCAGTCCAACTCACATTTTCAGCCTCGACTTAGGTGACACAGGCGCGTTGCTCATTGCATGAATCACTGCCCTTACATTTTCTTTTCATTGCATACGCCATGTTATAAGGAAACATAATAATCCATTTAAACACATTGACAAGAATATTCAGGTTGTTTCAGTGTTATCTTTTCCTTTGCAGTGACCCGCAGATGTCTTTTTTATTCTGGTGCTCTCCACATTTCGAGTAGGGATAAGAAAATGCATTTTATAGTGGCCAAACAGAGAGCTTTTCTGCATTGGCTGATTCTGATTTTTGAGCTAAGTATGGGGATTCAATTGTATTTATTCATACAATATCATTTAAAGCTTATATTGGAGATGCAAAGGTTTGCTGAACATCAATAGGTGTAAGAAAACCAAGCTAAACAGCATAAATTATATTTTCTGTAAATTATGTGTAGGTTTGAAATTAAGTTAAAATAGCCCGTTGAAATAACAGTAGTAAGTTATAAACACTCACTCTTAGAGAAAAAGCCATTTTCTTAACCTAAAATGTATCCAAGTTTCTTCCAAGTTGAAAATTCCAGTATTAATTCTAAGTTTCCTTCTTTGAGAATAAAAGTCACTTCATATAATTTACTCTTGTGTTCCACTGGGGCACCCGTATCTTTAATGCTGAAATTCACTTTTCTTTGCTACTTCACTCTATTTCCCTATTACAGATTTCATTTTCTGATGTCTGCATATCTAGTTTGCAAGAAGATTGTATGGAGTCTCAATATTCAATTTATATGTAATAATAGCACCATTTGTATCAAATGCCATTTTATTTTGTGGACTTTTTTCTTTTCTCCATTTTTGACAGACACAATGAAAATCAATTCCATTTCAGAGGTCCGGTCATTTTGAAGTGTATCTTTTTTATTCCTATAATGTCAAATACCTGCTTAATAATGCTTTAAATATTTTAGATATTAGACATTTGCCTTAAGTCAGATATTGGATGATAGTCTGCTGCTGTCATAATATTTTATTCTAATTTTAAACTCTTTGGTTTTATACTTTAAAGGGAAACTATATACCTCTTTTTTCTTTGCTTATTATTGCATTAATTTATACCAATAGATATGCTATAATGTGTTACATCTTTTTTTTTTTTTTTTAAGAATCATTTACCACCCAAACATCTAAGCAACAAGCACTTTTGTATGCCTTCTATAGGCAGAGTATAACCTGTCTCTGCTGATTGGATGAATATAAAGAGAAGATGCAGGCTATACATTGAGTTGAACTGACCTTACCTTTTGGAAATATAGTCATTAGATATAGGTGTTATTTCCTTCTTACTTATTTTGTATTCTTACTTTGTCTTGAGTCAATTTAAATGACCCAAAATTGAAACATTCTTCTGGCACTATCATTTAAAGCATATAGATGTTTTACAAGAACCTTTTGAAGAGAATAGAAAAAGCTGACTTTGGGAGGAAGTTCTGCATCTATGTCCTCATGCATTCTGTATTTCCTAAGAAGGACATTACCACAAAAGAGCATGAAGTTGTTAAAAATTCTCAACTAGGTTTGCCTTGCTGTCATGGCAAAGGAGTGTGAAACTTTACCCTGTTTTAGAGAGAATATATCCCTTAACCAGTGTATAAAAATAATTCTGGGTTCAACAGAATACTCATTTATATTTTAAGTACATCTGTTTAGAATTAAGAATGAGATACCATTTCTAATATTAATCCCAACAGAGAAATATGTCCAAGTTCAAAACATCCATATGTCACATGTTTCATGGCATAATGAGAAGTATATATATATGGGCATAGAATAGGGTATCTTCACACGTGACTCAAGCTCAGGTATCAGGAATTTCTAACAGATAGCAGAATATTTCAAGCACCTATCTCAAAGCTGGTGAAAAATATAGAGACTATGCCCATTGAAGGTGATGGTACACATTAAGTTGACCTAAATGAGATGGGATAAAAGGCAAACCTACATTTATATTTTATAAATATTATCTTTTGGAGAATCACATCCTGGATGTCATTACATTTAAGCTGAAGGAAAGATTTTGCTGATTTAATTCAATATCTACCCTTTAGAACTGTCCAAAGAGCAAATGATAACCTCATACTGGCATTTTATCCTCTGATGACAAAATATATAAACTAACTAGAAATGTAAGTCTTATATTTTTCCTCCTCTAGCCTACCAAAGTGGTCAAAAGGGATTAGTACAACAACCAATATATAAACAAGAAACTTTTGTAAGATAATTTATATTTATGAAATTTTTTCACATATAAACTTTTTTGCTTCTCCCGTTGCGGAGTACAGGCTCTGGACGCGCAGGCTCAGCGGCCATGGCTCACGGGCCCAGCCGCTCGGCAGCATGTGAGATCTTCCCAGACCGAGGCATGAACCCGTGTCCTCTGAATCGGCAGGCGGACTCTCAACCACTGCGCCACCAGGGAAGCCCCACATATAAACTTTTGGCTTATCAAAAGAACTCCATAAACCTGTTGGGGGGTGTCATGATTATTCTCCTCACTTTGAAGATAGAAAATGGAATTATCATGTTACATAACTTGTAACTTAGTAATGAGTACAGTCAGAACTGTAAAGAGTACAGGTTAGTAATGAGTGCAGTCAGAACTCACTTTAAGCCTTCTGAGACCATTACAAAACCCTAATTTGTCTAGAAAAATAGAAAAATGAGATTTCTGAAAACCTCTAGATTATACAGTTTGGGAACATAGATTCTTATCTTTGTATGGAACTCATTAAAATTAATCAAGTGTTATTTCACCAAGTTCTTATTGTGAGAAGTCTGTCTCATGCGTTAATGCTGAGTACTTACATAAAAAGAGCAACTCATTTACGCCTTATGTAATATAAAAGCAGCTGCCTCTGAGATTTGTAAAATTAGAATACATAGTACTCTCAATATGTTAAGGCTCTTAACATATGAGGAAAGAGAGCATCTATATTTTCCTGAAAGTATTTAACTATTCTTTAATCCCTAAAGGTTGGCCAATTAGGATTGCCATTGAGAAAGGGGAACTATTTCTTTTCCATCCACATATCTTGTGTATTCCAGGCCAACAGGCATTGTTCTTGTTGTTGTCATTGCCAGTGAGTGAATGGAGGGCTGGAGGGCTAACTATTCTTGAGAGGGAAAAGCAAATGTCTCAGTAAGAAAAAACAACCTCAATCCTTGTGGCTCTATTTTGTTAAGGTTAATCTGTCTCTTACTTTTCTCTCTAGGTAAGTTTTATTCTCTAATTCTTTGCCATTCTCGAAATGAAGATTTGGTTTATTTATATCTAATGCTAGAGATGCAACAGGCATAGCTCAGCAAAGTGCTAGAGGAAACAAGGCGTGATCTTCTCTGGCTTATGTAAATGGATGGTTTGACTCAGGCCATTACTACTGTGACATTAGTGACTACTTCAACAAGCCTCTGGAGGACAGAGCCTGAATTGTTCCTTCAAGAATTTACTTGGCACAAGCAATTGCCTGCATTTAAAATAGCTTGTCCTATTAATTGGATATTACCCAAAAGCTTCCTCTATTATGGAAAGAGTGAGATTTTCTCTTAATGTTAGATTTTTGTTCTAAACTGTATTTGCATAAACAGGGCTGGCTCTAGGAAATTGCTAATGAGCCTTTGGATACAGTCATCTGAATGTTTTCTAAATTTTCTTTGCTGACTTAGAAACCACATACTACCCAATTAAAGAAGTGTGCAAAACATGGCCCATAGACAAATTGCCCATTTCAGGTGGCAGACCTTATTATTGGGAAAGAAAAACCAAAGAGAAAAACAGACTAAGGGGTGAACTGCTCAGTAATCTTGTCATGCACCTCATGCCACACATTCATTAGAGCACCAGATATTTTAAAGCTGAACACGTAGATTGCTACTCACTGGTAGATATTGGTTAGTGAATGAGAATCCTTGCAGTCTCTGAAGTGGTTTGAGCAATGAAAAACTCCAGTGGGCTAAATGATTACAGATAAAGCAGAAGTTCGTGGATTCAACGTCATGCCCATGATCATTTGGATCTTTTTCACTTTATGGTATCAGAGCCTTGGAAATAATTTTTGTGAGCATTTGTTAAGACATCTGAGTTCTCCAGACATGTTGTGACTTCTGAAATTAAAAATGGCTGAGCAATGTCTCCTGCAATATTTATGGCAAATGTGTGTTTAGAACACTGATTATAAAAATGATTTTGTGGTATTTTCTTCATCTCTAAAATCTCCTTGCAGTACCAGATAATATCATCTGATGGGAATTTGCCTGCATGCTCTATTATTGATTCCTTTGTTTCCCATAACTCTGGGTTTGTTTATAAATGGGAAATGAATACAAGGATTTATCATTCAAGAGCTCCCCCACCTTACTGGAGATCTCAATAATTCCATCTCACTGACCTCTTTCTTTTTTCTTTCTGAGTTGAGAAAAATATTGTAAATGACATTAATTACATGAAATCATGTGTATATACATATACATATATATCAATTACATATATCAAATACATATATATATATACACACATATATAATTCAGAGCTGATGTAAGCATTTGTAGTGCTAACCCCCAACTCAATCCAAATTATATCAATTGTCCATCAGTGCATTTAGTAATTGGTAGATCAGAGCAATCATAATGATTATCTGCAAACAATAAGCAGTATGGCTTCCCTTGTGTGTAATAGCTGACAACCAGCCTAGGACACAACCAAGAAAGAATTAAATTTAAGGGATTTGTAAAAAATCATTATCATAAGAAATTATTATTTATGTAATATCACTAAAACCTTGATTAACAGTAGATTAAGTATAAAAAGCAAAACATTAATGATTCCTAGTGGTGTGCAGTGTACCAAAAGGGATAAAGGTAATATGTGTGGCAAATGCCAATTAGACTAGAATCTAAGAACCTGAGTTCTAGTTCCTTCTCTGACACTACTTGCCTTGGGAATATCAGCGTATAATTTACCCACTGTGGATTTGGTTTCCTTAATGAAATTGAAGTACAGCAGCTGTAAATGTGGTGGCATCTTAGATATTGAATCTATTGTTCACAGCTTTAAAATTCTGTATAAAATTTTAAAAATTCCAACTACTCTTTGATTGAAGTAATAAGACAAAGGGAATGCATAAATCCCAACATAAGCAAAGAGCTTGTTAATAATCAAATATGTGCAGGAAGCTGTGGCGCTAGAGCACCTTGTGCAGGAAACGGGAGGGTGTTTTACTGTGAAGCTCTGAGGGACCAAGCAGCAGCAGATCCCAGAAAGAACTTACAAAAATATGTTCTCAAAGGTTAGTTACCCATCCTGAATTGTAAATGTCGGAGGTCCAAGATGTAACAGGAAACTTTCTGCCCAGGAAATGTAGACGATGAAGACATGTGAAGTATGTTTCTGGTAGGTTTCCAGTGGAAGAGACTGGGGAGGAGACCTGGGATAGAAAATATCAGAATTTTTAGTAAAATGACATGTCTTAAGTGCATATCATTTACCTTGGAGTCCAGCAAAAGTTGGTTACAGTAGTCAGTGGGAACTTGGGCTTCACAGGCAGGGACAGAAGGCTTCCTGAACCTATCTGTCTTCAAAAAGACAAAATGGGGCTTCCCTGGTGGCGCAGTGGTTGAGAGTCTGCCTGCCGATATAGGGGACACGGGTTCGTGTCCCGGTCTGGGAAGATCCCACATGCTGCAGAGCGGCTAGGCCCGTGAGCCATGGCCGCTGAGCCTGCACATCCGGAGCCTGTGCTCCACAACGGGAGAGGCCACAACAGTGAGAGGCCTGTGTACCACAAAAAAAAAAAAAAAAAGACAAAATGAAAACCGATAGAGGGACCATATTTTGATAAGACATTTGTTCATCTAGGCAACAGAAGAGGTAGCCTTTGAGATGGAAAACCTGGAGGGCAATCTTGGATGCCATCACCCTCACCACCAGCCAAGAAGAAAAATAAAAACAAACCAAACAGTGCAACTGGTTCAAAAAAGCCTGATTCCTTCAACTATTGGTAACTAAAAGGGATCCAGCACAACAATACTATAATAAAAGTTGTGGGGAAGAACAGTAAAACTTACTAAGAGAGGACAAGCACTGATTGGCAAATACGTTGTTGCATATTAGAAGAAAATTTTAACTGAGGATTCCACCATGAATTATACATAGGAAAGAAAAAGACAAAATTCAAATACAACAACTCAGGGAAGATATGGCTCGAACCTGAGAGAAGCAGAGTAAGGGAACTGGCAAAATTATGACCTAGCAAAATACAGGAAAGGAAGTGAAGGAAACTTAAGAATAGATGAAATTGAGTGAAGAGAAATGAGGAATCCCCCCTCCCAAAACAATACATGCACACACACACACACACACACACAAATAATCAAGGAGTAAGGGAGGAGTTAGAAAATGAGAGAAGACAGTGAAAAAAGAATGTATCACACCAATGAAACAGAATGAATGTTTCAAAATATAGTAATAACAGGAACCCTTTAATCTACATATTGAAAGTTCCACTGTATACCAGGGGAAATGAAATACAATGGTTAATAGTAAGATATATCCTAATAGAGTTATTGGAATTTTAAACTAAACATTTTGGCAGAAGAGGCAAAAAATCAAGTCACTTGTAAAGTGAAAAAAAAAAAAAAGAAAGAGAGCTTTTCCTCAGGCGGCTCTAGCCAATTATTCAACTCTAAAAGACACTGGGCTTAAAATATTCTTAAGAAGATAAAGGTTGAGCCAAAGATTTTATATCCAACCAAGATCTTTCAATTATAAAAGCTACAGAAAAATAGTTTTGTTTTTTGGTTTTTTTTCCCCAAGAATCTCCTGAGGAATCTAATAGAGAATGAATTCAGCCTACCAAGAGTTAGGGTTGAAAATTTAGCCAAAGCCACAAGAGCAAGCAATAAATATATTGAACAATAAAACTAAGTTCTAAAGGAAAATGTAGACCAGAGTGGCAAAATACAGTATAAACATGATTAAACAACTAAAAATATTGAGAAGGGCATGAGGGGAAAGGTTGAGAACTTACAGGTTGCCTCATGTGTTACAGCTATAAGCCAAAACATAACATAAACCTGATAAATCAATTAGTAGAAGTAGAAGTGTATTTGACTGTACACAGTTGAACACTAAGAAAGAGTATATCATAGGTAAAATCTTTGAATATAAGAGAATGATAGAAAAGAGAAGAAAAGGACAGAAAGATATTATTATTTTTCATAGGTTGAAACTAATAGTTACTCTATACAGAAATACAGAACTAAGGCATGATATAAAGGTAATCTCTGGAACAATCATTGAAACTTTGTAAATATTAGAAAATGCAGCAAACAGGGAGAAAACAGAGAAAATACATTTAAAAAGGAAAAAACCTGCAAACATATATAAACATAAAATAATTAGCAAAAATAAGATCAGACATATTCTTCTCATCAATACATGTAAGTGATTATAACTGATCTATTAAAGGAAATGAGAAAAGACTTCAGTTTATATTACAAAGCAAAAACTAAAGCTATGAAGTATAAAAGTGCTTTACCAAAAACGTTATATAAATCTTGAAAAAATTGAACAATGTTGTTTTAAGTACATGCTTCCAGCTAAAAAGCAACAAAGATGACAAATAAAGGCACTTTATAACATACAATGAGGAAAATAATTTTGAAAATCTATATACCAGATTACATGGCAGCAACTTGGTCAAGCAAGAAATACAGGAGGCAGAGGGAAAATTAACAAGAAATATGAAGCTTTAATAAATCTCTCTAATTTCAAAATAAATTATGTGAGACAAAATAAACCAGAATATATTAAACCTTAGTACTATAATTTATAAAGGTATCTGGTTAATCTTTATTTAACTTCATTATCCTATAAATCAGGAACACACTTTTTTTGAATTCCATGGGATATGTATATAAAATAGATAATATATTGTGTGTGTGCGTGTGCGTGTGCGTGTGTGTGTGTGGAGAGAGATAGAGAGATTTTAAAGAATTTTCTCATGTGATTGTGGAGGCTGACATGAGCAAAATCTGCAGTAAATACAGGCAGGCTGCAGACCCAAGATGAGCAGATCTTGCAGCTTGAGTCCAAAGGCATCGAAGGCAGAATTATCTCTCCCTCAGGGGATTCAGTCTGTTTTCACTTAAAGTCTTCAACTGATTGGATGAAGCACACACATATTATGAAGGGGGATCTCAAAGTCTAGTTATTTAAATGCTAATCTCATCTAAAAAAAAATACCTCACAGCAAAACCTAGACTAGCGTTTGACCAAATATCTGAGGACTGTGGCCTAGCCAAGTTGACACATAAAATTAACCATTAAATTTAGATGTGTGTGTGTGTGTGTGTGTGTGTGTGTGTGTGTGTGTGTGTGTGTGAGAAGTATGACATAAATGTTTTTTAATGCTACAAATTTTTTGGTAAAATCATTTGCTGATGTTACACCATTCCATAAAAATAGGTACTTCAAAATATATTGACAGGTGTCTCTGTTGTTAGACTTGGTGGCATCTGTTCCTATCATCCCAGTATATTTTCCCTCCTTCTTCCTTTCAATATTAGAACCATTGTACCACCAAGTTTAAATGGGTACATGGCTACTTACTTTAAAAACTAAATTTTACAGTAACCCTTGTAGCTAGTTATCTCGAGGACATTTAGTTTTGCCAATTAGATACAAATGGAAAGAGTGTATGCACCTTCCAATCTGCATCTTTAAAAATGCAGTTACTCACTGTTCCTGCTTTTTCTTCCCACTTTCCTCAGTCTGGGTGCCAGAAGTGGGAGTGACTCAACTAGAAACAGAAATTCCATGTGGAGATGGAAGCAAAATAAAATGGAAAGAACCAATGTCTCAGAATAACTTCATGGTACAGAGCTATCCCACTCTCTCCTAGATCAGCCAGATGCTTATGCAGAATATGAGTAAACTTTCTTGTCTAAACTATATCTGGAGTTTCTTTACTATTGTAGCGTAGTCTTTATTCCAGTAATAAACAGTACACTTTTTACCAAAATTTCCATTTTATAAGTAACGCTGTGATGCATATGTCATAATTTTTTTCTGTATTTTTGATATTTAAGAACTTCTATTTATAAATTGCTTTATGAAAAGATTGGATCCACTTGTACTGCCACCTTCTGTTTCTAATAATAGTGATATCATTGAAACCTAATTCCATGAGACTCCTTTATGACCTGAGAGAGATCAAAGCTATCTTCTCTTTGTGTTTAATCAGACTTTTTACATATTCTGTTCACTCTGCTTCTTTTCCTTAACTCTTAGAATTATTTAAGTATAGGAAATACCACTGAAGTTGAAAGGGCTGGGAAAGAAAAACTGCATTTGGTTTTCCTTCAGGGCTTAGAGGAAGAAAATAATCATCTTCATTACATGGTAGTTTTCATCTTTAACCTGACTTTCAGTAATTAAAACCTCTAATTACATTAATTAAAAGGCTACTCTAAGATTAATTGTATTTGGAGGGGAAAGTATTAAGGAGAATTTCTTTTGGATTTTCCTTTGATTTCAAATGTTTCTTACTGTTGACTCAGTTCAAATGGCCCTCCATGTGCTTCTCTGATTACTGTTCTTTCCATTTCGGATAAAGGGAAGCTCAAAGCCCATCTGGAGCTTTTATCTTTAAGCCCTCCACCCACCTCCTTCACCCTGTGTTGCTTTGACCTATAGTCAATTGGACAATTCCATTATTGTGAAAATGCCCTGTTGAGAATTTATAATTTAACCCTATTTTAATTTTGTTTATATGAATATTTTTCATAAGTTTTTAGAGACCAAGATTTCTGACAGCAGCCACGCTCCCACAAATGTAACAGTGACTCAAGTGGTGAAGATGAATCCCCGGCAAACACTGATCACAGCATCTCTTAGCTGGTGGCTTGGGGAGCTCCAAGCCTGCTTTCCCTTGGCCTGTATTGCTCTCAAGGAGCCAGCAGGTTCCCAGACATTTGTTCAGGCCCAAACTGTCATGACTGAGACAATTAATGTGGTAATGAGTGTCTGGCATCCAAAGTATTATTTCCTGCAGGGTTTGTCACATATTTCAGAGAACATTGGGAGCAAGCAAAATTCTGCTTTGTCCCTTTCCATCCCCAAATTGTTGGCCCTTGAAAATCTCATACATTAACTGCATACCAGGGGAACAGACAGACAAAACAGGGGGAGAAGGGAGCACTTGACATTTCCGAGATGGAAGATGAACTCGTGAAAGTGGGGTGATACCGAGAAAAGAAGTCAAAGAGAATGTTAAAAATAATTGTTTTCTCTACTGCCAACTTTTGCAAACTAACATTTCTTTAATTCAGATTAACTCTAAATTTCAACACATATTTATGGGAGACTAACCTTCATCCTGAGAATCAGAGGGTCTCACCTTTTCTGTACACATGAAACTGCATCATCACGTTGAAGAAGAGTGCACAAGACTGAGAATAGATCTCTGGCAAATTTCTGACACAAACTTACAGTTTTCTAGGCATCTATGTCTCTGTAACTGAACTCGATTTTAAGATAGGGAAGTGTTTCATTTAAATTGTGAGGTGAGAAAAATTACGGAAGGTTCACTGCTATAAAATTTCCTGAAGCAAATCTGCAGAATGTCTTTTCCTCTGATGGGGTTTCAGTGCCATGTGTAATAACTATTCTCTGAAACAAATACAGCAGACTCATCAATGTGATACATCTTTTAATTACTAAATTAACTAAACATTGATGATGGAAATCAGAAAACAATAGATAATGCTTGGGGAAGTAGCATAGTTTGTTAGGGCCATTTTCATCCCTTTTTAGCATTTGGGATATTTTGTAATGAAGCCAAGAGTGTCCATGTCAGGTTTAATATTCTAAGGCTCTATGACCTGCATGATGTAGCAGATTCTCCAAAAGTAGATAACTGTTCTCGTTCATATGTATCTTCCCATTATGTATTACCCCATGGGACATCTGGGGTATCCACAGGTAACCCACAATCTTTCACTCTCTACATCCCTTAGCCTCTTACACACAGACCTACAAGGAATAGAGTATCACCATTTGAAAATAAATTTTTCATACTATTCATAAAAATATAATTAACTTACTGAGATCGTGAAAGGGAGAGAGAAAAAGAGCAGAAAGATAGAATGGGGCGACATAGTAATAGTGTTTGGGTAATCTACTGCTGCCTAAAAGCTACCTCCCAACTGTGGCTTGAATAATAGCACCATGCTCAGATCTCTCATCAGTGACAGTCAGACTGCTGGGGCGGGAATCATCATGTATCTGGTTATGGACTGGAAACATCAAACAGCTAGAGGATGGAGCACCAGCCTTCCGTGGTCTCTCAAGCTCTATGTTATTTCTACAGCATGGTGGCTTAGGGACTTCTTCCATGACTACTCAGAGCTCAAAATGCATGTGTCCCAAAAGAGAGAGAGAGTCAGAAGGGAACTTTACCTCAATGTATGAATTAATCTTAGAAAGCACACCACACAGGGAACATATGTATATATATAACTGATTCACTTTGTTATAAAGCAGAAACGAACACACCATTGTAAAGCAATTATACCCCAATAAAGATGTTAAAAAAAAAGAAAGCACACCACACAGCAACTTCCAACACGTTCTATTTGTTAGAAGTGAGTTATTAAGGCCAATCCATATTGGGGAGAGGATTAAACTCCACAAAAAGTAGAACGGGTTGTCAAAGAATTATCAGATGTATCTAAAAACCACCACAAATAAAAATGTCATTTATTTTCTATTTCTAACATTAATCCTCACAATAACAATACATTAATGATAATATCTATACTTTTTCAGATGCTTAGTACATGCAAGGCATATTAAGGATATCATCTGCAATATATACTCTAAAGTAGCTACATTAAAAAAAAGTAGCTACATTATTATTCTCAATTTAAAGATGAAGACTGACATTTAGAGAGGTTCATAATGTGCCCACGGTCCTACTGCTGGTAGAGGTGAGAAATAATTTCTACCAGGACCTTCATACCCCAAAGGACTCTCTCTTCAGCAGTACCCTCTACCCACTACACCAACTTACATATCCTTTAACTTGATATTCTACATAATATTGATGCATGGGGCAGGCATTCTACATGATTTTGCTTGTTCTTTGGTTATATCATTTTACATATTGCTAATCTATAAATAAAATATTTACATTGAATGAAAATGTTGTTATGGATATAAGAGTTGTCACTGCTGTTCGTGAACTCATGACACATTCTCAGAGAAAGCAGTGGATAGTAAAAGAAATTAACTTGTAAAACCACTAATTTATGTTGATACAGAGTGAAACTGAAAATAAGGAGGTATTTGTAGCTGATAGGTAACACCCGGAAAAACTGCTGAGTGGTTCTCTCTTAATGGGAACATTCTGAAGTATTGTATGACAGATGACAGTGTTGTTCACTATTATTACCTCTTCTTCAGCAGGAGTTATTAAAAGAGCCTCTAAGCCAAGTTGCTTAAATCATCAATAACATTCATGTAAACACCCACCACAGTATAACCAGATATATCACTCTGGGGAAGCTCGACAACTGACTCGGAGCAAACAGTGTGTTAAAACTAGCCATGAATATATCTTGCATAATAATGTAAGAATCAAATATACTATATACCAGTCCTAGAGGTTTGAAATGATGTGTATGTGTATGATGATGACTTCATTTTAATGACTTATGCACTAATAAAGGATAATAAGAAAGATCAGTCATGGCACTTAAGCAATTCTTAAGTATTCTTCATTTTACTGTTTCATGATATTTTACCTTCAAGCTATAGAATGTCAACCAAAGTTTGTAAATCTAGTAATAAAGAACTATTCACAGTCAATTTTATACATTCTTAAAGGATCTGAGAAGCTGAATATGAAAAACATACACTGCACATTTTAGTCTAATTTTATATTAACTACTTTACATTTCCCACATGTTCTGGATTACCACCTTCACACTTAGATTTGAAAATTACCTGTACCTTCAATTCATAGATATTTAAAGATAGAGTGTTAGCTTTTGGTTATTAAAACATGAGTTTTGAAAAATTAGATTGACTCGGCATGAATGAGGGATTTTAAGCTAAGAATTCAATGGATAAACTCAGTCTTTGTTACTCAGTGTGTAATACTTAGGGCAAGTCTCTAAATCACTTAGTGGTTCGAGTTCATATTTAAAGATTGTACTATTAGAGATTGTATTTCAAATGTACTTTTCTCTAGAATGCCTTATACATGATATGCAAGATTATCTTTGAATCCTGGAGGAAGAAGGAGCATCATCACTCTGTAAATTGGGAAATGAGACATACTCAATGTATATGACTTATCACAGAGTCAGTTAATAAAACATTTCCTGGACGTCATTCTCCTCCCCCACCCCAACAAAAGTACGTCTACTGACCCTCAATCTGGATTTCTGTTTATTATATCATTTCCATTAATGGAAATCAGAAACACAATACCAGGAATTGTTCCTCAGGGCACCAAGATTGACTCTTTTACTGTACCAAATATCCAAAGAGGAAAATTAAGGATCTGTGTATTTTTGATACCACTTCTAGCAGGGGTGACATGTAAGCCTTCTTTACAACCATCCTTCTTCCGCATAAAAAGAGACGAGACAAAAGGAACTCTTTTTTTAGAGGCATTAGGGTTAGAATTAGACTACCAAGTTCTAATCACATGGGAAAAAAATGCCTAAAACTCTTTTTTATTCTTAGATACTCCACCATAAACATTATAAAACCATTTATTGAACATTATAAAACAAAATTAGATACTCCACAAATTCAGGGTGAATACACTATTTCATCTTTTTCTCCCAGTTACTCCCTATACACTGATATGTCTTACTATCATAAACTTCACTTTTTGCAAGTAATACTTCCCACTCAAAAATTATCCATAGACTCAAAGTTCTTGTTTATTCTAACAGAAGTTAGAATTTTGCATCCAAAGTCCAAATGTCTTTTTCTTCAATTTTGCCACTGTGATCTAAACCAACATCATTTTTCTCTTGAAACAGCAACATAAATTATTTACCTGAAGTCCCTCTTGTCTGTTCAACACAAAGCACCCACCATGATAGTTGTTTAATGTAAATCAGATCATATATTTCCACTTCTAAAAAAATTCCATGGCTTTCCACTGCACATGCAAGAAAATTCAAACTCTTTAGCATGGGTATAAGAGTCTCATTATATGACCCTTGCCTACCTCTCCAAGTTCATCCCCTACTATTCTTTGCTGATAGACCATGAGTCAACAACATTAAACTTCTTTCTGTTCCTTCAATACCCCAATATTGTTTGTGCCTTTAGAACTTTTGAACTTAGTGCTTATTCTTGATAGAAACCTAGGTCCAAGAATGCTAATTGTGGCTTCTTTATATCACTCAATATAACATGCACACTTTCCTTCCCCACAAACCCAGCCATTTTCCACTATATCAGTTAATTTTTATATTGTTTTGACAGTTATCATTAAGATAAATTTTTGCTTCTCATTTATTTATTCCCCTATTACTTCTGTCCTTATTACTAGAACCTAAGTTCCTGAGAGTCAGTTTTCTAGATTGCTAGAATATGGAAAAATGTCTGGCACATAGCAGGTTTTTGTTAAATGTTTGATGAGTAAATCTTTAGTGAATTTTTAAATAAATTTGAGACATAAAGTGCCTGACGAAAATCTGCCTCCTTCACCACTGCTGTTGCTTCATGTTGTCACTAAAGTTAGATGCAGGAGACCAGACAGGTAGACCAAGGACTACTGACTAAAACAAATGACAAGAAAAGACCAATAAGTCCTCAAGAGTCAAGATGCTGGAGGAACAAAGCATAGCTTGGGCTGCTGATGTTATAGGAAGAATAGTCTCCTCAGGACTCACTGAAGATGCTGGAAATTCAGCTAGGCCTGGGCTGTGAATAGTTTTCACTTTTTATCCTGACTAGATAGAACTTTGCCACTAAGGTCTGTTTCTACCAGCTTTCTTAGGTATTGTATTGCTTCACCTTAATTATTCTTTAAGCACTCACAGTGTTTGAGTGTGTGTATTATTTTAAAGGAGGAATTTGATCTTTCTGCTGAGTTTTTGCACCAGATGAGGCTTACTTCTTCAAAAGGACTCTCCTCCCTTCCTGCATGTCCAGCAAACAACTCCCATCATCTGACTTTCTGGACAAACATCTCTGATTTTTGTGAATACAAATGTAGTTCTAAGCCACCAGAAACAACAAATAGCAGTAATAATAACAGCAGTTAATAACAAGAACTAACAGTTATGGTGTGTCTAATATGTGCTTGACACTATGCTGAACACTTAAGCATTATGAAGTGATATTACTATTCCAATATTATAAATGGAGAAACTCTTTGTGTATCAGCCAAAGTGATTTTTTTAAATTGGAATTCTTACCATGTAACTTTCTAGCTTAGAACTCTTAGATAACTTTTCAGTGTTCTTGGAATAAAGGGAAAACTCCCTTAATGCAGCCCCAAAGGCCCTACAGGTCCCATCTTTCCCTCTAGCTTCATCTCACATCCCAACCCTCTTCACTCTCTGTATTCCAGACACATTGGCATCCTTCATAGTTAGCATGTTTCCTCATAACCAAGGGAACTTTGCACAGGCTATTCTCTTTCCTTGGAACCTTTTTTCTTCCTCTCTTCTCAACTTTACAATTTCTTCTTTGAATATTTGATTAACGTCTGCTTCTCTCCATTTTTTTCATCTTCATATGAAATCATTTTTTAAAATACCTGAGAGTTTGGATATTTACATGATAGAAGAGCATGCCAATCTGTTACATTCCCGACCCCTGCCCCAACAGCTCCCAATGAACCATATCTTTTACTAGTCATTGTTAGTCATGATCTAGTGCAATCACTCCCCTTGGATTTGTAATCAATAAATTATTTCAGAAGTAATACTGTCAAGTTCTTAGCCTAATATGTAAGAATGTCTGTTAACTTTACATTTGTCTTTTTATCCATGGTGGAAACCATCCACCATGTAAATCCTGAGACTACACTTTACATATCCAATCTAGTCTAATAGAGACACTGCAGGGAGAAAAATCAAGACTCCTGCTTGAATAGCTCCAGCAGAGCTCCCATCTATCAACCAGTACAAACTTGACGCTTGAAAGAGGCCATTTTGAAAATGGATCTTCCAGCTCCATTTGAGCTTCCTTTGCTGATGCCACATGCAGCATAGAAAACCTGTCTCTTCCACGTTGTGCCCAAATCACAGAACTGTGGGCAAATAAGTATCTGCTGTTGCTTTAAGACTAAATTGTGGAGTGGTTTGTTACATAGTAATAGACAAACAAAGTGAAAAGCAAACGTTATTAGTTGACAGCCCAAAAGGCATATGCTAAAGTTGAAGTGGGTAGTGGAGGAATCAGAAGTCATCTTGGCCTACACGGGGACTCATATTTTAGAAGTTTATTTTGGAATAGGAAGAGACTTTGGAATATCTGTAAAACTTGTAAGAAAAAATTGAGAGTGAAAAGTCTTAAAACAAGTTTGCTAACATTAAACATATATAACCTTTTGAGAAATTTTCTAAAGAAGATGCAATAAAGATTAAGTATTTGAATTGTATTCTTTGGAAATGATTTCAAGCCAAGAATAAACAATGAAGAAAGAGCTTTATGTTACAATTAATAGAAATGCCCTTAGAGATGTTCCATTTCTAAAAAAAAAAAAAAAAAAATTTCTATAAAAAGGATATGCAGCGTTATAAAATCATCACTTCATGCTGCTTACACAGACATTTTATAGTGCTTTTAAAATTAATTTATTCAATTTGAATAAACTACATTCTGAAAATATTGGTTTAAATTGGACTAGTGAGTTTCAAATAAATAGTTATGAATAGCTACGGATTTCAGATTATAAGCTCAATTGTGCACAAAACATAACTCCATTTTCTGCATCTGAAATTAACTTTCTTTTATGAGCTCTCTTCCTTGGGATGGGAGAATTTGAACACTTTCAGTTCAGGGTCTATTCTACTCTGTATGCTGAGTTATGTCAGGGTTCCTTAGAAGTTCATATAGTGGCATTTTATGGGAATTTCTGGCAGCCACTCTTGCGTTCTTCATTTCTACATTTGCTAAGAATGCTTCAAGATGACTCTCAATATTAGGATATAAAGAATCAATCTAGCAAAATCTACCATCTCTGGAATCAATTGTCTTCAGATTCAGATTCTGCCATTTCACTAGCTGTGTAACTTTGAGCACATCAAGCAAACACTTTGAATTCATTGTCTTAAGTGGAAAAAGGGGAATAATTATACAACCCACTTCTTAGGACTGTTGAAGGGATAAATATAAAATACATCTGAGAAATGTATCATACAGATATAACCATAGTAAACTCCTAATGCATATTAGCCATTGTGCTTCATGAAGGCATCTCCTGAAGAGTTTTCATTTCCACGGTATGAATAGTGTCTCCACAGAACTCCATTAGGCAGGGTGAAGGGAATTAGTCTCCTCCATATTACAGTGGAATGCAACCACTTATAGGTAGAATCATTGTATGCTTCCTCTTTTTTCTTATCCTTCTGTGAGGCAAGAAAAACACATTTCCAATTAAAGCACACCAGAAATGTTATAAACCAAATGTAATCACCAAAGTTGGAACTCTATCAGGAAACCCAGAAAAAAGAAAGAAAAATGGCAAGCTTCTATTGCAGAGGAACTCTAAAAAGGACACTGATTTAGTTTATTTCAGTTCAATTCAAAATAGTCTTTACCTATTGCATATCAACCACCTTGATAGTCTATAATGTATGACAGAATAAAACAAAGCACAGAGTCCTTGTTGTCTTTGGGGAAATGATGCATATTCATAAAACAAATAATAATGATCTTAATAAATAGCTGCATGGAGCACTTACTGTTTACAAAATACTATCAGTATTTTTGCTTCTTTTCTTGTATTTGAACTTCACAAAACATCTATGAAATGAGAAAACTGGGGCACCAAGTGCTTAAGTGACTAGTTTAGGTTCATATACCTAGAAAGTGGCAAAACTGAGATTTGGCTGAGGCATCTTAATCCCAGAGCATTCTCACTTCACCAATACACTGTGCTATTAACTTTATAATTGATCTAAACAAAAACTAAAAGCAAACATATAATACATGATATATATCTTTGTGTTAAAATACAGAGAAGGAAAATTTCCCATCATATAGGAATTGCAAAAAAGGCATTGAAGTATATTTCCATTTGATGAGGGCTTTGAAAGATGGCTATAAAGACAGGTTAAAAACATCAGTAAGAGTGGTTTAGGTAGGGGAGAGAATAGATGAGCAAAGTTATGGAAGAGGGAAAGTATAGGGTATGTCAGGAGACAAATGAAGTTGCCACTTTAGGAAGAGTCTAAGTTAAACAGGCAACACAGAAGGAGATGATTTTGCAGATAACAATGGGAACCATAAAAGGTCTATGTCTGAAGACTTGTTTTCTGTATCTAATGGGTGGTGGACTGCAAATTGAAACATAGGATCTGTCAAATATAGAATGAAAATAATTGCCTAAATCTTTACCTCCTTACCTATTATTTTCCCCCTAGACAGAAGGAGTATAAAAAAGTAATAATAAAACATTTTTAAAGGTATCCAAACTTTTCTTCACATGAAATATCTTGTAGAAATATTATGGAACTATATATAAAGGTAGAACTACCTTATTTGAAAGAGGAAGCAGGGGAAGGAGGTATAAATCTGCCCATCTGGCTAATCCTCCTCTTTCTCTTTTTTCTCTGAACACAAGGGCTCTGTGGAATGTATCTGAAAAGTATAATGGTTAACCTGTGACCAGGATGCCACCAAAATCATGTAAAAACATAATAATTTTACTCACTTTATCTATTATCTATTTTCTCTCATTCCTTCTATTTCATCTACTTTTACATTATTTTCTTGTCTTTGTTTTTTTTCCTTTTATTTTTCTACTCTTGAACTGGTCACTATAGATTATTGTCACTTAATTGCAATCATAGGCAAAACTGTTTGGGAAAGTTCCTGATCCACTGGCCCCTCAGTGCTGGCTATTGATGCACCATGTTAAATGCTACTGGTACTAAATTAGAAGAGATATTTTTCCTATAATCTGCTCAGTTCTTCAGTGTAAACGTGCTATTTCAGCATAAATATGTACTGACTTACAGAATATGGTGCCAATAATGTCAGTCAAGCCTAAAAGTTCTGAATTTCCCTAGATCAGATTTGTATAGACAGGATGGACGTGTCAGATTAAATTAGAGCTTCTGGAACTGATTTTATTTGGTCATTCCATGTAAAAATGGTCTTAATAACATTTACTCCTTCATTAAACTTACATTTTCTGGGAGCTTACCTTGGGTATGAATTTTGTGCAAGACACTGGAGCACGATGATATATTTTTGTTTTCCCCTGACCTCTAGAATCCCATCTTGGAAACTCTAGCTATATTATATACATACTGGGGGGAAAAGATCCTAGTGCTTCAAAATCACTCAGTGTTGCTAACTGCAGCAGTTTTAAAGATCTTGGATGGATTGCATATGCTTGATATGGCAGCAGCAATTCATCTCCATTTTGAAGCTAGACCATGGTAAACTGCCCTGACAGGCTTCCCTCATTTGGTTTATTTTTTCTGAGTTGCATAAAATGTGGACTGAATACTGACTTATCTAAGAGTGATGTTGTACAAAAATGCCTGCAATTTCTGAACACTTCATAGTGACTAAAATTCCACATAATCATTAAACACTGTTAATATTAAGTACTTTATGTAGAATCATTCAAAATTACTGTAAATATTTAGACATCAAAGAAAGAGTATAAAGTTAGTAAATTGACTTTTCACATTTTTCAATCAGAAAATAATTTCCCAACCTCTGTATTCCGTAGAAGAATCCAATTTAAAGAATTACAATAGTGTTTGAACCAAGATGAGTGGGTAATTAGAACGTTCACATTTTCTAAGACAGAAAAGAACTAGTTCTGAACAATGAATTACATAATCGTGTTATATTTGAGAAGGATAACAGGTTGTTTTTAAATGGATTGTTGTCATTCCAAATTGCTGTTGGGATTGATTCAAATAAGAGCTTCCTAGTGTTACGAAATCAGAATGCAGATTGGAACATATCCTTATAATTGCACCAAGCAAGGTACATCATTGGTCAGTTCAAATACAAGTGCATATGTTTATTATTATGAATAAAGTAAAAATTATAAAGTACCTGATGCATGTTCATAGTAATAACATTTTCCCTTTTTCCTTATTGTCTTGTATTTATTGACTTTGAATAAAATAAGAGAACAGAGGTTTCTTATTTCTCCATCTTTCTGTTGAACTAAAAAATACTGTCACCAGAACTATTCTATAAAAACATTTATTTTTATTTTATTTATTTTTCCATTCAATTACCAAGCAATAGGCTAAATCTTATATTTTAGGAGTGAAAAAAAAGCACTAGATATTAGTAATACAATCCACTAAGTTAAGAGATTATATGAAATATTTATGAGTCAGCAGATCACTGTGACAAATGAAATTGTTGGATCAACCCACAAATGGGCCATGCCAGTGAGCAGATAGATCCGACGAACATGTAAGAATACTGTTAGGTGGTCCTTTCTCTCAGATGGTAGGCATAAACTATGTATTATATTTTGACTTGAATAAAAGATGCCAGTAGCTTCTTCCAGAGTAATTTCACATAAAAAATGTGCTTCATAAAACAAAATCAGGTGTTGCCCAGAGGACCTCTCACATATTGCTATTTCCTTCTTGGCTTCATTACTAAAATTCTATACTGGTATTTCCTGTTTATTTTTGAAAGTTCTAAAAAATAGTTAATGTTTCATGTGGTGTTTCCAGGAAAGCTATAATGAAGTCTATGGATTTATTTTGCATAAAAAGTGTGGATTATTAGAATAATTGAATTCAAATTCTGACCCTGACTTTTTAAAATTTTGGGTTCTTGGGCAAATGAGTTACAGAGAAACCTTGTTTTCTTTTTTTTTTTTTTCTTCTCCCCTTTGTTTGTTTGTTTATTTATTTATTTACTTATTTATTTATCATCTTTATTGGAGTATAATTGCTTTACAATGGTGTGTTAGTTTCTGCTTTATAACCAAGTGAATCAGTTATACACATACATATGTCCCCATATCCCTTCCCTCTTACATCTCCCTCCCTCTCACCTTCCCTATCCTACCCCTCTAGGTGGTCACAAAGCCCGGAGCTGATCTCCCTGTGCTAAGGGCTGCTTCCCACTAGCTATCTATTTTACGTTTGGTAGTGTAGTGTCCATGCCACTCTCTCACTTTGTCCCAGCTTACCCTTCCCCCTCTCGTATCCTCAAGTCCATTCTCTAGTAGGTATGCATCTTTATTTCCGTCTTGCCGCTAGGTTCTTAATGACCACTATTTTTTTTTTTTTTTAGATTCCATCTATGTGTGTTAGCATACTGTATTTGTTTTTCTCTTTCTGACTTACTTCGCCCTGTATGACAGTCTCTAGGTCCATCCACCTCACTACAAATAACTCAGTTTCATTCCTTTATATGGCTGAGTAATAAACCATTGTATATATGTGCCACATCTTCTTTATCAATTCATCTGCTGATGGACACTTCAGTTGCTTCCATATCCTGGCTATTGTAAACAGAGCTGCTATGAACATTCTGGTACATGACTCTTTTTGAATTATGGTTTTCTCAGGGTATATGCCTAGTAGTGGAATTGCAGGGTCGTATGGTAGTTCTAGTTTTAGTTATTTAAGGAACATCCATACTGTTCTCCATAGTGGCTGCTTCAATTTACATTCCAACCAACACTGCAAGAGGGTTCCCTTTTCTCCAGACCCTTTCTAGAATTTATTGTTTGTAGATTGTTTTATTTATTGTTTGTAGATTTTTTTGATGATGGCCATTCTGACCAGTGTGAGATGATATCTCATGGTAGTATTGATTTGCATTTCTCTAATGATTAATGATGTTGAGCATTCTTTCATGTGTTTGTTGGCAATCTGTACATCTTCTTTCAAGGAATGTCTATTTAGGTCTTCTGCACATTTTTGGATTGGGTTGTTTTTTTTTTTTTAATATTGAGCTGCATGAGCTGCTTATAAATTTTGGAGATTAATCCTTTGACAGTTGCTTCATTTGCAAATATGTTCTCCCATTCTAAGGGTTGTCTTTTCATGTTTTTTTATGGTTTCCTTTGCTGTGCAAAAGCTTTTAAGTTTCATTAGGTCCCATTTGTTTATTTTTGTTTTTATTTCCATTTCTCTAGGAGGTGGGTCAGAAAGGATCTTGCTGTGATTTACGTCATAGAGTGTTCTGCCTATGTTTTCCTCTAAGAGTTTGATTGTGTCTGGCCTTACTTTTAGGTCGTTAATCCATTTTGAGTTTATTTTCGTGTATGGTGTCAGGGAGTGTCCTAATTTCATTCTTTTACATGTATCTGTAGAGATCTATGAGCAGCACTTATTGAAGAGGCTATCTTTTCTCCACTGTATATTCTTGCCTCCTTTATCAAACAAAAGGTGACCATATGTGCATGGGTTTGTCTCTGGGCTTTCTATCCTGTTCCATGGTTCTATATTTCTGTTTCTGTGCCAGTACCATACTGTCTTGATTACTGTAGCTTTGTAGTGTAGTCTGAAGTCAGGGAGCCTGATTCCTCCAGCTCCATTTTTCTTTCTCAAGATAGCTTTGGCTATTCAGGGTCTTTTTTGTTTCCATACAAATTGTGAATTTTTTTGCTCTAGTTCTGTGAAAGATGTCAGAGGTAGTTTGATAGGGATTGCATTGCATCTGTAGATTCCTTTGGGTAGTATAGTCATTTTCACAATGTTGATTCTTCCAATCCAAGAACATGGTATATCTCTCCATCTATTTGTAACATCTTTAAGTTCTGTCATCAGTGTCATAATTTTCTGCATACAGGTCTTTTGTCTGCTTAGGTAGGTTTATTCCTAGATATTTTATTCTTTTTGTTGCAATGGTTAATGGGAGTGTTTTCTTAATTACACTTTCAGATTTTTCATCATTAGTGTGTAGAAATGCAAGAGATTACTATGCATTAATTTTGTATCCTGCTACTTTACCAAATTCATTGATTAGCTCTAGTAGTTTTCTGGTAGCATCTTTAGGATTCTCTATGTATACTATCATGTCATCTGCAAACATTGACACCTTTACTTCTTCTTTTCCAATTTGGATTCCTTTTATTTCTTTTTCTTCTCTGATTTTTGTGGCTAAAACTTCCAAAACCCTGTTGAATAATAGTGGTGAGAATGGGCAACCTTGTCCTGTTCCTGATCTTAGTGGAAATAGTTTCAGTTTTTCACCATTGAGGATGATGTTGGCTGTGGGTTTGTCATATATGGCCTTTATTATCTTGAGGCAAGTTCCCTCTATGCCTGCTTTCTGGAGGGTTTTTATTATAAATGGGTGTAGAATTTTGTCAAAAGCTTTCTCTGAATCTATTGAGATGATCATATGCTTTTTCTCCTTCAATTTGCTATTATTATGTATCACGTTGATTGATTTGAGTATATTGAAGAAACCTTGCATTCCTGGGATAAACTCCACTTAACCATAGTGTATGATCCTTTTAATGTGCTGTTGGATTCTGTTTGCTAGTATTTGTTGAGGATTTTTGCATCTATGTTCATCAGTGATATTGGCCTGTAGTTTTCTTTCTTTGTGGCCTCTTTGTCTGGTTTTGGTATCAGGGTGATGGTGGCCTCGCAGATTGAGTTTGGGAGTGTTCTCCCATCTGCTATATTTTGGAAGATTTTGAGAAGGATAGGTGATAGCTCTTCTCTAAATGTTTGATAGAATGCTCCTTTGAAGCCATCTGGTCCTGGGCTTTTGCTTGTTGGAAGATTTTTAATCACAGTTTCAGTTTAAGTGCTTGTGATTGGTCTATTCATATTTTCTATTTCTTCCTGCTTCAGTCTCAGAAGGTTGTACATTTCTAAGAATTTTCCCAGTTCTTCCAGATTGTCCATTTTCTTGGCATATAGTTGCTTGTAGTAATCTCTCATGATCCTTTGTACTTCTGCAGTGTCAGTTGTTACTTCTCCTTTTTCATTTCTAATTATATTGATTCCAGTCTTCTCCCTTTTTTTCTTGATAAGTCTGGTTAATGGTTTATCAATTTTGTTTACCTTCTCAAAGAACCAGCTTTTAGTTTTATTGATCTTTGGTATAATTTCCTTCATTTATTTTTCATGTATTTCTGATCTGATCTTTATGACTTATTTCCTTCTGCTAACTTTGGGGGTTTTTTGCTCTTCTTTCTCTAATTGCTTTAGGTGTAAGGTTAGGCTGTTTATTTGATATGTTTCTGGTTTCTTAAGGTAGGATTGTATTGCTATAAACTTCCCTCTTAGAACTGCTTTTGCTGCATCCCATAGGTTTTTGATCATCGTGTTGTCCCTTTCATTTGTTTCTAGGTATTTTTTGATTTCCTCTTTGAGTTTTTCAGTGATCTCTTTGTTATTAAGTAGTGTGTTGTTTAGCCTCCATGTGTTTGTATTTCTTACAGATTTTTTCCTGTAATTGATATCTAGTCTCATGGCATTGTGGTCAGAAAAGATACTTGATATGATTTCAATTTTCTTAAATTTACCAAGGCTTGATTTGTGACCCAAGATATGATATATCCTGGAGAATGTTCCATGAGCACTTGAGAAGAATGTGTATTCTGTTGGTTTTGGATGGAGTGTCTTATAAATATCAATTAAGTACATCTTGTTTAATGTATCATTTAAAGCTTGTGTTTCCTTATTTATTTTCATTTTGGATGATCTCTCCATTGGTGAAATTGGAATGTTAAAGTCCCCTACTAAGATTGTGTTACTGTCGATTTCCCCTTTTATGGCTGTTAACATTTGCCTTATGTATTGAGGTTCTCCTATGTGGGGTGCATAAATATTTACAATTGTTTTATCTTCTTCTTTTATTGATCCCTTGATCATTATTTAGTGTCCTTCTTTGTCTCTTATAATAGTCTTTGTTTTAAAGTCTATTTTGTCTGATATTAGAAGTGGTACTCCAACTCTCTTTTGATTTCCATTTGCATGGAATATCTTTTTCCATCCCCTCCATTTCAGTCTGTATGTGTCCCTAGGTCTGAAGTGGGTCTCTTGTAGACAGCATATATATACAGGTCTTGTTTTTGTATCCATTCAGCCAGTCTGTGTCTTTTCACTAGAGCATTTAATCCATTTACATTTAAGGTAATTATTGTTATGTATGTTCCTATTACCATTTTCTTCATTGTTTTGGTTTATTATTGTAGATGTTTTCCTTCTCTTGTGTTTCCTACCTAGAGAAGTTCCTTTCGCATTTGTTGTAAAGCTGGTTTGCTGGTGCTGAATTCTCTTAGTTTTTGTTTGTCTGTAAAGGTTTTAATTTCTTCTTCAAATCTGAATGGGATCCTTGATGGGTAGAGTAATCTTGGTTGTAGGTTTTTCTCCTTCATCACTTTAATTATTTCCTGCCACTCCCTCTGGCTTGCAGAGTTTCTGCTGAAAAATCAGCTCTTAACCTTATGGGGAATCCCTCGTGTTATTTGTTGTTTTTCCCTTGCTGCTTTTAATATTTGTTCTTTGTATTTAATTTTTGATAGTTTGATTAATATGTGTCTTGGCCTGTTTCTCCTTGGATTTATCCTGTACGGGACTCTCTGTGCTTCCTGGACTTGATTAACTATTTCCTTTCTCATATTAGGAAAATTTTCAACTATAATATCTTCAAATATTTTCTCAGTCCCTTTATTTTTCTCTTCTTATTCTGGGACCCCTATAATTCAAATGTTGATGCATTTAATGTTGTCCCAGAGGTCTCTGAGACTGTCCTCAATTCTTTTCACTCTTTTTTTCTTTATTCTTCTCTGCAGTATCCTCAATTCTTTTCACTCTTTTTTCTTTATTCTGCTCTACAGTATTTATTTCCACTATTTTATCTTCCAGGTGACTTATCCATTCCTCTGCCTCTGTTATTCTGCTACTGATCCCTTCTAGAGAATTTTTAATTTCATTTATTGTGTTGCTCATCACTGTTTGTTTGCTCTTTAGTTCTTCTAGGTCCTTGTTAAATTTTCTTTATTTTCTCCATACTATTTCCAAGATTTTTGGATCATCTTTACTATCATTATTCTGCATTCCCTTTCAGGGAGACTGCCTATGTCCCCTTCATTTGTTACGTCTGGTGAGTTTTTGCCTTGCTCCTTCATCTGCTATGTGTTTTTCTGTCTTCTCATTTTGCTTAACTTACTGTGTTTGGGTTCTCCTTTTCACAGGTTGCATGTTTGTTGTTCCTGTTATTTTTCGTGTCTGTCCCCAGTGGCTAAGGTTGGTTTCAGTGGGTTGTGTAGGCTTCCTGATGGAGGGGACTAGTGCCTGTGTTTTGGTGGATGAGGCTGGATCTTGTCTTTCTCATGGGCAGGTCCATGTCTGGTGGTGTGTTTTGGGGTGTCCTTGGCCTTATTATGATTTTAGACAGCCTTTGTGCTAATGGATGGAGTTGTGTTCCTGTCATGCTAGTTGTTTGGCATAGGGTGTCCTGTACTGTAGTTTGCTGGTCGTTGAGTGGAGCTGGGTCTTGGCATTGAGATGGAGATCTCTGGGAGATTTTTGCCATTTTGATATTACGTGGAGCCGGGAGATCTCTTGTTGACCAGTGTCCTGAAGTTGGCTCTCCCACCTCAGTGGCACAGCCCTGATGCCTGGCTGGAGCACCAAGTGCCTGTCCTCCACACGGCTCAGAATAAAAGGGAGGAAAAAAAAAAGAAAGAAAGAAAGAAGAAGATAAAATAAAATAAAGTAAAATGAAATAAAGTTATTAAAATAAAAAATAATTATAAAGAAAAATATTTTTTAATTAATAGAAAAAAAAATGGTCAGAGAGAACCCTAGGACAAATGGTAAAAACAAAGCTATACAGACAAAATCACACAGAGAAGCATACACATACACACTCACAAAAAGAGAAAAGGGAAAATATATATATATATGTATGTATATCGTTACCCCCAAAGTCCACCTCCTCAATTTCGGATGATTAGTTGCCTATTCAGGTATTCCACAGATGAAGGGTACATCAAGTTTTTTGTGGAGATTTAGTCTGCTGCTCCTGAGGCTGCTGGGAGAGATTTCCCTTTCTCTTTGTTTGCAGAGGTCTCGGGCTTCAGCTTTGGATTTGGACCTGCCTCTGCGTGTAGGTCGCCTGAGGGCATCTGTTCTTCACTCAGACAGGACGGGGTTTAAGAAGCAGCTGATTCGGGGGCTCTGGCTCACTCAGGCTGGGGGGAGGGAGATGTATGGTTGCGGAGTAAGCCTGTGGCGGCAGAGGCCAGCATGATGTTGTACCAGCCTGAGGCACACCGTGCATTCTCTCGGGGAAGTTGTCCCTGGATCACGGGACACTGGCAGTGGCGGGCTGCACAGGCTCCTGGGAGGAGAGGTGTGGAGAGTGACCTGTGCTCACACACAGGCTTCTTGGTGGCAACAGCAGCAGCCTTAGCGTCTCATGCCCATCTCTGGGGTCCGCTCTGATAGCCGTGACTGGCGCTTGTCTCTGGAGCTCCTTTAAGCAGCGCTCTTAATCCCCTCTCCTCGCGCACCAGGAAACAAAGAGGGAAGAAAAAGTCTCTTGCCTCTTAGGCAGCTCCAGACTTTTTCCTGGACTCCCTCCCGGCTAGCTGTGGTGCACTAACCCCTTCATGCTGTGTTCATTTCACCAACCCCAGTCCTCTCCCTGTGATCTGGCAGAAACCTGAGCCTCAGCTTCCTGCCCCCACCTGCCCTGGCTGGTGAGCAGACAAGCCTCTTGGGCTGGTGAGTGCTGCTTGGCACCGATCCTCTGTGCGGGAATCTCTCCACTTTGCCCTCCACACCCCTGTTGCTGTGCTCTCCTCCATGGCTCTAAAGCTTCCTCCCTCCACCACCTGCGAAGGGCCTTCCTAGTGTGTGGAAACCTTTCCTCCACAGCTCCCTCCCACTGGTGCAGGTCCCATCCCTATTCTTTTGTCTCTGTTTTTCCTTTTTTCTTTTGCCCTATTTTGTCTCTGTTTTTCCTTTTTTCTTTTGCCCAGGTTCGTGGGGAGTTTCTTACCTTTTGGGAGGTCTGATGTCTTCTGCCAGTGTTCAGTAGGTGTTCTGTAGGAGTTCTTCCACATGTAGATGTATTTCTGATGTATTTGTGGGGAGGAAGGTGATCTCTGTGTCTTACTCTTCCACCATCTTGAAGCTCTTCCCTTGTTTTCTTTTTGCTTAAAGCTTCTAAACAGCAAAGGAAACCACCAATAAGTGAAAAGGCAACCTGGAAATGGGAGAAAATATTTGCATACATCAGTTAAAGGGTTAATTTCTAAAGTATATAAAGAACTTCTACAACTCAGCAGGATAAAAGCAAACAAAATCAAAAAACAAAATCTAATAACATCATTTAAAAATGGGCTAAAGACTTGAATAGATATTTCTCTAACCCTTGTGCACTCTTGGTGGGAATGCAAAATAATGCAGCTGCTTTGGAAAAGAATATGGACATTCTGCAAAAAACTAAAAATAGAACTACCATATGATCCAGCAATCTCACTCCTTCATACTTTTGCAAAATAGCTAAAATCAGGATCTCAAATTGATATTCGCATGCCAATGTTTATTGCAGCACAATTCACAGTAGCCAAGACATGGAAATATCCAGCGATGGATGAAACAATAAAGAAAAATGTGGTAGATATATACAGTGGGATACTATTCAGCCTTAATAGAAAAGAAAAGAATATCCTGAAATATGTGAAAATGTGGAAAATCTTGAGGATATTATGCTAAATGAAACAAACCAGTCATAGAAGAATAAATATTGATAATACATTTATATGCTGTATTTAAAATAGTCATGTTTATAGGATCAGAGGTGAAATGTTGGTTGTCAGGGGTTGAGGGGAGGGAGAAATGAAAAGCTACTCTTCAGAGGGCATAAAGTCTCAATTATGTAAGATAATTAAGTCCTAGAGTTCTATTGTAGGAGATTGTGCCTATAGATACTATACTGTATTATACACTTAAAAATTTGTTGAGAGGGTAGATCTCATGTTAAGTGTTTTTATCACAATAAAATAACATTTAAACAAATAAAAAAAATTTAAGTGTCAATAATGCATATATAATTTATTTATGAGATTGTGAGGTGCATTAATGAGAAAAAGATAAATATTTGGTAAATTGTAAAATACTAGGGAAACTTTTCAGCTTATATTTGGCAATGTAGCTCAGTTACCAGAGACATGAGCTTTGGTCTCACACAAAACTAAGTTGGGGTGCCAGGGTCTGTGTATTAATAGAAATGTGACAACTTAATATCACTGAGATTCAGTTTCTTAATCTATAAAACGGGAAAAGTAATACCTACCTCACTGAGCTATTCTGACGGTTTAGTGATAATGCACACAAAGCTTTTAGCAAAAATATAAGAGAGGGCTTCCCTGGTGGTGCAGTGGTTGAGAATCTGCCTGCCAATGCAGGGAACACGGGTTCGAGCCATGGTCTGAGAAGATCCCACATGCCGTGGAGCAACTAGGCCCGTGAGCCACAGCTACTGAGCCTGGACATCTAGAGCCTGTGCTCCGCAACAAGAGAGGCGGCGACAGTGAGAGACCCACGCACTGTGATGAAGAGTGGCCCCAACTCGCCGCAACTAGAGAATGTTCTCACACAGAAACAAAGACCCAACACACCCAAAAATAAATAAATAAATTTATTAAAAAATAAAATGTAAGAGATGCAAAAGCCCTCAAAAATGGTAATTTTTGCTTCTCTAATTATATTAGTCTCATCACTGTTATTTTACCATTAAGGGCAAAACTAACCAAGATGATAATTTTAAAATGTCAAGTGACAAGTTAAAAAAAATTCCAATTTTATTGAACTTGTGCTTTTCATTAGAGAAAAAGAACATACTCTATTGTTGAGGGAGATTTAAACATTTTCTCTTCAACTAAAAATCAGTTGAACCCTGTCAGGCACCCAGCCTGAGAAGCTCAGGTCAGGATTCTATGAATATCTCAAACACATCTTACCTGCATTTTCTCCTTTTTCTTTTCATTGAATTTTGTTTTATTAGTGTCCATTGAACTATTTATAAGATTGGAAGTTAGAATAAATGATTAAAATCCTCACTTTATGCCTGGGACATTATTAGAAAATAAGAACTGACAAAATAAGTGTTGGTGTTCTCCAGATGCTGAATGTTGAGGATGAAGCATCTGTTCCAAGAAGATGGAGCACCTGGATTCAGAGCATGGAGGTGGGGGCGATGTTTGGAAACACTGGTGGGAGGATTCCTATCTGTAGCACCCTATTAAAAGTAAAGATCACTTGGTTATACTCCTTTGAGGACAAGTAATTTGAGATTTCAGATGAGGATAATTGCAGGCTTATATTTCTAGTTGCTTATTGAAGAAGGTAAATGGTTTTGCCTGACTGGGAGAAGAAATGGAGGTATGATCTGATGAAAAAAGCAGCTTAACCTCCCTTTATATGTAAATGCAAGAAGGTAAAACATTTTATTTCCTCCTCTTCACACCTTCTCCTACCTCTCTCCTCCCCTAATCCTGCTTCAAACTGAAGTTAGGATTACTAAAGGACATCTTTGAAACTCCTTGAAAGAATGTACATAAATATGCAGAGGAAAGGCAAATGGGAGCTTGACCTTGGGTGTGGTTTTTTAGAAATTCATCTCCAATACCAGGGCGGCACTTCATCATTGCTCCCATCCTCTAAATTCAGCCCTCATGGTGCTTCCCATCTCTACCAAGATCCTGAAAAGATGAGCCTGCACAGGCCTGTGGCCAATCCAAGAAGATGTAGGAACTTGAGTATAAGCAGTGGACATCTCTCTGCTGTCAAAAAGAGGATCTCCACCCACATCAACTAAGAGTGGAAGACCAATCTTCTACACCACTTTGAGGATCCTGGGAGGGTGAGTTGAATTTTAAAAAGCCACTATTGAATTCTGACTCTGTATTTTGGAATATGTCATTTAAACTAGAAGTGTGACTTGCATGTGTTTTGTGGCTTCCAATGGTTCTTGACAGCATAACAATAATAATAATTGGTCATGATAAATGAACAGAATAGAGTTTATATTTAGCCTCATAAAACTTTCTCTTTGGGAGCTATATTTCATGAACTATACTACCTGTATTTATGTTCAAGACAGTGAATATTATCTGATTATAGTGCTCCCTAAAATTCTACAAGTCAGGCTGAGCTCCATCATCAGCATTTTCCCCTGAGATTTCAAGAGGCACAGACACTTGTTGCAATTTAGTCCCTGATCAAAAAGGTTATTAGTGAATTTTTTTCTCAATGAAATATTTTATTTATATTCCAACTTTTCCCACAAGATTTAACTTTTTAAAGGAAGGTGTTCTGTAAAAGGAAAATAATTTATGTTAAACTCTGTAGAAAGTATTTCAACTTATAGACCTGGTATGGTGGTTACAAGATGCATATTAGAATGAATAAAAATTATATGAGATAAAAGATATTAAACAACATTAATATGAGATTAAAATAAACATTAATACAGCATTAAAAGAAAATGTAGCATACCTTGGATATTTAATTTGAGCCAGAATTTCTGATATGTACTTTGTGGATGTTTTATCTTAGTCATTTAAGTCTAAATGGTAGATAATGTTGGCACCATGTTGTAGATATGGAAACAAAAATGTGAAATTAAGAGCATAATGAATTATAAAGCTAGAATTCAAACCCCAAAACTATGGCTCCAAGTGCATTGCTCTTTGTACCAATATTACTCACTTTTCTAGAAAGTTAGATATGAGCAAGAATACATCTGACACTAAACTCAGTAAACACATTAAAAATTATATCACTTTTTTAAAAAAAGATAGATTACTTTTACTTCTGATATCTTACTGATGGCAAACTTTTATTTCTCCTTTACCACACAGGGATGTTATTCTAACAGTTAAAATTTCTTGTTGCTAATAGAATCTGTGTGACTCTGGAACTGGTCTATCTAGTTCTGACTTGAAATTTCTTTGGAAATAATTCTAAGATTAGAAAATTTATTAAGTCAATGTGTTCATAGACATTTTTCACCTTGAGTAATTTTTTAATAGTAGACAACATGTTGGAATGGTAGATTTTAGGGCCTAATGATAAAATATTAAGGCTCAAAAGAGTAGCTATAAGTAAAGAAAATATTTTTTATGGGCTAAAGTAATCTACTGAGTATATTTGGGCTGTATGTCAAAGATGTTAATTTTACTAGAGAATTATTATATACTGAATTGAGAACTTATGATGGTAAATTACTTTTATAATGCATTCATTTATTAAGAGACTATCCATAAAATGTGATGTTATTGAACATGCCTCTCAAAAACAAGTTTTATTTAACTGCATTTTTAATATTTTAATGAGCTTTATCACATTAGTCTCTGATATCAGTACTTATTACAACTATCTTTTTATTATCTATTTTTTAGTTTGTTTTCTATGCAGGAGCTTTCAAATATTTTTAGTAACAGAGAACATGCTCTGTTTTGTGTTTCTCATTTAAAAGTCTTTCTAACACTACTGTGTCTACATTATGTGATTGGACTTTTAATAAATTATTACAAACAAATACCTCAAGTAAAATTTTAGATATATTTGCATTTTAACTCTGGAGAATATTTTCCTATGAGATATGTTTAACTAACTTACAATAACCTATTGAAATTAGACCAATTTAACCCTTGTCTAAGTGCTGGCTGAATTTTGGAGATTTCTTCTTCTATATGTCTGATAAATTTTTGTTTGTTTATTCAGGATTGAAAAGTATTTATTGAGTGTCTACTGTATGCTTACATGGTAAGCAAACTGGCATATCCCTTCCATTTTTAGAATTTACAGACTAGTGACAAATAAAGACATAAACCAAATTAATCTAAAAACTACTTAATTACAAACCTCGATAAGTATATAGGAGCTCTGAGAACATTAAAAAATGAAACAGGATAATATAGAATGTCAGAGAAATATTCTATTAAAAAATAAAAAATTTACTCTATGTTAAATGATAAGTAGAAATTTAGGAATAATTATAGTCTAAGTAGAACTTCCACTTTGGCTATAATGGACCAAGTTTTGGAGAAGAAATTCTCTTTCCAAGAATAACTAGAAACACTGGCTGTAATATCAAACAAAACAAGCAAAACTAAAAAAAAAAAAAATGCCACCAAAATATCTTTTGAAAGTATCTTGGAGTTACTTAGGCAACCAGACCTTGGGGAACCACAATCTCAGAGAGACAAGACAATTCACCAAGGTGAAACTGATATTTGCTGATTTATAAATAGATGATGCCTGAGAATCTTGACAAAGTGTTTTGAAGTAGAACTTCCAGTAACACTGCTGAAAGAGTGCTGGGACACAAAATTTGGATTTCAGGGAAAGGATGGACCTTTGTATGCCCCAGGATGCAAGAAAAGAATCCTGACTTGCTAACTCCTAGGAGTGAAATATAATGGGACTAGACAAGATCTGAGTGCCTGAACACCTCCATCTGAGACAGGATTAAGATGTAAGGTGATCTACCTTTAATCTAACTCTTTGTCAAAAGCAAAATTAAATTCTCTATAGAGAAGATACCATGATGTAGAGTATCAGCAATTTCCTTACAGAATTTATAGCATTCAGTCAAAAATGATCAAGAAACAAAACCAAGAGGAAACAGGCAATAGAAATAGGACCATGGGGAGAAACCTTCAAGACGGCAGAGGAGTAAGATGTGGAGATCACCTTCCTCCCCACAAATACATCAAAAATACATCTACACATGGAAAAACTCCTACAGAACACCTACTGAACGCTGGCAGAAGAACTTAGACTTCCAAAAAGGCAAGAAAATCTTCACATAACTGGGTATGGCAAAAGAAAAAAAGAAAAAAAAGAGACAAAGGAATAGGGATGGGACCTGCACATCTGGGAGGGAGCTGTGAAGGAGGAAAATTTCCTGCACTAGGAAGCTCCCTCACTGGTGGGGTTGGGAGGAGCTTCGGAGCATCAGAGGAGAGTACAGCAACAGGGGTGTGGAGGGCAAAGTAGAGAGAATCTCACACAGAGGATCAGTGCCCACCAGCACTCCCCAGCCTGAGTTGCTTGTCTGCCCACCTGGGCCAGTGGGGGCTGGGTGCTGAGGCTCAGGCTTTGGAGATCAGACCCCCGGGAGCAGACTGGGGTTGGCTGAATGAAGGCAGCCTGAGTGGCCTAGTGTGCCACAGCTGAGGGAGTCTTGGGAGAAGGCTGGGCCTGCCAGAGAGGCAAGGAACCATTGTTGTGGGCTACATGAATAGAAGGGCGGGCCTGCCATAGGATCTTCTTGCTCTGTGCCCTCACAGATGGCAGGGCACCAACTATATGAGCTCCAGGGATACACGCAAGCTACAGCTGTTATCTCAGACCCCAGAGGTGCGCGTGACGGCTAACGCTGCCACCGCTGCCACCAAGGATATTGTGAGCAAGCACAGGTCACTGCCCACACTTTTCTGGGAGCCTGTGCAGCCCAACATTGCCAAGGGTCCCACAATCCAGGCACAATTTCCCTGGGAGAGCACACGGCACACCTCAGGCTGTTACAACTTTCTGCTGGCCTCTGCCACAACAGGCACTACCCACACAGCCCAATTGTGACTGCCATATCCCTCTCTCTTCCCAGCCCAAGCGAGCAAGTGAGCCCTAATCAGCTGCTGCTTTTACCGCCCCTTGCCTGGCCGGGAAACAGATGCCTGAGGGTGGTCCACATGCAGAGGTGGGGCAAAAACCAAATCTGAACTCCAGGAGCAGTGCAACCAAAGGGAAATCTCTCCATGCAGCCTTAGGAGCAACAGATTACATGTCTGCAATTGGCTTGGTAAACCCTGCATCTGTGGTATACCTGAATAGAAAATGAGTGTTCCCAAAATTGAGGCTGTGGACTTTGGGGACAACTGTGGAATTTGGGGGCAAGTACACATGGGAGTAAGGCCAGATCAGAGTCTGAGCTAGCCCCAGAGTGCCCACAGCAGGTCCAGAGGCCTACTTAGAGGTATTGGAGGATTCCTTGGGTAGGCAGGGATTGGATGTGGCTTGCTATGGGGACAAAGACACTGACGGCTAAGGCCACAGGAAAATACTATTATTATTACTATTTTTTTAATGTTTTGCTCTGTTGTTATTTTTTTATTTACTTTTTTCTTTTTTTCTTTTATGCTTTTATTTTTAATGTTTTTTTTCTATTTCTATTTTACTTTTTCATTATATTGTGTTTTTTTCATATTTTTGGTTTTTTCCTTTGTTTTCCTTTGTTTTCATCTTTTTAACTATATTTTATATTTCTCTATTTTTACTTTATTTTTTTGTTGCTCTGTGTTTTTTCCTTTTGTTTTCTTCTTGCTTTTCGTTTATCTTTTTTATCGTTTTTGTGTGTTTGTTTTATTTGCCTATTTTAATTTGCTTTCTGCTTTTGATTTGATTTTGATTTTTTGTTTTTGTTAGTTTAGTTTTTAGTGTTTGTTTTCATTTTTGGTTTTGTTTATTTGTTTGGTTGCTCTTTTCTTTTTGTTTTCTTTTCTTTTGTGTGTGTGCATGTGTGGGTTTTTTTGTGTTTTTGTCTGTGTAGTTTTGCTTCTATCATTTGTCTTGGGGTTTTGTTTGTCTGTTCATTTTCTCTTTTTTTTTTTCCTTTTCTTCTGTGCTGTGTAGCTTGTGGGGTCTTTGTGCTCCAGCCAGAGGTTGGGTCTGAGCCTCTGAGGTGGGAGAGCCAAGTCAATGCCGTTGGACCACCAGAGAACTCCTAGCCACATGGAATATTAATTGCTTAGAGCTCTCCCAGAGGTCTCAGTCTTAACACTAAGACACAGCTTCACCCAATGGCCAGCAAACTCCAGTGCTGAACACCTCATGCCAAACAACTAGGAAGACAGGAACAAAACCCCACAGATTAGCAGACAGGCTGCCTAAAGTCTAAGTTCACAGACACCCCAAAACATAGCACCAGATGCAGCCCTGCCCATCATAGGGACAAGATGCAGCTCCACCCACCAGAACACAGGCAGCAGTCCCCCCTAGCAGGAAGCCTACCCAAGCCACTGTACCAACATCACTCACTGGGGACAGACACCAGAAGTAAGAGGAACAATGACTCTGCAGCCTGCAGAAAGGAGACCCCAAACACAGTAAGTTAAACAAAATAAGAAGACAGAGAAATAAGCTGCAGATGAAGGAGCAAGGTAAAAACCCACAATACCAAATAAATGAAGAAGAAATAGGCAGTCAACCTGAAAAATAATTCAGAGTAATGCTAGTAAAGATGATCTAAGATCTCAGAAATAGAATGGAGAAAATACAAGAAAAGTTTAACAAAGATCTATGGAGAACAGTATGGAGGTTCCTTAAAAAATGAGAAATAGAATTGCCTTATGACCCAGCAACCTCATTACTGGGCATATACCCAGAGAAAACCATAATTCAAAAAGACACATGCACCCCAATGTTCACTGCAGCACTATCTACAATAGCCAGGTCATGGAAGCAACCTAAATGTCCAACAACAGATGAATGGATAAAGAAGATATAGTATACATATACAATGGAATATTACTCAGCCATAAAAAGGAATGAAACTGGGTCACTTTTAGAGACATGGATGGACCTAGAGACTGTCATGCAGAGTGAAGTAAGTCAGAAAGAGAAAAACAATACCGTATATTAGCGCATATATGTGGAATCTAGAAAAATGGTACAGATGAACCGGTTTGCAAGGCAGAAATAGAAACAAAGATGTAGAGAACAAACGTATGGACACCAAGGTGGGGAAAGGGGGGTTGGAATGAATTGGGAGATTCGAATTGACATACATACACTACTATACATGAAATAGATAACTAATGACAATCTGCTGTATAGCACAAGGAACTCTATTTCACTTCGCTGTACAGTAGAAACTAACACAATGTTGTAAAACAACTATACTCCAATTAAAAAAAAAAAGGGGGCCATGGATGATTTAGCTATCAAAGGAGTCAGACATTGTCATTAAAGTAACTGTAATCAATATCCTCAAGAAAATGCATGAAAAGATAGAGAACTTCACCAAAGATCAGGAATAGAGAAAAATACTAAAATGGATATACTAAAATTAAAAGATATAAAACTTGTCATTAGGATTGCAGTAAATGAGTTTAGTAATACATTAGACACTGATTTTTGAAAGGATTAGTAAACTGGAAGATCTCAGCATTAAATATATTAAACCATAGAAACACAAATACGTTAAAAACATTGAGAAAAGAGACAGAAAACAAAAGGTGACAAAATTGCACTCAAAATATATGAAGAACTTCTGCAAATCCATATTAATTTTAAAAAGTTCAATAAAAAATTGGACAGAAAACAGCTGGGAAGTAATATGAATATTTTCATGTTTCAGAAAGTTAGAGGTTTTAGGGCAAAAAACCCTGCATCTTGGGTTAATGGACAGATCTTAAAAGTTAAAAAAATACCAATAAGTAGTGAGGATTCCAGAGATATTTAACTGCTCTAGGCATGTTATTTATATTTCAAAATAGGATAAAATCTGAAACTTTGGAAACATTGTTTGTTTTATCTCCCTCTCCCAGTATAAATAGACATTTACTTATGTTCCAGAACATAAAACTCCAGGCACCTTCCCTTTTTGTTCTCAAAGTGGAAGTGTTTACATTAAGGAGATTGGATTCCCTTTTATCTCTCAGAAGACGGGTAGAAACTGGACAGCATACATATAAACTAAATGAGGTTCCTAACTTCAGAATTCCTTTCTTGTGACTTTAGAAACCCTCTTTATATTAAAGAGATAGTAGCATTCACATTTTCACTGCAGCACTGTTCACAGTAGCTTAGATGTGGAAACAACTAAATTGCTATAAAGGAATGACTAGATAAAGAAAATGTGATATATACATACAATGGAATACTATTCAGCCTTAAAGAAGAAAGAAATTCTGCAATATGCAGCAATGCTGATGGACCCTGAGACCATTAGGTTTTGTTAAATAAGCCAGACACAGAAAGAAAAGTACTGCATGATTCCACTTACATGAGGTATCTAAAATAATAAAATCCATAAAATCAAAGACTGGAATGGTAGGAACCAGAGTCTGGGAAGGGGGAGGACATTAATGGGAGTTATTAACAGGGATAAAGTTTGGGTTAAGTAAGAAGAATAAGTTCTAGAGATCTGCTGTACAACATTGTAACTATAGTCAACAATAATGTATTGTACATTTAAAATTTGTGGAGGATAGATCTTATGTAAAGTGGTCTTATTACAATACAGTTAAGAAAACTAAATAGACAAACAAGTAAATAAATAAATAAATCTTTGTTGCAAAGAAAAAGTAATAAAACCCCTTTGATGTACAAGCAGACCTGCCTGTCTGGTTCTCATTTGCATTGCTGTAGAAAAAAATAGGGCATTGAGTACTGGTGCAGTTATTGCTGGAAGTAATAATAATCCTTCCTTGCTCCAGAAACCTCATATTTACTTTTAGAATAATATGAATAAATGTAGACATTAAAAACTTACTACAAAAAAGCTATTTATAAAAGAGGATGTGAAAATGGCTAATAAACATATGAAAATGTTCTCAGCCTCATTAAGCATAGGGCAGTGCAACTTGAAACTACAATGAGAGCAACCAACCTGGTGAAAATGAAAAATACTGATGACATCAACTGTCCTGATGACATTGTAGAATAATTGAAACACTCAAAAACTATAGATAGACGTGTATGTTAGAATGGTCACTTTGAAAAGTTGTTTGGTAGTACCTAATAAAGTTGAACATTGGTGCATCTTAGAATGCTTGGTGTAGTCCTAACAAAAACAAAATAAATGTACATGCACAAATGGTCATTACTATTTGTAATATCCAAAATAGCCCTAGTCTAGAATCAATAAACAGTAGTGCCTTTATGTAACAAACAAAATGCCATTAAATATTCAAAGGACATAAACAAAAATAATCCTTGCAGCATTATTTATTTATAATCATTCCCAAATCGGAATAATTTAAATATCCAATAAAAATACACTGGATGCATACTGGTGTTTCATAAAATGGAAAACTACATAGCAATGAAAATCATGAACTAATACACACAATTATGTGGTTGTGTCTAGAAAACATAATGTTCATCAAAAGAAACAAAATGGCGCCTTTCACATGATCCTATTTGCATTAATTTCAGAAATAAGCAAAACTAATCTGTGATGAAAGATGTCAGAATGATGCTTACCTTTGGTGAGCTGAGGAATAGTTACTGGGAAAGAGTGAAAAGATGATTCTAAACTTTTATTTATTAACTTGATTACACTGATGCATTTATTTTGTGACAGTCTATACATATGAGCACTTATAATTTCTTCCCTAATGGATATTAGTTATACTTCACTTTTCAAAGTAGTTTATTTAGAGTAAGCACAATTTGGAATATCAAAATCTTACATTTTACATAAAAATGTTTTATTTCCAGCAACAAGGATGGACCTAGAGATTATCATAAGTGAAGTAAATCAGACAAAGACAAATATCATATGGTATCACTTATAGGTGGAATCTAAAAAAAATGATACAAATGAACTTATTTACAAAACAGAAATAGACTCACAGACATTGAAAACAAACTCATGGTTACCAAAGGGGAAAATGTGGGGAGGAATAAACTAGAAGTTTGGGATTAACGGATACACACTACTATATATAAAATAGATAATCTACAAGGGCATATCATATAGCACAGGGAACTATATTCAATATCTTGTAATAACCTATAATGGAAAAGAATCTGATAAAGAATATATATATATATGTATATATATATATATATCTGAATCAATTTGCTGTACACCTGAAACTAACACCACATTGTAAATGAACTATACTTCGATTTAAAAAAATTAATAAGATGTTAGATTTATATTATTTTACCTCATTTTTATTGGAAGGAAAAGTTTTTCCAGCTTTCTGACCTTTAATGAGCTTAAGCATGTAAAATATAAAATGTTAAAACTATCTTATTCATTCCAAAAATGAAATGCTTCTTTCGAACAATTTTTTAAAACTGTAAAACGTTGATTCCAATTTAATCTTTAACTTTTGGTATGTGGACAAGATGAAGGGCTCTCCAGTGTTTTCTGGAAGCAGAGAAGGTTTCAGGACAGCAAGTAGCTTTTGGATTACAAATCTCATGCTCTATTTTCACACCTCTTTAGGGTTTTGCTACAGTTAGTTTTCTTGCATATCCTCCTTTTGAGAATGTAAGTGTATAGCAGAAATTATATTTCTTTTCTTTTTTTTTTTCCGGACTCTCAACCACTGCGCCACCAGAGAAGCCCCAGAAATTATATTTCTTATATGATGTTAAATTCAAATGTCAAACGATGGAATTTAAGGCCTGTAACAGGACTACTGAAATAAGTTCCATGTATATGAGAGATACTTTTCTTATATTGACTCAATTAATTTGCCTCAAATCTCTCCTCTAGTAAGTAATAGAACAAGAATTCTAACCCAGTTTGTCCAGCTCTGGAGCCCATAAAAATATCACTGTGTTGCATCTAAACTCATTTAATTTTCAGCGTGAAACTTGTCAATTCCAAATATGAAAATCTTCATCTATAGACTTTTACAACAGTGGGTCTCATTTTAGGATAGACTGCAGCTCTTAGCCTGTATTAAAATGGATAAAAAGGGAATAGCTCCTACTACTATAGCAAGTGATATATTAAAAAGGTGTTACATATTGTTTGGGGAAAACATCAGTGAAGATCTCCTGAATACCATCCTCCCAGTCATATAAAACTGCCAGCAAAACAAAAAGAGTTCACCATAACTTTTCTTGAGCAACCTATGCATGCTACTTTTACTCTAAGATATATGCATATCAGGATAAAGGAGAATGAATAACCTAGACATTCCCTGCTTGAGGCATTTTATGTAGCTCTTTTTGTTATGTACTTCTTCCTAAATCCATTAAAGAATAACTCATTTCAACAAGTGCAGGGCTGTGATTGGTTTTCATGAAGATAAGGCAGCATTTGTAATTAAATTTCACCAGAGACCCACCATCTTGCCCTAGGGGAAAAAATAAAAGAGCTGACAACCCAGCCCTAAGAATATAATAAAAGGGTAGGAACACAAATTCCTTCTTGCTGGAATGGTGAATGGAGTTTCCTTATTGGAGCTTGGCTGAGGACATTTTCTTTTGCAAATATCACCAGTCTCTTAGCAATGCCAGCTCCTGTTCCCAGTATCCTTCAAGTCATTGAAGTTTCTGACATTATGGCAAACATCAGAAAACAGAGCCAGTGGTAGTGGCTATTGCTTAGATTTGTTCTTTAAAAGGGAGAAAAAAGGTATGCAAATCCCTTTGACCATATTCTGTCTCCAAATCTGTGGGCCTTATATCTTAGTGTAATTTTAAAAATTGAGGTGCCAACCGAGGATGGCACCTCCAAATTGGACAGACTCTAAATCTCACAGGAAGTGCAATGGCATAGAAAAGATGGAAGGCAGCTGTCTTAGTTTATTCCACCTGCTATAACAGACATAGACTGAGTGGTTTATAAACTACAAACATTTACTTCTCATAGTTCTGGGGGTTGGAAATTCAAGATCATAGTGCCAGCAGATTCCTGTCTGGTGAGGACTTCCTGGTTCATGGACAGTCATCTTTTTGCTGTGTTCTCACATGGCAGAAGAGGGTAAGAGATCTTTCTGGAGTCTCTTTTATAAAGACACTAATCCCATTAAAGAGGGCTCTGCTCCCATTATGTATTCACCTTCCAGAGGCCCCACCACCTAATACTATTGCCTTGGGGGTTAAGGGTTTCAACATATGAATTTGGAGGGATACTCAAACATTCAGACCATAGCATCACATCTTCAGATTGTTCTCAAATCAGGAAGTGACTCAGTAAAATGCAAGGCAAAATAAAGATACATAGCGTTCAATGTGGGGTCAGAACCACAGAGCTTAATAAAACAAGAGGAGCCAAGTGTTGTGAATTGAACCCTGTCCCTCCCAAAAGATATGTTGAAGTCCTAATGTCCAATACCTATAAATATGAGTCTTATTTGGAAATAGGGTCTTACAAATGTAATGGAGTTAAGGTGAGATTGTATTTGGCTAGGGTGGGTCCTAATACAATCTTATATGGTGTCCTTATAAGAACAGGAGAAAGAGACACAGACACATAGGGGGAAGATGGCCAATGTTCATGACAGGGACAGAAATAGAAGTGAAGTGGCCAAGGAACACCAAGGAATGAAAGCTGTCACTAAAAGCTAACAAGAGACAGGGAAGGATTCTAGCCAGTCTCAGAGGAAATATAGCCCTGCTGACAATTTCAGACTTCCAGCCTACAGAACCATAAGACCCATACATTTCTATTGTTTTAATCTACTCAGTTTGGGGTAATTTGTTTAGGCTGTCCTAGGAAACCAATATAGCACATGATCCAGGCCATCAGCATAGATGGGCATCATGCAGGGAGCAACCCATACATAGGTGGTACAGGAAACACATTTTAAATACTGCCATCAGCTGAGACTGGGAAAAATTTTTCATGTGACAATAGGTCTATGTAACAAATTAAGAATTTTGGCTTAGAGGTTATAGACCCAATAAAACACCTGAAAACTTAGGTAAAAATGAAATCCAGAATGGATACATGTTCCTCCACTGACTAAGGGCTTTCATTTATTTCTTACAGTAGTATAGAAACACTAGAAATTAATATTAAATTCTCATTTTTACATCATTTACAGTTTACCGTATGTGTAAATGCCTTAGTTACTTGTATGGTAAAGTATGTATTAGTCTCATTTTAGTATATGTGTTTAGTCACTGCCTAGAAAAAAACAATATAGTTATATTACAATATTTTAAGGAATGGAAACTTTCCAAATATTAAAAAATATGATGCCTGCACAGATTGTGTGGCCAATTTATGTGTTGCCAAGATTCTATAGTCCACAATATGGGTTAACTGATGTAAATAGCAGACTGTAGGGAATATTTCTTGGCAGTGTTAATTTTGTTTGCATTTCAATGCTCCACATTACACCACAGATTAATTCTGAGTCTAGAAAATGTAAAATTCAAATTCACAAATGAAAATGTATAAAGCTAACTCATGGAATTAAATGGACCAAATAGAGTTCTGTGTTACTCTGTATGCACAGTGAAAAATAGAACTCAGTAAATATGGAGAATTTAAAGAAATCTTCATACCTTTAAATTTTCACATTTTTCTACTCAATAGTGACATTTACCAATTAAAAATGATACATTACTCATATATTCATCAGCCTAATTAGGTCTATATCATGTAAAAGTAGGTTACAAGCAGATATGACTACTAATCTACTGCCAAATATCAGTTGCATAGCAGAAAATGAAGAGATATCTGCCCTTCTGTCTCCCTCACTTATATTTAATGTAAGCAAATTGTGGAATTTCTTAAAACACAATAGTAATGGATGCAAAATGAACATAAAGATTGCACAGAACCAAATTTCAAATAAAACATTTACATTAAAACTGAAAATTTTATATAATACATCATGTTAACTTTATATATACTATTTTTTATTTGAAAATAATGATCATCTTTAATTAGAAATACTCTAAAATATAATACAGGTTTATGTAGTAAATATTGTAGACTCAATACACTGTTGTAAATGTGATAATAGTTATTACTGAGGCTAAGATATAAACTATATCATCTTAGAAGAAATATAAAACATCTTTTAAAAAGTTTTTATTAAAGAGATCTACCTATCATATATTGTATACATATAAAACTCTATTAATTAATTCATTACCTTTGAACAGTTTTGTATTATAGTCACATGTTTAGTAGACAAATGTGTTAATCTCCTTTAAAGTTAACATTGGAGGACTTCTCTGGTGGTCTAGCAGCTAAGACTCCATGCTCCCAATTCCGGGGGCCTGGGTTCCATCTAGTCAGGGAACTCTATCCCACATGCCACAACTAAGAGTTTGCATGCCGCAACTAAAGAGCCCACGTGCTGCAATGAAGATACTGCATGCTGCAACAATTAAGACCTGGCCCAGCCAAATAAATAAATATTTTTTAAAAGAGAAATATATGGTTAATATATATATGGTTAACTATATGGCTAATATATGTAAGATTTTGCCATTGATTATTTTTCTACTTTCTGTTTTTTTCTATTTTCTGTTATTTTCTATTTTTCTGTTTCCCTATTCCATTTGACTCCATAAGCAAAATCATCATCAATGAACCACTGAGTACCCCTAAGGACTTAGCAATATACTAGGTGTTTGATCATTGAACACTATGAAGAATATGCTTAGTTACCATTCAGTTGAAATGCTGAGTGGTCTGTTAGGCAGAAATGAGTAATTCATCCATTAGAGGCATCCATGGTAAATGATCACTCTGACAGTTCATATGTTGAACATGAGAGCACTCATGAGAATATATGCACTGGATGATGTGATTCTAACTTTTCTATTATTCCAAAAGTCTACTCTTCAGTAAAGGGCTGTAAGTCAATCTTAAATCACTTGTGCTATCCTTAGCATATGCTATAAATAATTCTGACCCACCCATTATATCTATAGAAAGGTATCTCAAGTGTTTTGATTTATAACATGAAGCCACTAAAACCGTACATAACGTGAGTAATCTGGAATTTTAATCATTAAGGGAAGAAGCTATAAGGACATTAGTGACATTTACAGTATTTGAAAAATTATAATTTGCACTCTAATGAATAACAACATAGAAATGATGCCATAATATAACCTTTACTGTACCAAATCTTCTGTAACTCAAAAGCAACTGGATGTTAAATTATATTGAGTGAGATATCACCTGAAAATAAAAGAACTGGACACAATGACAGCCTTTATACATATTCCTGACTAAATTATTCTTGCATTCATAACACTAAATATTAATAATTCTACATACTAAATAAAAATATTTTATAGTTATATTAATTTCTACCATAAAAATATTCCAATTAATACTAAAAGTGAATACTACATACTAAAATATGAGTAAATACTAAAAATGGATAATTTATATTGAGTTTAACATGTTCATCACAATGGAAACTACAGTGGACCCAGTTAACAATAGTGATGATTTTAATGAATATAAATAATAATGGTAACCCATGGAGTCTTCTCCTCCATGTTTGAACAATTTGACAATAGAGATTAGTGTGACAGATTAGGTGGAAAATTAAAAATGTGTTAAAAAAAAGGAAGAACAAACAAATGAATGAAAATAAGTATAAAACCAAATAAAATTAATGTCAGTTTATTAAAGTATATGAGCACTTTGTTGCATGTGATTGGAATTTATTTTAAAAAGTCAGGAATATTTGATTTGTACTCATTTGGGAGGGATGGGCAATAATTAGTAGTTCTGTTTGTTGCTTCATACCAGATCAAATATTAAATAGACTTACACTGAATTTATCTATATATCTACATACCACCTCTATAGATAAGCCTCCAATTTATATGTATTTAATATATATGTTATATATTTAAAATATAGGATCTTAAATAATCACAACTTTTAATGGCTGCATAAAAAGAGAAAAATGTGTTAAGTGAGGGAAACACACACAAAAAAGAAAAAAAAATGCAATATAATATCCTCACAGAGATCTTATACGACTAATTAGAGATTTGTCTTCATAGGTTAAAAAATATGTAGCTATTTTTAAATGATTTTATAAACAGGATCATTTCTGGAAGAACTAATTCATTTACTTACTCACTCATTCAATAAAGAAACCTAATGATTATTGAGTATGTCCATATGTCAGACAGTGGAATGTAAGCTCCTTGAGGGCAAGCAGTTTTGTTTTATAACCTTAGAAAAGGGTCAGACACATAGTAGGTGTTTGATAGGTATGTGTTAAGTGAGTGAATGAATGCTAAGTGCTAGCATATAATGAATAGATCATGAACAGTCAATGTCTTCCCAGTGTTTCCAGTGACATGAGTGAAGTTCAATGATGTTCAAAATTACTATTATATATTTTTTGCAAAGTTCATAGCCATCACAAAAGCACATCATAGTTTGGTTTAGCAATATTAAAAATAAGTTAACCCAGATGCAAGATGTTAAACATCAGGGGCAAGAAAATGGAATTGCAAGAAGGGCCAGATTTTAAATGAGTGGTTTCCTTCCAAGAAGTCCCTTAATGTCTATGCAAAATAAAGGAATCTCCAGGCCTCCTGTCCCTCTCTTTATACTCCCTCTTCATTAGCAAGGTGTCTTCATACATGTGGAAAGTACAGGCTATTTAAGAAAGCTCTTGACTATAAAAGTCTCTAAATAGTGGATTTAAGCACAGATTGGCTGTTTATTCACCCCCAAAAAGATCCTCTAGGGAAAGATCAGGAATTCAATAACCCAGGAGAAAATTCAGTGGTAAGCATATCAGCTCTTCATACATATTCCATTAGTCAGATATTAGATCCACATTTTAGTGTGTTTATTGAAAAGTTAGAAAGAATTATGGAGAAATTCAAAATAGTCAATTACATTAACATATAGAACATATAAAAAGTCAAAGAAACGGGAAGGTTTTTTGTTTATTTTTTAATGAAGTGTCCACGAAGTGGTGATTACAACCTTCAAACGTTTTATAAGGATTATGTTGCAAACTATAGGAAGAAGTAATTGTCTATTTCTATCAAAAAAATGAAAAAAATAAACCACAGATATAATATGCATTACAGTTAATTTATTAAACCTTATAAATTTCTTCACAGTGAAGATTTTAAAACTTATAAGGTTTTAAAATTTATAAGTGACTTATTTTGAAAAATGACAGTCTCTCATTGAAAGATATTTGTGAATCATATATATTTTCTTCTTCCAGGTATGGATATAATTCTTCCCAAAACAGAGGAGTGGACCTGCTATATCACTGTAGATCAAACCCCAGGCCATGGACCACTACCGGTCTGCAGCCTGTCAGGAACCAGGACGCACAGCAGGACGTGCGCTGAGGGAGAGCAAGAGAAGCTTCATCTGCCGCTCTCCATCACTCGCATTACAGCCTGAATTATCCCCCACATCGCTTGCATTACCCCCCCCCCCCCCCTCATAGCTCGCATTAACGCGTGAGCCATCCCCCACCATCTGTGGAAAAGTTGTCTTCCACGAAACCAGTCCCTGAGGCCAAAAAAGTTAGGGACTGCTGCTGCAGGTCCTTTCTAAAATGAGACTTTATCATCTTAATCCTCTCTCCATTAATTAATTACCTTCAGTTAGCTAACTATGTTCTTTGTTTCTCTTTTACTTACTCAACTATGAATGTTATGTTGCTGAATTATGTATGTTTTTGTAAGTTATCTAAATATTCAAAGGGAACAGTGAGCAGTAGCCAAAATGCAGTAACTCACGTAGGGTACCCAGGAACCGAGTAGTATTAAAATGGATCACTAGAATCCATACATTTTAAATTTCCAATTTCAATTCTAAAGTTCTTTATTTCTTAAGTCTGGGTTTTGTGATAATTTACAGGAAAAAAATACTTGTTAATAATTGGCTTTAAAATACTAATCATAAGAATTAAATGTCAATTTAGATTTTAAAATGAACAATTCTTAGTCTCTGATTCCATAGTAATACTCAGATGACATATTTGGAGGGACCTTTTAGGAAAGTGTGCCAGACAGCATTGTGGGGAAAGAAGGAAACATACCTACACAGAGCCATTTTGGCACCAGCATTATTGATTTCCATGTTAACTGAGCCCTTTGAGAGCTCTCCTTCAAAGCCATAAATCAGAGAAAGGTATACAAATCATCTAGATTCTTTCTAAATGAAAAGAAGATGTGATATGATTTAAAAGAGCAGGGTAGAGATGTATAAGCAGGATCCCTATGATTAATCCTCCAAAGTAAACTTTATTATTTAAGAGCTATTGGATGATAAAGAAGCTGATTTTTTTCCCCAGCAGTGAGGATTAGATTTACATGGTGTCATAAATATTGACAACATTATGTTAGTCAAGCATTCTGATTTTTCTTTCTTCCTGAGAATTCTATAGAGATAAGGATTATATAAGCATTTTTAGTATAGATGCACCCAGGGCTTGGAATGATGGGACCAGTGACTCTATGACTATTAAGTTGTTTTCATGCTGTTAAATATTATGCGTAACAGTGGGAGCTGAGGTACAAAAAGCTATTTCAGCATCTCTTACTACAACTCTATTTTTCCTACAATTTGTACATAGATTAAACTTAATAGTTTTGATTCTTTTCCCATGTTCTGTAAAGGATAAGGCTAATACATGAAAATGTTAAATGCATTTTTTTTTAGAGTTCTAGCTAAAATTTAAAGCTGAAGACAATAGCTTTAAATACCCACCCATTCTAAAAAAAAAAAAAAAAAAAAAAAAAAATCCATTCCAAAAGAATTATATGATAGAAGACTAGAAGAGTGAAAAAGATTCTTTCAAGTGAATTTTTAGAGTAGAATGGGGATTTCCTGTAGAATGGTGAGCCTGACCTCTCCCTGCCTGTCAGGATTTTGACTATGCCGTGGCATTGCAACTATGAGGTTTTGCACCATACAATACTTAGAGCAGATTGACGTGAGATTGATAGGGATTGGCACACACATGAACATAGAAAGTGATGCCTGTTTTCTTTTACCAGAACTTTAAGACAGGAGTCTGGCTGGAGACAGCCAGACAAAAATGCTATAAGAGAGTTAACAGGAATTTTCCCATTTGCTGAGGTAAAGATGCGTGAGGTGTTGTGGGGCTATCAGAGCTCATCCTGAGGAGACTGTTTTGGACTGCACAGGACAGGTGATCCAGCAAAGAAGAGGATTTGTCCCAGGGTCAGGAGGAGAATGAAACTCAGGAGGTAGCAGGGGAGCGCTTCTTCCATGAGGGAAAGAGTTAGTGTGATTACAACCAAGGGTGGATCTCTGCATTCCACAATGAGTCCCATGAAAGAATCAGACTTTGGATGCCTGTCATAATGATGGCATGATGCCAGGCATTATCAGCTAACATAAAATTAGAAACAGTCCTAAATCTGTGTCAATACTTAAATTGGTACTTTGTTCTATTTCACCAGTTACTTTTATTGCAGTCTACACTCATTTCTAAATGATACATTTGAGACAGAACTATGGAAAACTTTAAGGTGTCTGAAAATCATGCTTCATAATGGTCAATGGAAAAAATATGTGGCGAGGGAAAGAGAATTACAGTTAATGGAAGGAGGGACGTGATGAACGTACTCAGATATTTAAAGTATTCTTATGTGGAAGATAGATCATTTTCTAAGTTCAAACTTAAAATCAATGGGTAAAAGATAAATGAGTGAAAGTTTTGGATAAATATAAATAAAATATCTAATAAGAAAAAAGTCTGTTAAGGAATAACCTGTCAGGGAATTCCCTGGCAGTCCAGTGGTGGGGAATCTGTGCTGTCACTGCCGAGGGTTTGGGTTTGATCCCCGATCAGGGAACTAAGATCCCACAAGCAGCGCGGCATGGCAAAAGAAAAAAAAAAAAGGAACAACCTGTTACACAAAATATTTTTCTCCCATCACTGGAATTATTCAAGCCAAAACTAAATTATCATAGATGGAATTGAAAGAATGTAATTGACCACATGATTTTTAAAACATATACCTCAGTTTTCCAAGGATGTTCTAGCTTTCCCTTCATTTTTAAAATGATCCCTATAATAAAATAAAAATATGGTCACAGTACCTAAAAGACCCTTTCCAAATCTAAGAGCTTGTGAATGTATTCTTTGGATAAAGTCACTGACCCTCTTTGAATTTCATTCTTCATATACAAAAAGAGGATAATATATACCTAGTTTCCTTTTTGAGTTATTTTTGAATGAAAACGGATAGCATCTTAAGAAGGAATTTTAAAATATTACATACTTTACAAATTTATATTGTTTTGCATCTATTAGTTTCACTGTTTTAATCATTTCATAAAAAGTGTTTAAAGTCCATATATTTAGCAAAGTCCATATATTTTCTGCAGCAGAATGACTTGAAAAATATCAATGCATCATAGGTGAGAATTTTGAGATCCTCTCTCTCATTTAAGAACATATTTATAGTTATTTATATTTATACCTATATTATTCACCTGTGGCCAAGAAGTTTAACAGAGCAAAATTAGTATTAAAAGAGTGATTGAGATTATGTTAAACTATACAAGTTGGGATGACTCTCTCCAAACTCTCAATTGAAGAACACTGAGTTTACATTAACCAAAGATGCAGAGAGCTATGTTTTGTTTCATTTGCTTAGTATTTTTACGATTTTCACTGAGCTTCCTAGAAGAGTGACAAGAGAGCTGTGATACTAGATTAACAGAAGAAACTATTCTGATCTAATTTTACCATTTTATCCATATTCCAATCATTTTTTGAATTAAAAATAAAAACTACCTAGCTCTACATTAACCACACACTCCTGGTTCACTTCTCTTACCTGATAAGAAGAATTAAGTACTCTGTTGTCAATCTGTAGAAACAGTAGTAGGCAGAACAAAGAAGACATTAATATTCTTGGGTCTACTAAAAAATAAAATAAAAAAGGTAACCATATGTCCTATTGGAGACAGTTTTGTTTTACAGCATTGATCCAACATCCTGTCCCCTTACTACTCCTTTTTGACTTACAGATGTATACTGATTAGGGATTAAGATGTTCAAAGAATATATTTCCTGGTCAATTTATAGGAAAGAAAAAAAACAAAACAAAACATTTAAACCAGTTGCAAAAGTTTATGTATAAAAATTAGTTTAATTAGTTTTTTTAACTTTGCTTTATGGACACTTTGAAAAGTTTCACCATATAAATCAACTAAACTTTTGGAAGGCAGATACATATTTATTTCTTCTGTACATGATGTATCTTCCCCAAATAGTTTGATAGTTCCCTGAGAATAAGGTCCATGTCTAAACCTCTGAACACATTTACATTTTCTAAATAAATTTTAAATCAATGAATGAAGATAAATGAAAAGTGAATGCAAATTCTGTTAGAAATTTAGGAGTAAATCTAGAAAAAATCAGTCTCAGCTTCAGAAGAGTTGTCCATGGGTTTAAATTACATTACATTGTAATTAAATATAAGAATCATGACATTATTCTAGAAATACATTCACAAAGCCATCTGAAATTATTTATGTCTCTAAAAATAGACTAAGTATTGACATAATTCGCTTTTCAGCTTAGCCTTTTATTGTGGAAACATCTTTGTTGTAATAAAAACTGAGATGATTGACCTGACCTGAGAGAAATAGCTTCTGTTCAGGTGGATGTAAGGCAAATAAGCATGACAAGACAGGGGCAGTTTACAGACTGTCCTTCCTCTGAAAATATGAGATTTAAAAAAAGAGTTGAAAAAAGAACATTTCAGGAGAAGCAAATGCCACTATTACAGTGTCTATTAAACACTGGAATTGTTTAACGGGGGGAAATACTAATTAAGATTTCACTGCCACCAAGCAATATTTACTGTAGTTGAACGGGACGCTGAATCTCATTTCCTTGTTAAGATCTTCGTACAGAAACCCAGCGTTCTCAGATTTAATCAGACTCAGCTCCCTCGCTTTCCCCTCCCCTCAGGAGAGAAGAAGCACATTGGGTACTCCACGACCTCAAGAGATTATTAATCTATAAAAATGTTTTTGCCCTCCCACAACCTCCCAGCCTATGACAATAATTATAATGGCTGCTGCAGAGTTGTATTGCTGTTAAAAATGGCAATAATAATGATGGAATTAAATCTTCTTTCCTATGTATAAATGCAACACTTATTTCCATTTGTTTTGGAGAGAATCCATTATTTTCTAGCAGACATGTCTATGTATCATTCGTAAATACACTGTAAATCTTCTAATAATTGATAACTACTAGAGCTCAGTTCCTTAAAAAATGAATTTATGTAAATTATGAATCACCTGTAACTGAATTCATTTTTTCCTTTCCTCAGCTGTGAAGCCAAAAGGAAAGGGAGAAGTTGTCAAATATGCATGTAATTTAAAAATGTGTTTCTCTTTCAAATGTTTTGGTTGTTTAGGTTGGCTTTATTTTTTATTGGACTAGTTCCTTAGCACCATCACTTGACTCCCATTTTCAAGGGGTATATTTCAAGGGGGGATATTTAGTTATGTTTGGTTTTTCAGGCACAGTTTTTTGTTTTAAATGTGAATTTCCTTTTATTATGAAATGGATACAGTTTATGTAGGAAACATTTAAAAGAATCAAAATAAATAAATATAATATTATACATAGCTACCATGTAGTTTTTGCAGTATAACCATCTAGATTATTCTTTGCATGCATATCTACATATCTATGCATCTGTATCACTATCAATATCAACAAAGAGGTAGATATGTTGGTGGGATTATACCATACATTGTATTTTTAATTGAGTTTTGTTTTAATTAAAACACATCCTTCACATTATTGCAAGTTGAAAGGTGTACACATTGTATTGTATACTTCATTGTTACTTAAAGATTTCAGGCTAGGGCTTCCCTGGTGGCACAGTGGTTGAGAGTCCGCTTGCCGATGCGGGGGACACGGGTTCGTGCCCTGGTCCGGGAAGATCCCACATGCCGCGGAGTGGCTGGGCCCGTGAGCCATGGCCGCTGAGCCTGCGCGTCCGGAGCCTGTGCTCTGCAATGGGAGAGGCCACAACAGTGAGAGGCCCACGCACCGCATAAAAAAAAAAAAAAAAAAAAAAAAAAGATTTCAGGTTATTTTATTGAATAGGTAACTTAGGTAACCAAAGTTATAATTCATTCCATAGTTTGTTTCTTTTTTTTTTTTTTTAGTCACTAAAAAGGGGGCCAGTAATATACCAAATAATGCATTTTTTACACTTTCCAATTTACATATTCTTAAATTTTCATTGATAATTTCTTCCTTCTTTTGTTCTTATGCTGCTCTATATATTAGCTACAATTTTCATCTTTTAGAGAAAACTGGGTTTCAAAATGGTTCAGCAGCTTGTCCAAAGTCACACAGCTAGTAACTGATTACAAGACTTGTTATCTGCTTTCAAAATTAAGAGGTAGTTTCTGGCATTTGGCATAGAGTTTACAAATGGACAAAATTATGTGTGAGTAATAAGTGTATGAGCTCTAGAGGATCCCGGTTGAAAAGTAGAAGTGTTGGTAAAGTTATTCTACATTTGCCAAGAATCTGTAACTTGGTTTCTTTTTGGCTCAACTTTTAATTAATTAATTTATTTATTAAAAAACATTTTTTTAATGGGGTATAGTTGTTTTACAATATTGTGTTAGTTTCTACTGTACACAGGAGTTCCCTGTGCTATACAGCAGGTTCTTATTAGTTATCTGTTTTATACATATTAGTGTATATATGTCAATCCCAATCTCCCAGTTCATCCCACACACACACACCGACTTTCCCTCCTTGGTGTCCATACATTTGTTCTCTATATCCATGTCTCTCTTGCAAACCAGTTCATCTGTACCATTTTTCTAGATTCCACATATATGTGTTAATATACAATGTGTGTTTTTCTCTTTCTGACTTACTTCACTCTGTATGACAGTCTCTAGACCCATCCATGTCTCTACAAATGACCCAATTTCACTCCTTTTTATGGCTGAGTAATAATCCATTGCATATATGTACCATAGCTTCTTTATCCATTCATCTGTCAATGGACATTTAGGTTGCTTCCATGACCTGGCTATTGTAGATAGTGCTGCAATGAACATTGGGGTGCATGTGTCTTTTTTGAAATACTTTACTCTGGGTAGATGCCCAGTAGTGGGATTGCTGAATCATATGGTAATTCTATTTTTAATTTTTTAAGGAACCTCCATACTGTTCTCCATAGAGCTGTATCAATTTACATTCCCACCAACAGTGCAAGAGAGTTCCCTTTCTCCACACCCTCTCCAGCATTTGTTTGTAGATTTTCTGATGATGCCCCTTCTAACTCGTGTGAGGTGATACCTCATTGTAGTTTTGATTTGCATTTCTCTAATGATTAGTGATATTGAGCAGCTTTTCATGTGCCTCTTGGCCATCTGTATGTCTTCTTTGGAGAAATGTCTATTTAGGTCTTCTGCCCATTTTAGGATTGGGTTGTTTGTTTTTTTAATATTGAGCTGCATGAGCTGTTCATATATTTTGGAGATTAATCCTTTATCCGTTCATTAGTTTGCAAATATTTTCTCCCATTCTGAGGGTTGTCTTTTCGTCTTCTTTATGGTTTCCTTTGTTGTGCAAAAGCTTTTAAATTTCATTAGATCTCATTTGTTTATTTTTGTTTTTATTTCCATGACTCTAGGAGGTGGGTCAAAAAGATCTTGCTGTGATTTATGTCAAAGAGTGTTGTCCCTATCTGACTCAACTTTAGAGTGGAGAAAATTTTCTGTGAGTAATAACTATAAAGCTTAATTCTCAAGTGAATTTAAATGCATGATATACTATTTAAAAAAACTGTACAATTCATTTGTTATTTATCTTTAACTTTACTTTGACAAATTAGGAAACTAAGACCAAAAATTTTAAGTGACAGTGTTCCCAACATTTCCCTGATAATATGTGTGCATTTCCAACATTACCCAGATAATATGTGTGCAAGTATGGAATCTCCATTACAATATTTGAAATATGTAATATTGATATATGAAAAAAGCACAAAAAAATTAAAAGGAAGGAAGAACACCATTAGTTTACTCCATCTCCTGTGTTTGGCTCAGCCATTTGAAGATATATGCTGTATAGTGGTCATTTAAACATGAAAATATGCCTCAGTTGTATTTTCATTTTCTTCACAATCAATGGAGTGTCTACACTCCAAATTCTAATTCTGGGAAGAAGTGGAGGGGTAAGTTGTGCTTGTGTGGAGGGGGATGCTGCTTCAAACAGCAGTTACTAGAACACTTAATACATCCATTAGCTTTTTAATACAGAAATGATAGCCCTTTATCCAAAAAATATTTTCACTCTCTGCTTGATTATTCCAAAATCTTGAATGTGTTGAATTATTTGGTTTCTATTTTAAGTGTGTCAGTGTGAGAGCTGACTAAAGTTTAAACATCACTTAACCTTAGCTGAAATCTCAAACCTTTTTTTTACCAGCATGTTGTAGTACAGGGGAGGGGTCAGATAGGAGGAGAATTTGACCCCTACTGCAGAATTTAGCAGAAAGTGGATCAGAGGCTTCTGACCAGAGACAATCATCATAGCATGGCAGCAGTTTTCAATTTTTTACCTTTACTGTAATATATATATATATATATATATATTTAAACCTTTACAGGTACCATATTAACAACAAAACTCTGAGAATAAAAATACTTAAGTATTTGTATTGGGAGCCAGAAAGAGATGTCAATATGAGGAAACAGCATTCTAGGCTTAAACCAGATGCTGAGGGTAAAGCCCAGAGGCACATTGGGCCACAGCAGCTTTACACAGGGGAGGACACAGGGCGCATCCCTGTGGCCAGAGGCAAGGCTGAAAGGAGCACACAGGGAGTTGGCCAGGCCTGAAGTGGCATCAACCACTCTGAAGAAAGGCCTGCCTGTTTCCCCAGCAGACCACCCTGGAGAAGGAACACGACTTTGCTTGGGGGATTGCCTTACTTAACACAATGAATGCAATCCCAGAGGCAGAGAATTTAGCTCAGTTTTGTCAGAGAAAAACTTTTTAGTGATAAGTGGAAGAACTCACAGCTTTTAAGCAACTACTTCTAAAACAAGGTCAGGCAGAAGGATCAAGCTTCATCAAACAAGTAAGAAATACCCAGCAAGGAACTTCCTGAAATAGTGAATATAACTGAAACTAAAACCCAGAAAGTTCAGGTACAAAAGCTCTAACACAGAGAGAGTACCAAGTATTGCTAATGAGTAGGTTTACTACAAAATTACTGATTAGAAATATTTCCAGACTCTGGAAGGGAGCCTGAGTTGTTTCTGTGCATCCTTAGGTGTTTATCTGGAACAAAATTCATTGCCCTAAGTTATTTTTGCTAATTTTGAATACTGACACTAGGTTTTAACCTTAAAAATCAATCATAAAAATTTAGGTATAGAAATTGAAAACAGTATAAGATTAACAGTGAAACTAAGCAGTACTCTGTGGGGCTCCTGGGCACATAAGCCTTTCTGTGTCCCCTTCCCAGGGTTCCAAAGAACAGGTTCAAACAGTTGCTAATCAGGGAAAGGAAGGGATGCAGAGATAAGGGAGGAGCAGTCAAGAAACAATACTGCAGCCTTGGGACAGGGTCCTGGTCCCCCCTCAAGGGATATACATAACAATATCTTTGAGCTCTTTTGCAGCACTAAAACCTGCACCAAATAGAAGATGTTAACTACAATATTTGATGAAGCACTGTTCATTCCAGAGAAGGTCACAGTTTGCCCATTATCGCCTGATGCCAGATGATCTCTGGATTGAGGAATAAGGGTCCTTCATGAACCCTTATCCTTATCAGCAACCCTGCCCCTTTGAGACAAGAGACAGATGGGCCCCCAGGGCAAATGGTTTGAGTTTGTTCCTTGTGGACCGATACTCTTAAATGGGAATAACAGGACAATTGAGAGAGGAGGCTGGGCCCTGTCCAGATAGAAAATAAGAGACCACATATTCCTCATTCTTGAAGTCAGGAGACCTCCCTGACTACTCATGCACAGAAAGGCTCCTTGGAGGTCAAAAGTGGAGTGATGCTAAGTGATGGCAACTAATGCTCACTACCCATAAGCCTCTTTGGTAGAATCCATCTTGGCTAAAAGCCACGCATGTACACATGGGAAAATCCTGAGATACACCAAATATGGACTATGAACCAGGCAAATCAAAATGATTGGTCAAAGGAAACCTAGAAGAAATGCCCCATAAAAGTGATTCAAACTGCCACGAGGGTGTGACTCTTTCTCTGAGCCTACCCGTGTGTCTATTTACACGTATTATACTCTTTTTTTCTCTTAATAAATACTTTACTTGTTTCACTACTTTCCATCTTTGTGAGAATTCTTTTTCTGCAAAGCCATAGGGCCAGGGTCTTGTCAATGACCACTGGTCCAGTGGCTAGGATTCAGTGCTCTCGCCACCACGACCCAACCTCAATCACTGGCTAGGAACTGAAACCCTGCTTCAATCCACTGCAAGCCAACCCTGCTTCAAGCCACTGCAGGCCAAGGCCACTTTGACTATAAAACTCCTCACAACCCTCACCCCCTGGGTTGGGACACAAATTTTGAGGACATTAGCCTGCTGTGGCCCCCTTTGCTTGGCAAAGCAATAAAGCTATTCTTTTCTACTTCACCCAAAACTTTGCCTGCAAGATTTAATTCAGTGTTGGGATACAGAGGATGGATTTGGCTTTGTTACTTTCACTAAATTGGCATGGAATTTTTGATACATTCATAACTATGTAGCTGCCTAAAATAATTAAGTGCATGGTAACGTTATCAAAATTTGGAATAAAGTTAACAATACTACATAAAGGTAGGGGCTAGTGAAAATAATCACTAATCTGTTGAAGTATGGTCCAGCTCTGAAGTCATATCTACAAAATTGTTCCAATTTGCACGCGTTTAATTTAGCATAACTTTGTTTGAGCTATAAACAGCCATGCAAAAAACAGTGATAAGTGAGGATAGTACAACATAATTGTCAAACTAATTCCCAGTATCTCAGAATGTGACCTTATTTGGAAGTAGGACCTTGCAGATGTAATCAAGTCAAAATGAGGTCATACTGAAGTAGTGCAAGCCCTAGTTCAATATGATTGGTGTTCTTCTAGAAACAGAAGAGACTCTGAGACATAGTCATGTGAGGGGAGAATGCCTTGTGACAATAGTGGCAGAGATCAAAGTGTTGCAGCTGCAAACCAGGGACAAAGATTTGCAAACAAAGATTACAAGCTAACCAAAACCACCAAGGAAGGAGAAAGACAAGAAAGGATCCTCCCCTATAGGTTTCAGAGGGAGCATGACACTATAGACACCAGGGCTGATTTTGAGCTGCTAGCCTCCAGATTTGTGAGACAATACATTTTGGTTGGTTTAAGCCACACAGCTTGTGGTACTTTTTTATAGCAGCCCTAGGAAATGAATATACCTAACTTCTAAATAACCATCTTATCAAGTTACAGGATAATGGGAAATTTGCAAATAATTTAACAATATTCAATCTTATTAATTATGTACTTTTAGGATATAATTTACACACAAATAGAACAGTAATATTAAAATCTATCAATCCTGAGATTGATGAATGAAATTAATGTGATATTCATCAGAGTTCAACAGACCTTAAGGCTAGTGTCAAGACAATTTAGAAAATAAAAATTCTGAAATGAATCTTTACCTTAAAATATTATTTCTTCATTTATAGTGCTGGATCATTTGTGCCGCTTGCATCCTTATCCACCCTTATTTATGAGTAACTGGATATGATGAATATGATAAAGGGACAGAGTTGCATGTGTGGTTGGGAACTGGACAACTGTAGCAAAGTAATTTTACATTACAGTAATTTTAGATTTGTATATGTTTTAAGACACTTTTATGTCCAAAGGACAATACAATTTCTCCAGAAAAATAGGTCTGTTTTTTGTTTATGTAAAAATACTAATAACAACTCACCAGAGCAGTGCTGTTTTCTAGGTTTTGATTTAGACCTTATTTGGAACTGGAGAGAAAACACAGATGAAGGGGAGCCTAAAAAGTAAATTGAAAATCCTCTGTTTACCAAATCTACTGCATTCCATTAGCCCCCGTTCACCTATTTTCTTCGACTTAAACAAATTCAAGATTTGCAGTTCTTATCCTCCAGAGATCCTGCAGTGTCTGAAGAAAGAATAAGAATGAAATTTAGATTGCTTTAATTCTCAGAGTTGCAAGGAAAATAAAAGATTTAAGACAACATCATTAAGTCTAAGCTACAAAATAAGGGAAAATATAATTGTTTAAAATTGCAGATCCTTAAGACAGCATATGATGTCTGGATCTTAACTTATTGGGAAAGTCATGACATGAGACTTTACAATAATATTCATGGATTAAACCTTGCTCATCTTCTTGCCATTTTAACTCTGAGTATTTTTGATCATATTCATTTTGACCAAAGTTTATACAAAATATACTTTAGAAACCTAAGAATCTTTGATTTATTTTAATTGGGTGAACAAATAAGGCTACCTTGAGTCAATTCAGGAAGCATATTTTTTTAAAAAACAGTGGGTTATAAATAGAACATAAACGATTTATTTGATAAAGGGAGATCACGTTTCTGGTTGGATTTTTAAATAAGGTTTAAAATAATTTTTCAACAAGGTTTTATAGAAACTAGATGTAAGAACGATGCCTGCCCCCTACCTTCAACTTTAGTTCTGGAGGTGCACAACACAGGGTTTAAGGGCAGGGAATTTAGCATCAGGCAGATTGGCTCTGTCACTCATTAACTGACCTTGAGCAAACCCAATCAGCCTCAGTTTGCTCATCTGTATATTTAATCTTCCTTATAGATTTTGTGTGGAACAAATGAGATAATACATATAAAGTGTATCTCATAGTAAGCTCTTGACATTGTTGTTATTATATTATTATGAAAGAAACAGCTGTATACACAGGGCACAAAATCATTAAGCTCTCTAACATTGGGGGAATGATACTGACCCACTTTAATGATTCTCCTATTCCCTTTATAAAAATATCAAAAGTAATAATCATTGTATAGCATACAGTACTTGTAGCAGCAAGCATTTTCTAAATATTTGACATACATTAACTCATTGAATCCTTATAGCTGTCCCATGTGGTAGCCATTAGTATTACCTCTGTTTTATAAATGGAAAACTGAGGCACAGAGAGGCTTAGAAACCCGCCTATGAATACACAGCAGAGATGAATGTCGCTGCTGAGGAAGTCTAGCTTCATAATCTGTGGTCATAACCTTAATCTGCAGTCCTGTCATTAAAATGTCCATCGCTTTGTGGGTTGCTATGAGATATGCTTTTTTGTTCATTCATTTCATGTGAAGATTTCTATAAAGTTTAATTTCATACTTACATTCTTCTCTCTTACTAGCTAATGTACTTGTGTCTTGATGGTACTTAACCAATGTAGATCAGAGAGTTTGACCTTCAGCCAACTCAAAGAAAAATATTTGTCCACAAATCTGACTTTTAACCTTACTATAAAAGTCTTTTTATTCACAGGAAAAGAACTGAAAGAAGACATGGGAGTGTGGCAGGTATGCTTATACAAGGGAGCCCTTATAGTTTAAACATTTATGCCTCTAACAAAGAGAGAAGCCAGTAATTATAATTCACAAAAGAAAGTTGTTGGCAACTGGGATTCATAATAAAACTCAGGGTCAGACCACAAGCTCACAGAGGGAAAAATTATATAGAAAGGAGGAAGAACTTTTTTTTCACCATATCATTTCCTGCATAGAGAGCTTTCCTATGAGATTTATGCAGAGTCATATCTGTAGTAAAGAAAAGGGTGCTCTGTCCTTAGAATCAAAGCCAAAAGAAGAATGGAGAATAGAATGGGAACAATAAGCTGTATTTTCTTATAGTCTTGTATGAAAAAGAAGTGAAAGTGTTTCTGATGCTCCCATTAAATGCAGTAAACTGTTTTAGGAAAAGGATTATATTGAAACCATTTCAACAGGCTTAAAGAAATAATACTATTCTCAATTTCATTAAAACTTCAGGAGGTTAAAATGCATTCACATTTTTCAACTTTATATTCGAAATTTTTTAAACAAGCACGACATGGATAGGAGTATTTTAACCAGTGTGTTTTGCTGCAGTCGTCCAAAATCAATTCAATTTTCTTAAAAAAAACAATAACAACAAGAAAACCTTGAACTTGTTCAGAGTATTTACTTTGAATAGACAATTTTCACATAGTTCTTTACTCTCAAAATGTTATAATAACACTATATTTTCCTTTTTAGTGTATGCATATCCATTGTAAAAATTCAAACAGCTTTTAACAATATGAAGAAATAATATTAACTGAATTCCTGTAACTCTATTAAATAACCCTATTAACATATTTACACACTATACATCATCCTTATTTGTCATTATAAAATCACATTTTCCTTATATATATAATCGTATCTTAACAACAATGATGTTAGCATCGTAATTTTTAAGCAATTATATATTAAAGGAAATTGAAGTTGCTTTTTAGATTTCTCATTATAAACAAGGCTACACATAATATACTTATAAATATATCTTTTCACATATTTCCAATTACTGCTTTTAGGTACATGCTTGTAAATGAAAATAGTGTATTAGAGACCATTCATGTTTTGAGCTTTTTAATACATATTTCAAAATTATACTTCAAAACTGTACTAACATATGTTTCCCCCAATAATATATGAGAATGCCACTTTTCAAATATCCTCATCAATACTGGAAATAGCCAAGGGGAAGCTCTCTTACCCATTCTTTATGTTTATTAAAAAGAAGTATCCATAAATGTTCCGGACCTGTTGACCAATCCCTTACTCCATCCTGCAGAGAAGCGAGTTTAGTTTGAAGCTAACAGTCATTGGTTCATCTTTCTTGATGGGAGAAGCTAAAGTTGGGGCAGGAGGTCCCTTGATGGTTTGTACTGTCTATTAGTTAAACTAGAATTACATTTCTCAGAATCCCCTTGCCTGTTGATTCCAGGTTATGGTTGTCCAACAAAGAATTCATGTGAGATTTTAAAACTAAAATCAGAATCCATTTCTTTAAGATTATGCAGTTGGAGGCAATGCCAGTGAACACAGAGTCACCTCTTATTTTCCTTTACCCCATGACCAGCTCTTCTTCCAAATTACTGGCCTTTCTGACTGAGAGAGTCATCACACCCTTCACAAAATATTTAGCTTCAGAACTACAAAAGAAACACCTTCTTTGCCAGTATCTCTTAATGATCACACATTATTGGCTAGACATAGTGGTTGGTTACCACTATGGTTTCTCAGATCAACTTGTTGGTGACTTCTCTGACAATTCAACCTTCCCTTTTGGATATTCATCTTCTCAGCTCTTTCCACAGTTGAGTAAGGTTTAATTTTTATAATAAATCCCTTGTCTGATAACTCACCTGATAACTCTCTTCCCTGTGTAAACCCTGCCTGGTTCTTTCTTCTCCACCTGGATCAGTGAGAGACAGTAACCTGGGTAAGTGTTGGTACTCTACAAAATCAAACTTACTTTCCCAAGGCCTGGACTGGGGGAAAGGATTGACAATAGAGTTAGCAAGCTTGTTTCTGTTCTCACACAAAGGTATGTTCACCAGCCAGTTCCTTATCAGTAATAAAGGGGATGTTTGTTCTCCATCTGTGGACTTTTAAATGATCTCAATTGCTAAAAAATGAGGGTGAGAAAATAGGTGTTATCAACTGGCCCCTTCTTAATTGCTTCAAGAGGTATCATGATTATTTTTTTTTCATTTTACTGGTTTAATAAGCAAAATACACTATCATGAGTTTAGAGTTTACATTTATTTGAATAGTAATGAGATTGGATATTGTTTTCATTAGTTGACTCAGTATTTGCAGTGTGATTTATCCCAAATGTTGGTTCAGATGTTGTAGCTAGTGTTTAAACTTTTAATTTTCTTATTAATTTGATAATAATATTTGTTAATATTTCTCAAGTTGTTTTATAAATTTCTTTATTGTTTTATGCCAAATAAATAGAAAACAAATACTAAAATAACAGACATAAAAGCCCTCTGCACCTCACAGGACACCATTTAGAAAATCAAAATACATGTCACAGATTGGGAGAGAATATTTGCAAATCATATACCTTATAATAAGTCCTTGATAAAGAACTTACAGCCAGAAGATTAAAAAATGTTATTACTCAGTAATAAAGAGACAAATGTCCAGTTTTATCAATGAAAATATTTCAACAGAAAAAACATATGAATGATCAATCAACACACCATATGATGCTTGACATCATTAGACATTAGGGAAAGGTAAATTTAAACCAAAATGAAATACCACTTCAAACCTACTAGAAAGTCCATACTCAAAAATACAGACAGTAACAAGTGTTGGTGAGAATGTGGAGAAATTAGAATCTCATACACTATTGGTGGAAATGCAAAATAATGCAGTCACTTTGAAAAAAACTTGACAGCTTCTTAAAAAGTTAATATACATTTATCATGCAATCCAGCAATTCAGGGTATCTACCTAAGATAAATGAAAACATATGGCCACACGAGACATGTATATGATGTTCGTAGCAACATTATTCAAAATAGCCAAAAAAGTGTAAACAACTTAATTTCCATCAACAGATGAATGGCTAAACAAAACAGGGTATACTGATACAATGGAATACTATTAACCAATACAAAAGTATGAAGTATTAATACATACTAAAACATGAATAAAGTTTTAAGCAGTATGCCACGTGGAAGAAACCAGGTGTAAGAAACAAAATATTATACAATTCCATTTATATAAAATATCCACAAAAGACAAATCTGTAAAAACAGAAAGTAAATTAGTGATTGACTGCGGCTAGAAGTGAGAATTGTCACTGCAAATAGGCATAATGGATCTTTTTTTTTGAGGTCATGTAAATGTTCCAAATTGCATTGTGTAGGTGGGTGCACAGCCGTAAATTTACACAAAACCATCAATAGTACACCTAAAATGAGTGAATTGTATAGTATAAAAATTATACCTCAATAAAGCTGTTAAAAATAGATAGACCAAAAAATTTAGTTAGTGTCATCTTTTTTGGGTTGATTGCTATAAACATGATTGATTTTTACCTATGAAATATAGATTTATGAAATGGTTAGCTGATTTGTCTAAGAACACTAAAAAGGAAGGTCCAGCAAATCAATCTTGCTAACACATTGAGTACTTAATCTCCAGAGAACATCAGATCGAAATGGTAAATCATTATCAAATACTAAAATATTTAACTTTGTTTTTCATGTATTTTAAAATAAATTATAAAGCATTAAATGATTTTAGTAAAAACTCATGTATTGAAACAAAGAGAGCTTTATTAAAATAAATTCCAACACTTAAAAAGCTCAATCCACAATTCTTCTTGTACACCACTGTGAAATGAGAACTCATGATTATTTAAGATAAAGGCCACTTGATGCACTGTAAATAAAGTATCAAATTTAAACTTTCTTTGACTGAAACTTCCTTTATAAATGGCAAAGTTCTGTAGTGCACAGTCTAAGTCTTGGTCAGAAACTCTGAAAACATGCATCTTTGGGGGATAAAAGCATCATTTACGGATCTTGCTTCAGATCCAGGTTTCTTGATAGAGATCCAGGGGTAAAATAAGCAAGTCAAAGGAAGGAATAGAAGATGCAGAAGCCAGAGAGAGAGGATCAAAGTCCTTTATTTATATATTTATTTTTAATCAATGATTGTCTTTGAGAAACAGCAGAGGAACCTGAATAACAGGAGCTAGAGGAATAAATTGGAAACAATACAAAATAAATGCAGTTATAATAGACGCTCAGTGTTTCAGTATCTGGTTTTACAGTTTTCTGTTGTCTTCTCAGATTTTCTTTTTCTTTGTGTAGTTTCTGTATAGAGTTATTTATAGACATGTTCCTCTGATTCCTTATTCAAATTCATTCTTATCTTTCTCTCTCATTCAAAAGATAACAATACAATTTCCACTGTGATTTCCTAAAGCACTTTTATGGGCGTCAGTGTGGCCTGATCTTCACAACAAGATGTGATGTAAGTGGGCAGATATAATTATTCTCATTTTCTACACAAGAAAGATAAGGGAGGTAATTTACCAGGTAATGTCACACAGCTGATAACTTATGAAGTTGAAACTTAAAACCAGGTCTTAAGAACCCAGGACTTAAAATGCAGTAATTTTTGTTTCATTTTGTTTTACTGTTTGAACATTACTTTCACAAACAGTACACCTTTATCTTCGTTTCAAAATTTTGTGACCATGGCTTCCCTGGTGGCGCAGTGGTTGAGAGTCCGCCTGCCGTTGCAGGGGACATGGGTTCGTGCCCCAGTCCGGGAAGATCCCACATGCCGTGGCGCGGCTACCGTGAGCCATGGCCGCTGAGCCTGCGCGTCCGGAGCCTGTGCTCCACAATAGGAGAGGCCACAACAGTGAGAGGCCCGCGTACCGCAAAAAAAACAAACAAAAAAAATTTGTGACCAGTTGTGGACACAACTGGTCACAAAATGGTCTCAGAACAAATTCTACCATGATTTTCACTGAAACTAATTGAGGATTATTTTAGAAAATGAAACATTTGTTTTACACAGAAGCCCTCAATTGTTTCTGATATAAAGTGTATCGAGATCTACCACTGAATTGAGATTTTGAGGCATCAGATATTTTATCTAAAACATTTCCTTATTTTTTCCATTTATTGAATATAAACAAGAATAAATATGTAGTTAATAAATGTTCAAACTTCTAGTACCCTCAGAATTCTACAAGATAGCACTTAATTTTTACATTTTTCTTAATTTTTAATTTTTTTAATTTAAAAAAAAACACAAACTTTTTATTTTATTTGGAAAAACTAATCAGTAAGAATTTATTATGTATTAACTCCATTTCCTTAACCCCAACCCCACTGCCAAAGCAAAATAACACACGGCCTTAAGCAATATCTTTTCCCTCAGTTTCTGTAGTTGACTCACTGCCCAAACTTGAAACAAGGAAAGACATTACCACTCTGTGTTGCTGTTACTAAACTCAAACCCAGTGGGTCATATTGAGGAGCATAGCTGATTTATTTAAATAGAAAACATATTATGCACCTAGAAAGCACCATAAATATCATTAGAAACTTTAAGAGAATTCTTTTTTTCTTATTGGGATGAGTTTCAGTGATCAGACTAAAACTACTGTCAAGGTTAAGTCTTTTATTTTCAAAGATTCCAATTATTTTGAATACCAAATGCTTTAATTATCTGAAGAAGGCTATTAATAAGCGCCATTCAACAAATCAAAATCCCCATCAGTTTCTGCAGCATGCAAATCTTCTTTCTTTATGTTGTAAATGAGCACTCTCCATAGACTACTTTTTCACTTCTTTTCATTTTTAACCTTAAGTGTCAAGAGGATGGACATTGTACCCTAAGTCAATGGATTTTCCAATCTAGGTTTGCTTTTTCATTTGAGCTGCATTTGCCTGAGCTCACAAAGAATGTGGGAAATGAATTCATGGTTTATCTTACTGCACAAGGAAAATAATATTTTATTCTTTTGAAAAGGAATTTTATTTTCGAAACATTCTTCTTAATCATCATAGGAACTGATTTCTAGGATCAGCTTTGTCACTCACTAGTTATGAGATGAAGGAAGTGTCTTTCAATCATTTATAAAATGGGAATTTTCAAATTAAATTCTCTTCTACCTCAAAAGTGTTTAATAATATATAATTATTCTAAAGCAAATATATTCTGGATAAATAGTGATTCCTATGACATACTAAAAGGTCCTGACAACTCCCCTAAAGAACTGTCCTATGAATAAAGCCTCAGAAATTCCTGAAATCCCTTTTAATCCTGATTTTCTTATAAATGGAGTTTGTCCTATAATAAAATTTAAAAATGTATCAAATTATTTGTATCTGAGTTTCATTTATATCTAGCATGAGTTTCTTTTTTCATTATTTTGCTAGATAAGATGTTTTCAGCCTTAGAGAGAACCTTGCTAGGTGAAAAAAAGAAGAAGTAAAATAAGATTAGACTATGGATATCAAAAAGAAGCTTCTCTTGAACAATTTTGTCACAGATTAACACATTTCCCAACTAGCATTTCTTAACTTTTATTTTTCAAAATACAAGAGAGGCATTAGAATATAGTGAAATAGATTATGATACATCATGCTTAGAAAATCAACTAAAAATTAAATCCATGAGTATTATTTCTCAATTTCTTCCTTCAGCAGTTAGTTGTGGCCTTCAATGTATTGTTTTATTCTTCATGAACCACAAAGAAAAGTAGTATATGCACCGAAGCATAAGTTTTGGTTTCCTCTGTCATTATGCTTTGCATACAACAAATGTTATTAAGAGTCATAAAACTATATAGCCATAGTATCGGGCTCAGTGACCTCCCATGAGACTGAATTCAACATATTGACTTTATGAAGCATAGAGCAAAATTCTTTTATTTTTTTTTTCAAATTTTCAAGAGTTAGCCTTCTATTTGAACTAATTTACCTTGGTTAAATTCAAATCTGTATATTTGCCACTTAACCCAGAGCATAGAAAAATCAACAGTCATACTATATAATTCTGAGAACAAAATTTGATTCAGACATAACCAGAGATGATTTGCTGAATGATGCAAAATCATATACTTAATATTTATGAACAATTAGAAATTATGGAGGCAGATATACAAAATTGAATCATTTCTTTCTTATCTAGGCACCTGTATTTCTCACTTACAATATAAAAATAAATGAGTATTCTTTTTCTTTCCATATTACTCTTGTAACTGAATAAGAAAGAATATTCAATGGGGAAACTCCTAGCCGAATACTCATATCTTAATAGGCTGCCTTCCTGTGCCTGAGGCTTTTGGGTACTAACAGATATTTAGTTGGGAAAGGTAGGGGGTAAGTGATGTTTAATAAACTCTTTGCACCTTTGAAAGTTGAGAAAGACCCGCAGGAGAACACTAGTTATCCTCTCTAAATTGCATCTAAAGCAGCAGTGCTCACTACTGTGTCACAGGGACTATATCACAAATTATACACAACTGAAGTGTGAGAATGCTAATTTAAATAAAATGACAGCAAATTCACTCATGATTGTCCCTATGGTATTGTACTCACTTGCTCTTAGATACTTCAGCTCCTAAGCTAGAGGAAACCGAGAAACTTCATTTCTGTGGCTCTAAAAAAAATTCTTCTATATATTATTGTATGTCATTCCAGAATATTTGCAATTAACTTCTTTTAAACATTTCAAGTGTTGCAGGGTTTGGCTTGCATATGAATTAGAACTGTGCCAAACAATCTTCCGATATTGGCTATAGCAGCAAGTGGCCTCACTCTACAGATTGCTAAACTTATATGATGGCTGAAACTATCATATTAACCTCTCACCCTCATTTAGTTTCCCCACAATTCTACTCTTTATCTGTGAAACAAACAGTCATTGACTGTGGACCCTTTTATCAAAATTTTTGAAATAGGGTTAAGGAAATCAAATGAGATTGATGTATGAATCACTGTACCAGAGAAAATGAGGATCCCCTGGCAATATTCTGGCCATCCTATCCACTACAGTTAGAGAAAGAAGTTGTGTATAATCCATAGAGCTCCTGGTTGTAACAATATCGATAACATTTAACAGCAATAGAATAACAGGTCCAAGTGTCAGTTATTTTTTCTGACATTACTCACAGAGACTTAAAAAGATGAATAAAGAATATCAACAATTTCTCTTCTGAAGGGTATTTTTTTGCCAGCTTTGAAGGCATTAGATCAACATTATGTGGGTCATTTGGAAGAAAGTTGTTTAAAATGCAAACATATTGACTCTATAGAAGTAGAAAACTAAAGTGTACATTAATCTGATTATAACCATTATCTGTGTTGCTGATAATGATATTTGTCAAAGAGAATCTCAAGTAGCTGTATCACCTCCTTATAAAGTTCCTTGTTGGAATATATTTCCAATGCAACTTAATATGGTTAAACTTACCCATAATAAGAGCATAATTTTGAAATTCAATTTGGAAATTCTCTATACTGGGTTTTTTTCTGTGATTTTATTTCAAATGAAAACTATTAATTAACCATTAAAAACTCAATTGTGTATTTTATTAAGATGGACTCAAATTCTGCATTTGGGAGTAGCAAGTAAAATGTCAGCTTACATCTCTCTAAATACAGAAACCAATTCTATAACGTTCACTGACATCACACTTCATATGTATTAGCACATGGAGGTTTTACATCCAGCTAAGGCTGATTAATCATTTTGTATAAGAATCTCCTCCTGACATGGAGGAAGAGAACATTTCTGCAGAAGAGCTTTGCTGAATACTTCATCAGACTTTCGATACAGCAGACACACGGCTCGTTTCTGAATCTGGAAGCCATGATAATAAAGGTAAATAGTAGAAAACAGAAATATTTTAAACTGCATTATATTTTTAGGTTTAAGCTGGTTATGTTGTTTTGTTACCAGTTGTTAGAAGTGAATATAAAATCTGATGCTGAGTTTCCTAGTTGTCAAAGAGAAAAAAGAACAAAGGAAAAAAAGAAAAGGAAGAATAACAATATGTGAGGGAAAGCGATGATCTTCTCTTTCTTCTTCTCTCCCAGAAGGGAATGTATTTAGAGGATTTTGAATGCTACAGTTGTCAAAAGCCTTTTCTTTTAACATCCTTAGATAAAGCCAAAGGCATAACATTGCAACCGAACTTAGAGAAAGTGATTCTGTGAGAGGCTAAATTGATATGATCATGTATATACATTGTGACTATTTGGCTTTATACTGTAATAAGATTTAGCTTGTCCTTTAAATTACCTTTTTAAGGTATAATTTCTTTTCAAACAGCGTTCAATATGAACCAATAGCAGACTGAGAATGATTCTTTAACTAGACTGGAAAGTTGACTCTATTATTGGTTAAGATCAAATCCATGAGCACTGGATGCCAGATAAGAAGAGTAAGGTAGAAAATAAATCAGTGGAGGAAGAAGGCAAACAGAAGTAAGAGGAAAACAGGAGAAAAGATGAAACTATTTTGAATATAGGAAATAGAATAACTAGATAAGAGGGAAAGAATCCAGAAAAACCCACACACACACAAAAAAATACAGATCTTAGAGAGTTAGGAAAAGAATGTGAAATAGTCCTGTTTTAGGTAAATTACTTTATACTAATTGCCATTTGTAAAGTTAACAGCAAGAAACTGGATGGGTAGACTAATGTGGCAGCCAAAATTAATGCTGATTAATCATTTTGTATGAAAATCTTCTCCTGATGTGGCAGGAGATAACATCTATGCAAAACAACTAAATTGGATATTTCATCAGACAGCTCTGTTTAGTGATTAGCTCATTCTTCTTAGAACTGCCCATGGATATTGCATTGTCTCAAAATAGTTGCTTATTGTTGGGTCCTTATTGTTAGAAGTCATAAATGCTATTTTTGATGCTATTATATTATCTTTCCAATTACCAAGAAGAAATAAAAACAAATGAAAAATGATAATTTGTCACTTGTAGACCATTAAACACAGACTATACAAGCATTCTTCTGATTAGGACAGCAGCTGAGGCCATTGTGGACTAGTTTTCTTTTATAAAATTGCCTTTTCTTCCTCACAGGCTTTGTGATACAGGTTATCCTACTTTTCTTGATTTTACTTTTCAGTAAAACCTGCCCATTATTTATTAATATGTCTTGTGTTTCTCGCTGTCATTTATTTTTCACCTTCCTTAGAATGTAACATTTTTAAAGTTAAAAACATTAGTTATATAGATATTTACTTTGGAAAAAAAAGGTTTACATAGATTTTCAGTTTAATGCTATTTATTTATTTTTGCCTTTTTCAGTGTGATAGTTCAGTAAATGTGTATTCAAGGCCTATCTTGTGCCAGGAACTGTGGATATAAGAAGTGGGCATGTCACAAGCTCTCCAATTGAGCAATTTGTTTAGCAGGAAATGTGAACAAGTAAAATATAATTTCTGAGACTCAGGGCCAGTCCTTGGATGGGACAGTGAGAGTATGGCACAAACATCAAAATAAGGGCTAGAAGAGGGCCTGGGGATTATCTGGTTCTCTTTTGGTAAATGAGAAATCCAAGGAGTGCACAAGTTAAGTGATTGGCTAGAAACTATATAAGGTGTTTGTAAGTTGCCAATCATTGAGAGTAGAACAAATAATTTTTTTGTTTCTGTTGTTTTGGCCGCACAACATGAGGGATCTTAGTTCCTCCACCAGGGATTGAACTGGTGCTCCCTGCAGTGGAAGCACAGAATCCTAACCACTGGACTGCCAAGAAATTCTGGAGAGTAGAACAAATAACTTTTGACCACAAAGCCAGTATGTTCTTTACAACAACACACAATTTGATTAAAAAGTTGGAGAATTAATTCAACCCTTTAGGGTTCTAGTTCACACTTGGTTTCTTCACTTTTCTGTCCTGTTTCCCCCACCCCCATCTCTCTTACTTCCCTCTCTTTAAATATTTTCCTATTTGTTCATTTACTTACCTAGTTAGTTAGTCATACAAGAAACTATTGGGGGGGGGGGGACTTCAAAAATCTGTAAAACACCAAAGAGTTATCTTGAAAAATTAACTGATCCTTAAGAGTAACATCTTGATGATTTAAGTTTAAATTTATCAGAAAAGTAAAGGTAAAGGGACAGATTGGCATTCCCCTCTGCAACTGGTTCATTTCATCAGTGTGCAGAGCTCCAACTAATTGCAGCAAGAACACCGCATACAGAAGCAATGAATAGGTGCCAGGTGCTTATTAATTTTGCACATTTCCCCCAGTTACATTTGTTTTTTTTTTTTTAAATTGAAGAGGGAAGTGCTTGGTTAGATAGTTCAAGACATCCAAAGAACACCAAATGTAGCTGGGATCCCTAATTAATATATGCTTTACAGAGAGGTATGCTTGTAAGTTTGAAAGCATTGGGGAGTTTGATGGTATTTTTAAAATAAAATTTTAATTAAATTATTCTTAATTGAGCATACTGAAATCCAGTAAAGGATGCCTATAAAGTACTCCTTGGGGTGTGGAGAAGATCCACAGAGGTGTGAAGAAATATGTGAACTGAGCTGAGCATCTTATTAATTCTCAAAACATCCTGTGAAGAAGATGGAAAGCACAATGTGTAAGGCATAACTCACTGCACTAAAATGATTTGGAGGGAATGTGAAAACCTTTGATGTCTGGGGACTAAAAGAAGCTTAACATGATTTCTTCCCACCAACCCACTTCTTCTCCCCATGTTCCGCTGTGTGAATTAAGCAGAATTCTAAGTATGGTGAGTTCCTACCCCCTTGGTTGATATGGCAGAAGCAGATTTTTTAATAAAGACAGGTGAGATATATATTTTTTGTTCTTAGAGTAAATAATTCAACTTAGCATTTATTACTATGTTAAGGCACTAAGTGTGCTCTGTTGGGGGCATGAAAATGAGTAAATCTGCATTTCTTCTATGTCTCTGTCAACATGTCACACTTTTTAATCACAATTCCAAAAATATGCAAACACTGAACTTTTTTTCAGTCCTTTCTTAATGTAATTTTCATTAAGACACTGATATCATAAATGGGTGAGTTTTCACATAAGATCAAGTGCTGTTCAGAACCAAGCTAGATGTCCAAGTGAAGATGGGAGACACAGAGGGAATTACTTTGCTTTTAAGGAACCTATGAACTGATGGATAGGAACAAAAAGAGACAAGAAGAGATGAAATAACTAATTGCAGCCTACAGGAATTTAGAGAAAAGATCAATCTGTGATATGCATTAATCATGTAAGCTTCATTGACAAGATAGCATTGATATATGATGATCAGATTTTTAAGTCAATCTCAACATTCATTCCACCATTATAAGCCCTAAGCCTAAAGGGGGGAAATTGACAGTAACACATTCATAGTAGGGGACTTTAACACCCCACTTTCACCAATGCACAGATCATCCAAAATGAAAATAAATAAGGAAACACAAGCTTTAAATGATACATTAAACGAGATGGACTTAATTGATATTTATAGGACACTCCATCCGAAAACAACAGAATACACATTTTTCTCAAGTGCTCATGGAACATTCTCCAGGATAAATCAGATCTTGGGTCACAAATCAAGCCTTGGTAAATTTAAGAAAATTGAAATTGTATCAAGTATCTTTTCTGACCACAATGCTATGAGACTAGATATCAATTACAGGAAAAGATCTGTAAAAAATACAAACACATGGAGGCTAAACAATACACTACTTAATAATGAAGTGATCACTGAAGAAATCAAAGAGGAAATCAAAAAATACCTAGAAACAAATGACAATGCAGACACGACGACTCAAAATCTATGGGATGCAGCAAAAGCAGTTCTAAGAGGGAAGTTTATAGCAATACAATCCTACCTTAAGAAAGAGGAAACATCTCGAATAAACAATCTAACCTTGCACCTAAAGCAATTAGAGAAAAAAGAACAAAAAAACCCAAAGTTAGCAGAAGGAAAGAAATCATAAAAATCAGATCAGAAATAAATGAAAAAGAAATGAAGGAAATGATAGGAAAGATCAATAAAACTAAAAGCTGGTTCTTTGAAAGGATAAACAAAATTGATAAACCATTAGCCAGACTCATCAAGAAAAAAAGGGAGAAGACTCAAATCAATAGAATTAGAAATGAAAAAGGAGAAGTAACAACTGACACTGCAGAAATAAAAAAGATCATGAGAGATTACTACAAACAACTCTATGCCAATAAAATGGACAACCTGGAAGAAATGGACAAATTCTTAGAAAGGCACAACCTGCCAAGACTGAATCAAGAAGAAATAGAAAATATGAACAGACCAATCACAAGCACTGAAATTGAAACTGTGATTAAAAATCTTCCAACAAGCAAAAGCCCAGGACCAGATGGCTTCACAGGCGAATTCTATCAAACATTTAGAGAAGAGATATCACCTATCCTTCTCAAACTCTTCCAAAATATAGCAGAGGGAGGAACACTGCCCAACTCATTCTACGAGGCCACCATCACCCTGATATCAAAACCAGACAAGGATGTCACAAAGAAAGAAAACTACAGGCCAATATCACTGATGGACATAGATGCAAAAATCCTCAACAAAATACTAGCAAACAGAATCCAACAGCACATTAAACGGATCATACACCATGATCAAGTGGGGTTTATTCCAGGAATGCAAGGATTCTTCAATATACGCAAATCAATCAACGTGATACACCATATTAACAAATTGAAGGAGAAAAACCATATGATCATCTCAATAGATGCAGAGAAAGCTTTTGAACAAAATTCAACACCCATTTATGATAAAAACCCTGCAGAAAGTAGGCATAGAGGGAACTTTCCTCAATGTAATAAAGGCCATATATGACAAACCCACAGCCAACATCGTCCTCAATGGTGAAAAACTGAAAGTATTTCCATTAAGATCAGGAACAAGACAAAGTTGCCCACTCTCACCACTCTTACTCAACATAGTTTTGGAAGTTTTGGCCACAGCACTCAGAGAAGAAAAGGAAATAAAAGGAATCCAAATCGGAAAAGAAGAAGTAAAGCTGTCACTGTTTGCAGATGACATGATACTATACATAGAGAATCCTAAAGATGCTACCAGAAAACTACTAGAGCTAATCAATGAATTTGGTAAAGTAGCAGGATACAAAATTAATGCACAGAAATCTCTGGCATTCCTATACACTAAGGATGAAAAATCTGAAAGTGAAATCAAGAAAACACTCCCATTTACCATTGCAACAAAAAGAATAAAATATCTAGGAATAAACCTACCTAAGGAGACAAAAGACCTGTATGCAGAAAATTATAAGACACTGATGAAAGAAATTAAAGATGATACAAATAGATGGAGAGATATACCATGTTCTTGGATTGGAAGAATCAACATTGTGAAAATGACTCTACTACACAAAGCAATCTACAGATTCAATGCAATCCCTATCAAACTACCACTGGCATTTTTCACAGAACTAGAACAAAAAATTTTGCAATTTGTATGGAAACACAGAAGACCCCGAATAGCGAAAGCAATCTTGAGAATGAAAAATGGAGCTGGAGGAATCAGGCTCCCCGACTTCAGACTATACTACAAAACTACAGTAATCAAGACTGTATGGTACTGGCACAAAAACAGAAATATAGACCAATGGAACAGGATAGAAAGCCCAGAGATAAACCCACACACATATGGTCACCTTATCTTTGACAAAGGAGGCAGGAATGTACTGTGGAGAAAGGACAGCCTCTTCAATAAGTGGTGCTGGGAAAACTGGACAGCTACATGTAAAAGTATGAGATTAGATCACTCCTTAACATCATACACAAAAATAAGCTCAAAATGGATTAAAGACCTAAATGTAAGGCCAGAAACTATCAAACTCTTAGAGGAAAACATAGGCAGGACACTCTATGACATAAATCACAGCAAGGTCCTTTTTGACCTACCTCCTAGAGAAATGAAAATAAAAACAAAAGTAAACAAATGGGACCTAATGAAACTTAAAAGATTTTGTGCAGCAAAGGAAACCATAAAGAAGACCAAAAGACAACCCTCAGAATGGGAGAAAATATTTGCAAATGAAGCAACTGACAAAGGATTAATCTCCAAAATTTATAAGCAGCTCATGCAGCTCAATAACAATAAAACAAACAACCCAATCCAAAAATGGGCAGAGGACCTAAATAGGCATTTCTCCAAAGAAGATATACAGAATGCCAACAAACACATGAAAGAATGCTCAACATCACTACTCATTAGAGAAATGCAAATCAAAACTACAATGAGATATAATCTCACACCAGTCAGAATGGCCATCATCAAAAAATCTAGAAACAATAAATGCTGGAGAGGGTGTGGAGAAAAGGGAACCCTCTTACACTGTTGGTGGGAATGTAAATTGATACAGCCACTGTGGAGAACAGTATGGAGGTTCCTTAAAAAACTACAAATAGAACTACCATATGACCCAGCAATCCCACTACTGGGCATATACCCTGAGAAAACCATAATTCAAAAAGAGTCATGTACCAAAATGTTCATTGCAACTCTATTTACAATAGCCCAGAGATGGAAACAACCTAAGTGTCCATCATCGGATGAATGGATAAAGAAGATGTGGCACATATATACAATGGAATATTACTCAGCCATAAAAAGAAATGAAATTGAGCTATTTGTAATGAGGTGGATAGACCTAGAGTCTGTCATACAGAGTGAAGTAAGTCAGAAAGAGAAAAACAAATACCATATGCTAACACATATATGTGGAATTTAAGAAAAAAAATGTCATGAAAAACCTAGGAGTGAAACAGGAATAAAGACACAGACTTACTAGAGAATGGACTTGAGGCTATGGGGAGGGGGAAGTGTAAACGGTGACAAAGCGAGAGAGAGGCATGGACATATATACACTACCAAACGTAAGGTAGATAGCTAGTGGGAAGCAGCCGCATAGCACAGGGAGATCAGCTTGGTGCTTTGTGACTGCCTGGAGGGGTGGGATAGGGAGGGTGGGAGGGAGGGAGACGCAAGTGGGAAGAGATATGGGAACATATGTATATATATAACTGATTCATTTTGTTGTGAAGCTGAAACTAACATACCATTGTAAAGCAATTATACTCCAATAAAGATGTTAAAATGAAAAAAAAAAAAAAAGCCCTAAGCCTAATCTTCTTCTTTTCTTTTTTTTTTAAGCATCTTTATTGGAGTATAATTGCTTTACATTGTTGCATTAGTTTCTGCTTTATAACAAAGTAAATCAGCTATACATACACATGTATCTCCATATCCCCTCCCTCTTGCCTCTCCCTCCTACCCTACCTATCTCACCCTTCTAGGTGATCACAAAGCATGGAGCTGATCTCCCTGTGCTATGTGACTGCTTCCCACTAGCTATCTATTTTATGTTTGGTAGTGTATATATGTCAGTGCCACTCTCTCAATTCTTCCCAACTTACCCTTTCCCCTCCCTGTGTACTCAAGTCCATTCTCTACGTCTGCGTCTTTATTCCTGTCCTGCCCCTTGGTTCTTCAGAACCAATTTTTTTTTCTAGGTTCCATATGTATGTGTTAGCATACGGTATTTGTTTTTCTCTTTCTGACTTACTTCACTCTGTATGACAGACTGTAGGTCCATCCACCTCAGTACAAATAACTCAATTTCATTTCCTTTTATGGCTGAGTAATATTCCATTGTATATATGTGCCACATCTTCTTTATCCATTCAACTGTCGATGGACACTTAGGTAGCTAAGGTTGCTAAGCCTAATCTTCTTAACATTTATCTTTGGATTTTCACCCAAGTAACATTCACAAAATCTGACTTACTCATTTCAGATGTCAAAGCAAAATGAAATCACTAGGACCAGGTTTAGTGGCAATTTGCTGATGCCAGTAGGAAGAGTCCATTTTGCCTTCTAAACTTGTAGTAATTAGTGTGAGGTTCAGGGTAGCTGTAAACATAAAACAGAAAGTTTGAAAAAATTATGACTCCATTGCTCTTTCTAATTAATGAATATCATGAAAAGGAATTAATGGTAAACTACTGTTCTAAAATATATATAATGTAATCATTTCCCTTTTTTTTGAACTCTAAACTTCTTGAGAATAGCTTCAACCTTTATTATTTTGTCTAAGAACCTTGCATACTTATGAATGGTAAGTATTTGTTGAATAGGTAAATGAACGTATTTTGTTGACTCTCTCTATAATATTAATTACCGGTCATAATAATACATTTTTGTGAACTATTTAAGCCAACAGATAAAAAAGAATATAAGAATATTTTTATTTGTAGAAAAAAATTTAAGATTTATCAAAATATGTTTTTTAAAATTTAGGGCTTTATCAAGTATATTAAAAAGTAAAATTTAATTTACCAAGGTTAATATACATAGTTTTCTGTCAAAATAGCCATTGCATAGAGAAAGCTGTCTGTACTGAACAGACCGTATCAATTTTATATAATTGATATATAACAACCATTTGATTTATTATTTGCATTGTAATGCTGTACAGATTATAGCAGTGGTCTTTTCTAAAATAAGTCACATTCGTTTGAACATTTTCATTGAGAATGTAATAAAAAATATTTTATGTTGAAACTTCCACAAAACACAATACTATTTTCTTTACTAAATTACATCCTACTTATCTTTTCTTAGCCCCTATTTTCTATTATCTTATCTATAGGTTATGATCTTCTTATTCAAGAAAACCTCTAAAATTCATTCCTAAGTTCATGGATAGCCTTTAATATTATATCATGCTGAGATTTAGGAAGTTATTGTTCCTTTTTTGTATTGTGTTTTACTAAACAGCCTCTTGACCAAGTGTCTAGATACCATATGTTGGAAACATTTATGAATAGATATGGATAGATGTCTGTTTTCTGAACTTGAGAAGTATAACTATCAACCTAAAATAAAAATGATCATCATAACAATAAAGGTAATGCTACTTTTTATTTGTGTAACATCATACCAAGCAAGCTATTTATGAGGCAATTTCAAAAAAGAAGACAGAGAATAGTTAAGTCTGAAGAAGATATTGATGAGAAAAGAAAAATTATATTTTGCAAAATGTCACATAAAATAAATTTTGAAAGGCTCCAGATTATACTATATAATTTCCCATACTGGTATTTCTGGTTTTCTTACCTCATGGAAAAGTTATGGGAATAATAGTATGCAATTTGACATGTTTAAAATTTATAAGCGATATCAGAGTTGTGACATTCATTGCCTTTTTTTTTTTTTTTTTTCGGCACGTGGGCCTCTCACTGTTGTGGCCTCTCCCGTTGCGGAGCACAGGCTCCAGACGCGCAGGCTCAGTGGCCATGGCTTACGGGCCCAGCTGCTCCGCTGCATATGGGATCCTCCCAGACCGGTGCACGAACCCGTGTCCCCTGCATTGGCAGGCGGACTCTCAACCACTGTGCCACGAGGGAAGCCCTCATTGCCTTTTTTATTAAAGCAGATAAGAATGGACTATAGGTTATGACATTTTCTTTCAAAGAAAATTCTAAAAATCACTCTTAAGTCTGCAGATAACCTTTAATATCATATCACACTGGTTCTTTGGAGATAATTATTCTCCCTCTTTTTTCTGCACTTTTCTCACATAACACACTTGTCAAGATGTCTAAGGAATACATGTTGCAGCATTATACCAATAGATATAGCTAAGTGGATATTCTTTGACTTTAGAAATAATCAAATCCAGACTAAAATAATGATGAATATAATAATAATCAAAACATTTCTGGTTTTGATTTGTAATAGCTAACTTTTTTTAAGATATTTAAGACAGATGTAGAATCAGAATCTTTTTCACTGAAAGCTTTCATTTGGAACCAAGTTGATCAATTTATAAATCTTGATGAAGGAGATAAAATTAAAGGTGTACTTGAAGTGTAAGAGAGATATTCTGAATTCCAAATAAGAAATTGTTGTATTATCACTGGAGATGGGAATGAGTAAAATCAAGAAAGAACAAATTGTGTCATAAAATGAGTGATGAACAATAAACACAGAGAAATAAAAGGGCATGAGATTCCTGTGAATATAACAATAAAAATTTGAAACATTGTTATTATTAACATGGCAACTAAGTCTAAGTGATATCTTTGGGCCTAGAAATAAGGAAATACCTGGTAAGTAAAATTTTTATCCAGTTATCTCATGATAACAAGTACAGTACCTAATTTGGCCAAGGCAAGAATAAAATTATATAAAAGACCCCAGAATCCTCTCTATAAATTATAAGTAAGTATGCTAAATAATTATATTATATCTAAGAAAAATATTCTGCTTCCATTGTTTTGAATTAATATAAGGGAAATAAGTTATAAATGTAAATATTTTAGTTGTGCAAAGTAGAAGTATCCTATATCAAGATACTGGAAGAGATATTAAAAAAGAAAAATAAAGGATTTGGAGTTGCATAATCTTGTGACTAGAACTGACAGTACACTGTTGAATAAAAGTGGCTACAGTGAGCATCCTTGTTCCTGATCTTAAGAGGAAAGAATCCATTTTTTCTTCATTAAGCATGATGTTAGCTAAGGGCTGTTTGAAGATATTCTTTATCAGGTTGAAGATGTTTCTTTCTCCCACCAATCATTAAGTGTTTTATTAATGGAAAAGTGTTAGATTCTGTCACGTGCTTTTCCTACCAATATTGAAATGAGTGTGCTACATCTATTCCCTCCTCCATACAGCCGTATTCTCACTCTGCAATTAAAATACACAGTCATTCAAGGAACCAGCAAATTCTACAGACTTATGTTTTTTGCCCCAATTTGGGAAATTTTCAGCCATTATTTCTTCAAATACTTCCTCTTTATCACCATAATACACTTATTATGCTTTATTCTATTAATATGATATACTACAGTGTTTGATTTTCATATGTGAACCATCCAAAATATTCCACATTTGTGGGATATTCCCACTTGGTCACATATTATAATCCTTTTCATGTATTAAACACTAGATTTGTTTTGTTAGTATGATGTAGAGAATTTTTTTATCCATATTCATAAGGGATATTGGTCTATAGTTTTCCTTTTTTGGGATGTCTTTGTCTGGTTTTGGTATCTAAGAATGGACAATTATTGGTCAGAAGATTTCCCTGGACCTGAAGATAAATGTCATAGACCCTGCTGTCTTACTGAGGTTCAGGACTTTCTCTTGGAGAGACCATTTTCAGTTTATTCTGTGGGTTTGATTAACCGTTAGCATTCTGAAATGGTTGATTTTAGTGTTCTTTTCCATATTATTGTTGTTGTTTTAGAGGGCAATGAGTTTATCAAGGTCCTTTCCTGCCATTCTGGAAGTCAGTCTCCTACATGCTCCGTATGTTATACTTGCAGTTATTCTCTAGTTATCACTGGACCTGCCTAGAACTGTTAAAACCACTCATATCACTCCTATCTTCTGAAGAGCTGCTGCCAGTCTACTCCAGGCCTATAGTCTACCTCATCTCAGTACATAGACATGAAAGTCAAAAACACTATGAACCAGAGTAAAAAATAGAAGCCAAATATTTTCACTGCTCATTACATCTATTTCTTGCATTTCCCTTTGCTAACCTCTATACTTTGAAGATCAGATTCACGTCTCCATCCCTGTGAAATGTATTTCCCTCTTCCAATCAGAGTTAATCTCTCTATCATCATTTTGTTCAAATATGTACTGCAATGCTTATACCCTTGTACTGCATTTATTGACATCTACTCCCTCCTCCATACATCCGTATTCTCACTCTGCAATTAGAATACACAGTCACTCAAGGAACCAGCAAATTCTACAGGCTTATGTTTTTTGCCCCAATTTGGGAAATTTTCAGCCATTGTTTCTTCAAATACTTCCTCTTTATCACCAATACACACACACACACTTATCCTCTCTTTTTGAAACTCTGATGGCACAAATGTTAAATCTTTTATTATATTCTAACACGTCTCTGAGGCTCTGTTAATTTTATTTTATTTTTATTTTATTTATTTATTTATTTTTACGGTACGCGGGCCTCTCACTGTTGTGGCCCCTCCCGTTGCGGAGCAACAGGCTCCGGACGCACAGGCTCAGCGGCCATGGCTCACGGGCACAGCCGCTCCGCGGCATGTGGGATCTTCCCGGACAAGGGCATGAACCCGTGTCCCCTGCATCGGCAGACGAACTCTCAACCACTGCGCCACCAGGGAAGCCCCTCTGTTAATTATTTTTTAGTCTATTTCCTCTTTGTTAGTTTAGATTGGGAAATTTCTATTGTTCTCTTCAAGTTCACTGATTTTTTTCCTCTGTCCTCTCCATTCTGCTGTTAAGCACATCCACTGAGTTACTTTAATTTCAGCTATCATAATTTTTAGTTATAAAATGGCCATTTGGTTCATCTTTACATATTCTATTTCTTTGATGAAGTTTTCTATTTTTACATTTGTTTAAAAAATGTTTGTAATATTTGCCTAAGCATTTGTTATAAGTGCTTTAAAATTCTTGACCTATAATTCTAGCATCTGCACCATCATGGTGTCTGTTGTCTTTTTTCATCCAGTTTGAGATCTTCCTGGTTCATGGTACAATGAGTTATATTCAAGTAAAACCTAAACATTTTCAGTATTATAAAACTCTTGATCTTTTTAAAGTTTTGTGTTTTTTTTTTGGCTTCTTCTTGTATTGTCTGATGAGTAAAAGGTGGGGAGTGATACCTTGTTACTGCCAGGTGGGGTGGAAGTTTGGACTCAGCCTCCTTTAACACTTAGAAATGAGGGACTCTTTGTGACAGCTGGGCTGGAGTATGAATTCAGGTGCTCCCACTAGGGCATCTGCTGATACTACCTTTATCTGGGAGGGCAAGGGCTAGGGGATAGGGGCACCTCTTCACTGCTCTGCACTGGACTTCATTGACACTGGGGTTGGGAGTCTTTCTATTCAAGCTGGGATAGAAGTTCTAGCTCCCCACTCAGTCTTCTCTGATACCAACGTGGCAGGCAAGGTGGGTCATCCTGCTACAGCCTGGCAAGGGTGGAAGTCTAGGTTCACCATTTGGCCTTTGCTGGGGTGTAGTTGCAATTTGGTCTGTGGTGTTTGACTAGAGAAAAGTGGTTATCATCTAAAAAGTTTTCTGTCTTGCTTGGCTGCCTCTTTCCTGGTCTTTTGACCACAGAGAACAGGCTTTTCGGGGGGGATTTTTGTTGGCATCTGTTGGCTTTTCCAGGTTGCCAGCTTCTTCATGATTCAGTTCAGGATAAATGACATTACACAAAAATCTAGGGAACTCGCTACCATCATCCCTTGGGTCTTGAACTCCTTAGCTGGTCTGACTTAATCTCTCTAGCTTTCAGGGTAATCTTAAGTTTGTTTTACATATATTTTCCAGGACTTTTAGTTTTTCTTGGTGGGAGGTACAGAGAAAAGTAGGTCTAAAATCCATCTTTCTAGATATGGAAGTTACCTCAAGATCTGTCCATCAATATTTTCCTAACATTTTACATAATGACTCCCAGATCATAAATATTTGACAAATAGTTGTTAAATGAATGACTTAATAGCTAAACTTTATGTCTGTTATTTTGGAAATTCCTGGACTCAGTTCAACTCAATTCTGTTTCAGGAACACTTGAGGTTTTCAGGGAACAGAATTCCAGATGAATGGAGGTATACTGAATTTTATAAACTTTTATAGTTACTGTCATAATATTTTATTCAGGTAAAATATTTGATTGGGAAAAAAAAGCTTTTTTTTTTTTTTTTTTTTTTGCTATTGTTGTTGCCTTCATTTGCACTTGAAAATCCCCTAAAACACTTTACTCCTTAAACTTGTTATTCTTTTTTTGTTCTGATTTACAACTTCTAAATAATTTAGAGAATGTAACTTGTAATTAAGAACATTCTCACCCACATATGCAAATTCTAATGATTACTTGTTATGATCTTGTTATTTTTAATAACATTAGTACTGCTGGGCTGAAATTTCTTAAAGATCAGACTAATATTAATAGCTCAGTGTTCTTTTTATAATTCTCTGAATCATTAATTTTGTTTACCATTGCATGAATGTTGGTTATTTTCTTTAATATTGCGGTGCTTATAGAATATGACATAAATACCTTGGCACTTAACGATGAAATGAACAATTGTCATGTAGAGGCTCTGTAGTCCTGAGAACCAGAAATGGAATTTATTTAAAAGACTTCTCCAGTGGAGATGCTTTGACAGGTTGGGACTTGATTGTGACATTATTTCATCCCTTAGCTCCTGTAACTAGTTTTAGACTAATTTACACCTTTCAAATGCTATTCTTAGTGTTTCCATTGAACAAATCAATTAAACCAAGTTTGGTTCAAGTAATCTTGCTTTCGACAGAAATCACTTGCCAGAAAACCATGTGGTTACAGTGGTTATATTGAACTTAAGGCAACAAAAAGAGCAATTATATATATTCAGGAGATATTAAGACCAAATAAACATTATTACAGGAGGACATCTCTGTGAGGCATCGTTAATATTGTAGTAAAGGGTAAGATACCAAATGGAACCCAGCCAGCACTAACACTACTTTTCTAACAATCTTAAAAGAGTAGCATAAAAATTATTTGAAAAATTTAAATATATAATGGATGTTACAGGGTTGGCACATATATCTAGAGCTCCCAGTAGCCCTATAGGTATTATCATCCCAATTTATAGGGTAAGAAATGAAACTCAAAAAAATTAAAACAACTTCTCCCTGTCACATTGATAATAAATATTTTGATCTAGGCCCTATGGTTTTAGGTCTCTCAGATTCCAGAGTTTGTGTTTCTTCCATCATTCATCCTTCTTTGTCACATCTTAAAATTCAAAAGTCCTCACTGTTGAGAATCATGCTGCTTTTCTCAGATTCTGGGTCATGATCTTCTGTAAGTGATCTTAGCTCTCTAATCCCTTCCTTCACTAGTCAAAGGGTATACTATATTTCATCAAATCTAAGATGTCATCTACTGTAATATACAAAGGTTTGAATATGCCCTCAAGAAAGAAAATGTCTTGTCATTGAATTTATGTAAACCATCAGTTGTGGAATACAGTCAGATTTCATAAATGTTAACATGTAAAAATATGTCTTGGAGTCAATAAAAAGCGATTGTTTCTTGTTTGGTGTCTGGCCTTATCACAGCACTCTTTATGCAACCCTGTGCAGAGTAGTCAGGAGAGAGTCAGAAGGAGGTGCCAGAAGACCATTTACTTTGTCTGAGGAAATTCTCCAACAGAGGCAGATATTCAGATTGTTATTTTAACATGATTGTCATGAAGATCATAATAAATTGTTTACAGGAAGCAGTGCTGCCTTAAGATCATAAGAGTTGTATCCCTGAGTCCTTCCTTGAATTTAGGTTTCCTCTACTCATCTGCCCCTCTTCATTGATTCCCGTGCCTTTTGGGGTGTCAACACTCCTGTTGACTTAAATTAAAACACAGTCCTACAATAAAATTTCCCATTTGAGTAGAATCATATGAATTCCTTCACTACACCTAAATTCTCACTTGACAAGAATGAATCACTGAGAAAATTTCCTCCTTTGAAAATACAAAGTAGTATAAAGTTACAAGAAGATCATTTTTATGGCATGTCCTTGGTCTACCTGCAGCATACATGGTATTTGGTCAGGTCCCTCAAGATGGCTGTTCTCTTGCTCCCTCTACATCCACTGCCTGACCAGTGCCTACTTCACTTACACCCTACTCACTTGACTGACCTTCCTACATACTTGCCCCAGACACCAGCTGGTGATTTTTCTTAACTAAGGGACAGTGAGAGGCATACCCCTCTGCTAGTTTTCCTGGTAACCAAAGAGCCAACCTGATGTAATTCTCACTATAACTTGCAATCTCCCCTTTCCCCCGGGGAGCAAAGACTGCTTCCATTTTCTGCCCATCATCTGGCGCACATGGTGGGATGTTGCTCCAGGACGTTGCTTCAGATGTGTAAGATTCCCCATTCATTAAACCATTGAAGTCTCTGTCCCTGACTCCAGGCTCTTTATTCAGTCTTGAAGCTGACCAAGCACAGGGCTTGTAGGTCTGCGAGATGCAGCTCAACACATAGACAGTCCAGAGCAGACCAAACAGAGTTGCTATAGGTAAGACTGCAGTGTCCTTTTGGTGGCAAAATCCAGACTGTGAACTGTAAATATTTAATCAGTATCCGATCATGTTGTTGATGGAAATAAATACAGTGTTTTCTATATTTTTTAAGACCAGAGTAATCTTAATATGTTCATTTATTATATACTTAGTGTAATGCTTTTGAGGATGTAGAGTTAGGAAAAGATTACGAAGGCAGGATATGAATCAAGGTCTCCCTGACTCCAGATCCCTCATTTATAAATGTGATGCTATATTTTTTCATCAGGATATTTGGATGTCAAGATCTCCAACTCTGCTATGTGGGAATTAACATGTCCCAGGACATCGGAAAGACAAGGTGGTCAACATAAAGTAATTTAGGTTGGAACTTAGCATTTTTGAGGCAGAGGCAAGCTACTTCCTTATTCAGATCCAAAGGCCCGTTTCAGACAGCTGCACATGCAAAGCTGTCTTCCAGTTGTGATAAGAAGAATAAATAATATGTGTGCTCAGTGTAAGCTATGTGATATGCTTGCTGAAACATCAAACAATGGCATGAAGGTACTGGCTAGGATCCTCAGGTCTCCCTGGCTCTGGACAAGGAAGTATTGGGTGGGAGGGTCTCTCACTGCTGACTCTTATCACACTCACCACTGCCCCCAGGACTGGTGGCCCCTTCCCAGCCTTAACCTCCTCTGTCAGCAAAGCCTTCCCCTCTTCTCATTCTGGCCTGAGGAGGGTAGTCCTGCTTTCCCTGAATTATCTGCCAAGCTCTTCCTATGATATTGTCCTTAATTCCAGTTTTCTTTTGATTCCAAAAGACAACTGTGACAAAGTTCCAAAAGCTGGGCACTGCCTTTCTCCTGAAATTGTAACAATCTTAATTCTCCAAGATCCAAAGTGGATACCCTTGTTTATTAACAAAGGGCTCATAAGAAGGGAAGAATGGAAAATTTTAAAAGACACAGGATACTCTTTTAATAATTATCTTTCTGCCTTCTCACTAGTGAATTTTGAGTTTCCAAAATTATCTGTGATCCCATCTAGGTGCTCTGTGCCTTAATCCCTTCCAAAATGGGAGTCATAGATAAAACTTCTACCTTGAATCTGATTAGAAATATGTAATCCTATTGCCCTTGAATGAGAGCAGTGATCAGAGGTCCCATCTCTTTGGAGATATTCAAATTCTTGGCTATCTTTGAGCATATCCTTTACCTCAAGAGGGTTCACAAAAACGCCTAGGCCCAAGGTGAATATTCTACCCACCATTCCAAGTTATTAATATAACCTCTTCATCCTGATTATGGCTTGACTTCCCATTTTGATCCTCAAGAGTAAGGGTCGGGCTTCCCTGGTGGTGCAGTGGTTAAGAATCTGCTTGCCAATGCAGGGGACATGGGTTTGAGCCCTGGTCTGGGAAGATCCCACATGCTGCGGAGCAACTAGGCCCGTGAGCCACAACTACTGAGCCTGCACCTCTGGAAACTGTGCTCCGCAACAAGAGAGGTCGCATTAGTGAGAGGCCCGTGCACCGCAATGAAGAGTGGCCCCCACTTGCCGCAACTAGAGAAAGCCCTCGCACAGAAACGAAGACCCAACACAGCCAAAAATAAATAAATAAAAATAAAATAAAATAAAATAAACAACGAGTAAGGGTCACTGACTTCTATGCATGATAAGAGACAGTCCTTACCACATTGCTTAACAGACCTTAGCTAAACAGAATGCAGGATATATTTTCCTTTAAATGTCCTCCTAAACTAGTAGACATTCCCTTCAATTGTGTTTGAACAAAGATCACAGCAGTAGAGTCACCATTATCTGCTTTCATCTATGAGTTTTTATTCAAAGAATTGCTAAAATTAAATCCAAGAGTTAATTAAGAAGGACAATTAATTTCCAAAGGATAAAATAAAGAGGAAAAGTGTAATTCAAGAGCAATATATATATTTTTCTCTCTCCATGAATGAGATGTTCACTATGTTTGCAGTGGAACTGGATGAATTGCAGTCTTTCCAGGAAAGATATAGATAGCGTTATAATATGTAAAATTAAAAAAAAAAAAAAAACATGTGAGGGGTGAAGAAAATGGATGAAGGTAGTTAAAAGGCACAAACTTCCAGTTTTAAAATTATATAATTCCTGAGGATGTAATGTATGGTGACCATGACCATGTAATGCATGGTGACCATAGTTAATAATATGTATAACTGATTCACTTTGCTGTACAGCAGAAACTAACACAACGTTATAAAGCAACTATACACCAATAAAAATTAATAAAAAAATAATTACTGTATATTTGGAAGTTGTTGAGAGAGTAGCTCTTAAAAGTTCTCATCATAAGAAAAAGAGATTTATAACATGTGGTGGTGGATGTCAATTAAACTTAGTGTGGGGACCATTAACAATACATATAAATACCACATCATTATTTTGTACACCTGAAACTAGCATAATGTTTTATGTCAATTATACCTCAATTGAAAAAGAAGTACATTATTATTGTGAGACAGTTCATTACTAATTAATGGCATTATATCCAAATCTCAGAGTCCAAATGCATCGTTCATGAGAGTGGTATGAAAAAAAAAACTCTCAAAATATGCAAAATGAGGAAATTATATTATAGATATACCTAATGACATGTATCTGTACACTATCCTAAATTCTAGATTTCTTGTAATATGTAGCCTATAGTTTTATATGTTAGACATGAGGACTAAGAGTTATCAAATATTGGTGGTTTTCAAGAAAAATTTTAAAAAGGCTTTCATACAACTTAAAATTATGGAGTTTTATCAATTGAAATGATATCACAAGTATTTTAGAAACTCTGCTTCTTTCTAGGAATGACTCGGAAAAATAAATTATAATGAAATATTAACCTATTTAGGTTATTGTTTTTGACAAAACATAAACTAACACTTTAATGTACTAGACCTCTTAAAAGGGCAATGATGACATTGTCCTTGATGAAGATAGCCTTACCATTCCCCTCAGTTTAACTAAACTTTAAACAGGCTTCTTCTTGACTTTAGGTCCCTGACTGCCCTCTTCTTAGATTATTTACTTTAGAAAATTTATAAGTGAAATGTTTTTTCCGCCCGTTTGAGATATTTTAAAATACTTCTTGTCAGTTTTACCACATAAGAATGTTTTTCTCAAGGACCTGAGGGCCATTCTTCAAAATATAACCAGCAATGAAGATAGTCTCCCTATTTCTAATTCTGTGGGTAGGGGGAGACTAACTTAGGTGGACACCTCACTCCAAGTTATAAAACTACATACCATCATGAAGATACAAGAAAGTTTATTTATCTTTTGGATATAATCAATTAGCAAACAAAGATGGTCTACAACCCCCATCCCCACCTCAGTTCTTAAAAACTCTCCCACGTTTTGTCTCAGCAGAGTTGAGCTCAGATTGATTTCTGGCCTCTCTATCACAATGACATTGAATAGAGTCTTCCTTGCCGGCTTAAATTTATCTGGTATGATTTTTACTTTGACATCCTTATGTAAGTTCTGGTTTTGCCAAAGATCCTTGAAATGAACTTGACATAGAGTGGTACATCATAGAATGGTCACTGCCCTAAAAAAAAATAAAAATAAAAAAATAACTCAAGATTGTTTGTAGATCTAAATGTGAAATGCACACTATAAAACTCTTAGAAGAAAGTATAGGAGAAAATCTTTGTAAACTTGATTTTGGTGATAGTTTTGTTTTTTGTTGTTATTTTTTGTTTTGTTTTGTTTTAGATAAAAAACCAAAAGCAGGATTCATAAAATAAATCAAATCTATACATAAGATTTTATGACATCACAGGAGAAGAGATAATTTCAGCTGAAATAATTTTAAAAATAAAGATACAAGATTTTTAAATTACATCTTGAAATGAGTCAGTTTTATATACCTAGAGATTAGGCAGAAAAGGCAAATTCTCACAAAAAAGTATGAAAAATTGTCCCAGGTTTTCATATTCAATCCATCATATTTATATTGAAGATTTTTTTGTCATTTAGTTTCTGCTGCTCCCAAAGTAATAAGTTCAAAAATTTAGTAACATTTTTCTATGTAGTACCCCCATCTGTTAAAATTCAAGGAATTGACCTAAATACCTGTATGGTAGAATTAGATGAATAAGACCATGTCACTATGTTCATATGCTTAATGGCATCTCACATTTTAAAACATAACATCTTATATTAACCTTAAGTTTTCTAGACTGCTTCATTCCATATCCTTGCCCACTGAACCATCTTTACTGTTGTCTTTCTTGAATATTATGAATATGTCAGACTTTAACTGTTTCCTGGTATCAGTGGATATCAGAGCATTATCAAGGATTAAGATTCTTTGTTTATACCTAACAGAACCCTTAAAAAAAAGAAAAGGAATTTATCATAAGGGTACTAGGCTGTCTAATGAAGATGGAGATAGAATTGCATATGGGCTTCAGGAAAAGATTGAGACAAAAATTAAAAAGTCTTTATATACCAGGTAGTTTCCACTCTCCAGTATCACTACTCTGCTACACTCTCTCTCACCCTTTTTCTGCTTTTTATCCTCTTTCTCTCTGGACCAATTTCTTCTGCACCCCAATCTACAAGTCAGAATCACACTGCCACATATATATCTCTGTGACCCCTCCAGACTTGGATAAGTCCTCTTGTTCTTATAGCACTCATATCTCCCATCTCATCCATAATTGTTAATTTATTGCTAAACTTTTCCTGCAATCTCAATGAGGACTTCTGAGTTATTCAATACATAAGATGATTCATTTTCACAGTGGCAACCATAAATTTCATATCAAAGCCTAGGATGTATGATGGGAGATCTGATCTGAGAATGAACTGCATATTTGAAATTATGACTGGCCTCCAAGGTCTGGTTGATTTGGTCCCATATTATTTCATAATCTTGAAGTGTTATTTATTCCTTCACTAATCACTAATCTTCCTCAATTTATTCTCTTATGTCTCACATATTTGTTAGGTCAGCTTAAGTGATCTAGTCTATGCTTAGTTTTTCTACAATGCCACTGAGTGTTGGGCTTGCCCTCCCTTTCTATATCTATGTTTGTAATTGTGTTCTGCCCCTGACCTGAGGCTGGAGTGATCATTTTCTTTCTGTTATTTACTACTGTGTTGAGTGTACCATTGGCACTCAATAAATTACAATAATAAAGATACAGCTCATCATCCTAATTATCTTTACTCCCTTAGGCAGATCTAGCAGGGAAAGAGAAACTTCAGAGGATGCTCTGTTTTCTACAATGCCCTCTAGAATGTGTGAGGACATTCTATAAAATCCCTCTAGAATGTTTTTAATTTTACTTTTCATCAAAACAATAACAGAATGGTGATTATTGAGACAGCATTCTTTGAAACACAGGAAAATGAGATTACATGGTCCAATTTCCCTTTGCAAACTCCTGAAACACTTACTGTCTCTATCATTTATGTGACATCATATTTCTCTTTCATTTTACTTACAAATAAGTTATTATTCTGTTAAGGAGAGGAATAAGGTTTGATTCCACTTCATAAAGCAATGACAGCCATTAGCAGATTCTAAGTAAACAGTTACTGCAAATTATGGATAAAAATAACAATAGATTTTATGTTTATTGATTCCCTTATATGGGAAAACTCTTCCATTTATGAGATCAGATAAACTGTGAGTTCCTAGTAGTTTGTGAACTCCTCAATTACACAGACATTTTCTTAATCATCTAGACATCCACAGTAAATAACCCATGGACTGATTCAAAATGCACACAATAAAATTTTGGACTAAAAGCAATCAAACGTAAATTGAAGTTTTAATTGTAATGAAGTTACATTTAGTTTTTGTGTAACTTGTCTTATCCTCAAATCAAAAATGATTCCTTTGTCCTAAATATCTCTAAACAGCTTTCCTTTTCAATATTTGCACTATCCCTTGGGTCTATTCTCATGTAAAAAACACTCTTACTTTAAATCTCAAGCCATTGGATTACTGCCAGCTATACTTCCTGAATGAATTTATTATAATTAATAACTGGTCTAGCCTTCCATCAGTACTTTGCATCTAGCTTATTGACTTCTTTTTTTATTTCAAGGTGTGTGGCACCATTTGGTCCTCTTAATACCTATGTGGAGAACCTGTCTTACATCTTAGTTTAAAAAGTAGTTTGATCCTAAACAACAAGAATTTACTATAGCACAGGGGACTATATTCAATATCTCATAATAACCTATAATGGAAAAGAATCAGAAAAAAAATACACACGTGAATCACTTTGCTGTACACTTGAAGCTAACACAATTTTCTAAATTAAATATACTTCAATGAATAAAAGTATACTACTGGAATTGAAATGATCCATTCAATTCCAGTATTTTTCACCCTTGTGTGTTTAGCCACTGACTTTCCATAGCCATATCCTGAGGGTTAACATCTTTCTCCACCTCATACATATAAAATGCTGATATCTCATCAAATCACTTATCCCTTCTATCTCATGCTCTCAGTTCATTAATACTTGTGTTGTAACCTCCTAAAAGTCTCTAACTTCTTGATTTTTCCCTTATCACACAGCCAGACACCTCTGGCTTTATTTCCCTATTTTAAGCATCCCAAAATATGCTCATCGGAACTGCTCAATTAATTTAAACACTTGTTTTAATTTATTTATTTTTTTACCCAAAATACCTAATCCTAGAATTATTTATCTTCTTTTCCAGTCAGTCTTATCTTGTATATCTAGTCTTTGAAGTTCCTTAGCTTTGCAAATAGCTTACATTATAAACTAATGATTTTAATTTCAGGTTAAACTTTAATACTGCTTATCAATTTTTTTCTTGCCTGTTAACTATAATCTTTCTGCTTTCTGAACTTTCACTTTTCTTACAATCTTTACCCAACTTCCTGCTTTTTACCTTCATGATAGTACTTTGCTGCCTTCTATATTAAGAAATATAAAATCTGTGTTATACTTATGTAACACTTTGGAAATTTCCCTCATATGCACTGACCTATATCACATCCAACTACAATTCTTTCTCTCCAGGAGATAAGACTGCCACACTGTTAACCTTCATCTTATACTCTCTCAATGTCTTAGACTTTGTTTCATAATTTAGCTCTCCACCAATTCTTATATACTCAAATTTTCATTCCCTAATGCTGAGAACTTCTTTTCAATTTCTACACAGAAGTATAAGAAAATGAAAATTTTAAATATGGCATTCCCCTGTGGCTTTGGCTCAACTTATTTTCTTCTCCTTTCAATTCCGTTTCTGGAAAGAATAGTGATGAATCAGTCAATCTCTGTCTATCTGTTAACACACTATTACTGGAAACCTTTCTTATGTGAGGCTCTGTGCTACACATGGGGATACTATGTAAAACAAGATAGAGCTGGTCCTACTGTCATGGCACTTCAAGCTCTATGTGCTTGCCTCCCATTCAGTCTTCAACCTATGGTAATTATGAATCTCTTCCAACCATTTCACTGAATCAACTTTGCTCTTGACCTCTTTATTACCAACGCAAGTAGACTCTTCAGTACTTGTCTTCTTATCTGTTTCTCCTGCGCTTTAAGATATTTACCTTTCCTTTTAACTTTCTCCACTTTAAATGTATGTAACCCAAAACATACCCTTGTTCTATTTCTGACTCTTTCTTCTCAGTGTCTTTCAAGGCATTCTTCAGGTTTCTGGTACTGCCCTCATTCTACCTCTTTTCTCATAATCTTATGGCTTCAACTGTTAACTAACATCAGATTGCTGTATTAAAACTGTGAAAATTAAAGATACCCTTGGGTATCTCCAGACCACTTCAAATTCCTAATGCCTTCAGATAAACTCATTATATTTCTCAGCTTCTTGATCTCAGTTTGTTGTACCCCTTTCCTATTTATCAAACCTTATTTATTTTTATTTCTAATTAAGATTTGTGTGTTGCATCCTCTCTACACATAGTGCAAATAGCCTAGACAAAAAGTTATTTGAGTTGTCTCTTCACTTGTCTAGATTTGTCAACAGAATGTACTGGCTAAAACTCATATTTGACAGTTTGTTTAATGTTCTCGTAACATAAATGAGCAGAGATGTACATCATTAATCAAACATACTTTATTTTAGGCTATAGTTTTTATCATTTCTCTTAAACAAATTTCTAAGCAATCTAGGAAAAAAAATTATGAAGGATGGCATAGAGCTTGATATTGAATAGTAATATATAAATACAATATACTCTCTTTTGGCATTCCTCTGAAGGCAAGTGGAAATCAGATTAGACATACTATGACATTTGAACTTACCCTAAAGGAAATGATGGCTTTCATCCATTGTTCATGGACAAAAACCATAATTTCATCCTGAGCAAAATTTAAGAAATTTTTTTTTTACTATGTCGCATAGTAGGCCCATATACCTTACTTGTTGCTTGGAGTAATTATTGTATCCTGACCAAATTAAGTGACTTTTAAGTTCCTTATTACTCTAATTTTCAGTGATTCTGTGGAGCCAAAAATAACTTCTGTTCTGATTGCATGATTTATGCAGCTTATCTAATAAATTCAAATCATTCTTTTTTAGTTCCTGAAAACATGCATGTTACAAACATAAAATTACTGATTCAGAAGAGAGTATTACATCATTTAAATTTTATATTTCAGATAGAAGATTCTTAATTGGGGAAGGATTAACAGTTCTCTATAACTAGAACATTTAAACAAGTTATATAGTCCTATTCACTCACAAAAGGATGCATGAAAAATGTTAATAGCCTAGAAAATCCACCACAAGAATAATATCTTGAATTTAAAATTTCTATCTGCAGTGAATTTTTGTGGCCAAGTTACAAAACACTCAATCTAGGGACTTATAATGGAAATGCAAAAAGACCTTTAAATACAAGAACAAGAAAAGATACTGCTGTAATATAAAAAAGAATCCTTTTCCAACAAAAGGCTGAATATATGTCATTGTTATGAAAAATACTTTTCTTCTTAGTTATATTCAATCTGCAAATCATAAACTCATTCTTGCTAGCAAAAAGTGACCTGGATTTGATTTTAATGTTGATTTTTTTCATGCTTCTCCTCATTCTACATCTGTTCTGACTCTTCCTTTCAATCATTCCCTTTATGATTGCTTAGCTTCATGCTTCCTATATTTTGTTAGACTAAAATGTAATGTACTCAAGGTTTATATTGGCAGGCCCATGCAGCTAGTCAGCTCTGAAGCTAGCTTTCACCTCAAATGGGCATGGAAGGAGAGGGTTGCAGAGGGTAAAGGCAAGCAGCAGAAAATTGAGGCAGAGGGGAAGAAAAACGCTATTTATATCTCTGAAGTGACTAATGTTCCTTCTTGCACAAGTTATTCCAGGAGAGAATACCTCTCTTCAGATAAGTACTAACAGCTACGCCATCTGCAGAGCAAGATACCTACCTGTTTTAAGACACTTAACTGAGATTATTTTTAATGATGTAATATCTGTCTTCTATTTAATTCTATTCGGTCAAGTATCCTCTGGTCTGCTGGCTTCATTAGCTCCTATTTCCTCTGTTATTGGCTCACCTTGTGTTCTGCTGTCCACAAGTAACGAATAGGCTTTGGGGAGGCATCTAGTCAGAAAACCTCTTCAGTCTGAAGATCTTTAGGGTGTGCCAAGTTGTCTGATCATCATATTAGCCAATGGAAAAAAGGATTAGGTTTTACTGAGCAGTTTTGTTTTTTAATATAATAGGTCTATAATAAAAGTATAATAAATTACTCTCTATGCACAGACAGAAAAGACTTTATTTTTATTCCTCTCATTAAGAAACTTCTTGGATTTCCAGGGACTGCTTGAGCAATAGAATACTAAATTCTGCCTGTTTATGTGAGCAGTAATTATATATTCTGGGTGGCAGAAAGCACTCGGCAGGGCTCAGAGGAAGTCTGTTAGTCATTTCATCATTTTATGCAACCTTGGTCTTGCTGACTGCACAGAGCACTAATAGGACAAGTTAATGGAGTTTATTCTGTCATGAATGCTGCCAGTTAAAGAAGATGATTGCCATGTATGGAAAAGCAGGCTCTCTAACTTCTTCTTAAAGATGTATAGAAATATTAAATCTGTTATCTGCCATAGAGGAAATACATAAATTTTGCCTTCCTAATATGAGCACAGGTGGACTTTAGTATTTCAAAGTAGAAACTGCATAAGTTTTTGAAAATCTGAGTGCAAAACCTATAGTAAAATATAGCTGCTTGATTTTTTTGTTAATGAATCATACATCAACATGATAGTTGCTTTTTTTTTCCAGAAAGTCAAATTATCTCAAACAGAGAAATGAGAAACTCATATTTGATGAGCTGAATTTAAACCAAATTGTGCTGTTTAATAAGTAACAAGCAGCCTTGGATTGATGTTGATAAAGATGTAAAAACCAAATGTTGTTTCCCAAGCTGCAAAATTGCATGTTATTCATGCTAAAATGTGAAGCTGATTATAAGATTCAATGGTAGTCAGACTAAATTAATAGGAGTCCTTTAATAAACCTTCATCTCGATAGTCCTGACAATTCAAGTAAATAAAAATTGAGAGGATATGCTAGTTCAGGAAATGAATTTAGCATCTTACTTAGTACCTAAAATATTTCTCCAACTGATCAATAAAACTACTTAATTAAAATATTCTTTTATGGACTTCAAAGTTTCTGAAAGAATATGGATTCCCAATTACATGAATATAATATATATAGTTGAAGCTAATCAAGAATGAAAGAGATGTGTGGATGTTATCAGCATAGAATAAAATTCCTAATTGCGGACTTCCCTGGTGGCACAATGGTTGAGAGTCTGCCTGCCGATGCAGGGGACACGGGTTCATTCCCTTGTCCGGGAAGATCCCACATGCCGCGGAGTGGCTGGGCCCATGAGCCATGGCCACTGGGCCTGTGCGTCCGGAGCCTGTGCTCCGCAACCGGAGAGGTAACAACAGTGAGAGGCCCGCATACTGCAAAAAAAAAAAGAAAAAAAAATCCCAATTGTGATCTGCACAATATATCATTATTTGATTTTAACATTTCACTAAGTAAGACTAAAGCCTTTGGCTTTCTTCCAGGTAGATAAAATCTAGTAGAAATTAGTTCCTAAAAGTAAAGTCTCGAGTTCACAAAAATTTTTAAGTGTGTGCTTTGTATTACAGCATTTTTTAAATGCTTTTCTACTCATACCTCTACCAGGTAAAAAAAAAAAAGGATTTTTTATTCATAAATTACATAAATATACTCCTTTACAAAAATGTTTATACATTATAATACATGTACAACTTTAAAGATTGAAATGGATTCATTATAAAATTTGTTGTTGAAAGTACAGCTTTAAAACTAGACCTATTAAGATTTAGAAGCAGCAGTAATCATCTAAGAGAAGAAAGTAATTTCATGACCACAGTTTTGGTGTTTTCTCATAACATCCTTCAACATTCTAATTTGTGGGTCATTCTTCTGTCTCCAACTCAGTATAGATTAACTTTTAGATTCATCAATTTAGAGGCCAACATTTTAATAATTCATCTTTTAAATGAAGCATACATTAAAGACAGTGATAATGGATTTGCATTGGGAGGATATGTAACTTATTTATGCAGTTAAGAAGTAAACGGTTCACTTCCGCTTCCGGATATGGGAGAGTATTCCATCAGAATAATCATACTAACAAAAATGACTAAATGTCAGATCTATCACAAAGTCATTCTTCAAACAACATTGAAAAGCAGCCAAAATTTCCAGGAATTAAGGACCCAAGGAATTAAAGATCTCAGAGAGAAAGGGAGCATATTGAGTTTTATATTATTCAATGCTTTTCTCCTGAAGGTATTTGTTGATTCCTATGCTAAATAGTATGAGAGGATAAGAAAGTAAGCAGGAAACAATAGCTAAGAGACTAAAAAGGTGAGTAAAGCTCTCATCAGTCTTACAGAAGTGGGTGTTAAAATTTGGAATTCATGGCTTACCAAAGAAAGGATACTTTGGGTTTTCAGTTGAGTTCCCTGAAATGCTATGCCCTACAAGTAGACCTAGAAATAGAGCAAGGAAAAAGAATGGTATTCACAAAAATTCAAGCCAAGCCTTAAATAACTTCATCTTCTGTTTTATTAAGGTGATGTGACACCTCTCTAACTGCCTCTCAGAAATTAAATTCTCTATGAGGCAAAAATGACATTATTGTCTCCAAAAAATATTTTAATAAATAATATCTAAATTTCAATCAAATATTAACAGGCATGCCAAGAGATAGGAACAATATTTGAAAATTCAGAGAAAAAGAGACCAAGAAAATTGAAACAGAGGTGTTCATGATATTGAAGCTATAGGATATAGATTTAGAAATAACTATGTATAAGGTCAGGAAAATAAGTTAAAAGTCAAAGAATTTTACTAAAGATTTGAACTCTGTGAAAAATAATTAAATGGAAATTCTAAAGTTGAAAAATATTATAACTAAAACTAAGAACTAAAATTGACTTTAAATTATATTAGGATATGCACATTATATATTGATAGAAGGATAATTGAATGGAAAGATAGAATAGTACATAACGTTGCATATGTATTGAGGTAAGAAGATGACATCATGAGAGATTTTTATAATTTGTGCAATGGGAGTGGCTAGTAGAGAAAAAAAAGGGGGAGATTTTTCAGGAGATATCAGACAATAGTTTCCCAAAGAGAAAGACATCAATCCACAGGTGAAGATACTTGACAAACCTCAAAACCTTTACATTCAAAGAAAATCAAAGATATGGAGAAAATCTTGAAAGCATCCAGAAAAAAAAAAAAAAAAACATATACAGCACCTTCCAAGGAGTAATAATAAAACTGGCAGCTGACTTTATCACAGAGGCAGTATTAAACAGAATAAAACTGACATAATTAGATTGCTATGAAAAAAAATAAGTAAGCCAGTACCAGAATTAAATACCCAGCTAAAGTACCTCTCCAAAATATATAGGGACTAAACATAATTTCAGAGAAAGAAAGATTGAGCACACTTCTCATTATCTGATTTTCACACAAAAAGACTCAAATATTGCTCTATGCATAAGGAAAATTATATAAGATGGAGGAACAGTAAAGCAGGAAGAACAAAGAAGAGTACATAAAAATTAATATCTGCTTAAAAATAAAAACTTTTCATCTAAGGTCTTTGCATAACATAGGAAGTGGTGGAACTGGGTGAGTGAATAGACTCCAAAAAATATTGACACTTGCTTTCATCTTTAAAGTAGCTAACAGAATGATAAGTAAGGTAAACAACCTAATAATGGAGGACTATATTAATACAATATACTTGATTTATTTCTCTTCTGTCATATGGTATAACTGTATTAGATTAGCCCTCTAAGCATAAACAACTAGAAAACTGGACAAAATGGATGAAACCACTATTTCTGTCACTGGAAAAATACAATATTAAAATGTAATCCTTGAGAGAGGGAAATGAATGACATCAATCTTACAGTTGCTTTTGCTTTCTTCTTGGATGAACTTTCCAGAGCACAGCTCTAAGATGTAAGATTCAATTTGGAAAATCTGAGGTGTCTAGAATTTGGGGGGGGGGGTTAGTACTTAGGTAATAGAACTATGAGAGAAAAAGCTCAAGCATAAAGGTCCATTTGAGTCTTTGACTGACTAATAAATTTGATTTATATAAATTGAGATTCCTTAGGTCAGCCAAAGAACAACTACCAGGTAATGGAACAACAGAGGATCTATAAAACAAGAGTTCTCACCAGAAAGGAGATATATGAGTTCCAACCAACCTGAGAGGAAAAAAACATTCAATAGGTATCCTGGAAAGACCACAGTTTATAAGGAGAAACAAACAATATCTAGATAAGAGACTACTGGAGGGCCACCCTAACAAAGGTTTAAAAAACAGCCTTAAAAGAATCAATCTAATCCACAAGATAATTAACTGCCATGAAGATAAAAGCTCAATACCTTTAAAGAAATACAATGGAAAGCAGAGTATAAAACCATGAGCACAACATCTACCACCCAAACAACAATTAATAGACATGTAAAGAAGTAAGAAAAGGAGACCTGAAACCAAGAGAAAAATCTGTTCATAAAAACATGTCTAAAAATGTTAGAAATTATGGGATTAGCACACAAACTTATTGGAAGAGCTATTATAAATATATTTAAGAACCTACAAAAAACCAGACATAATTAAGACAAAAAGTGGAAATATAAAAAATAACCAATTTGAATATGTATAGATTAAAAAAAATTAAATTATTTTATATTTTTGAATTTATACACAAAATAGGCACTGAAGAGAAAGGATCAGTGAACTTGAAACCATAACAATAGAAACTCTTCAAACTGAAGCACAGAGAGAAAGAAAGCTGAAAATAACAATAAATGAAAAAAGACTTATTGGTCTATAAAACTTTTTCCAAGAAATTGGAGCCCAGACGGAATAGGGGTGTGTGTGACAAATGTTACAATGTAATAAGTAAAATATTCCAGATTACATGAAAATTAGTACTATATAAATTAAAGTGTCTCAACAAATATCCAAGCAGAATAAATACAAAAGAAACCATGACAAAACATATCACAAAAGCAATCTCTGTAAACCAAAAGTAATTTAAAAAATGTTAAAAACATCCAGAAGAAAGAAAAGATACATCACATACTGGGAAACAAAGGTAAAATTTTTCACTATCCCATCAGAAATAATGTGTTTTAGAAGACAATGAAAGAAACACTTTAAAATGCTGAAAGAAAAACAACGTACACTTGTATATCAAGAAAATACCTTCATATAAAAGAAACCATCATTTATATTAAAAAATCATGAAAAATGAAAGCAAAATTGAAAAATGAAAGCAAAATTGAAAAATTCAAAAATTGAAAAATGAAAGATATCATGACACAGATACTGAAAAAAATCACAATAAAATTTTCACAAGAAAAGTAAAAGAAAATTATTCAAGCTTATAAAAAAATTATACCAAAAACCACAACAGAAACAATAAAAGCCCCAACAAATCTATACAAAAAATAGAATGTGTGAGATTGGCAAATATGCAGGCATTTTTTTTTAAAGTCTAACTGACTTTTAAAGTTAAAGACAATAGGAATATATTATGGAATCTATAGCATATGTAAATCTAAAAATCTGGGTGGTGGTATGAGGATATAAGTATCCATATAGCTGATTCAGTTTGTTATACAGCAGAAACTAACACAACATTGTAATATGATTATACTCCAATAAAGATGTAAAAATAATAAAAAATAAAAAAATAAAAATCTGAAATATCATCAGAAAAGAGGAATAGGGAAATAAGGAGTGTATTTTTTTGAGGATCTTACACAAAGGTGTATAATATCTTTTGAAGGTACATTATAAATTAAAAATGCATATATTATAAACCTTACAGAAACCAACTAAACATAAAGAAAAATAAATAGTAATAAAATGAATAGATGAGACAAAATAGAATATTAATATAACCTAATAAAAGACAGGAAAGGAGAAAGAAAGAAACAAAGAAGAGTTGAAACAAGTGGAGAAAAAAATAGAAGTTTGATGGAAAAATAACCTTTTCTTTAACCTTTCCGATTAAAATGAGTGTATAAAACACATCAACTAAGGGCCAATGTTGTCAGACTAGACTTTTTTTATATATATTTGTCAAGGAACATTTTAAAAATTGAAGTATAGTTGATTTACAATGTTGTATTAATTTCTGCTGTACAGCAAATTGATTCAGTTATATATATATATATATATATATATACACATTCTTTTTTATATTCTTTTCCATTATGGTTATTCATAAGATATTGAATAATTTCTCTGTGCTGTACAGTAGGACCTTCATTGTTTATCCATTCTATATATAATAGTTACAGCTGCTAACCCCAACCTCCCACTCCATCCCTCCCCCAACCCTCTCTCCCTTGGCAACCACAAGTCTGTTCTCTATGTCCCTGAGTCTGTTCCTGTTTTGTGAATAGGTTCATTTGTGTTATATTTTAGATTCCACAGATAAGTGATATCATTCGGTATTTTTCTTTCTCTGTCTGACTTACTTCATTTAGTATGATAATCTCTAGGTCCAGCCATGTTGCTGCAAATGGCATTATTTTGTTCTTTTTATGGCTGAGTAGTATTCCATTGTATATATGTACCACATCTTCTTTATCCATTCATCTGTCAATGGACATTTAGGTTGTTTCCATGTCTTGGCTATTGTGAATAGTGCTGCTATGAACATAGAAGTGCATGTGTCTTTTTGAATTAGAGTTTTCTCCGGGCATATGCCCAGGAGTGGGATTGCAGGATCATATGGTAACTCTATTTTTAGTTTTCTGAGGAACATCCATACTCTTCTCCATAGTGGCTGCACCCACTTACATTCCCACCAACAGTGTAGGAGGGTTCCTTTTTCTCCACATCCTGCCCAGAATATGTTATTTTTAGAGTTTTTAATGATAGCCATTTGTTAGACTAGATTTTTTAAAAAAGAGAGAGAGACAATTATATTTTCTCTTTTAAAAAATAACCTTTGTAACTCTGTATGGTGACAGATATTAACTGGACTTATTGTGGTGAGCGTTTTGCAATATATAATACAAACATCAAATCACTACATTTTACACATGAAGCTAATTTAATATTATGTCAATTATGCCTACATTTAAAAAGAGAAGAAGAATGAGAAGAAATTAACCTTAAATACAAAGGCAGAGAGAGATACAAAGTAACTAGATGGGGAAAAGTATAAAATGCCAATAAAATTTATAAGAAAGCTGGTGTAGTGATATTCATGTCAGGTAACATACACTTAATAGAAAAAATATCATTGAGAGACATTTCATAATTATAAAATAGTCACTTTTTATAAAGACACACAGTACCCTATGTGTATATTCTTAATAACACAGTCTAAAAATACATGAAGCAAAATTGAGAACAAAGATGAGACATGGACACACCCACAATTATAATTAGAGATTTTAAACTTCTCTCTGAGCAATTTATTGGAATATAAAAAGTCAGAAAATCAGCATGACACAAGACACTAAAACAATAATATCAATCAATTTGACCTAATTGTTGCCTATGGAATGCTTATTTTTCCAAAGTGCAGACTACACAATTGATTTCATATGCACATAAAAAATTTACCAAGACAGCCCAAATTTTGGATCACAAAAACACAGGCCTCTCACTGCTGTGGCCTCTCCCGCTGTGGAGCACAGGCCCCGGACGCGCAGGCTCAGCGGCCATGGCTCACGGGCCCAGCCGCTCCGTGGCATGCAGGATCCTCCGGGACCAGGGCATGAACTCGTGTCCCCTGCATCTGCAGGCGGACCCTCAACCACTGCGCCACCAGGGAAGCCCTGACAATATGCTTTTAAGTAATTTGTGCATCTAAGAAGAAATCACAAGGAAAACAATAAAATATTTGAGCAAAATAAAAAGGAAAAAACTATATATTGAAATTGGTCAGATGCAGCCAAGCTGGCTTGGGGGTTAAATATAAAGTTTAAAATATTTATAATAGAAAAATAAGAAAGTTCAAAAATCAGTAATCTAAAAACTAAATTTCATAAGATGAAAAAGTAGAGATATAAAAGCCAAATGGTAGACAAGAAGGGGATAAGAAAAATAATAGCAGAAGCCTTAAATTATATACAAGATGTTAAAATCAATATATTCAACAATTTGGAGAAAATATATAATATTTTTTGTAATCCAAACTACCAAAACTGCCACAAAAAGAAATAGAAAAAATTAAATAGCCTTATATCTATTAAATAAATTGAATTCATAATTAACAACCTTACCTCCAGAAGTAGATGACTTTATTATTGAACTCTATAAAAAATGTGAGAGAAATAATCTCAAAATAATACAAACTTCTTTTGCAAACAGAGAATGAAGGAACACATATCAACTCATTTTATGAAGACAATGTTCGACCCATACTTAAACCTAACAAAGAAATAACAAATTTTTAAATAAGAAATAAAACTGAAAAAGAAAGGTTATGTGGCAATATTCATCATGAACATAGATGTAAAAGTCCTTAATAAAATACTATCAAACCAAATCCATCTCAGCATGCTATAAAAATGATAATGTATCAACATTTAGTGCAGTTAATCCTAGGTAGTCAAAGATTTGATCAATAAGTATAATTCATCACATAAACATGATAAAGGAAAAATTAAAAAAAGATTATCTCAAGTAGATGCAGAAGAACAATTTGATAAAATTCAAAAGCCAGTCACAAAATGTCTTAGCAAACTAGGGATCAATAAGATTTCCTTCAACCTTAGAGGAGTATTTATGAAAACATCTTCAGTGACATAATACTTAATAGTGAAATACTGAATATTTCCTCCTTAAAATCAAGAAATGACAAGGTATCTATTCTCACTAGTCATTTTCAACAGTTTTCCTGGTCAGTTCAATAAGAAAAAGAACAACAACCATCACTTTCAAGAATAGAAAGTAAAAATTAACATTTTATTTAATTTAAGATGACTGTATAATGTAATTTAAAAATCTTAAAAATTAAAAGAAAAAAACAGAATTAATAAGACTTTTAGAACATCACAGGATACAGACTTTATATTAAAATCCATTGTATTCATTATATTAGCAAAAAAAATTGGAAAGTAAAATTTTAAAATGCATCAAAATATAAGATATTTAAGGATAGATTGAATAAAATATGTACAAAATCTGTAGACTGAAGAACTATACAATACTGTTAAGGAAACTTAAAAAAAATAATAGTAAAATCATATTCATGGATTAAAAGACTTAATATTGTTATTATGCAGTCTCCCAACTTGATCTCCACAGAGTCAAAGCAATTTTAATAAAATTCCAGTAGACTTCATACAATTTGACAAACTGGTAGCCAAAATTATATGAAAAATTAAATAACCTAAAATATATAAAGTTATTTTTTTTAAATCAGAGGACATACTATTTAGTGTTAAGATTTACTGTATAGTTATAGTAATCAAGATAACAAGCAACTAGCATAAGGACAAAATTATAGGTTAATGAAACAGAAAAAATTGTCCAGAAATAGATTCTTCTATACATAGAAAAAATATGATTTATTGCATTTATGATTATATATGTATATACTTACTATATATATTATACATAATATGTAAATATATTATAATATATTCTATATATTATATTATACTATATATATAATATATAGTATATTATATATATTATATTATAATACATATATGTATAGTATATATAAAAATATACTATATGTATATTTTTTATTGATTTTCAACAGAGATGCCAAGTAAATTATTTGCAGAATGATGGTGGTAGAACAATTGAATATGTGTATCAAAAAATCCTAGAATTCTACTTCTCACTATATACAAATTTAAACTTGATATCAGTCATAGACCTTTATATAAAAGCCAAAATAATAAACCTCCTAGAAGAAAATACAAGAAAGTCTATCTTTTAATTTGGGGTAAACAAAGACTTCTTATACAAACAAACATATAAATAACAAAAATCACAAGACTCTATTAATAAAAAAGCAAAAGGAAAAGACTAAGAAAAATTTATACCTACATTCATGTATACGTACACATTCATATACATATGTGTGTGTGTATTTGAGCTTCATGCTTAAGCTTTTTAAAAACTCAGTTATTTCACCTGATTTGTTAGCTTCAAAGAAGAGATCAGAATTTCTGATCGGCACAAAAAAGTGCAGGGTTAGTATGTCTTCTACTGACCATTGTGCCATATTATTGTTGGAGATGAACTGTAGCACAAGAATCCATTCTTCCTTGTCCATCCTGACCCAAATATATCACTAAACGTAATTGGTGTTGATTGGACATTTTTTTTTAAATAAAGCAAAACTGCTTCCTTGTGTCTTACATTTAACTTAAGGATAATAAGGTAAATAAAGTAACAGTTGGAATATATGTATACATATGTGTATATATATATGTACACACACAGGTAAATATATATATACTTATATACAGGGAAAAAAGAAGTCTATGAATACATTTCAAAAATACTCTTCAAAAATATTCCAGCTATTGTAAAAGTACTTATCAAGTGAGAAAGAAAACTTTAGTGAAACCTAAAAGGTGGTAAATTTATGGTGAATTTCCCTGTTGACTAATGACATTGAATATATTTTCATTAATGTGCAATTGTTACATCTTTTTTGCTGAACTGGTTAAATATTTTGTCCAATTTTTATTGTGCCATTTATCATTTTAATATTGAGATCTAGGAAATATTTATATATTTTGAATATAAATCCTTTGATATATATTATGGAACATAATAGAGATGGAAACTTTACATTTTACATATTTTTAAATAAGGATTTCCTCACTATGATAGAAAAAATCCAGAAATTCTCAGGTGCATTCTAATTAATGGGGTTATGGCCAATGTTGTATTTAATGGTATGCTAAATGCCTCACAGGAAGGAAGATGAGACAGAGAAAATGCTATTTGGAACCCTTAAAGAAAATAATAACTACAATCTTTTGTCTAATAGCTTTGAATCACTATTAATTTAATGTCTAGTGTTTTGAAGACTTGATAATAAGGAAGAGACTTTTGTAATGTAAAATATTTATGTTATTTGCTTCCCCTATACACATGATGCCAAGATGTCAATGAATATCCTTAAGAGTCTGTGTGCTAGATGGTCTCTGTCTTTTCAAAATTACCCAAGGACCACAGGGAGATGAAGATTACAAAACTCAGACAACCCCATAGCTATGATACTATAACACAAAGAGAAATAAGGATTCCATGTAGAGAAGTTGATGGTGAACCTTCAATGAATCTGTCACACTTGCTAAATGACCCACATTTGGACACCTGCTGACAGCAGGCAATTCAAAGGTGTGCTCAACAGAATTATAACTCAGTACTTACCATGAACTTTCACTATTGCTTGAAAGTGGTCTAATCACAAATGTTAAAATTTCAGATTTCAAGAATTTGACATGCTTATGAATATCATTCAAACTAGAATTTTGTTTCTTGTTCCATTTCTTAAAAATATTTTTTACATGAGATCATCTAAAATGAGGATATAAAATAAGAATATCAGAAGTTATAAAATGGAAGTTAGTCCACTCCACCATTCTAAGTTTTAGGACTGATGAGTCTATGTAGAAGGGTTGAATATTAATAATAGTTTATTAAAACTAACTATGAAGGAAAAGATATTTGAATACTGCTATTGATTTAAAATAATGAGTGAGAAAGGGCAAAACTTTACAAAAGTGCCTTCATAGTGCTTATATTTTTACATTGTACTGTGCATATACTCTACACATTTCCAAAGGATGGGATTAGCATGCAGAAGATGAGAAACTTCCAAAAACATTGAATGTGAGGAAGCTACACTTCTTTGCCAAGAAGTTTTGAAATAGGATATCACTGAATATCATTTATGCTTTTTTATCTAAAAAAAAAGTACATTGATGATAACAAAGAACAACAGATTTGAAGATAAGTGGAGGTATCTCAGTCCATTATATCCTAGTATCCTTATTCATTGTGAAGTATTTCAATAAAATTTTATCCCAAAGAGTAAAGGGAATAAAAGAAAAAGTAGACACGGGGAGGGAGAAGGGTAAGCTGGGACAAAGTGAAAGAGTGGCAAATAAAATTTTTTATGCAGAACCTAGTCATTTTGTATGGCGATGGCTTTCAGGAGCAGTAAATAGTACTCTGTGCGATGGTCATTGCCAAGGAGACCTGTTCTCTAACTCTTGTTAAAAGTGAATATTACCCAGAAGCAGGGCCATGATTCACACATAAATGAAATTGATTGGTCTTATTATATTTCCATAGCTTTATATTTGAAGAAGTAAATATATCTACATATGAAAAGCCACATAGAAATTCATAATGAATAACCCAGAATGAATAGCACATTTTTTCTTTAAAAGATTTTAAAGTTCTTAATGATATTACAGTTACATTGACATTTTAAAAGTAATTTAACACTTGGAAACAGGTAAGTGACCGTCTACTTCTAACATATTGCAATCCTAAAGTTATTGCTTTCTTTCCTTACATTAAACCACCTTATGTATTTTAACTTGAAAACCATGTAAATGGCCACCTAATCTCAAAACAATAACAAAAACTCTTTTTATGAACATCTTTTTTAGATACATTGTTTTGAATAAGAAGAAAAATTCATAGAATTTTTAGAATCTATGATATATCAGACTTTGTATTCTTTTAGGTAATACAATTCCTCTGGGTATGTGAAGGTAAGCCTTTGGCTTTCTGTAGAACTGCAGTAAAACTGGGTTCCACCATATGTGATTTATTGGTCTATCTCATCTCTCAATGCTTCTGAAGGGAATAATATCTTGATGCATGTGGTGTAAAGCCACTATGAGTTTGTTAAAGCCTGTTACTCTCCAGTTATTCTCCACTTTACTGCTAATTTAATACAGAGAGGAAAGAAGATAAAGCCACAGTAAAATATTTTCCAGAGATCTATGCTCTTCCTTAAATGCTTCTTAAAAAAATTATTCCTAAGGAAGTAATTGCCTTATTTTTTACAAAACAAATGACAAAATTTAATTTCTTATAACAAACTGTTATTGTGATTGATGGAAACAATCCAGCATACAAAGGCAAAGGAGAGAAATATCTTTAATACTTATAAAGGATGTAAGGTTCAAAATTATGTAAAGACAATTGTACAAAGCAGGAGATCCACAGCATTTTCCTTTTGCTGTTTCATGTCCCAACAGAGATGTCCCATTTCCAATGATGCTACCTGCCTAGGGTGAGGATTATACGGACCACCCCTAGATGATCCCATTTTACCCATATTAAATATTGTTAGGGAAATAGACCTTTACTCCTCCATGGCTATTCTCAACCGTTTTATGAAGGATGCAGTCTCTTTATTAATCTGATGGCCTTTTGTGTAGTGTAGCCAGAAGTGAAGAATGGGTCAGCTATATTAGGGGACAGGAACATCTTCCTGAGAATATTCATGTCCAAGTCTTATCAGGTAGCAAGCTGGTAATTGCAAATTGCCAAAGAAACCGCATAATCTTGTACCACATGGTATTTCTAGGCATCCCCAAACTCTGACCACCCCAGGCTATTCCTAAACTTCATGATATCCATACCCACTTTCAGAGAAGTCATTGATTCCTATATGTATTTGTGTAGTCCCTCAAAATAAAATCAAAAAGAGAGAAGTAAAATACACTTGGCATTTTCTTTTGACTTTATTTTTGAATTGATTTTTATTGGATTATAGTTGATTTACAATGTTGTATTAAGTTCTGCTGTACACCAAAGTGAATCAGCTATACATATACATATATCCACTCTTTTTTTAGATTCTATTCCCATATAGGTCATTACAGAGTATTGAGTAGAGTTCCCTGTAGGTTCCTATTAGTTATCGATTTTATATATAGTAGTGTGCATATGTCAATCCTAATCTCCAAGTTTATTCCTCCCTCCCTTTTCCCCCTTGGTAACCATACATTTGTTTTCTACATCTGTGACTCTGTTTCTGTTTTGTAAATAAGTTCATTTGTACCATTTTTTTAGATTCCTCATATAAGTGATATCATATAATATTTCTTTCCCTGTCTGTCTTACTTGACTTTATTTTAATGAATCACATTTGAAATGGCTTATTTCAACAGAGGTATAGATATTAAAAAAAAAGATTTTAAAAGTTACCACTCTTTTTAAAGTTTAGATCCAAAACAGATGAAGAAAGTCAGTATACCATATTTCATCAAATCTACGACTATTGCATGTAAGGATATGTCATTATTTTAATACAATTAAGAAACAAAGAATAATGTTGAAAATTAAACTATGGTTTGATGTCAGAGATGTTAAGCTAAAAACTGGATTTTTGACTTGAAGGAAAAAAGTATATCCTTAAGAGGTAACTTTAAAAATGAAAGTTCTTTTTCTGCAGTCCATTATAACACAATAATAGTAATAATAATAGCAATTTTCTGTGTGCTGTTAAAATTACATTTACCAACTAAATAGGTAACAGAATTAATATTTACAGCATGCAGAACATTACATTTAGAAAGGTTTAGGAGTTAATATTTTGAGACAAGGCTTTATAGAATCCCACAGCCCAAGATTGGAGGTTTTACTACTTTCTGACATTTTCCTACAAATTACAACACACTTTGCTGGGGCCCAATAAGAAGTGCAATGCTATATCTCTGCCAAGGTAGTAAATCTTACATAGTGTAAGACAAATGAAAATCAAAGTATTATCTTTATTAAGGAGACAAATTAAAATCAAAATATTATCTTTATTAAGGAGCTAATTATTGTAGAAAGTGGTTTATATGTAAGAGTTGAATGGTCTTCTTCATATTAATCCCCAGAGTTAGATTATTCAACCAGCAGTAATGGGCTGACTGTGAAAAAGCTAGACAAGCAGAAAAGAGGTAGCCTCTCTCAAGAGGAAAGAGAAAATAAAAAGCTGAGCTATATGTGACCAATTTCTTCACCCAAACTTGTTAGTCACATTAAGTCACTTCACTTCACTTCACTCTCAGGAAGGAGTTGGGGGAAGGATGAACAGTAACCAAGAGTGTTACACTAATGAATGCATCTCTACTGTAAGGAAACAGGTGGAGAGCGAGAGTGTTGACTCCCATCCAAACAATTCAACCAGAGTTGTCTAGATATAATTTATTTATGGGAATATAGAACACTGTTAATGCTTCCTGGTTTAAAGTACTAAAAAAGATCTTCAATCACCAGAATGACTCAGACTCATGCACCCAAAAAGTTTTAACTCATACTTGATCAGTTTAAATGTATGGAACACACATTGACTTTGGTTGCATCCTAGCACGGTACAACATTGGTCATTTGAAGAATGTAGAATCTTAAGAGGAGGAGGGGAAGGATGGTGTTTAGCTTTTATTTGACAATGATAGGTTGGTGGTAGGGGTAGAGGTGGTGATAGATGAGAACATGTACCTAGGAAGAGATTTTAGGCACTCACAAACATAGTGAATTTTAATTTAGTTTTGGTTCCAATATCTGTAAAAAACAGTGAGTTAAAAGAAAGGTAGCCTGCTGTTTTTAATGTTTTTTTGTGTTTCTTTGGTCTCAGAAGAGACTTCTGGGAAAGTACATATCTAAAAACTTTCATAAATGTGCAACTATGAGTAATTTGTAATCTATTATCATTTTTGTGCAGTTGATAATTAGAACACTTTAGAAAGTGGTTAAACACTGTATTTTTTTTTTTTTTTTTTTTTTTTTTTGGTACGCAGCCCTCTCACTGCTGTGACCTCTCCCGTTGAGGAGCACAGGCTCCGGAGGCGCAGGCTCAGCGGCCATGGCTCACGGGCCCAGCCACTCCGTGGCACGTGGGATCCTCCCAGACCCGGGCACGAACCCACGTCCCCTGCATCGGCAGGCGGGCTCTCAACCACTGTGCCACCAGGGAAGTCCTAAACACTGTATTTTAAGATAATACAGTATAATAGAATTTAGAAATGGAAGAAATATGCTGATACTTTTGAATACTAAAAGCATTTTTTAAATGATATATTATCATTAGGACAATATAGGAACACAGGAAAATGCAGGACAGGAAAATTCAAAGAGCAGTAAACATATCATATCTGACCTCCCACAAATTTACCCAATCAACATCTGGCAAAGATAATTTCTGATATTTAATGTAAACACATGTTTATAGGAGGAGAGATTGATGATATTTTAAGGAAAATAGACTACACTATACATGTTATTTTAAAAATATTAATTTCAATAAAATTTAACAACTACCACCATGGAAGTGTAAGGGAAGGAACTCTTGACTTTAAGTTAAATGTTTATTCACACATACATATACACTCAAAAATACGGTATTTTTAAAATGTCCCTCTAAATTTAGCTAGTGAAAATGGTGCCAATATCATTGTGTCTTTTAACTGTATATTTCAAATTAGACTGTAATTATTGACTCCTTGTTTAAAAACATAAGGAAATAATCACAGACACATAATTGCTCTTTCTCCTTTGTTACTTTACATTTTATTCTATTAAAAATAATTCCAATCATTTTTAGTTGTGTTTTATAATTAAATTGCTTCAGTGGGTCATTTAAGAGTCATTTAAACACAGCTTCTCCATTCCCAAGTTATTTAGACAGTCTCTTTGGTGGCTGCACTATTTGGTTATTTCCCATTTCACTTCACCCAAAACCTTCCTTCCCTCAAAACTCCCTTTCCCCAACCCTCTTTCCATTTTTAAATTCCTTGTGTGTATGAATATTAACTTTTTGTTTCCTTTGTTTCTGATCACAAGTGACCAATACATTTTCACCTCCGATCTGTGTCTATATATTTCAGTAACTTCTGTTATTGTTTTTATGAAGGAATCTAATGTCATTCTGAATTTCTGCCCTGTGTACCTGTCTTTTTTTTTCTTTAAGCCCTTGAAATTCTGTAGCTTGACCAGAATGGTTGTGATTATTTTACTACAATGTCTTCCTCCCTTATACCTTGCATAACCATGTTGCTCCTTTGTGCCTGTGATCTCCTCATGTTGATCCACTTCTGCCTGATGCAGAGGAAGGCAGATTTTGTCAATCACATTTGTTCTCTTTTTGTGGCATTAAGTGCCACTTTCGTCCCTGTAATATCTTCAGTTCTAGTTTCTAGTTTCCCTCTCAGCTCTTCCAGATTGATTTATCCCCTTCCTTTGTCTTATAGTCACTTCCTTGAACCTCCATTTCTCTTATCTGAATGGTGAGCTCATTTTGAAAGGTCATATTTTCCGGAATTTTTTGAGACTAAGACATAGTACTCATTTGAAAGCTCCCATCAGAACTTCTCTTGTTCTTTCCAATAATTTATTACTGTTCTTCAAGGGCCTTTTGCTTAAGATCATTTTCTCATTTTTCACTACTTGTATATGTCTTACTGATGATTTATTTTTAAAGGAGACAGTGACTTGATGAAGGATAGACTGGGAAATGGCAAAGAATGAATGGGCCTGTACCAGACAGTAGCATTGATTTGGGTTGGTTGTCTTAGAGACTTTCTCACCAATACTATTTATTGTGCTCTTTATCCTGGGGGCATGGGCCCAATTAGGTTTTGTTATAAAGTTATGTGTCTCCCAGTAACACACCTTTGAGCCTGTGCCCTAGGTGTTGGGCTCTGTTGGGTTCTTTCAGCTGCAAGGCAAACTTATAGGAAAATACAAAGTTTGAGCACACATTTACTTTTAGATTCTCTTTTCCGGTTCTACTGTGGCAATCTGCTGGACCATCACAGAGATGCGATCCAAACCTAAGTCTGCTTGACTCATGTTAGGATTTTTTACATTGTTCTCTGTATCTTTTTACCACAGACTCCAAAATTCTTTGAAAGTAAATCACATAGTAAACCTTCATTAACTAAAATATTTGGGGGATAGAATATTGTGGTAAATTATATTTCAGTTTAACTGAGACAAACAAGAAACACTTTGATTTCAAAATGTATTATTGAAAACTCTTTTAAAATGTATTAGTCAACTTCCTTGACCTTCATAGTACATTATACAAAAGGTAATTGATTCTTTTTCAGATGATTGAATGTTGTTTAGAATTACAATGTTCATATCATAAGGTGGGACTCTCAACATTGTGCATAGTGGATGTGGGTGATTGTGCTCAAATATTAGAATGTATTCTAAAAGTGTGCAATAAAATATCATTAATTTGTAATATCAAACTTTTTCAGTGAGAGCTGTTTTCTATGGAAGTTAGAAAGGCAAAATATTCATCTATATATCAGTAAGAAATAAAAATTTTATATAATGGTATAGGTATTATGTATAATTATATTTATTATATATTAAATATTATTTTAAGTAAATAATTATCTACCTACATAGTTCTATATATAAAACATATTTATATAATATGTATATTTATAAAACATATTACAGGTAAAATTATATATTTGTGATTGCTATTATATATATTTATAATTTTATTTGTCATCACTTATCAATGTTTTAATGTAATATATTTTATTTTCTCCTCCTATTTTATTTTATTTTATTTTATTGTGGTACAAGGGCCTCTCACTGTTGTGGCCTCTCCCATTGCGGAGCACAGGCTCCGGACGCGCAGGTTCAGCAGCCATGGCTCACGGGCCTAGCCGCTCGGCGGCATGTGGGATCTTCCCGGACCGGGGCATGAACCTGTGTCCCCTGCGTCGGTAGGTGGACTCTCAACCACTGCGCCACCAGGGAAGCCCTCCTCTTGTATTTTAAAGTAACAAATCAAGGCGTTGAGAAAACAGAAAGCTGAATCCATCACTCTGAGTATTAGACAATAGTCTTGTGAATACTAGATAAACAGATATGATCAACTAAAATAAAACAAGGAACACATCTTCTATGCCATGCATTATGCTAATGCACCCTTTCAAATAGCTAAAGTATGTTTCACAAAGAATTTTAAATTTCCTTTTTGACATAAGGATACCTGGATAAATTGTGAAAACTGAGCCAGTTTTACTGTAGGTTTTCACAGCTAGACATTAAGAAATTTCTGAAAATTTGATTCCATTCCTCGTTTTTCCTTCACATGTTTAGCAACTTGTAAACACAACTGCACTCTGATAAACTGTGGTTTGCTTGTATTCTGACAGTATTTCAACTTATGGCTTTCACATTCTATTCCTTGATTTAAGAAGTTTTTATTCCCATATACATTTTAGGTTATTTGAGAGCTCACAGGAAAAAAAAACGGACCAGTAAAAATAGCTGAAAACTCTCTCTTGCTCTTATCTTTCAAAAAGAAAGCTTGTGCTGAGTAGATGAATTAAAAGGAGATAGGGAAGCCCAGACTACAGTTTAACAGAAACCATTGATCTTTACAAATTAGACTGACAACAGAGATCCATTAAAGTCCACAGTATAATGAAAAAAAATTCCTTTCCTTTGGCCTTTCTTTTATCTTCACTATTCCTAATTCTGATTCCTCTCTTCCATACTCTCCTCTCCTTCAGAAGAGACACTAAATGCTGATGAGGTAATGGCCATTACACACCTCTTTGAATCTCATTTGAGAAATGACTCTGATTCCAAACATTAATTTTTGGTACCTATCTGAATAACAATAAGCTTGCTATAGTGTTGATTAAGCAGTGGAAAAGAAAAGAGGGGCTGCTCATTTAATACAGCTATGCCAGTTCAATGAAACCCATTATGACTTAAAACAGGATTCCCAAGACCACTTCTTATACCACTTAGCATAATACTTAGCATTTATCACTTTCTGCATTTCATTGTTTTTATTTATTTATTTATTTATTTATTTATTTATTTATTTATTTATTTGTAAGGTAAGCTTCTTAAGGTTAGTAACCAGGTCATTCCAGACCTCCTCAACTGAAATAAGTCTGAGTCACAGTGCCATCCACTTGCTTAGTCATTTGAAACCTGCTTTTTGGATATCTTTAAGAAGGCAAGAATGCTTACGTATGCTGTTTAAATAAGTGGATTACTAAGGATAAGTAAGTAATAAAAATGGAGTAATGAATGTGATATAAGCTACAAAATGGAGAAAAGACCTGCATTGCAAAAATGCCACTCCATTCTCCAATTCCTATAGACAAAGGAGGAAATCATTCTATCCCTGTCCTCTTCAAATATATTTTTTTCATCTATTATAGCACTTACATGATTGTGTTGTAATCCATCTTGTCTTCAAAATGAAACCACAGGTCCCTGAGAGGTAGAGGTCCTGTCTCATTCATGTTCATATTCTCAGTGCCTGTTTTAGTGCTTGCTAAGAGTGAAAGGTAAGTAATACAGGTGTCCCTGTGTGCGTAGGTGTATATGTATCTATATTTATTCACAAACGTAGCAATAAATAGACAAAATCTTTTGGAAAAATAACATAGCATATCATGCAACCTGTGTCTCACCTGTCTGACCCTGTTACAGAAAAGGAAATCTAGCTTCAAAAATCAGCAGTGTGTTTCTGGGCTCCGGTTGGTACGAAGCTCAGCCCCATACAGTATCTCATTCACACAAGGTCATTCAGGGAGGTAGTCCACACATCACATATGAGCATTTGAGTCAGTGTGTCCTTGGTTTGCCAGTTGCCTCTTTTGCTTATGAGTTGTAATAATTCAAGGAAGACATTTAAGCGCTCTGATTTGGGCTTTCTCCATACATTAATAAAATTATAAAGGCTACTACTCGATGTGCTAAGGGGGTCTTTACCAGAAAATTCATCTTGAACAGTTGGTAAAATATCTGGCATATAATAAACACTCAGTTAATACTAGCTTCTGCTGCTGCCAGCCAGACCTGAGTGGAATTTGCAATTCAAGGGTGAGGAATGTGGATCTGATCTTGCAATTACTGGAGAGAGGATTTGTGGTAATTATATTAGAGACTAAGGAAGCACAAGGCAGCATTTCATTCTCTTTTCAGAGCCAAGTTAGTACTCTAGGGCTCATGAGTTTCTCTAAGGAACAGAACCCCACAGATCTGCCCAAGAAGTAGAAGTTTGGGAACTAAAACCTACATCACTCCTGACTTTCAAAACTTGGCCTGAAATAAGTTATGTAATTGCATTTGGGAATTAGACCCTAATTTGTTTGTCTCTTTCTGGAAATTTTGGAATAGGATTAGAATATTCCAAGCCACAAATGTCTTATATATAATAGTATAAGACAAGTGTACTACATGTACCAATCTTGTGGCCATTGACAGCTTTGTACTTCTTTTCTATAAAAGAGAACAGATATGTTGCAATTTGTTTTTCTTTGTATTTCTTTCAGTTTTTGGCTGAAAGTCATCAGGTGCTTTCATGACTCTTCTCTCATTTCTCTACAAGGATATTCAGATTGTTCTACCTCCACTTCTTTTTGGAGACTGCACCCTTGGCAATTTTGGGAAGTCCTTCCTCAGCAATATGACTTCCTACATCACATCTCATCAACAACCTTTCTCAACCTCTGAGCAGATTGTTAAAAAGGTAGTTAATAATAAATACCAAATATTGACCAAAGTTTCATAGGAAGTTAGGAAGTTATGTAGAAATGCTTACACATAATTCTTCTCTGATAATGTAAACTACTGAAGTGCTCCCTTGAATTTGGCCTTTTTGTCTCTTTGCCAACCTTGAAGGGGAAAAAACAAAAGTCTGATGTTTCTTCTATTCCATGCCAAACATCTGAACACAAATGTGAAATTAACTATACATGTAGATGTTTCTGCAATAACAAATTTTTAATTTCTGATTTCCAATTTGATATTAATTCTAAAAACATGTAGAAACAAGCTAAGCCTTTCTTTCAGATTTTAGCACAAATTAAGATGCATGCATTTAGTTGGGTTTTGAGATTGCCAATGGGAAGGATCTAACTTGATACTGTTAATGCAAAGGTTAGAGCAATGATTTAATTTGTAGTCAATAGTTTGCTTTCTCTCCCAAAAGCCAGATTGTGAAATAATTTTTTAGATCATTTCAATGTCTAATTAGTTTCTAAGTATCTTCTCCCTAATAGTTTGCATCCAAATCAGAGTCTATACCACCATTTTTCAAGCAACTTCTGAACATTTAGTATTGTATAAGCAGTTTCAAGAAAAAAAGTACTAGAGTGTTTGGAACAGGATTATGTATGGTATTCTTCCCAATCTTACTGTTGGCTAAGAAATGAAGACAATAGAAGTTAATTCCAAAGCCATGTATCCTACAAAACTTTAAAGTAGGAGTCTGAAAAGTAATTAGATGGCTCTTAAAACTTTCACTCAGATTGAAGTTATGAAAATATTACCCAGCGGGCAGAGATTTGCAGCACAGTGGGTGATGGAGATTTCCTTAGAGAGAGCTGTAATATGATGTTTGGTCTCCCACTCACCCTGACCCACTGCAGAGTGGGAAGAAATAAGTGTTGCTTTCACTGTCCTTTCAAGCTGAGATGAGGGCTTCAATGGAATACTTGGAGAGCTTAATATGTGGCCCTGATGTTTGAGATGGATTGTGATGCAATGGACAGTGGTCTGAGTCAAACCTGAGAAATGGGGAGTGTAACAGGCCCATAAGCTGCTATGGACAAGCTGAGAAAAAGCATCTGCTTCTCAAGAAGCTGACACTACAATAGTTTGGAAAGGCAAAGTATGAAGGCATGTTCCCACTGGCCACTTTCATGCCAAAAACACCAAAAATTCTGAATGAGCTTTACCTTATTGCTTAGCAGAGAAAGGCTACAGGAATCTCTGACCTCACAGGCACTGCAATAAAGGCATGGATTGTGCTATTGGAGTACGTATCAAAGGTATCAAGAGACTGAAAGAAAATGGTATCAGTGATAGGGAGGACTCTTTTCCCCACGAATCAACTTTAAACACCTGTGAGGCCGACTGAGCGCAAAGCCGTCTTATAATAATAGAAGTGCAGTACTTTTCTGACACCCTTTACTTCTCTTGCTTGCTTTTCCACTCCCAAACCAAAGGGACCAACACGTTGGGATAACATCTGAGGGAGAAGCAGTAGGTATGGACATCAACCAAGCCCCATGGTTGGCCTTAGGCTTCCTGCATAGAACAGACCCTTGCCAGGGAAGGGGAAAAAGATTAAAGTCAATTGGATGGAACCATGTACTTTCCATGGAGGACAGCTTGTTTATTGACTTAGCGTGATCATAGAACTCTTTATTACCTACGTGTAAATGGAAAAGTTATAGGCCTGTGTTATCATCCATAGGCAGGGGGGAAACTTCACCCCTGAATAAACATAAGGGAGATAAAATAAACTTACTTTATGATTACACCTAATGAGCCCTGCTTACACAATGTGCTTTTTAAACCCTCCATTGTTCTAACCAAAATAAATCATGCACTGCCCTTTGGATTATTTATTTTAAAAATTATGTATATAATGACTGTGTATAATGACTGGCAATCTGTAGGGTCATTCCAGCAGTTGGATAAACACAGCCCAATTTCCTTTCTACTACACTTTCAAAATACTGGGAAGGAAAACATAGGCTAAATTGTTACATCCACTGGTGGTAACTACACTAAACTGATATTTTACCAGAATGGATACGTACCCTTTCTGTTAGTTTCAGATTCCCTTCACTCTCTGGTCAGAATTTCTGGACAACATTATTTTCATATAACTGTTTGAGACTATGCATTTTTTACACTATTTTAGGTATAAAATATACACAATACCTGTTTTATTGTCATTCCAAGTACATTCTCCTTAGAAGGTGAAAGTCAATTTTATTCTAGTGTCCCTATGTTGTCTTCCAATTGAGGTACCTTTTCAGGTATCCCTTACAGAGGGTATAAGAATTGGACATGTTATTTTTAGGAACAGAGAAAACATTTCTCCAAGGTAATGGGACACCATGAGGTGTGCTCTTGCATATTGCTTCCTTTCCTAATTAAACAGAATGTGAGAGGGAAAGTACGTTGACATTATTAAAGTAAATGACCCAATGCTTTAGTAATGAAGACATCTAGGCTGAAGTTTATTGTTTTAATTTTCATCCTGAGCAATTTCAGCCCTACAGAGTAAGCTGCTCTAAGTGTCCTGACCTGTATTTTTTCCATTATGCTAACAGTGAAGCCCACTGACGCTATAAAAACAAAACTCTCTGTAAGAAGTTGTATTTTGGAACAAAGTGTTTTTTTTATATGCAAGGTGTATTAATATTGGTTATTTATTAAATCTAGTTTTTAACAAGCTGTCATAAGTGGGGTTCTTCAGAGGGCAGAGATATCAGGAGACTAAAAGTTGCATAAATTATGCTCCATAAAAATATAGATGAGGCTCAGATGCCTTTGGATTAAATATTCATTACTGAATATTTACATAATGCATGTGAAAGTGCTTTTAAAATAAAAACTCTTTTTATATAAATGGAAACTATAGCCAGATTCTCCCACATTATACCTTGTAGAGTACTTCAAAGCATTCTCTGGAGCCTTAGAGTGGAGAAATTCCTTCTATCACTACTACAAAGGAAGGAAAAGACTGATTGTTCTACACTGTCCAAATCTACCCTACTTAAATTGTTTTGGCAATCTAAAACTGTTCAAACTTTACTCAACCTTTAGCAGAAGGCTTAACTTTCTGTGGTTTATAAATATATGATTCTAAAAAAAAGCAATTTTTGAACTTCCATTCTCCATCAATAAGTATTACATGCTTGACAGGTAAATTATACATAATCATTTGACTATAATAAACAGGCATAGAGAGACCTGGATTTATATTCCAACTCCACTATTTACTAGTTGCATGATCTTGGACAAATAATTTTAAATCTGTGCTTTATTGTTTTTCATCAGTTTTTATAAGAGTCTAACATCTACCTTGAAGGATTACTTGAGAATTAAATTAGATAGTGCAAGCAACATTCCCAGAATCTGATACACTCAAAAGGCTGAAAAATTACTTCCTCATACCTAAAAAGGCTGAAAAATTACTTCCTCATACCTAAATAATTAGCTCCATATTGAAAGCAGCTAACTCTCAATTACTTATGTTAATCTATGGAAATCTCTAGTCAGAGGAATAAAAATAATATGAACATAATTTTCACACAGTTTTATGATCTATTTTGATATTTTATATTTTTAATATCTCACTATAGAATTTAGACATGAAAGGGTAGCCCCCTTAAGAACTGAGTGGTTTAACTCTCTCATTTTAGGGATAAAAACATTCAGAGATAACAAATACAATTATACATGTAATCCAGCTAGTTAGTGGTAGAATTGGGACTGCAAATCAAATCTCCTTTTTTTTAATTTTCTTATTTTTTGCTGTTCTGTATATTCATAGTACTTCAAATAAAATGATCAAACTCGTGTTCAAATGAAGATCTTAATTTGAAGTAGCTGAAAAGATGCCCACCTTCAGTCACTATGATGCTATTTATTGCTATACTTTCCCTGTGACAATCTTATTCCGTGTGTGTGCATAGTAATTGCTTACACTTGTCCAAAGCAGAATATAGGGATATCATTCAGGAATAATTCCAGTCAAAAGTTTGACTTAGTTTAGTCAAACTAAGTTGTGGATTAACAAAACTTAGTTGTGGATTAACAAAACACAAATATAACTGGCTAAGACCTGGGTATTTATCAAGTACAGGTTAAATGAATTAATACTTTAATGTCATGATAATATTGAAGTTGTATTTTATATAATGGAAAGAGGAAATAATTGTAAAGAGCTGCAATCCTTCCTGGAAGAAAAGACAACAGTAAATTGCAACAGTTCAAGTTTCTCAAATAAAAGTAAAAGAAATAAGAATGATTGTCTCAGTGACTTAAAATATATTTACTTTAATATACCTTATTTTATAATTTTATAATTTAGTTGAATTATTTCCAATGAGATATTCATAAATGATACAGGAACTGCGTATTAGGAAAAAAAAAAAGTTCAAGCCCTTTTGTATGTGGCTAAGTTTATTGCATGATTTCTATACCTGCCTATCCATAGCAGATACTAGGCTATGTCGGCAATATCTATTTCCTCATCTTTCTTTTTAAAAGAATCTTAAACTTGTTGAGGGATCCACCCTGCTACAATGTACCCCAAGAGACTCAGAAAATGCTGACTTAGTGTGCAGCTCCAGGAAAAGGCCCTGATATGATGCTGTATTCCAGTCAGGTTTGCCATGATTGTCACCTGTGATGGGTTAGAATCTCACCCTGAGGCAGTCAGTACATGATTACTAGTGCCCTCCCTGAGAGACTGGTCCATCAGAGAGATTTTTGAAAGGATCTTTCCTCTCTTGCATCCCATCTTGTCTTTACTCCCTCCATCCCTCCCTCTTTCCCTCCTTTTTTCCACTCTCTCTCTTTCTTCTCTCTTCCTCTAACCCTCTTCTTTTCCCTCTCCCTCTTTTTCCTATTCCCAGTCCTTGTCTTCATTACTTATTTTCCCCTCTCCAGTTGAATATGTAAAAGGAAGCAAGCAGTGTAGCAGTTTGCAGATACCAACAACCTTTTCACCTCCACAGAGAGAACTAGCCCTGCATGAAGCTGATGTTGAAGGTGACAGAGTTGAAAGACAAAAAGAATCTGGGTCATCCCTGAGACACTATATCTACTAACCCTGAACCCCACACTCCATATGGACTTCTACTTTCTTAAAATGATAAACGTACCTGTAGTTTAAGCCAGTTTGTTCCAATATTGTTGCAAACTAATTTTGATGTACTCCTGAACCTCAATCCTCTACCACATTTTTAAATTTCCTTCCTTCCTCACTTATTTCTCTATATGTGCCATTATTATTCTCAGATAAAGAAACATGTCTAGCTTTATGATACTAAATTATTACCATTAAATACTGACAATAGCAAAGGAAAATTGTACAAACTCCAATGAAATACTAACAGCTAAAAGGCTGATTTTATAATGTACATTTGTAGCGGCCATTTGAGTGAGTCTACATAATGGTTTTAAAGGACTTTCAATAATGTTTCCTGAAGCTGTGCAGACTTTTAACTAATTTTTCATTTTAAAAAATGCATCTAAATATAAATCAAGCACTATACACTTCCAATTTAGCTGTTTGAATGGAAAGAGAAGGTAGAGGTCTGGCGTAGTCATGAGTAAGTGCTATAGAAAGCTGTAGTCAACAGTTGAAATTTAAAACAAATTAAGTGGGCAGGGGAAGGGGAACAGGGAACCTGAAAATAAATGGGAAGCTTAGAAATAGTTTTAAAGCAATAGCTACCCTAATAATGATTATGGTTAATTAGTGATCCAAGAGTACCACCCTCTCAGCAAGTAGTTCAAGTGCAGTCTTTCTGTTTCCACTAGCCCAGCAGTAATTAACTGAGCCAGCCTTCCCTGCACAGGGTGTTCTGCCTTGTACCAAAGTGCAGAGTATGGGAAGGTGACAGTTACATAGTTACATGCATCCATACTTCATGGTTCTTTGAGTACTGACTCAGACACAGGACGGGAAAACTAAGACTTTTTCATTTTGATGACGCATATACCATACGAAACGTTCTCAAGAGAAAGTAGCAACATGCTACTTTCTATACTTTTACCTCTGGTCATTGTGTCTTGAAGAAAAGGGGGAAAAAGCCATTTTAGATCTAAAATAATGCTTTCTCCTTTAGCACTGTGAAAGAAAGTAGGCTGCCTTCATTGTTCTTTTACTTGTATCTACTTGTAACCTGGGCAAATTTTTAAAGCCTGTTTCTGAAGACAGAGAACCATACTCTACTTACCTCACAGGAAAGTTTGTTAAGCAAAATTCCATGTGTATATAATTTTATTTTTTCCAAACTGGAAAGCACTATATAGATACTATCAATTGGAGTCATCCTTATCATCAGATTATCAATTTCAAGCTAGAAAGAAATTAAGAGTTATGTTACATCTTTGGAATTTATTATATGCCACAGGAATAATCACTGGATTTAAGGGCATATCCCACATAGAGAAGAAATCACTGTTAACATATGGCAGTGTATAATTCATATGTAAAATGGAGAACAGAAAATAGATTGTATTTTCTAAAAATGGCATAGCAATATTTCTGGTCCCACCTGCTCCTCCGAAACCTTGCACTTCCCACCAGGAGATGGACTCTCTTTCCCCTCTTCCTGAATATGGATGGGACTTGTGACTGCCTCAACCATAGAAGATGGTAGAGCCAGTGATATGTGCCTTCTGAGGCTGGGTCATAAATGGTGATATCTCAGGATGTTTATCCACCCACCACAGGCACCATGTGGAGAAGAAGCTCAGAGAGACCAACCCCAGCGAGGAACCCCTTGGAGAGGTCTGCTTGGAGAAGACCTGAGATCCCTCATCAGTATAGGCTACCAGATATTGAATAAACCAGCCCTCAAGTGATTACACTCCCCAACCTTCACATTAGCCAGCTGAGGCCTAAACATTGTGGAGGAGAAACAAGTGGTCCCTACTTGTCCTGTCCGAATCACTAACTTATTGAAACCATGAAAAATTGTTATTTTTGAAAATACACTGTGATTTTTTTATACAGCATTAGATAACTGTATCTCATATAGAGAGTATCACACCAATATCAGCATCACTTATTGTATTCATGCTTATAGAAACCTTTTAAAATTTTGACTATATATCACAAATAAGTGTAAAATATTTTATGTCAAGTATTTTTGGAAATATTATGAATATTTCGACATGACAGAGGGTAATTTTAAGATTTTTTTCCTACTTCAAAGACTGTCATGGAATTTTAGCAATCATGGGGAAGAGATACATTTATTAAAATGTATGCTTAGCACTTTTTCTAGAAATGGAACAAACTGTGTTCCATTCTTCCACTTCTTAAAGTAATAAGTAATGTTGAACTATAATAGAGGGTGGAGGAGAAAAATAGAGAAGATATGTAGATGGTAGGGAGAGGAGAAATGAGCCAGAGTTGTAGGTGGTGAGGAAGGGAGAACAAGACAGGAATAATCATAGAGAAGAAAAGGAAGAGACTCAGTAGATTCTAAGATGACAATGTAGAAGAAGACATGTGAAGATGTTTAATACACCAACCCCATGTTTTTACTGTCCTTTGAAATTTAAAGGTACTAGCCCAGGGTCCATAACTTTGCAATGGAAAAATTGCAAGCTAGCCAACTCTCCAGCAAGTAGCCACAGCAACCTATCAGTGATAAAATTATTCTTAAGGCTGGGTGCTCTCACCCCATGGAGCTTGAAGTCCCAGTTTGATGGAATTAATGCAAGAGCCAAATGGGGCCTATAGATAGAGGGCCACTATCTCTTATTTAACAGTAAGAACCATCCTAGGTCAATAATGAGTAACAAATGTTGTGGGCAATGTTATTTTTAATCATGTAATTATAATATACTCGTGACACAACAGACAACATTTGTTAAAAATAAACATGTAAGATTCATTTCTCTTAATTCTAATATAAGTCCAAGCATAGAGTTTTCCAGCAACATGTTTATTTTTCTTTATAACAATTTAGAGGTCTGTTTTAGAGCACATCAGACCCCCTAGGCTGATAGCTCAACTCTATTGCTTATCAGCTCAGTGACATTTGTTAAGGTGCTAAACTGCAGAGACTTATTTCACCTGTAAAATGGACAGAATTATAGGATCTTCATTATCAGTTTGTTTGGAGGATTTAACGAGAGACTACATGGCATGTACTTAAAATGTCCAGCACAAAATAAGTGTTGAATAACATAAGCTCTCATTATTATTGTTAACCTGTTTTAAAAAAATTAAGCTGCTTAGTGTCTGCTTTTAGACAATTCTCCTATGCTTTTTTCAGTTTTCAAATAGTGATCATTTGCTTTACAAATTATTCTTTTAAAAACAAAATGATTAGATAGATAGCAAAAAAGTTAATGTCCTAAAGTAGGAGCTCATTTCTAACACTCCATAGAATTGAAAAACCTCAGTACAACCATCCATATTTGGCAAGTGAAATTTACATAATTAAATAGATTAAGTAAAAGGAAAGGTCTGCTTCCTTTTGAGGAATCCTTCAAGATTAATGATTGTAAGTACAGGTTACAAGCGCCAGAAAGTGCATCTATTTTGACTACCATCACCTCCCTCTTGGATTTTCACAATTAAGGGTATTATTGATGGGAAAGGAGCTGAAATTTGTATGTACCAAAGTATTTCTCTGTTAATCATTTTAAGGGCACAAAATGAAGTTAACTTACAAGGGCATGCATATAGAATAGCATGTAATGTCTACATTAAAATGACTATAATGAATACCCATCAATTTAATAATGATTAGCTACTTGTTATACTGTATGTTCCTCAAATGTTTCAAGGGCAAAAAGAAATGAAGTTAAAACCACCAAATGCTATTGCAAACTTTCAGATTTTATTTTTGTGCTAAAAGTAATGTATAGAGAGAGATTTTAGGGAAAACATTTTACTAGTATTAGGACTTGGGGGTGTTTGTGGGGAGGTTGATAATCTTAAATTAAAAAAGACAATTGCTGTCCTTAAAAAGACTTATAATTTAGTGTGGGAGATAATCACATAAGACATAACGTGAGGGAGTGAATGAAAAGGAGTTGGAGAAAAGTGTGAGTTATATATAAAAATACCCAGCTTAAATAAGACATTTAGCTAAAATTTCTCTAGGTAAGCTGTAACACTGAAGTTGTTAAGGCTTTTCTTGGATAGCATTCCATTTTTAAATTGAAAATAATTCTGGGTGAGTAATTTTAAAATTCCATAACTAAGAAGTTGTAAGTATTATAATTACTGCAAATCAAAAAAAAAAAAGGAACAAGACAGAATTTATTGTAGCATCCTGTATATTTTTTCTTGGTGTCACTTTTGGCAAAACATCTAGCAATATCAGAGTTTTTAAAATTAATTTTTTAAAGATTAGACTTTCTTATTCTTAGATCTGTATTTCTTATCCTTAAGATTTTGTGTGTCAATAGAAAACAAACTTATAATTACCGAAGGGGAAAGTGGTGGGGAAGGATAAGATAGGAATTTGGGATTAACAGATACACACTTCTATATATAAAATAGATAAACAAAAAGGACCTACCATATAGCACAGGGAACTATATTCAATATCTTGTCATAACCTATAATGGTAAATAATCTGAAAAACAATATATATAAATATGTATAACTGAATCACTTTGCTGTACACCTGAAACATTGTAAATCAACTATACTTGAATTAAAAAAATTATCATTTTGAAACCCTGCAAATAAGTTATTAGAAATGAATATCTTTTTTCAAAGCCATAGCACTTGACTATGAATATGAATGAAAAGCATATTTTGATAAAACAGTAAAAGCAAAAATTGTGAAAATATAGTGGATGATTACAAAAGGCTGTGACGTGAATACATAATTTTATAGATGCTAAGTACTCCAGTACTATAAATCAAGCCTTCAATTAGCTCTTAGGGCTTATAAGGTGTGGTCCAAAGTGCCCTATACCCATCACCTCACTGGTTGATGTGAACAGAAGACTTTCATAGGAAAGAACTGATTGAAGCTGGAGACATTTTAGGAGTCATAAGATCCTGGGGAGATTTCTCCTGCCTTTCCTATATTTTTTTCATCAGCAACAATCCTCATGTCAAAAAAGAGGGCACCCATGGGAGCCCCTTATAGACTTTGTGATGTCTTGTTTAGACACTGTATAGCAGATGTTGTTGGTGCCCTGTCCATGTCCCCTTTCCATTCCCAGTTCAGGAATACTCACTGGACTTCCAAATGCCAGAACCTTAATTACTTTGCCTGAGAGCTTTTTCTGTGCCTTAGATTTTGCTTTGCCACTTTTGTAGCAGCCAAAAGTGCCTGAGAATGAACACACCTCCCCATGAGCAGTGCTCGGGAATGACTGTTAGGATTTAGCTTATAAACATATTACCTTCAAAGCCCTTTGAGTTGAATAGGTCTGAGGTATGGGTTTTACACTGACTCTTAGAGCTGACCCAGTGGGACGAAAGCTCGTTCCTCAGAGCAGCAGCTGGCTTGATAAAACACCCTTTGTTTGCTGCTTTCTTTCATTGTGTCACATCCCACTGCCATACCTTCACCTCCTTAATTGTCTATTTGCTTCCAAACCCATTTGAAGGCTGCTAATTAAGTATTTCAACCTGATAAAGAGGCAGGAAAGTGACTGATTTACGCTTATCTTATTTAAACAAAGGGATAAACACTTTCTAAAGAAAGCAGAGTTGTGAGAGAGAGGGCCAACAATGGACAAGCTGTATTACCCCAGTATTTATTATGTCAGCTTATGCAAATATATGTCAGTTTACTGTGGTAAATTGTGGATGAGGAAAGTTACCTGGTTTGAACAATCTTGACAAAACCCAACCCAAAGTGACTTGCCCATCAGGTAAGCGAAAGAGGTACATATGTTGAATTTGATAAAAAATTAAAGTGAATTAGATTATATTTGATTTTTAAAACGCTGAATGAGAACACAGTTATATAGTTTTCATAATGGAAAGTTACTGGAAAGCTCTAAGATTTATCTAGATGTTAGTAAGAGTCTGGAAGGGAGATCTGATATAGCATAGTTGAAGCAGGTGGTGGGAGGAAAACAAAATTATTTTATGTTTTCCCCCTACCTAGTTTCTGCATAACCACTTGTGAATGAAAAATATTGCCTGCTATATCAGTAAACAAAAGATGTTGCAGCCATCAAACCATCACATTATAGCTGCCCAAATGGTGAGCCCTGAGGGAGCTCAGGATGGAGATAAATGGGCTGCCCACTGCCAAGCCCTAGTCACTGCAGTCACTCCCAACTGTACACCCTGAGGGGACTCAGGATGGGAAAGAACAGGATACTTGCCCCAGATAGCTGAGGCACATATCAAAGGAATAATTTCAGTGAGGCCAGACTCTTGCATCTTCCCATACATAGAAAAGAACTAAATTCCTCAACTTGAAATATCTGGTTTTCTTTAATTAACAGTAATCTTTTGGTGTTCGAGCTACCTGGTCTTTGTTGCAAAATCTCCTATATATCCTGACTCCCCCTTTGTCTCTTTGAAGCAGTCCCTCAGAGTGATCTGAGAGTCCTGTCTCCCAACCTTGAAGTCCTCAGAATGTCTGCCAAATAAAATATAACTCTCAACTTTTAGGTTGTGCATTTATTTCAGTTGGCACCCTCCTTTACCCATGGAAGACATTGCTGATTAAACACATCTTTAAGTTCACCCTGGTGCTCTGAATGCCTCTCAGTACCAGGGTCTGGAAGTCACTATCAATCAATCAGAGTTGGCATGCAGTCACAACCCTAACCATGGGGAAAAAAATCTTAATTCCTTCACATCATATTTAAGGCTTTATCATCTGTCTCCAACTTATTTTCCAGTCTTATATTTTACCAAACTCTCTCATGCATACTAAAATTAAGCCATCACAACATGTTTAGAGGTCCTCAAATAATTATTGACTCACAACCTCCTAATTTAGAATCCATTTGTCATCTATTTTTCTTGGAAAAGTTCTATATGCAACCTTCAGTGGAGTTCAAATGCCACTACACCGCTAACTACTTTCTCAGTTAGAATTGATTTCTCCTTATTTCATATAAGTTTCATTAAATTTTAAACTCTATCTTAAAATTTAACCCATTTCACCTCATGTCAGTCTTTCTTGTGCATTATAATTAACTTTAGGAATCAATTAGATTTTATTCATTGTTCATCCCCAAGGCACCTGGCACAAACTTTACATATTTTATCAAATCATATTAAATTGATTTCAAAAATAATTGAGTTTAGTTGTCCTTTGGACCTACTAAATATCTCCCCTCACAAGATATGCTGCCCTACTCTTGTCCTGCCTAGTTTTATGTTCTTTGACTTATACAAGAAACTGATTATGGTATTTACTGACCCAAAGTGTATCAAGTGTAGACATTAAGTCATAAGAATTAGTAGAGATTCTCAAGATTTCTAAATTAGAAGTTAAAGTTTGCTCAACTAGACCTGAGTGTTCTAGAATTCATAAACACACACACACACACACACACACACACACACACATTCACATACACAGATCAAAAATAACTATGTGTAGAAAAACATTTCAAAATTCACCCTGACGAGCAAAGAAGAAGTTGCTCTGATTTGTTCTGTTCATGCTGAGATTTATTTTGATTTAGTTTTCAGAGACTTTAAAAGCCTTTACATATTCATTAAGCTCCAAGAATTGCCTCTATAGAGTTTTGTTAGCAAGTCTGTGCTCAGTCAGTTCCTTATTTTCCTCTGAGTGGTATGTTCCTGACATATTCTAAGACCTAAGTAAACCAAGACATTTCTCAAGACTTAATTTCTTCATATGTAAATTGGTAGCTATAATAATTTCTATCAACTTACCTATTAATCCTAAAGAGCTACTATGGGGATCAAAACAGAAAGTAATACACACAGACACACACACACACACAAACACACACACACACACGCAAAATTCCAAAAGTATACTCTTGTATAATATTGTACTTAATATTATTAGTCTTCAGTAATTCAAATTCTAATTCTTAAAATGAGTTATCTAATGAAGACATGATTAAACCATGAAATTTTCAGAGATTATTACACCTGGCCACAGGGATGGGGGGCAGTGTACCAAATGAAACATTTATTAATCACTTGGGTAAAAAAGATCTTTGGAAAACAATTAGAAATGCTGCCAAATTGCATGCTACTAGGCTAATATTTTGTGGATCATAAATTCTCTTAGAAGGCTTTAGGTAAACTTAATTAGATTTAAAAAATTCCTCTACTAAGATTAGTTGATGCTTTAATTAGGTGGATGCAAAATAAAATCTGTTTTACTAGATTTATCATATTATTGCCTGAAATATTTCTCCCCTTCGACATTTTAAAAGGAAGCCTCATGCTGAGGGTTTAACACCACCAAGGAGACTGGGGAAATCTTTATATTATCAGAATTTGAAGTACTAGCTCATCTTACTTCTCCCTGCATTTTTTTTTTCCATTCAAAACATCATTTCCAGTCATGCTGAAGATACCCATTTGCTCTTGAAAATCATCTGAACTTGTCTATTCAGTTAATCCATAGAAAAAAAATGTAGCCTTGACAAATGTGGAGAGAGTGGAGATGGATGGAAGACATATTTAGGAGATAAATATCAATACAACTTGAAATTGATTTCACATATCTGAGACATGTCAAGGGCAATTTAGATGGCTGGCTTATACAGCAGGAAGGGTGATTATAAATATTTACTGGTTTGGAAAACAGAGTTACCAGGGTTGGAGTAGACAAACATCAGGAGAGATATGGGGTTGATTTTAGAATGTTTTCTTTATGTCTAGCCTGAAGTTCCTAAATTGCATAATTGGAAAATCATTCATATATATTGAAATTAATCTGTGCCTTTTTTTCTAACATGGCACCCTCTGCAAAGTAAGAGTACCACAGGGTGATCTTAATAACTTAGACTGTGTGGATGAATTTATTAAATTGTTATTCTATGGAGTAAGACTGTCCAGAACTTGTGAGAAATAAGAAAAAGACTGTAGAGTGGAGAGAAGATCACCAAAGGAAAAAAACTACCTACTTCTAATATTCACCAAGGCTGACTCTAGTGAAGCTATTAGAATTGGGTAACGTTTACATTTCTTAAAGTTGGACTCATCAGGATGTAAAGTTTTTAAATGGACTCATCAGGATGTAAAGGTTTTAAATAAATGTAACAACTTTTCAAGGTGTGTGATTAGAAAGAATTTACCTTAGATTTCCTCTCTGGTCTACATACCATAAATTTTCGTGTTCACTATGTTCAAACAATCAAGTGGAGCTGGTCATTAACAAATTGAGCATTCTGAAGTCTGTATTTCAAGCTCATGCTCATGATTTTGAATGAAAACCAATTATATTCTCACATCTGTTACTCGCATCATCAGCTGTGGAATGTCAAGACCCACTTGCATATGGTGTGTATATATGAGAGCAGAGGTTCAGGGGCAAACTGTTCTTCCTAGCAAATGCTTTTGTCAATATCCATTGACACCTATCAGTTGATTCCTTTTTTCTTGGTAGGAGCTCATTTGTTTCTTCCAGGTATTTTGACAAAATCCTTCTCTACATTAGAGGATTTTAGAGGATTGTCATTCCTGAATTTTAAAGAGTTTGTTTATTGGGTGGGGCAGGAGATTTAAGACATCATAATCCTTATGTAAAACATATATGCAAAAAAGTAGTTTAAGAAAACATAGGTAAATAAATGATAGTGAGAAGAATAAATCTTTTATATAAATTATCCTATGACAGACATAATTAAAGTTATAGTAGTATTTACATAAAAGTGAAAATTATAGTTTCATAAAAATAACATAGATTAAATTGCAAAATACAAACTGGTATTTAAAAACACACACAAATGTTTCCATTATTAACACCTAAGAATTTTTTTCTCTCTCACACAACACTAGGAATTAGTAATACTTTTAATCTTTAAAAAAATTATATACTAAAATTTATTTCATTTTGTTTCCTTATTTTGGTTATTGGGCAAACTGAACTCTTAATGTTTCCGTGCCATTTGCACACTTTCTTCTATGAATCTCCTATTGCTGTCTATTTTTAATTGATTTTTATGAGTGTGTTATACATGAAATAAACAACTATTCAACTGTCAGTACATTTTAAGCTAATTTTTTTTCAACTTTGTTATTTTCCTGTGGACTTTGTTCATGGGATATATATCTTTTTTATTGGATAGACATTTTTTTCCTTATTGAGGACAAATTTAATGAACCTCTTTGATATGAAGAAATAACCGCTGAATACTTGGTATCATTGAAAATACTTACAATACTTTAAAGCCATCTGAGTTTACTGATTTGAGAACATCTATATTTTATATCAGCATCCTCACCTTATCCTTTATATGATAGTTGAAACTATTTCTTCTGCTCTCTCAAGGAAAGGTAGTTACCAACTATGGTACTTTTTATTCAGTAATTTGTTGAACTTTCATCCATTTAGTCTCCTGATAGCCTCAGCCAACACCTAATCCAGGCAATTTCCTGTTTTCCCACTGGCTGTTCAATTATATTTTAAGCAAGGCTATCAGGCATAATTCAGGTCATAGCTTAAACATACTGCAGGCAATCTTTCCATGTCCTTGGCGTTTTTTGCTTATGAGTAATCACAACCAAGCACATTTTGTACCTGATGTTTTAGACTGCTTGTTCTTTCTTATTACTTTTAATATCTCTTTACTGGAAGCATGCTTTTTTTTTTTTTTTTTCCCCAGTGATTTCCAGATGATTCCTGATTCCTTCCAAATTACATAGAATTAAACATCATGCCCACTTTGGCCTTCAAAAAGAGTAAAAGGGTTGTAATTAGCTAAAATTATATAAGTAAAACACATATTACAAAAAATACCAAGGGGTATGGTATTTACATGTACATTCATTCTGATTGAATCTTGGAATCAGATTCTTATACAGAAAATGCACAAAGTAAAGAAGCAACCAGCCTTCACACAAAGGAAATGTAGGGGCCCACATACTCTTAACCAAAAGCTAAAAGACATTTTACAAAGTAGGATTTGAGATATGATACGGACCCAATACATTATTTAGGAGGAATTTCCTTTTCTTACCACTATTTTTTTTCCATTCATTTCTTTCTTCACTAGTGCCATTTTCATTTACTTATCTCAGATAATTCATCTTCAATCCTTTTTTCCTTCGTTCAGTTTTATTACCATACAACTTCCAACACTCTTAAAATCTCTTCTTCATAGCCCATCATAACTAAATCAGAGTGCTTCATGTAACACTATTTTTCTTTATTCCAATATCCATTAAATCTACTTTTCCAAGTATTCTGGAAACCATTTTTGAGGGATAGTTTAAAGTCCATAACAAAGCAAATAAGTTATTCCCAGAGGCTGCAGGGGGGTTCTTTAATGCAGAAGAGTGAGATGTAAAGAACAAGAACTATTAGTAAGAGTAACCACAAATCTTGCAGCTTTAGTCTAATTTAGCGGTCACAGGTGAGGAACACCAGGAGAGGTTTTTAACACACACATTCCCCTGTCCCTTTCCAGACCATTTACATGAAGATGGGTTCTGGACATATGTATTTTTTAAAAATACCCAGATGACTTTAATGTGCAATTAGGTTTGAGAACCACTGCCTAATCATTGATTATATAAGTAACTAAACAGTTTAGAGTAGCTCAGTGAAATAGTTATTCTTTGAGAATTTATTGTTCATGTATACATTTATCTCCTGATTCTAAAATATAAATATTCAGTTATAGAGAATTTCTTTACAGAAGTCATCAAGAAATTAGAGAAAAAAATTCAAAGGGAGGAAAATGTACCAAATAAGGCAATTAAATAAATCTTCTCCAATATTTGAAGTTGAATGTCATTGTTATCCACTTAAAGTTAAAGCTCAAAATAATTAAGATTCATCACATTGTAATCATGAAAAACTAACACCATGGCTTTATTAATGTTGTATTCAAAATTTTCTAATTCTAAATACACATTTGTATAATGTTAAGTTGTCCTCTAATTTCTTTAAAAATAATTTTCGATGACTCACAGCAAAATTTCATTTTTTTAGAGACAAAAGGAAAAGAATTAAAAAAAGAAAATTACAGAGTAACAATCTTTAATACTATACAGGAGCTACTTTATAGTACAGATATTAAACTTTTATTAAATTAAATTAAATTAAAATATGTACACACCACAGGACTGCACAGACTTAATGTGTGCATTTATATCTTTATCTATATCTGTATTTATACCTATATATCTATATCTAACTCCTTTCCAAATTTCATCAATGAAATCTCTCTTTTATATGAGGATCATCATAAATTCCCCAAATTGCTGAAAATATTACTTTTTATATTATATTCAGAGATCGAATTTTCCCATTGCTGGTAATTCCAAAAAATGCCTGCATATAAATTAGTAAGATTATAGAGAAAAGGAGCACTGACTTTTAGCTTTCCTCTAATTCCAAATGGAGCACCCTTTTTCTATTACCTTTAGCTACTTATTTGGAGAATATATGTTAAAATTGTGCTCAAAGACATTCTTACACAAAAACAGAAAAATGCAGATAGGAAATTCCAATTTATTCACCCTTACCTCAGAACAAAATTAACTAGCTCTGAGGACAACTATGCCTGAAAGATTCTTAGGATCCACACCTTTATAGGATTCTGTCCCTGCATCATTTTTTCCTTCTTACATTTCATGGCCTCTGGAGCCATGTTTTTCAGATCCCAAGATCATGAGAATATACCTTTATGAATTTGTGACTATTTCCTGAACTAAGTATTTTGAAAGGAAATGGAAAAAAAAAAATCACTTGAGCTTGTATAAGTGGACTGGATTCAATAGAATTCAAACAGTAACTTTCTACAATACTATATTTAAACATTTTTCTGGCTGATATATCATGTGACCCATATCTTTTCAGCTCACTTTTTGGTATAAAACACTCATATTTAGATATGAGAAAGCCTAGTCTGAACCAATTTCAAACCTTCACTTTCTTAGCCAACTTAAAGTAATTCCCACTCCCCCAAAGAGCCTAACAATATTTTGCAGTTTGGCAGTGTGCAAGGGAAAACAGTCTGGCCTTTCACCATGTGAGCTCCACCTCCTGCTTCTGTTTGTTGATAGCTCTGGAATCTCTATGGCTGGTACCAAGGAAGGGGGTGATTAGACAAAAGGGCTAATCCCTTTCTTGACTGGTGCTAATCTCTACTTTAAATGATCAGCTGCTCACTTCCCCACTTAAAGTGACAATTTTATGGATTCTTTGGAAATTTATTTCTCCCCCAATCCTGAGGAGGGCCCCCTGTATCATTTCTTGGGGCAAAAAATGGGCATCCACTATCTGCCTCTTGCTTTCTGCTCTCACCAACATCACGCCATCCAGCTTCGGTGGGTGGCTACCCCAGCCAGCAGGATCCTTGAATTAGTCCTGTCAAGATGACTTGTATTAATCAGGGTTCTCCAGAAAAACAGAAAGAAAAAGAAACAGAGAGACAGACAGAGAGAGACAAAGAGAGATAGGGAGAGCATCCTGTCTTTCTCCACCTTTTTGTTCTATTCAGGATGATGCCCACCCACATTAGAGAGGATTGCTTTACTCAGTCCATTCTTTCAAATGTTAATTTTTCTTTCTGGAGACACCCTCATTGACACACCTGGATAATGTTTAACCAGATATATGGGCATCCTGTTAGAACATCAAGTTAACCCTACTACATCCTCAGGCATCCTCTCCATCCCATAGAAAATCCCACAACATCTGGAGCCTGGCTAGCAGCTGTTTCAGCCCTTCCTCTAATCTGGTATCATGGGTTGCTCCAGCCTATTTTTCCCATCTAGATTTTTCTATGTAGAATCACACACCTGTCTCTGTGCCCTCCTTACTAAACTCTGGACGAAACCATTCAAGTTCTTCCAAAAAATTTTACCATCCCCTGTTCTAGTCTTCAAACACTGAGCCTGCACAGCCCCATCCTTTAACTGGTAGTGTGATGGAAAATTAACTATTATGCAAAAAATCTCCTCAAAGAATTAGTGAATGACAAGATCATTTTGGTCAAATTCTAGATTAGGAGAATCAGGCAACCTAATGTAGAATATGTGGATACTTCTTGCCTAATTATTTTTTTAGGGCTTTTTTTTTTTTTTAACACTTTGCATTCTATAAGTCTCTGTAATAGTAGAAACTGTCCATTTAGGATTATCTCTAAGATGAAAATGAGTACTTAAAATAAATTACAATTTACAATAGTGTTAATTACTTTAGTGACATTGTGTTTTATATCACTAAAATTTGAAAGCTGACTTGACTTATTGGATGCCAGCAAACTTATACTATTAAACAGATATCAATAAAAATATGATGTTTGGTGAGTATATTGTTATATTTATAGAGACAAACATTTATAACTCAACTGCAAACCGAGCCCTCATTTGTGACTACTACATATTAACACAAAGAGACACCAGTCTATTTGTTGTTCTCCATAAATAACACAAAATCACTTCTTTTCATTTGTTTTTGAGGGAGGCGGAGTTCACATGACATAGTTGGTATGTTTTACACACACAAACAAAGGCGTCACTGGACTTTTTCTTCTCTCCAGTCTCCCCCTCTCCTGTGATTTCTAACAGCTCTATGTCCAATCTTCACTCTCCCAGTGGGGACTGTATGAAACAACTTTGGTTTCTGTTTCCTGATTCCAGGGAATTTCCTGCTTCTCAGTCACTGTTCAGTTCTCATTGTGTCGAAGAAGAGTTATCCTTTCATTAGACAAAGTATGAGTTTGCCTGTAATACTTTCAACTAAGGACAAATTAACAGGCAAGCTTGGTCAAACTTTCCAGCAACATGGAATCAAAGATGAAAGAAACTTATCAATTGATGTTTTACATGCAAACAACCAGGAAATTCCTGATTTCCCAGAATTGACAATCCTGGGAAAAAAAAAAAAATTTAAAGCAAACACACACTTTATTATGGTCCCAGCAGCAAAACAGAGGACTATCACAAAGTTAATCCTTCTTAAAAAGGGGTTTGAAGATATTGATAACATGTTTTTATAATAGATTTACAGCTTATTAATTTTTTATGAGAGCTGATTTTTCTCATTTAATAATTAAGTGCTTTGTTTAAAGAAGGCACTAGTTCTTCAAACAAACCATTTTGAAAGACACCTGAATAATTATCATTCCAATTCCAGTTGCTCCCTTGAGACAATTTTTTTATCAGATAAATTTAACTCTTGCCTCAAAATTATAAGCTATAACAAAACAAAGAGTCAACTAGAAGACAGACCTTAAATTGATTATACTAACCTAAGAATATGTTCTATAAGTGTGACATAAGGATTCTTGACATAGAAATGAAATATTACAAGAGGAATTCTAGTACTATTCTATAACAGAAAATAGTAAACCTCATCAGCAAAATCTAAGAATTGCTTAGGGGAAGGGAGAGGAAAGATGTTGAAAAAGTGCAACTGTTCTTTTCATTTCATTGAGGGCGTGATGTGAGAGGTGCAGAGAGGAGAAGAAGTGTGGAATTAGAGTGTCTTGGTGAGGGAAACTTGTTTTGCATGGTAATCATTTTAGAACTCTGAAGTTTTTTTTTTTTTTAACTTAAAAAACAAATACAACTCAGGTGGGACCTTAATGGACTGTCCATCTATTTCTGTACTAGGGACTGTACATTGATCAGTGACAACATTTCTCAGGGTTAAACTACTTTAGTTTTGTCCTTAACCATGATACCTATTCCATTAACAATATTCTTATTTCTTCTGGCAATTAAGTATTGCTACTGGTCTCTGTTGCCCCAGGATCTCAAAATCCACATTATAATGAGAGAGCTTTGTTCAGGGGTTGGGTCTTCTACTTGTATCCAAAGCCCACAGAGGACCATCCTTATAAAACCTCTCAAGTTCGTGGGTACACTTCTCACAGATACATGTTCAATGTCTTAGTGAAGGGACTATCCTACAGGCATTTTCAAGCTGATGGATAGGAGATGACTAAATAGGTTATGCAAAAGTAATCCACGACAACATTCCCATTCCTAAGTGTTTAGCATTCTTCTGGGCATCTAACCTTCATTTAATTGAGAACACCATTGATAATGTGTGCTGGTATTCAAGGTCAGCAGAAATTAGAACCATTCGTAGCTCCTCAAGATCATTTATTGAATCCAGAGACTCCGGTAAGTGTATACATAGTGAAACGTTTAGAACAATCTACAGTTGTATTTCTCTCTCCCTGGTTCTGCACTCATGGTATTCATCACTATGTATGAAATATTCATCACTATGTATATTTCCAAGGTCAAGGTAGATATAAATAAGGAAATGCTTACAAATCTATTTGACATAAAAGTCTTGTTCTGGGTTTGATAGTATAATTGGCCCCTGAGATCTAAAGGGAGTATAGTAGAGATAATGACATGTGATAAGCAACTTTCCCTTGCAAGATACCTACCTCAGGGAAAGTCATTACAGAGATTTAAAGAAGACAAAACAGCCTCAGAAGATATGAAAGGAGAGGAAGTCCAAAGGATTCGGGGATTTTTTTGAGTCATCCACTTTCTCTCACTTAGCCACATTCCAGTTTTATGCCCCACTTTTCCACAGTAAACCCTTTAATTTTCGCATAGTGACCTCATGAAATTCTGAATTCAACCACAGCAAATCAGCAATCCAGAGTTTCCTACCATAGATTTAATTTCCAGCTATATAATCCCTACAATTAAATGATGTAAAGATATTATTTTAAGGAAGTCTGGCCTTGCAGAAACCAAGATTTTTAAACTCTGAGCTTAATATGTCCTTTAAGTGCCTCAGCACTATTTGAAACATTTGGTCAACTAAGCGTTCTATATATATTGCTTGTATCTTTCTCAATGGTCTGTGCTAACAGTCATTCAGTCAGCCAAAACCTTGATTTCAATAATCAAAGTGAAAATGTCCCGGGTGGCCACTGTAGTCAAGGACTTCTAAGTTCCCACATTAGTACTGTTCAGTCTGTTTGGGCTGCTAAAACAAAACACGACAGGCTGAGTATCTTATAAAAAATATAAATTGATTGATCTCAGTTTTTGAGGTTGGAAGTCTTACTCTGGGGTGAAAACATGGTCAGGTGAGGGCCCTCTTCTGGGTTGCAGACCATCTTCACATGGCAGAAGAGTTTAGGGATCTCTCTAGGATCACTTTTATAAGGGCATTAATACCATTCATAAGGTCTCCACCCTCATGAACTAATCTCTCCCCAAAGCCCCTGCCTTTTAATAGCATCACATTGGGTATTAGGATTTCAACATATGAATTTTAGGGGGACACATTCAGAACATAGCAAGTATAAATTGTATCCTTATGCCTCCAATCCAAACCAGTTGCAAAACTCAATTCTACACTCTCATTTACTTCTGGGTTCTTTGCATCCTGTCTTGTTAGCAATTATTGTGTTGCACAGAACTGAGAGGTGTGAGCAAGAAAACACTTTCTAGCCAGTTTAAACAGGAAATAATCTTATTAAAGAATAAGGAGTAGTTAATACATCTCGGGAAATGCTAGAGAGCCAGAGAGCAAAGCTATATAACCAAGGAATATGTCAACCACTGAGTAGTCTTTCTACTTGAAAACTACATTGTCACCACACTAAGCATCTATGATTTGCAGGACTGTGTTACAGATTCACTTCTGCCCCCATTGACCAAATTGAGTATCACTGTTTTTAACATCAGTCTCCCTATAAGAAGTCATTACTGCCTTAGCTACTTCTGAATCTCATTCTCATGGAGATGATTCTGACTGGTAGACTGCAAGTCACCTATGTGGTTTCTAGATGCAAGGGAATATGAGAAAGAAACTCCTTAAGTATTATTAAGCCTGTTTACAAAAAATTACAGTAAGCATTATTGCAACTGGAAAAACTACTAAAACGATATTAAATATAAGGAGAAAAGCAGAGATGGGCATTATTGCTATTATATTTCAATGAAATTTTAATGGAGTCATTATGAAATTATCTGAATTTCATTTGATATAAGTCAGAATCCAATTTGATTTTTTTTTTTTTTTTTTTTTGCCATACGCGGGCCTCTCACTGTTGTGGTCCCTCCCACTGCGGAGCAGGCCCAGCGGCCATGGCTCACGGGCCCAGCCACTCCATGGCATGTGGGATCCTCCCAGACCAGGGCACAAACCCGTGTCCCCTGCATCGGCAGGTGGACTCCCAACAACTGCACCACCAGAGAAGGCCCAAATTTGATTTTGATAAAAATCAAATTCAAAAAGATAAGGGAATGAAAGACAGTAAACATTGGGGAAGAAGAGATACAACATTTTTGTTGTTTCAGTTGTGGATATCATGATCATATACCTAGAAAACTCAAAAGGCACCAGTAAAAAAATTGATACACTTAACAATAGATGATTTTGAAGTAGACATGGATACAAGACAAATTGTAAAATTGGTGTTTTATTTTAGTCCATTCTTAGTCACAAAAAATGTGAAATATATAAGGATGAGTTTAATAAGAAATATGAAGGATCTATATAATAATAAACAATCATATGTAGTGTTGAAAACAAAATCTTAACAAATGAAAAGAAATCCCTGTTTTGGGAGGTGATGTTTTAATATCATGGAAATATCAGTTATGACTAAGAAATGTTTAAGCTTGTGACAATTCCAGCAAATATATGAAAAAGGAAAATGGGAGATTGCTTTACTACACATCACAAAACACTATAGAGACATTCTAATAAAATTTATCTGATTATCAAACAGTAAAAAATATGTAGCTTAAAGAAATAGGGATTTACAAATATATCACAGAAAATGTGAGAATTTAATAAATAATAGAAACAGTATTTCAGTTGAATGGAAAATAAAGCATGATTTATTCAATAAATGATGATGACAATTGACTATCATTCTGGAAAAGAAAGTTTGGCATCTATCTCACATAATATACTAAATTCACTTGTAAATAGACTATAAATTGAAAACATAATAAATTTATAGAAATAATTGTAGAAGACTATATGAAATTAAAAGTTGGGAGAGAAATTCTCAACCAAGGTAGGTTTTAGGTACTTAACGTTTGCGTCGGCCCCCCTACCCCAAAATCCAAATGTTGAAGCTCTAACCCTCCAATGTTATGATACTTGGAGGTACGAGATTTGGGAGTAATTAGGTTTAGATTAAGCTGTAAAGGTGGGACCTCCATGATGGAATTAGTGTCTTTATATTGTAAGAAGAGAAAGAGACCAGAGCGCTTACTTTTTCCACCATGTGAAGAAGGTGGCCATCTGCAAACCATGAAGAGAGTCCACACCAGGTACTAAATCAGCTGGTACCTTGATCTTAGAACTCTTGGCTCCAGAACCATGAGAAATTTTAAGCCACTTATCATATTTTATTATAGAAGCCCAAGCATAGTAAGAAGGAAATTGGTACTGAGAAGTAGGGTGCTGAGGTAACAAATACCTAAAAGTATGGAAGTGGCTTTGGAAGTGAGTAGAGGCTAGAAGAGTTTTGAGTTGCATGAAAGAAAAAATCAAGATTGCCATGCAGTCTAGTGAGAACTCAGGATGAAAAGAAGAGAGCTGGGGGAAAAAACCTTCTTAGAGAAAAGTCTAAATAACATTAAAAAAAAATTATACAAATATGGATGGCAAAGACCATTCTGGTGAGATCTCAGATGAAAATGAGGAACTTGTTATTGGACAATGGAGAAAATGTAAAAAAGGTAATCTTTGTTATAAAGGTTGAAGAACTTGGCTAGATTGTGTTCCTGTTCTACTGCTTTATAGAACATAGAACTTGTAAGAGATGAAGTTGGATATTTAACTGAGGAGATTTCTAAGCAAAGTGTTGAAGGAGTGACTTTCTTTCTCATGGCTACTTTTAGTAAAATGTGAGAAGAGAAAGATAAATGAATGAAAACATTGTTAAATAAAAAGGAAGTGGGACTTAAAGATTTGGAAAATTCTCAGCCTATCCATATGGCAAAAAATGAGAGTGTTTGGAAAAGAACACCAAAAGTGTGGCTTAACAGTCATTTGATAAAGAGATTCATGTTGGTGTGAAACATGGACGTAGTCAGCCACACCAGCAGAAACATGGCCAGTGTTAATTGAAGAGGCTGGAAACTGGATGGAATGAAGGAAGGCTGTCAGACTTATTTGATCCTGTAGGACCAGTCCATAAAACTGTTTGGCTGTGAACATGCACTGGTTTTCAAGATGTGGGAAGAATGACCCAGGAAGGCAATTTGGGAATCATTAGAACTGCCTCCTTGGTTTCAAATGGGGAAGCAACCCCTCTGTTTCAACAGACCAGGCAGCAGTCAGCCCCAAGCCTTGAAGACAGGCTCACCCAGAGCATTCGGGGAGATGAAGCCACTCAAAAGAAGCTGGGGTACAACACACTTTTTATTCTCCCTACCCCCTCACATTCCATGTGGCAGAGCCACGCCTCATATTTGCAGGAATGTAACCACTGTCCAGCAGAGGTGGGACTACCACCTCAGTGAGTCAGGAAGGCAAAACATTGAATCAAGGAAGATTATTTTCAAGCCTCACAATCTACAGATATTTGCCTTGTTAGTTTTTGGACTTGCTTGGGGCCCATCACCCCTTTCTTCTGATGTCTGTGTTTTGAAATGGAAATGTGTATTCTGTTTCTGTCCACCATTATATTTTGGTAACACATAACTTGTCTGGTTTCACAGGTTCCCAACTAGAGAAGAATTTTGCCTCAAGATGAATTGCACCTCGAGTCTCACCTATATCTGATTTAAATAAAATTTAGATGAAACTTTGGACTGTAGACTTTAAATTGATCCTAGAATGTGTTAGATTTGGGGGCTGTTGTGATGGTATGAATATATTTTGCATGTGAAAAAGACATGCATTGTGGGGGACAAGGGGCAGAATGCTATGAACTGAACATATTTGTCTCCCTCAAATTTATATGTTGAATCCCTAACCCCAAATATAATGTTATTTGGAGGTGGGAACTTTGGGAGGTAATTAGGTTTAAATGAGGTTGTGAGCCTGGGGCCCCATGATGGGATTAGTGTCCTTATAAGAAGAAGAAGAGGCTAGAGCTCTCTCTCTGTCTCTGCCATGAAGACACAAAGAGGAGATGGCCATCTGCAAGCCAGGAAGAGGGCTTTCACCACTAACTAAATCTGCAGGCACTTTGATGTAGGAATTCCCAGGTACTCCAAGGAGAGACAATAGATGCTTAATTGATTTGGAAAAACTAATTAAAGGCAGAGACTAAGAGTAGTATTACTCAAAACTTGTATGATATTATGAGAAGATGATAAATCAAACATCCCAATACTATAATGGGAAAAATATGAAAACATTTTTCTCAGAAAAGCAAGTTCAGGTTGTCAAAAAACAGAAGAGAAAGTACAGAGAGGAGGGAGGGGAGAGAGGGAAGGAGGGAAATAGAAAAGTTCAAACTCATTAGTAGTAATGAGAATGCAAATTAAAGTAACAATGAAATGACAATACGTATCAGACTAAAAAAAAATATAAAAACTGATATCACTCAGAGAAGTGTTGGTTAAAAAGTACTAACTTTGATTCTTGAAAGAAATATGAATTATTGATATCTTTATGGAAAGCGATTTGGAAATATTTACCAGAATTACAAATGTGCTTTTCCTTTGACCCAACAATTCTATTCATGAAAATCTGTTCATAGAAATGAAGTTGTTTCACACAAGTGTGTTCCTTACCATTAGTATCTATTGTTATGGTGCTGCTCCCACCACATGAGTGGCTAAATACTTTGATATCACTTAGAATAAAAACATCAAATCTTAAGGATATACGTATAATAATGTTTACTGCAGCATGATTGGTAGTGTCAAAAAAAGAAAAGGAAATCATGTGAACCACCCCTCTGTAGAGGAGAGATTAAATGAATCAGGGTATATATAAATCATAACATCCTATATGGGTATTAACAGGAGTGAATTATAAATATAGATGTAGGGAAATCTATGAATATTTTCTCTGAGAAAAGCAAGATACTGAAATGTATAGATATTATGATGATTTTTAAAGGAAGCATTCACTAAATAAAACATTGAATATATGCATAGATGTGTTTAATTATATATGTGTGCATGTGAATATGTAGGTATGTGAGAGAGAGGGAGACAGAGAAACAGAGATGCGGGGAGAGAGTATTATATGATCATAGAGAAACAATTCAAATGAATATATAGACTGAATGGTAGCATGGATTATGGGGGTGGCAAGCAGAAGGGAAAGAAATCAGAAGACTGAACTAAAATTGTTGGTGTGATAATAATTTATGTAATATTATAAATATGTACCTGCACAGGTAATTTTTAAAAATAGATTTAGCCAACTTTTAGAGAGAAACTAATTCCAAGATACTCAAAAGTAAGTAGATGATGATGAACTACAGATAGCAGATAAAAACTATTTTTAGGAAAAACTTTGACAAAGGCAGAAGATAAGGAGTGGAGACTTAAAAGAGTATTAGTTTCAAAAAAAGTTATTTATTCTGAAAAGGGAGATTTGAGCTTATTTTCATTTAGAAAGAAATAAAATTATTTAGCTGAAAGGATAAGGGTAATGGTACAAAATATAGAACAATATTTACACACACATATACACAGAGGAGAGAACGGCTTTTGGGACAATTTAGTAAGTAAAAAGGGAATGATTCCTTTCTGTTAGATGAAAGCAAAATAATAGAGGAAGAGTGATGATAAGGAAATATTCTGGGTGAAGAGGATACAGTAGGGAAGGGAAAGTTGCTGTTCTACTGCATGATTTTTCTGCTGTTTCCTTCAAAGCACAGCCTCGGAAGTGAATGTTTTGTTTTTTTTTTTTTTTTCATTGTCCAGGGACGAAGATATTAGTGAGATAGAGACATTAGAAATATTGATGAGCAACTATGATTCTTTGAGTTTGATATCAGCCTTTGCCCACCTACTTGCCTGATCCTGCGTGAGATCATTGAGAAAGTGATATGCTATGATAAGTACTCCTCATCATTTAACTAGTTACAATGCTGGTGATTAAAACAAAGTCAGCCATCGTTCAAACTTATTGTAATTTCTGGATGTCCATTCCACATATAGATTTGTGATACAGTAAAAAAACTTCCAGTGTGCAATATATATTGAAATTCTACCAGGGAATTGAAGTCTAGATGTATATTTAAAAGCGGTAAAATGTTGCAATAATTAATTATGATTTCAAACACTGATAGTTCTATTTCCAAAAATATTATTAATAAACTTAAAAGGAATTGAAAATATGAAAATAGGCTGATAACCTACATAAATATTAGGAACGAGCACATTAGCTCAATAACTTTCGGAAGGACATGGGATTCTTTTTGAAGCTAGTATACTAATTGGATAATATAATTTTTCTATATAGAAATTGCTGTGTATCACAAACATTAAAGAAAATAACCTTTCCTTAAATCAGATACTATGAAAGAGAAAGGACATTTTACTGCTTTGGTGATAATATTACCATGAGCGGTGTCCTGCCTCTGCTGAGTAAACCAGAAATAGAATGTTTCACAACTGACCTCCGGTGAAGGAAAGCATATGTTTGACATTGTAAACATTCAGTGTAGGAAAGACAGAGTCAATCTAGCAGCTAATAAATCTGAGAAATTATTGTTTCTCCATTATATCAATGTTTTTTAAAAAAGTAATCAACTACTACAATGTTAATAATTGTTATATTTTGTTTAACATCAAATTTATTCTTCAGTCTCTGTATAATGATGATACTGTATGATGATGATATTTGTCTTCTGCCCGGGGTTCATATGAATATTAATTTTGACACTCATCCATTCAGCATTAAACAAAATTTGCATCTTTATGTACATTTATTCTTTAACTAAACATTGACAATTAAATTAGGTGAACTAGCAATGGGTACAAATAGTTATGCACATTTTCTTTCTTGAAACTCCTTCCATTTCTGGGAGGAAGGATTAAGGTTAAGGGAGAGAAGTGAGAAGTCAATGAATGTGGATGGGCTCTTGTGAAGGCAAAAAGTTTGGAAGAGCTACTCCAGGGAAGGCAGAACATGTCAACAAATATTGATAAAAGGATGTTTACCAATCGAAACCAAACAAACACACCTAACCATGCCTGGCTGTTATTTTTATGGATGCATTGGTCATGAGCTTGCAATCAGCAAAAAGTTAAAATTATTTCATTTATTTATTTGAATATCTGCTTGTTTGATTTTCTAAATTTACATAAGCATGTAGAAAAGAAAGGTATAAAATGTCACTATAGCTTTTTAATCAAATAATCTTGGAAGATGATAGGTAATGCAGAGGAAAGTAGATGTTAAAGCAGGAGGAATATAAGAACAGAATTAATTAATTAAAAAAAGAGAAAATAAAATGCTGCTTGCACACAGAAAACCCCAGAGAAAAAATAGATCCACATTTATGGCCAAGTGTGTAGAAAGTGGGTAAGGAACAGTTGCCATAAGGATTTTCACTAGGGAAATTGCATGGCTGTCCATGTTTTCTATATTTGTTAAACCCCAAAGGTCACATTTGTTCATCCATTGAACATATTTTGTTTATTCTCATCTTTATTCTAGGTGCCCAGTGTGAGTGTGCATTGTGTCATTTTACTAGAAAATGTGGCATTTGTCACAATTTGACTTCTATGATTGTTTTTTATTCCAACATAGATAAAAGATAATTGTGATGATCACAAATCACTTAAATGAGGACGTTTCTCTGTGTATTAAATTTCATAATGAAAATTCTTACTTATTTGTGTATAACATTTATTTTAATTATATATTTCTAGGTGTCCTAGTGTTATATTTAGAATTAAAAGTGAATATGCTCTTATTGCCTTCCAATCAATGAACAGTGCTAAGCTCAACACCTCCATCTTGTATTTCATATTCTTGATATTTTTCAACTGCATTAAAAATTTGAAATGTTGGATAAACTTCATTATTCTAGTGAGATATCTGATAATCACTTATATGTTGTGGGCATGCAGTAAAAAGCAGGCAATAGTTTGTTTGGACAGCAGAGTCTCAAAATTATTTCTTAATAGCAAACCAGCAAGAAGATTTCAAAGAATTGCACTGAGTATAAATAAATGAATAACTATATTAATGGTAGTGAAATATTATACTGTATTTCACAAAAAAAGATTTCAATTTATTTCATCATTTGATCGCTTCTGTTAATTATTCTTTTTTTTTTATTCAACAAACCTATGCGCTACTTCCTATAGGCTCAAGGACAAATACGACACTCAAATAAGGAAATAATAATAATAACAATAGTTGTAATCACTATGCTAGTGGTCTATAGAAGATCCAATAATAACCTCACAAGAGAGCTGGGACCCCAGGAAGGATTGTGAAAGGACATGACAGACTTGGCAAATATGAATAAATAAATGAATTAATAGAATATTTAAATCATGAGTATCAGATAAACTGATTCATATAACCATATTCACTATGTTTTCCCTAGATAAACTATATTAAATTGCAAACACTATTTTGCTCCCAGTTTGCTTGAAATCATCCCTTGAGCAGTTTGCTTGAATCTTGGGTGAATTAAGGATAATAATTCATCTGGACCAGAACTTCAACCTAACCCCTCTCTATTCTTTTTAAAGAGAAACATTCTATTTTCTCATGCTGGAGACTATTTGATTAAACTGAAAACCCTTACTTTTGAAAAAAAAAAAAGTTGCAGTTCTACATATTTAATCGAATAATCACAGTTAAATAAACTATTTTTTCTCTCATGAAAGCTAGTAAAGTTCCACTGCATTTAAAGAACTTGAGGAGAAGAGAAAGATAAATATTTCATGAAAAGCATAGATATCAACATGAAGAAATTATATAAAATTTCTTAATTTACTAGTGTTTAGAATTTTAATATTTCTATTATAGAACGAACATTAGCCTGTAATGCATTGACATTTTGCTTTAATTTTCTCAAATCATCTTGGTTTTATTAGGAACTAACATGCTGCCCAATAATCTTTATGGACTATTAGGGATCATAGCTTTTAGCACAGCTTTCAGTATAAAAATAATTTTGCCATCAACTCTAATTAAGATGTCCTGTGTTGGGTAAGATGAAAGAAATTGTTTTGTTAAAAGAAAAATATTTCATTCTAAAGTTTCCTTTTCCCTCCCATTAGCAGAAAGATACATGTATGATTAGATTTTTTGCTTATAATGAAAATAGATATAATGTAGAAAAATAAAATTATTCATTAAAAATAATTGGAAACAAAAGAGAAGAGAATGTGCAGTTCTTCTCATGCAACAATGTCTAGATCAATTGTTTAGAATCTAATTTAATTATCTTATAAAATGAGTCTAGTGCAATAGCAAGTTTTAATCTAATGCTGAGCAAGGCCTTTAGAGCTGCTGTTACACAATTATTTTGACTTTTATTTCCCAGTGATGGGAAGTACCTCTGACTCTCATACAATCCCCTGTTACTGGATCATTTTATCTCTTCATGTACAACTCTACTTCATTCATTTTCCATTACATTCATCATAGTCTTAGCTAATATGACAATATTATGGAGCATATGGGGTTTGGATAAAAGAAATAAATATACATTGTATAATTTTAGCTGATATTATAAAAGGGAATCTGTGAGCTTTTCTATGGCTACACTAATATTTACAAGTTAGCAACAGCATGCAGTTTCATTGGATTATTACCAAAGTTCTACACTGGTTGCCCACGAACTGTTTGACCATAATCTTTCTCATTTCAGAGGAATGGTCAATTTTTGCAAAATTTCTAGTTGATCCCACTGAAATGTTAGGGACACAGTAGCAAAATACCCTTAATTAGTTCTAACATCTTGCTTCTTAATATTTTTGGTGAGTGGCACAATATCTCTTGTTTCATACAATGGTATTCAGTCTAATTTCCAGTCCTTCCAAACACTTCAATCCACATATCTACCCTATTCTTACCCTAGGTCCTTTTTTCCAAAAACTTGTTTTCTTTATGAGTACTTTCCCTCAACTTCCCAGGCTTAATTGGGCACAGGTTACCTTTTACCTGCTATCTTGGCTTCTTTCTCATTGGAATGTTGCTACACTTCTTCATTCACTCATACCCACCCTCATTTTTTTCTTTCTCTTTTCTGTAATTCATCTGTTTGGATAAGCTTGCCTCTATCCTGCTTCCTTCCTTGCCTTAATATGGGATAATATTAGGCTATCTATAATCAGATAAACACTGGACTCTTTGCTTTAATAATATTTGCTTAACAGCTTTGGACATATTGACAGGGAGAAGATAATAGATCTTGAAGTTCAAAGCATTTGAGTGAATAATATAAAAATGACTCCTATTACTTTGAGCCTGACTCATCAAACCACTGAAGAGTGCATTAGAGAATTAAAATTAATGAGCATTCTCTTGTTTCCCTAGGAAGACACCTGAAAAGTCCCCAACTATTATGTATTACAAGTCAAATCTTCAAAGCTAAACTACTGGCTGCTTAGAAGGAGGCTGAATGTTTAATAATGAGGTTAAGGATAAGTTAAATAACTTTTGTGGTGGTTGACATCTGTGGGTCACTACTTTAAGTTGAACATCCACACAACAGTTGGTAAAGTTTCATTCCCTTGAGGGTAACTCAGAAGTGACTGTAAGAAAGTCTCATACATCATTTATAGCAGGTCTGAAGCCTCAGGAGGTTCTATTGGTCCACTTTCTTGTCCCAGCTATTAAATCCAGGTGAGTCAGTAACCCCACTGACACCGTGACCTGACCCTACCCTCTCACCAGCTCCCTTGTCATCCAGTCTATACACAGCTAGAAAAAATTAGAGGAAACATTGACCATAGTGACCTGGCAGGATTGCTGTAGGGCAAAGGCCATACTAAAATACCCATGCAGCTGCAAGATATGAATAAATTACAAAGAGTTCAGAGAACATACACAAAAATGATAAAGCACTTTAAAAACAGAATTATGTAGAAAGACTAAAGGGATTTAAATTATTTAGCCTTGGGAGTAAAGGCTGAGGATTAATAGAATAATGATCTTCAAATAGTGAAGCAACTGCCCTTCATTTAGTTCCATTGCAATCAAGAGTACATCATTTTAACATCAGGGATAATTTAGAAAAGGGATAATTTAGAAAATTGGGTTCTACAATCTCCTCTCTTGGAAAGGAGCACATGACTACTGCAGACACTTTAAATGTGATCTTTTGTAGTGCCTGGCAAATTATTTCCACCACTCTTTCCCAGTACATACTCCAGAAGTTAAAACAGATTAAATCTGATTATCCAAAACTTATGTGTATGATTACACTGGGAATCACAGACTCCCCAAACACTAGCCTTATGACATGTGGTTACAAAGTGCCAGGGTACATCAACTTATAAGTCTTGAAGTTAATCATGCAGTTAGAAAAATGGAGCAAGCTTGGAAGCAATAAGTAGATGACTATTTTTAACCAGTTGTTAAATAGATCTTTAAATATTTTAAAAATACAAAATGAATTAGAAGATGATCACCACAATTACTATTTCTAGTTACAAAAAAACATGTTTGGGATCTAAGTTATTTAAGTGTGTAGAACACTAATGAAGCAAACATCTGAAGTGCAGGTGAGACCTACAATCTGCTCTCATTTGGGGGAACATATGCTTTTGGGTGGACTAGCGTTTTCAAGGTTAATGGCTCCTTGTTATTGCTCTGTTTCAGCTTTGCTTTTCACTCCTAACTTGTAGGACAGCTTAAATGGTTGACTTGTTTAAAGTGCTTAATTACTCATGTGGTGTCTATTACCAATACAAACTGTCTACAGGATACACAGACAGCTATTGTGTCCCAGATGATGTTACAAGACTAAATGGAACCTGATTACTGTATGTTGCTTTTCAATGCTGTTAATTTGCATGTTTGAATAAGTCTGTTGGGACTCCATTTTACAGCTATTGCTCTTATGCATACTGCTTGGGATCACTTTGGGAAACTGTCTGTGACTGGCTTTTTCTATTCATCTGAATAGAGAGTTTGGGGCTGCTGACCTCATGGCCATTATGCATGGTACCTATGGGTTTTGTGGCCCATTATTTATTGGATTGCTGCACTTGCTTTTTCTTTTTCTTTCTTTTTTCCTCTTAATGCTCAGTTTCTGCTTATGATTGAACATTCTTCTTAAATGTGAAAGCCACCATTAGTATATGATTGTTAATTGAGAAGTGCAGAAGGGTTCTAACAACAACAACAAAAAAAATTAAAATATTTATCTGGTGTGTTTATAGGTTTCTAACATTTCATCAATCTTAATAAAAATCAATGTTTTTTTCTTAAAAACTAGGTAAGCAAATGTTTTTTTGTTGCTTCAACCCAATGACTATTCAATCCATTCAGACTCTATGAGAAGTTGACAAGTTAGCCTCTGAAAAAAATATATTTGAAACTTTGTGTTTCCATTACTCTTGCCAGTTAATTAAATTAAAATAATTATTTGCCAATATACAAACCTATTTTAAATGTAAAAATTAGTCAATGCATTTAAAGTAACATGATGAGCATTAAAATTGAGTTTAAGAGGATGAGTTGCCTTGAGTCAAAGAACCTCTCTAGGACCTCTCAGGTCAAACTTCTTTGCTTGTCTTGTGGGCTCCATAAGGATTAGAAGACATGACCGAAAGGATTGTTTTGTACTTTCACCATTATGTGTATTTGGACAGGTAGCAATAACAAATATTAATAACGAGCTATAGTATATATAGCAAAAAGACAAAACCTAGATCATCTGATTTAGACAACAATTATTTGCCCTGAAAATATTTATATTAGAAGAGAAGAAATAAGTATAGAAGATAGAGCACTGGCCTAATGAGATGGAGTTTTAGGGTAGTAATCATACAAATACACACACATTCACAATAATCTCATACTTTGGCTAATTATACTCCCAGGCAATGGTTTCTAATTATAGTCATATATAGGTATTTATTAAAATAGGAGTTTCTAGGCTCCACCTCTGGAAATAATTGATTCATTTATCCTTGGATAAGGCATATGTATCTATATTTCTTCAAAACTGTTTAAATGATTTTGATGATCAACCAAGAGTTTACATATCTCTAATCTAGAGAGCAAGTTTCAGTATAGTTACATAAAAGAGTTGGAGTATTCCACAGCCTCTGCATTTCATAGATAAACCACATAGAATTAGAAGGAGAAATGGAAAAATAACAACAAAAGCAACAGAAATGCAGTTACTACATTCCTATTGAAGCAGTGTGAGCTGTTTAAGAACACTTCAAATATCAGGAAGCAATGGACCAAGGTAAGCCAGCCTGGGCTGCAGAGCCAGATACCCATGGAAGAGACCAGAAGCCATAGCACAAATGAGAGGATTTGAGGCAATATCCATCACTACCCTTGTCCATAGACGTGGCCTTCTATGATGATTATATTGACTTCTCACTTTCATTCACTGGGTTGATCAAATAGATTCAAACATTCTGTAAACATCGGCATCCATTCTACTTAACACTATATTTGCATATGTACAACAATGTAGAAACTATATACTAGCATCTAGGCATGTATTTGAAGAAATACCTTTTTAAAAAATGAATACAAAATTTTCTTGAAATTATCTTCCTAATTTTTTCAAAATACTGCTCTTAAAAGTTAATCAAAGAATAGTTTTTTATATTAAAATTTATATAATCCATTAAAAACTAAGAATAGAGTATTTAGGAACCCAAATAAAATTAATGTGTTTTTTCACTCTCTCATTTATTAAAAAATGCAAAAATAAGTGAAAAGTGAATAGTAACACATTGCAAAAATATTTTGTAGTAATGTATAGTGATAATATTCAAAATATATTTTCTCAAACTGGAATATTGTATTTTTTTAAATGATAAATTTTGTTTTGGGGGGCAGTTTTAGATTTAAATAAAAATTTAACAGTAAGGACAGAGAGTTCTCATATACTTCCTCTTGCCCTGTATACAATCAACCCTATTATTAATGCTTGTCCCCATTATTAATTATTAGTGTAGTTTACTTGTTACAATTGATGAACTAATATTGAGTCATTATTATTAACTGAATATCATAGTTTACATGAGTATTTACTTTTGTGTGGTACATTCTATAGGTTTTGAGAAATGTATAATAGTGCTTTTTTTTTTACCTTTAATGTTTCAGTGTATCTCATAAAAGAGGAAATCGAAACCAGAAAATAAAAAGAGGTAAAATCAGGGAGTACTCTCGGGGTGAAATTTTTTGAATTATTGGAGAAATGCTTACCTCATCGTATGTGCTGAAAAATCAAACTATCCATCACATTGCTCAACTTCTTTAAAATATAAAAATATCACTTTTTTTCTGATTTCTTATGGTGTTCCATTGAAGTGCCTATCACAACACCTGTACTTTATTGACCAAAGTGAGTCAAGAAAGTTGCTTTTTCAAATAAAAGTACATTCTTTAAAAAAAGTTATAGCAGGAAAAAGATCATTGTACAAATAATCTTAGAAATTATTGTACATCTTAAACTTATCTATTTCCAAACATTAAAATTATCAATATATTTTCTTCAAGATTTGTCATGGCAGTGCATTAAAATATATTTAATTCTCTAGTCTTCAGCATACTTTAAAAAGAATTATCCAAAGATCAACACTTACTTTTCAAGCAAATTAACTTCTAGGAACAGCAAACTATATCAAGAGTTATACTGACTATTTGTATTGTTTCCACATTATGCTATTTTTATGAGGTCATCACACACATTCTAATTTTAGGTGTAAAATATGTATCTGATTACTTACCTGGTATACCTTGCTGAAAATCTTTTAAATTAATAGTACAATCCAGTGATTTAGCATTTCATGGGCCTTGTTAGTTTTCTGTTGAGTTTTCTTGAACAAATCAGTTTTCCCTGAATTTCTAAAGAAAAATAACAATTTAATGAAAATGTTTTTCTGAATTCCCTACTACATTTGTTTTTAAATTTTAGCACTCTTCCTATTTGTCTTTCACACTAGTACCATGACTCTAGTCATAAGAGTCAGAATAAAATCTGAATCAAATTTTCAGATGTTGAATGATGCACGGCTTTACAAGGAAAGCAGAACTGACACATAAAGTTAGCCTTGCTTGTTATGTGTGGGTTTTCAGAATTTCACCATTAGCATTCTTGGTCTACATTCAGAGGAGTGACAGTAGGAAGTAAATAGAAGACATTGCATTGTGGGTGAAGAGACATAACTACTATCTGACAGTCCTAATCACTTCTAAACTTCATGCAAGTCACATTTTCTTTTTACATAAAACTACAAGCCTATATGTAATCAACATTATAGTGCTAATAACCGATATGTACCATTGCTTGAATCTTCTGCTTTGACAAATACCCCTTACATTTTTAATGCCTTTGTACTTATAATTTTACTTAAGAAAGGACAAAAAAACCTGCAGCTCTACTTTAGAAGCTTTTTCAACACAGCATAATCACTTAGATATAAACTTCATTGATTTCTAGCTTGCTGCACAAAATTAGCTTTCTCTTCATTAAAAAAAAATATTTTAGATCATTCTGAACTGTTTGTAGAAATATTAACACATGCTCACAAAAAATGCAGTCATGGATATTACCAAGATTATTGATTCTGTGTGTAGTTTTCATCTGGGTGATGGAATTACCATTGACTGGGTACAATTTTAACAGATGACATCATATTCTTCTTCTATACATAACTTTTCTAGTGAACAAGGAAATACAAAAATGTTTAATATAGATTATTCACTATTTAGTATATTTTTGTGCTCAGTGTGAAGCAAAGCGAATTATAGAGTAGCTGACATTTGTCAATAACATATTTCCTCAGAGAGAAGCACTGAAAATGTGACAAATAGGGGTGTTGAGTAATCTTAGTTTAAATGTTGAAACCAGTTCTTTTAGCCCCTGAAGTATATGTTGAAAGAAACAAGAACTTTCTGGACACAACTGGGTATATTTAAAACAATGTCGGAATAATCTAAAGGTTGTTGCTTCTTTTCAATAAATGGAGATGAAGTCTAAAGGTACTAACATGAGGTGTTTGAAGTAACATATATTTACACTACTGGGAAAGCGGCATTGTCTCTCACACTCACTCTTCCTGTTTTTGATTATCTTTTTGACAAATCTCTTGCGGTACTCATTCCAGGAACAAAGGAGTTTACAGCAAAGCAATTAAAGAGTATGTAAGATATAGTTCACCCTAGTGCAACTCTTCCCTGTAAAGGAATCAACAGAAAATGTAATATAGAGCCACAGATGGTGGGCTGGGGTGGGTTGGTGGGTAACTCTGTGTGAACCATCATTTGACCTGTCTGCAGAAAAGAAAGTTTATCACAAAGAGCATCAGAATTGCTGGATGATACTGATAATTTAAAACAATAAAGTTGGAAATGAATGCATTGGACGGATAAGGGTAAGTCAGATATATTGATAATGCAAATAAATAGATGACAACACATGTAAAATGGCTGGTTACCTAAAATGTACATAATATTGCTTTTTATATTATAAAAATAGTCCTGTTTTTGTGCATATCCAAATGCTTTTAATACCATCTTTACCCTTTCCCTAATTAGAATTCCTTGATTTCAATAACATTTGTTTTATCTTTTTTTTCCTGAATTTCATTCAGATGAGTTTTCTTGCATTCCTGAAGTGAGTGAACAGGGAAAAAATGTATAACCTACATGAATGTTTGCAGATGGAATATTTGTGAGAAGCTATGACATGGCTTTACAATAAAATCTAAGTTTCTCTTCTATGATTGACACTTCATGTGTGTGTTCTGTCTTCAAGTTTCTTGCCCTAAGGGATTACCCATGGTCTCAGAAGCAACTAAAACCCTGAAAAAAATACTCATCTTTTTAGAAAAAAATATTTACATGTTTGATAGACTATACTAACTTTTAAAATAATTATGTTAGAAAGTACATGTGGTAGGTATCTGATCTACATTCTACCTCAAATATAAAATACTATTTACATGTCTCTCCTCTCTCTCCCTCTCTTTCTTTCTCTCTCTCTCCATATATATATATATATACACACACACACACACACACACACACACACATCACACATACATATTAGTTTTGTGAACAAGAATATTAAGTTGCTGAGATAAAGAAATGCCACTAGAAATATGAAATGTATAAAATTAAAAATGATTAAAATTAGTTTTATAGGTGTATATAAATAAAATATTTTTTACCAAAATATTTATACTGAAAAATGTCTTTATAGTATATGTGCATATAAGGTTCTCAAGTAAAATAAGCTCAGATTAAGCTGTATCCTGTATGATTTCAAAGCAATTGTTTGAAAAGTTAATAGTGTCACTCAATTGGTTGTTTGGTTTAGCTGATAAAAAAAAGTAGATTGACATTTTTGTTTGTTTAATTGACTGAATTAGTTTATTGTTTACATCATATTGATGAAATGATGAATCATATTGATGCCATTAATCATATTGATGTCAACCATGAAAGAGTGGATTCTCTGTTCACTGTGCCTCTGGGGAATGGAGTGACCATCAACTCACTAGATCAATTTCATGTCAAATGAATATGACAAGACTGCTGAGTGTATTAGATGGCTTATAGCATCCCTAATCATTCTAGTTTTATAGATAATGTTAGAAGGAAAAATAATGGTGGGAAAAGATGGTAGGGCCAATTCTCATGTTAAAACACTAAAAACAATTGTCACGTTGATTAGTTTATCTCACACATGCAATTGGTTGTGTAAAGTAGAAACAGTAACAGAAATGTGTAATATTGAATACTTTTTACATGTACACATGTAAACTGGAAGTAAACAGAAGTAAACTGGATAGAATGGGATTTAAATGGGAAATACTATATAATGCTAAATTCAGCAATAATGACCATGTGAACTTCAGCCTTAGTTTCTCTATCTGCGTAAGGAAAATTATAACAGAGCAAGAAACTTGCCTCCCAGGGCTATTTTGATGATCTAATGAATTAAAATCTATGAAATCACTTTATTAATTATAAAGCAGAGTATAAATATGATGATGATGATTATGCCTGGTTCAATTGATACAGCTATAGATCCACATGGCCTTATTAAAGAGAATGAGTGCTTAATATTCTTAGAGATTTTTTAAGCCCTAGAAAACTGCTGATATGGATAAAGTGATAAAAGCTTGACAACCTGTGTTAGAAAATAGTTGTATGTTTGAAACAATAGTTAAACTGCCTAACAATGAAAGTGCCATAGTCTATTAGGTAAATTAGCCTAATAAAGGATCCACATATTACATAATTAATGGGATTATGCTGAGAAGGTAGAGCACTAATAAATATTACATATTTATCTATTGTTGCTCTATATTTAGAGATGAAGAAATGAAAATGTTCATTTGTAAAAAAAAAATGCTACCTTCTTTTAATGTAGGAGTATATTTGAATTTATTGTTAGAAATGTGTACTCATATTTATTTCTTCTAGTCTTTGTGTTTTGCTAAATTTTATTTGACTTCTCATTGATTATCTATTCAGATAAATGCCAGTTATATTTCACCTCTTCCCAAATGAAAGGCACATTTTTGATATCAGAGCATAGTGTCTTTTGTTTGTATTATTTACAGTACAACCATGTCTCTAGTTATTTTATGTCATAGAGTGCAACTATTCATTGGAAACTGTAAGTAGTATTCTACAATACGAATGTCACTTAAGATCCTATACAAAAACAGGAGAATGGGATAAAAGAAAGGGCTCGAGTAAACGAGAGGAACCTGGAGGATGACATAGTGGTCAAGGTTATATCTTCTGAAAGCCATAGTCATACTCTCATTGAATTTATACACTACAGTGGGAGATACACACAAAAGTTTATTTTTCACTTGAATAAAAAACTTTAAGTATGTAGTAATGTAACATGTGATCAGTTAGTAAAATATGAAAATCATATGTATTATTTTAGTGATAAGAAAAAGTGGGCCTCCTCTTAGGTTGAACATAGGAATTTAAATTTCAGTAACAGTAAAAAATAAATTAATTAATTAATTAATTAATTAAATTTCAGTAACACTAAAGATTTCAGGAGGGAAATTTGTCACTGTGTACCAGAAGACTTTAAAAAGTGCCTTCCTTTTACTTGGTTGTGTACTTTAGGAATTTATCCTAAGGAAATTATAAAGGAAACATACAAATTATGTAGATACAGATGTAGATATAGATATATCAGGATGTTCTTTGAAGCTTTATATATGAGCTAAATTTTGGGAACAACAAAAATGTCCAAAAATAGGGGACCAGTTCAATACAATAAATTGTTATATCTATAAATGGAATGTAGCCATAAAACATTTAAAACTTGACTTTGTGTATATGTGGTAGGAGTGTGAGGCAGTATGGGGTTTGGAGAGAGAGAGGAACAAATATTTCTTGTATTTTTCAAGAGAATAAAGCAGATTGAAAGCATATATTGTAATCCATTTTCAGTTTATAAATTATCATTATGATCTGGGTTTATGGGATACATTAAGCTTTTTAAAGAATGACTCCTGCTAATTTATTATAGTAACACATTTATTAATTATTGAAAATGTCATGTTTAAAACTCAGCTATAATTCTGTCATTCCATGATAACCAGTTTTAACATTTAGGTGTTTAATTTTGCAGGTATTTACTAGGCATGAAAATATGTGAGTAATATCCTATTTCCTTACATTTTTGAAGTTGATACACTAAAGTCAGTCTGTTTTGGGCTTCCCTAATGGCTCAGTGGTTGAGAATCTGCCTGCTAATGCAGGGGACACGGGTTCAAGCCCTGGTCTGGGAAGATCCCACGTGCTGCAGAGCAACTAAGCCCATGTGCCACAAATACTAAACCTGCGTGCCACAACTACTGAGGCTGCGTGCCACAACTACTGAAGCCCACGTGCCTAGAGCCTGTGATCTGCAACAAGAGAAGCCATCTCAATGAGAAGCCCGTGTACTACAACAAAGAGGAACCCCCGCTCGCCACAACTAGAGAAAGCCTGTGTGCAGCAAAGAAGACCCAAGGTAGCCAAAAATAAATAAATAAAATAAATACTTTTTTAAAAAGTCAGTCTGTTTTCAAATACCAACATAATTCAATGTGAATATCAGGCTTTAAATACAAACAGAAATGCAAATGTCAGGAACCCTGTACTTTAAAAGCAGGTGGCATTTATTGCCTCCTGTTTTTAAAACATCTTTCTATCCTCCCTAACAACAAGGTGGGTGGGACGGCAAACTGCTATATATTTAACACTATGCTTTAACTTTAAAGAGCTTATAATATGTATTTTTTTGATGACTAATCCCCAAGGTGATTCACTCTCAACTGCATAGAAACACTCAGCCTTATTTTTAAGGGAAAAGAAGCTGCTAGTTTAATCAAGATTGTATTGTTGACAGGGAATCAAAAGCCAAAAACAGATCTTTGTTTTCTTTTCAAAAGAAGGCATTGGCAGGATGACAATTTAAAAAGTATGCAGCTGTAGGTGTAGTGACACCACCTTTGAAGCCATGTCTTCATAGAGCAATAGACTTAGCTAGTTTCAGTAAAACCACTTAGATAAAGTAAGCAGCTATATTCTATATGCAGATAAAGAAATATCTATATTATTATTTGTAGGCTTATATGAATATATGTTATACATTATATAATTTACATAATTAGCTATAGTCAGACCTTTGAACAAGTTTTCTTAACTATAGTACTATTGACATTTTGGACCAGCTACTCTGTTGTTGGGAGTACAGACCTGCCCTGTACATCGTAAAATATTGAGCAGCATTTTTGACCTCTACCTGCATCACCCCAGTTGTGATAATCAAAAATGTCTCCAAATACTGACAAGTGTTCCTTTAGTGGGACAAAAATCACCACTGGTTGAAAACCACTGCCTTAGAATATATCATGGAATTCTGTTTTTATCCTTCGACTGGGGCTATAAGAAGAAGGAACAGAGGCTTTTTTTATATTTAAGGAAGAGATGTCATCTCCATATTCCTTATGAAGATGATGCGGTACTAGACCACAGACCTACCTATCTTGCCCCCAGAAATCTTTGTCAGGTCACAAGGACAAAGGTTCTATGTTGATGTTTAGTCTAACCTCCAAGCTTTTACCCAAATATTTCTTGGCTGGGACCTTTCCTCTTTGCCTAGATGATCCTTGGGGGGACGTGGTTTCTGGATGTGACCTGGATATATAGTATCCTTAGAGCTGATAATAACATGGCTCAAATTAACAGGACTACTAATAACATAATTTTATTAACTGTCTACATAATTTTTAAGTACTTCATTTGCTTCTTTATGAAAAATATATCTTGTTTATTTTCAGTTTTCATTTAACCTTTTTTGTCTACCTTTTCTCAAAATATCAACTTCAGTTTTACCTGCATGTCACATTGTTCACACTTTTGACAGCATCATGAAAATTACCTCTTAGCCAGCTACTGAAGATAAATTGAAAATGCACTTTTTGGAAATAAAATATCCTATAATCTATCCCATGCACCAAGTAATTACTCTTTATACATTAGTTGTTTTGTGTAGTAAAGTTTATTTTCATCACTCATTCACTTGATAAATATTTTTGTGGATGGCTATTACTGAACACTACCTTCTCTGTGCTCAAGAATCCTTAATGAAGAGAGAGAAGTAAGTAAGAAAATAATGTTACAGCGAGAGTAGGTATAAATAACCATAGGATGTTATATTAGAGCACTTGAGAGGGACAGTTCATCCAGTATCAAGGGTTTCTCAAACAAATGAACCCTTCCTGTCCCAATAACTCTATATTCAAATTTGAATCCTTAAACATAAAAATAGCAAATTAAATTATTTTTCATATTCTGGACTTCAATACACACTGTGAAAGACAGCTCACAACTCATTTCTTCTCAGGAAAATTTACTTACAGGTTAAATCCCACTTTTCCTGTTTTGTTTTGTTTGCTTCTTTTTTTATCTTTTGTGTGTGTGTGTGTGTGTGTGTGTGGCTGCTATTATGAATATAATTCCCAACAGATATTTTAGGAAATACATACATTTTCTTCCCAGGAAATATTATGTCTCCATTGAAATAGTCAGTGTTGCATTATCATTAGCATTTTATGACATCCATTAAGGTTTTTTGTCTGTGACTGAAAACTATTTCCTGGGCAATTTTAATAAGTATTTTTCTACTTATTATGGTTGCTTACTTGGGGATTTTCTATACCATGTTGCCTGATCCAAGAACAGCACTTACTCTACTCAAAGTTGTTAAAATAATAGACAATCAGATTGAGAAAAAGATATTTGGGGAAGACAGGAACAATAATAAAAACCTCTCAAAATCAAGGAAATAGTGTTTTTCAATTTTTGTTACTGTATATCAACTATTTTTAATTAATGAAGCAGTACTTGAAGTACTTAATTGCAGTACATAAAAGTTGTCAGAGAAAATTCCATGTCTTCACTGAGTGCCTCAGATCACCTCAATCAACAGTATAATATGAATTATTTTTCTATCTTAAAATATGTTACAGAATTTTGGGTATGAGAGTATAGCTAAAGTTTAAATTCCTACTTTTTTTCATGCTTATGTTTTGTTGGATTCATGTGATCTTGGTTTTGTTTGCCTGGTTCATTGCTTAGTTGTTTTTTTTGTGCATTGATGATGCATAGTGCTGAGAATGATTTAGAGCTGTATTCTGACACGAGGATAGCAAGAATATCTAGTTCCAGAGAGGGTTAATAAATCTGAATTTTCTAGTGCTTCATATATTAGTATACCAACAAGCTATAAAAATAAAAATAACATAAGATGAACCCTAAGAGAAAGATGTCAAAATGCTTTAAAACAACCTATAGAATGATGCCCTTAGTTATGTGTGTGTGGATGGTGAGAAGATGTGAATTTATTGCAATAAGGAGATATTTATAAAATCTATGTTGGAAGCTTCTCTTGGAAGCTAGACTTCAGGCTTTCCTTTGGGAAAATAGAGCCTAACTCAAGAAAAGTTGAATTTTCCAAATCAGACTGGATTTTGTGTTGACTATCTTACCCTTAAAACACCTAGAAAGCCTTAACTTCTGGAAGATAAAAGTCATACTTTTTATTTTTTTTCTAGATAAAAAAGTTCCTTATTATCAGTTTGATATGATTTCCTATTTGATTTGGTGTTCTGACAATATACTGTTATAGCAGAAAACAACATTATTATGGTGGAAAGCAAAATACTATCATTTTTACTTGTTTCAAGATCTGTGCTAGTTTGGCTGTCACTTGGAAATTCATCACTTAATGATGATTAGAAAACCAGAAATATTTTTATAAATGGGAGAAAAAGTTAAGAAACTGCTAAAAACATGCAAACACATAATACTTTAAAAAATAAACTCATTGGCTTTAAGTGGATTGATTATCCTTCGCATGTTATGTTTCAGTTTATAAAGAGAATTGCAAAGTAATGCACAAGCTAGTCTGAAGTTATCTGAGAAGTCATGGAAAATGGGAGAGGTGCCAGAAATTTGAAACTGATCAGAGAGGAAGGCATGTTTCAGAATTGATGGCCACAGATGTTCCTATGACAAAAAGTAATGATTTATTTATTAAGGAAAAAGAGTAAGACCAGCCTCCTTCTTTTATGATATTTCTGAATCAGAGCTGGGGGAAAACCTAGTAAACATATTATTTGTAGATCTGAGCAATACTTCACCAGAGTGCCGCATCATGTCATTTCAGAGATGAAAATAATGTGATTAAGTATGTAAGCTTGTAAATGAAAGTGCATCTTGCACTATAAGAATTAGTGTCCTCTTAGGTGACTGGTTTACTACTATGTCACAGTGCCATGCTTGGATCTGTCTCAAGAGTTTCGTTTAAAGCTTGGATAAATATGTATTACAATGTGTGATTATCAAATATGCAAGTAACATAATGTTGTGCAGAAAAAGGAATAGGTTAGGATGTGAATCAAAAAAGGTTTCAATAACTTTGTAAAAATAGATATAAAGAATAACAAAGTGCTTTAGTTGTGCACAAAAAGAGCAATTGTATCAATCCAGAGTCATTACTGTGGTGATTTTAAAATTATATGCATAAATTTGTTATTCATTCAAGCTTAAATTCATTCAAGAAGTTAAGCTTGACCTTCAGGATGGTGGAGGAGTAAGAGGTAGAGATCACCTTCCTCCCCACAAATATGTCATAAGTACATCTACATGTGGAACAACTCTTACAGAACACCTACTGAATGCTGGCAGAAGACCTCAGATTTCCCAAAAGGCAAGAAACTCCCCATGTATCTGGCCGTGTGACTGACAGCGTCTTGGTGCTCTGGCTGGGTGTCAGGTCTGTGCCTCTGAGGTGGGAGAGCCAAGTTCAGGACATTGGTCCACCAGAGACCTCCCAGTTCCACATAATATCAAATGGTGAAAGCTCTCCAAGAGATTTCCATCTCAATGCTAAGACCCAGCTCCACTCAAAGACCAGCAAGCTACAGTACTGAACACCCTACAGCAGACAACTATCAAGACAGGAACACAACCTCACCCATTAGCAGAGAGGCTGCCTAAATTCATAATAAAGTCACAGACACCCACAAACACACCACAGGATGCTGCCTACCAGAAAGACAAGATCCAGGCTCATCCAGCAAAACACAGGCCCTAGTCCACTCAACCAGCCTACACAACCTACTGAACAAACCATAGACACTGGGAGCAGACACCAAAAACAACAGGAGCTATGAACCTGCAGCCTGCAAAAAGGAGACCCCAAACACAATAACTTAAGCAAAATGAGAAGACAGAGAAACACACAGCAGATGAAGGAGTGAGGTAAAAATCCAACAGATCAAACAAATGAAGAGGAAATAGGCAGTCTATCTGAAAAAAGACTTCAGAGTAATGACAGTAAAGGTGATTCAAAATTTAGAAATAGAATGGATACAATACAAGAAACGTTTAACAAGGACCTGTAAGAACTAAAGAGCAAACAAACAATGATGAACAACAAAATAACTGAAATTAAAAATTCTCTAGAAGAATCAATAGCAGAATAACTGAGGCAGAAGAACAGAGAAGTAACCTGGAAGATAAAATAATGGAAATAACTACTGCAGGACAGAATAAAGAGAAAAAAAAAAAAAAACAATTGAGGACAATCTTAGAGACCTCTGGGACAACATTAAACACACCAACATTCTAATTATAGGGGTCCCAGAAGAAGAAGAGAAAAAGAAAGGGACTGAGAAAATATTTGAAGAGATTATAGTTGAAAACTTCCCTAATATGGAAAAGGAAATAGTTAATCAAGTCCAGGAATCACAGGGAGTCCCATACAGGATAAATCCAAAGAGAAACATGTCAAGACACATATTAATCAAACTATCAAAAAATAAATACAAAGAAAAAATATTAAAAGCAGCAAAGGAGAAACAACAAATAACATACAAGGGAATACCCATAAGGTTAACAGCTGAACTTTCAGCAGAAACTCTGCAAGCCAGAAGGGAGTGGCAGAACATATTTTAAGTGATGAAAGGGAAAAACCTACACCCAGATTACTATACCAAGCAAGGATCTGATTCAGATTCAATAGAGAAAATAAAACCTTTACAGATGAGCAAAAGCTAAGAGAATTCAGCACCACAAAACCAGCTTTACAACAAATGCCAAAGGAACTTCTCTAGGCAGGAAACACAAGAGAAGGCAAACACCTACAATAACAAACCCCAAACAATTAAGAATATGGTGATAGGAACATACATATCAATAATTATCTTAAATGTAAATGGATTAAGTGTTCCAACCAAAAGACATACTGGTTGAATGGATACAAAAACAAAACCAGTATATATGCTGCCTACAAGAGACCCACTTCAGACCTAGGGACACATACAGACTGAAAGTGAGGGGATGGAAAAAGATATTCCATGAAAATAGAAATCAGAAGAAAGCTGGAGTAGCAATTCTCATATCACACAAAGTAGACTTTAAAATAAAGGTTTTTACAAGAGAAAAAGAAGGACACTAAATAATGATCAAGGGATTGATCCAAGAAGAAGATATAACAATTGTAGATATTTATGCACTCAACATAGGAGCACCTCAATACATAAGGCAAATGCTAACAGCCATAAAAGGGGAAATCGACAGTAACACAATCATAGCAGGGGACTTTAATACCTCACTTTTACAATGGACACATCATCCAAAATGAAAATAAGATGGAAACACAAGCTTTAAATTATACATTAAACAAAAATGGACTTAATTGATATTTATAGGACATTCCATCCAAAAAGAACAGAATACACATTCTTCTCAAGTACTCATGGAACATTCTCCTAGATAGATCATATCTTGGGTCACAAATCAAGCCTTGGTAAATTTAAGAAAATTGAAATTGTATCAAGTATCTTTTCCGACCACAACACTATGAGATTAATATCAATTACAGGAGAAAATCTGTAAAAAATATAAACACATGGAGGTTAAACAATACCCTAATTAACAACCAAGAGATCTCTGAAGAAATCAAAGAGGAAATCAAACAAAACCTAGAAACAAAAGACAATGAAAGCACGATGACCCAAAACCTATGGGATGCAGCAAAAGTTGTCCTAACAGGGAATTTAATAGCAATACAATCCTAACTCAAGAAATAAAAAAAACATCTCAAAGAAACAACCTAACCTTACACCTAAAGCAATTAGAGAAAGAATAACAACAACAAAAAAAAAAAAAACAAAGTGAGCAGAAGGAAAGAAATTATAAAGATCAGATCAGAAATAAATGAAAAAGTAATGAAGGAAACAATAACAAAGATCAATAAAACTAAAAGCCTCTTCTTTGAGAAGATAAACAAAATTGATAAACCATTAGCCAGACTCATCAAGAAAAAAAGGGAGAAGGCTCAAATCATTAGAATTAGAAATGAAAAAGGAGAAGTAACAACTGACATTGCAAAAATAAAAATGATCATAAGAGATTACTACAAACAACTATATGCCAATAAAATGGACAACCTGGAAGAAATGCACCGGTTCTTAGAAAAGCACAACCTTCCAAGACTGAATCAGGAAGAAATAGAAAGCATAAACAGACCAATTACCAGCCTGAAATTGTGACTGTGATTAAAAATATTCCAACAAACAGAAGCACAGGACTAGATGGCTTCACAGGAGAATTCTAGCAAACATTTGGAGAAGCTAACACCTATCCTTCTTCCAAAATACAGCAGAGGGATAAACACTCCCAAACTCATTCTAAGAGGCCAGCATCACCCTGATACCAAAACGAGACAAAGATGTCACAAAGAAAGAAAACTACAGGCAAATAACATGGATGAATTTGGATGCAAAAATCCTCAACAAAATACTAGCAAACAGAATCCAACAGCACATTGAAAGGATCATACACCATGATCAAGTGGGATTTATCCCAGGAATGCAAGGATTCTTCAATATACACACATCAATCAATGTGATAAACCATATTTAACAAATTGAAAGAGAAGAACCGTATGATCATCTCAATAGATGCAGAAAAATCTTTCAACAAAATTTAACACCCATTTATGATAAAAACCCTCCAGAGTAGGTATAGAGGAACCTTACCTCAACATAATTAAGGCCATATGTGACAAACTCACAGCCAACATTGTTCTCAATGTTGAAAACTGAAACCATTTCCACAAAGATCAGGAAGAAGACAGGGTCTTCCACTCTCACCACTATTATTCAACATAGATTTGCAAGTTTTAGCCAGGGCAGTCAGAGAAGAAAAAGAAATAAAAGGTATTCAAATCGGAAAAGAAGAAGTAAAGCTATCACTGTTTGCAGATGACTTGATTACTATAGAGAATCCTAAAAATGCTACCAGAAAACTACTAGAGCTAATCAATGAATTTGGTAAAGTTGCAGGATACAAAATTAATGTACAGCAATCGCTTGTATTCCTATACATTAAAGATGAAATATCTAAAAGAGAAATTAAGGAAACACTCCCATTTACCACTGCAACAAAAAGAATAAAATACCTAGGAATAAACTTACCTAAGGAGACAAAAAAACTTTATGCAGAAAACTATAAGACACTGATGAAAGAAATTAAAGATGATACACACAAATGGATAGATATACCACATTCTTGGATTGGGAGAATCAACATTGTGAAAATGACTATACTACCCAAAGCAATCTACAGATTCAATGCAACCTTTATCAAACTACCAGTGGCATTTTTCACAGAACTAGAATAAAAAAATTCACAATTTGTATGGAAACACATAAGTCCCTGAATAGCTAAAGCAACCTTGAGAAAGAAAAATGGAGCTAGAGGAATCAGGCTCCTGGATTTCAGACTATACTACAAAGCTACAGTAATCAAGACAGTATGGTACTGGCACAAAAACAGAAATATAGATCAACAGAACAGGATTGAAAGCCCAGGGATAAACCCACGCACATATGGTCACCTTAGCTTTGATAAAGGAGGCAAGAATATACAATAGGGTAAAGACATCCTCTTCAATAAGTTGTACTGGGAAGACTGGACAGCTACAAGTAAAAGAATGAAATTAGAACACTTCCTATCACCACACATAAAATAGATTAAAGATGTAAATGTATTGCCAGACACTAGAAAACTCTTAGAGGAAATCATAGGCAGAACACTCTATGACATAAATCACAGCAAGATCCTTTTTGACCCTCCTCCTAGAGAAATGGAAATAAAACCAAAAATAAATAAATGGGACTTAATGAAACTTAAAAACTTTTGCACAGCAAAGGAAACCATAAACAAGATGAAAAGACAACCCTCAGAATGGGAGAAATTATTTGCAAATGAAGCAACTGACAAAGGATTAATCTCCAAAATTTACAAGCAGCTCATGCAGCTCAATATCAAAAAAAGAAACATCCCAATCCAAAAATGGGCAGAAGACCTAAAGAGACATTTCTCCAAAGAAGATATACAGATTGCCAACAAACACATGAAAGAATGCTCAACATCACTAATCGTTAGAGAAATGCAAATCAAAACTCCAATGAAGTATCACCTCACACCAGTTAGAATGACCACAATCAAAAAAATCTACAAACAATAAATGCTGGAAAGGGTGTGGAGAAAAGGGAACCCTCTTGCACTGTTGGTGAGAATGTAAATTGATATAGCCACTATGGAGAACAGTATGGAGGTTCCTTAAGAAACTAAAAATAGAACTACCATACAACCTAACAATCCCACTACTGGGTATATACCCTGAGAAAACCATATTTCAAAAAGAGTCATGTACCACAATGTTTATTGCAACTCTATTTAAAGTAGCCATGACATGGAAGCAACCTAAGTGTCCACCGACAGATGAATGGATAAAGAAGATGTGGTACATATATACAATGGAATATTACTCAGTCATAAAAAGAAATGAAATTCAGTTATTTGTAGTGAGGTGGATGGACCTAGAATCTGTCATTCAGAGTGAAGTAAGTCAGAAAGAGAAAAACAAATACCATGTGCTAACACATATATATGGAATCTAAAACAAACAAACAAACAAACAAAATGGTTCTGATGAACCTAGGAGCAAGACAGGAATAAAGACACAGACGTAGATAATGGACTTGAGGATACGGGGAGGGGAAAGGGTAAGCTGGGATGAAGTGAGAGAGTGACATGGACTTATATATATACCAAACGTAAAATAGATAGCTAGTGGGAAGCAGCTGCATAGTACAGGGAGATCAGCTTGGTGTTTTGTTACCAACTAGAAGGGTGGGGTAGGGAGCGTGGGAGGGAGACGCAAGAGGGAGGATATTTGGGGATATATGTATATGTGTAGCTGATTCACTTTGTTATAAAGCAGAAACTAGCACACCATTGTAAAGCAATTATACTCCAATAAAGATGTTTAAAAAAAAATTAAGCTTAATTCCGCTACTAGATCTCTCACCTTTAGAAATTATGTGATACAATAGTATGTTGTCACTTTATAATAATGTCTTTCATAACATATATTGTTTTTCACCAGCTTTGTTTTAAGGGTAATTTTATATGCAGTAATAGAAAATTAATATAGTAGCTATGCTACTTAGCATAAGGATGTATGAATTATAAAATATAGTTGTAGGGACCATAAAGTTAATATATCCTGGACTGATTTAGCAGACAAAGAATACATAGGATGATAGTAATACCTTGCTCATTGTTCAGTTTTGAAAGCCCAGCTGAACAAAGAAAAGGGTTATCTGGGTAAGTGTTCCCAGAAAGAGTTTGGGATGCTTAGCCTTGTGAAAAAGAAGTCTGGTAGGCATAGTAGAATGGTTAATTGTTTTAAGTATTTGAAAGATCAGCATGTGGAAAATCAATAAAAATTTTTCCCACCTTCCAAAGCTGTTCATTGAATGGGCTGCATCAGTTGGTGGTTCTCGAACATATGCTGAGTCAGTCTGTGTTGTAGACATATTTGAATTAGATAATCTCTAAAATCACTTTCAGAACTTAGATTCTATGATATAATCACATATACTCATGGGTTTTCTTAACTCTGGCTGTACACTGGATATACCTAGGTAGGGTAAAAGAAAAATGCAAATGCCCATGTTGACCATAGACTTGAGTCATAATATCTGGTGATAGGGCCTGGTCATCCATATTTTTTAAAAACTCCTTCTTTACTCTAATATGTAGTCAGAGTTAAAAGTATATTTATTTTTTGACTTTCTAATTTACAGAAATAATATTTTATACATTTCATGATAAAAATAAGATTTTCACTATCAAATATAATTATATATATTTAGAGAACAGAAGCGAACAGAAAAGGTGCCTAATTTGAGTTAAGTGATTAGTGTAAGTGTTGTATTGTGTTGCCATCAAATTCATTAAGCTATTTATGAAAACAAATGATTTTTAATAGTCCTTTTGTTAGCCTATTAGAAAATAAATTCATAAGCCAGGTGTGGATAACAATAATAATAAATAATAGCTAATTTTTATTGAGCAATTACCATGTGATTGACAAGATAATAGGGATATAATAATCTATAATTACTTATCTAAATTGTACAACAGTCCTATGAGTTAGGTATTATTGTGAAGTTCATCATTTTATGTCATGTAATGATATGCATTCTATACCATTACATTCTTATTATATTTATTGTATTCATATAGTCATTCATTTATTCAATTATTATAGTCATTAATAATACATAATATTTATAATATATAACATATGTATTTATATATGTACATATATATATTATATATTTGCCAAAAAACATATTAGGACATTTGTCCAAGGTCATTCAAACAGTGAATTGTAGAGCAGCTCTTTGGATCCAGGCACTCCAGGCCCTAGAATTCTCACTCTTGACAATTATATTTAAGTGATTCATGAATGACAGAGCAGTATCATTTTTGTAAGAGTTTCTTGCCTTTTTCTTCATTCCATCAGCCAAAGACAAGTCTGTATTTGTCCAGTAATTTTCTCTGCACTTTTACTTCCTGAAGAAATACTATGGGTTCCTAAGGAAGCAGCTGGATCAACTTAAGGAATTAAGGAATGGAAAGAAGAGGGAGAAAAGCAGACGACAAGGGGTCTATGTCTGGAAAGTGAGGGCCCCAGAGCATATTGAGGGTGTAAAGGACTTGAGAAGAAAGGCAAAGAGATATTACCTAATATTACAGGGAATTATAAATGAGGTCCTCTTTGATAGAAAGAATTCAAGTGTACTGTGTTTCCCAGGGCTTTTACACTCCTCTTTCTCTCTTTTCCTCCGGATGGTAAGTTTCTTGACAATGTCTTGTTCATCTATGATTCTGCCAAAGACTCAAAGAATGTATATCAGATTGGGCTTGTCTCAGGTTTCAATATGTTTAGAACAATATAGTAATTACTGTATCACTGCATCCTTAAAAGATGTTGAGGTTACTGCCTAGACAACCTGGAGAAAAAAGGTAAGGAAAATCATATACACTTAGGCTAGAGGAAACAAGGAGTGAAAGATTCTTTTTAGCATATCATTATCATGTTAATGCCATTTTCAGTAGCAGTTAAATCCCCAATTCCAAAGTGTGAAAATACAATTTTTAATTCATTGCACTGGAGTATAAAAACTAATTTTTAGTTTTGCCCTTTCTTACATGATTTTTTTTAAAACCCCCCAAATCTCTAATCTTAATTTTAAAACATAAGATTGAAGTCAATTCTTTCATAGTAGTTCATTATTAATTAACTTGTGAACACAGTATTGCTACTGTTATTTGATTATTGTACATTTATACAGCAGTTTTTATCAGTAGGCCAAATTAACACATATTTTGCAAGTATTTATTAGCTATTCTGAGAATTAAATGAGTCACTTTAAGTTACAAATAATAAACCAGAGCCATTATTACTATTGTATCATTGGATGGTAGTGCTATTCTTACTATCATGAATAATAATGATTCATAGATCATGTTTCCATCTCAAAATGAGAGCTTATATCCACGTATAATCATCAAGATCTAGTCTATGCTTCTTCATGAACTGCTTTAGAAATAGCTGTGTCTGGAAGATTCATTTGTGGCTAATGTGATTGGTAGAACTCTAGAAATACAAGCCACTTTATTTGTAGAGCATTTGTGACAGGCTGCCACGAACTGAATACACAGAATCTGATGGTCAATTCCAATTCTACTAAGGTTGTATAGATATGGATGTAAAGCGATGTTAGGTCATTGTGGCTGACACAAAGCATAAGAAGCAGAGACTTCAAGGAGTTATTCTGAATTGAAAGTGACATAAAATAGTAAGAAAACAATTCTAGACAAAATGAATAGTAGCAACAAGAAACATGAAAGAGGAGAGAAAGGAAAAGGGAAAGACTAATGGTTGATTTTTGGAGGGGAGGGAAAATAGGCTTATCCTGAGTGGGTAGGAAAGGTTGGAAAAGAGTTTCCTAACCTAACCAACAAGTTAAGATAAATATTTATCCAGCTCTGGATTATTCAGATAGATATTTTAGCAATCACAACCTAAATACATAATTGCAATTATCAATATTTTTGCTAGTCAATTTTATTCATTAAGACTATACATTAAAAATAAAACAACAGTTAAGATATAGTCAGTTGAGAAAGATACTAAGAATTAGATAAGGATAGAACTTGTACAGGCATGCAAATGAATGTAAATTTTCTCCAGCAAGTCTTAGGTTCCCATGTCCATATGTTTAGCTTTAAAACTTAGGTCCCTTGGTGTGACAAAGAATGTTTATGTCCCATCTGGGTGCAAGAAATAATGTCTAGAAGATATTATTTATAAGACTGGAGTATTAGGATTCCTGGGATATCCTGGTTTTGCAGATAAGGCACAATTATCAAAAACCAGAGCTATGTTTTTAAATCCAGGATTCGGGGGGAATTCTAGATAACAAGCACAATGTCCCTACAGGGTCAAAGTTGCTGCTAAGTTGTTAATGCTCTACTCCTTCTAAGAATTTCTCAAAATAAACTTCTAGACTAGAAACATATGCTTAGATTTGACAAATTTTGCCCTCAGATATTGACACCCGTTAGTCCAATTGTTCAGCTTCCCTCAGCAATTCTGGGGTTCAAACATGCATGTAGATTGTGTCTTGCTTTTTCTAGACCATTCTTTGGAATTTCTGCCAAGGGATAGTTATGGATGAGTCATGATTACAGACCTATTAAGTTTCTTAGTATGGGAGACTACATCATTAGATTAATTGTAACACAGCCCTTCTAAGATAAAAACAAAATTTTAGCAACTCTGTTTTACTTCTAAATACTGATTGACAGTAAAACTGGTGATAATGGCTTCTTGCCAAGTTGAACTTATCCATATAACATGAAAAAATTATCTCATTATAATACCGTCACCAAATTTTTAAAAATCTACTAGGGAGGCACAGTTATTTGGCTGTTTGCCATTTGTTTTTATTTTATTTTCTTCTGGTCCTTTTTCTGTATGTGTTACCTCATCTCTCCTCCAACCTGTAGGACTGCTCTCAGGAACCTCTGAATCTACAACTTCTCTCTGTCAAAGGATCCTCTTCAGCCTGTTTTAGCCAGTCTCCTAAAAATCCTAAAAAAAATTATCTTCAGAGAAACAGCTAGAATAGTGTTTAACCAAATATCTAGGTTCCATGGTATCGCCAAGCTGACACACAAAATAAGCCATCCAACCTTGTTCCAGCTATTTGAAAATTATGTCTCTTTGAATTACTGCAAGTTGAAGAATAATAGTGAGAGGTAATGGCAAAACTAACTAAACAAACAACAAAATGCAAAAAGATGTTTGTCTGGAGCATCACCTAAAATCTATTTCAATCCAGAACTTTTTTTTTCTTTAGTGTCAACAAAATAAAATTTGAATATTGTAGAGAAATGATAAGTACAGAGGTTAAAGGGCAACTTTCAAGCTACAAGTATGAGATAAACGTGGTAATCCAAGGTGAAAATACAAAAAGCACTAACTTCAGTTGACATTTTTTGAACTATAAAAATAATGTAGTAGGGGCTTCCCTGGCGGCGCAGTGGTTGAAAGTCCGCCTGTCAATGCAGGGGACACGGGTTCATGCCCCTGTCCGGGAAGATCCCACATGCTGCGGAGCGACTGGGCCCGTGAGTAATGGCCGCTGAGCCTGCGCGTCCGGAGCCTGTGCTCCGCAATGGGAGAGGCCACAGCAGTGAGAGGTCCGCGTACTGCAAAAAAAATAAATAAATAATAATAATAATAATGTAGTAAAATGACAGAGTCTCAAACTCCTTCCTTTAATCTCAAGTCTTTGTTCAAATTTCCAGTCTTGCCTGCAATGGCTCCCTATTTAAAATTCTAACCTACCTGTCCTCTCTTATAGCATTTCTCAATCCCTCCTCCCTGCTATGAATTTTTTTCTCCCTTACACTTATAATCTGTTGACATGCTGTATAATTTATTTATCTGTTTATTGTTTACCGTCTATTCCCTTAATATAAAACAAATTCAAAGAGGGCTGGTATTGCACATTTTCTTCACTGATATATCCCTTGTATCTAGAACAGTGTACATAGAATATACTTAATAAATGTTTATTGAATAAATGAACATATACATTATCTGAACAACGTCCATCCAATCATATCATGCCACTTTCTACATTTCCAATTGCAAAAATCAAATTCCATTTCCTCCCATGACTTACAAAGTCATGCATGAATTGCTTCCACTTTTCTCAAGTATTTTATCTCACACTACTCTTCCCTCCCAACTAGACTGACTTTCTTTCTGTTTCTCACATATGCCAAATTTGCTCATACCTGGGGGCCTTTGTTCAAGCTGGTCCCACTGCCTGGAATACTCTCCAAACAAGTTTTGATCTTAGCCAACATGGTTTTGTTATTCAGATCTTGGCTGAAATGTTACCTCTTTAGCAAAACATTTTCTGCCTACCCAGTCTAAAAGAGCCACCCTGTTACTTGACAAAACTGCATCCTATTTTAATTATTTACATGCTATTCATCATTAACTGATTTTTTTCAGCTTGTCTTTGTTCTATTTTCTGTCTTCTTTCACTAGCGTGCAAGCCTAGCAAGCACAAGGATCTAATCAGTGTTTTTCTCTTTTGCATCCCCAATGCCTTGAACAGTTTTGACACATAGTAGATGCTCAATAAATATTTATGACATACATTAATAGATCTGGCACTTAAGTTTTTAATACAGTGACCCTTTCAATACATTCTCACTCTTCAATTAATTATGCTAATTAGTTAAATTAGCCGATTTTTCAGTGATAACTCTTTAATAAGAATTATAAGAATATAAACAAATTTAACTGACATATTACTGGAAACAGCTACTTCTGCATTCTAGCCACCCTGATCTGCTCAGGGATATAAAGTATTATACAACCAAACAACAAAAGATAAAATCATTTATTGGGGCCTGTCTTTGTAATGTGATCAAAAGGAGTACAAATCACTTCAGCTTCACAACACATTTCAGAAATGTCTAAGCAGGTTTTAGGTTTTCCAGCTTCTCCCCATAGTCCACGTTTCTTCCAGGTGAGAACACATTTCCACACTTGTCTTTGTCCAGATCTAAAATTAGGTGCCAGGATTTTCAATACTCCTTTTCTGCATTGTTGGGATGTCCTCCCTATTTGTTGCCCAATCCAAGACCAGGTATATTTCAGATAGCAAGTTTTTAAAAAAGAGTTACATGATGTGTCAGTAATCTTACTTATCAAAAATACTAAACAGAGGCAGGAGATGCTTTTAATATAGGGCAGTGATTTCAGAGGGCCAAGAAACTGGCTATACAAATATCATAAGTAAAGGCTACACAATAGAAAAAAATATATAGGGCAGCATGAAATAGCACCAACAGAATTGCCGTAGTCTTTTTGCATAGGTAGGACACAAGTTGGGGCATTTAGTTAATAATTTATAAAAGAAGTACAATTACAATTAGTTTTAGAGAATGGATAGAACTTGTAACTCAATTCATATGGTATAGTAAATAATAAGTACTTGCTGAATGCAATGAGATTAGAAAGTAGATATATTAAATTGGCTTTGAATGACAGTTGAAGGAGCTTGGATATTTGAAATATCCAATGAATCACAATGAAATATGTTTGAAAAAAGGAAGTGAAGTGAAATTAAATCAGACAACAATAATGGGAATTATCTGTTATATAATATGTGACGTTTGAAAAGCATATTAATTAATTATAAATAGAATCTGTTTGGGAGAAACTATGTCACTAAAGGGATGCTGGCTTTTATAGAACAACAAAAATGAAAGAAAAAAATAGAAAAAGGATAATGGGGAAGATAAAGGACACATAAGAGTGTTATATACAATTCTAATGAACTGTAGACAAATCTTGTAGAGCCAGCCAGCTGGACAATGAAGCAAATGACCTCATAACAGTAAGCAAATCTTATGATCTGCAATAAATGTGGTATTTTTCTCAGTAATTAAAAAAATATACAACTGATAATATTGACACTCATTACCTTAAACTTGATTGTGTTTTTCGTCTCTTGAAATAGAAAGTAAATTTTTAAGAGTTAATTACTCATCCTAGCTCTTACTAAAGCAAATAAAACACCCATTTTAGTGTCACCAACAAGAATTTAATTTTCTCTCATAATTTTAAGGAACTTTGCCATAAGACCTCAAGTGTGTTTTAATAAAGGATGGCTTAGCAATTTATCGAAATTATATCAAAGTTAGAAATTGTGATTAACATAAGTGATCTCTGAAATTATAGTCATGATTCATATTTTTTCTCTTTGCATCCAAAGATGTTGCTTTGTCTTGTTTTCTAAAGTCTATCTGAACTGCTTTGATGTAGAAATATGCCAGATCCACAGAACTATAAAAATAAATGGTAGAAATGTGCATAAGGCTCACAAAAGTTAGGAGTTATTCAAAAAATACAAAACCCTTCATTGCTTCTTGATTGAGAGGCTACCCAGAAAACAGACACAAAGGGATTTCATGGCCCTAATTCATTTGGAATTCTAAGAAATACAACTGGGTGTGAGAATAAAGCTGAATGTGGCAAAGTTGTAGAGAAAGAGAAAGGTGTACTTGGGAATTAAGGATGATTGAAGCACTTGTTTTATAAGAACAGACAATGAGTCCTAACTAGACTGAAACATCTACAGGGGAAATGAGAAATGAGCTGGCTGATGGCACAACCCTGGTGTCATATTCAAGAGCAATTCTGATGCAATTTTCAGAGGACAAAGACTTGTTTAGATTGTCTGTCAATTCTTCTACCTGAGGAAGAGCCTGCTAGGAGATTTAGCTGTTGATTTTGATATCCATCTTCATTCATTCATTCATTCAGTTGATAAATATTTATTCAGAGCCTGTGAAGTGTGCTGAACAAAGCATAAATAAATCAATGCCTTCATGAAGCATACATTTGAGTGGGATGTAAAGACAAAGAACATGTTAAGTAAAAACAGATTACCTAATTGCAGGCACTAAAAGAAAATTAAAGCAGGAAGGGAAATATGTAATGTAAAGTGTATGAGGAAATTTAAAATTTTAGATAGGAGTCCAGGGAAGCCCTCACTGAGAGGGAAATTTCTGTTCAGACTTGAAGAAAGTAAAGGAGTTAGCCATGTAGATACCTGCAGGAAGGACATTATAGGCAGAGGAAAAAGCAATTGCATATTCTCTGTTCATTTACTCCTTAGGTATTTTTATTATATATATTTTACCAGTGAAGAAACTCAGGCTTAGAGAAATAAGTAAATTTCCTAAGCTCTAAAAAAAGGACATAGCCAAGATCTAAACCCAACAAAACCTTAAATACATAGTAGAGTTCTTATTGTAAAATAATATAATTTTAATATAATTTTATCCTTTCTATTTGTTCTTTTCTCTTTCCAAATGTTAGGTCAGATCACACTATAACAGTGCTATGTTTTCCTTTCTTTTTGTTACTGTCTCAAGTTGCTACCCTTTAAATTCTTTTTCTTTACTAGTTATAAAATATTAGTTTATTATTTTATTACTTCTCTTGATGTAGTAGATTTTCTCTTTTGTCTCCAGCTCATTACTATACCTTCCAAACTTGGTTCCTTGAAATCTGACTTCTCTTCTTGGAAAGATACACAACACCTTTCACATATCAAATACAACAGTCTTTTCTGAGTCTTTATCTTCCTTGATCTCATTAAAGTAATAACTAAGAGCACATGGCCACTGGCATTGGAAATATCTAAGTTTGAATCATGGGTCTGTCATTTCCAAGCTAGGATAGAAAAAGTGATGCCTAATACTCTGATACACATTCATCTTCCTAATCGTAATTGGCTTATTAATACTACCTCTGTATGTTTATTATCATCACTCAGTAAAGCTTAGTAAATATAGATATGAAGAACTACATTTTTTCCCCCTTGAAACTCCTCTTTGACATACATTTGTTAAGTTCTTCACTGAAAAGTCTACCAACTTTTCTGATTCTTCTTCCTTTGACACTACCTGTACTTGAGTCTTGGCAAAAGCTCTGTCCTTGGACTGCTTTTTTTCCCTTCTGAAAAAGTTTTACACTCTGTGATATCATTCACTATCAAAGCCCCAACTTTCACCTTTATGCAGAGGACTTCCAAATCAGCTCCTGTCATATATCTTTTCTCTAAAGTGTCAAACCCATATTCCCAAATGCCTCCTAAACATCTTCACTTGAGTTTTATGCCAACAAATCAAAATCACAATCTACAGATAAAGATGAGAAAAAAGCAAGACCCTTCCCTCCAAATCAGTGCCTTTTCTTGCTCTCCAAATTTCATATTTTTAATGCTACTTTTCCGTCTCTCACTAAAGTTTGAAATTTTGTCTTTCATCTGACACTGCCGTTATCTATCTAATCTAATCATGGATGTTTAATATTAAAACTGCAAAGGAACTAGGAGATTTATCATTCTATTGCTTATCACAGGTGAGTAAATATACAGCAGATATGCAGCTAGATGTGGGGAGTCAGAATGAGAACCAAGATTTCCACACCCGTAGGCCACAGTTGTCTCCTGTATAGAAACCTGAATCTGTTGCCAGTTTTAGATAATTTTGTTCCCAGATTGTCTGCTAACTATCAATTTCTTTAATGCTACCCTACTCATGGTGTCCTTACTTGTAGTACCTCTATCGCTGTCAAACTAGTATCATTTTGAAATATGTACTGAGTAAGGAAAGTTTCTTAATATACATCAGCTCTGCTCAGAAAAATGTTCACTATTTCTATATTTCGTAGTGATTAATTAAGCTCATTTTTATTGAGTCTTAGGTACGAGGAACTGTAATAAACATACCCTACAACCATAATCCTATTTAATCTTTACAACAAACTGTGATATTCTTTTTTTTTCTTTTTCTTTTTTGCGATACGTGGGTCTCTCACCATTGCGGCCTCTCCTGTTGTGGAGCACAGGCTCCGGACGCGCAGGCCCAGCGACCAAGGCCCACGGGCCCAGCCGCTCCACGGCACGCGGGATCCTCCCGGACCGGGCCACGAACCCGCGTCCCCTGAATCAGCAGGCGGACTCTCAACCACTGCACCACCAGGGAAGCCCAAACTGTGATATTCTTGATGAGATCCCTTTCACACACTCACAGAAAATTAATGCAACCCATATTTGCCTAGTTTATAAACTGCAGAACTGGAATGTGATGGTTTGTTTGACACCAAAGCTCTTTCAAAGGCGAGAACCTTCTGCCTTTCCAAATTTGTCTACTGAATGTATATTCAGCCTGAATCCACTGTTCATGAAATAGATTCAATTATTTAATTCAATTATGTGTTTTGATATGATATTACCTGGAATGCCTCCCTTGCCTTTGACAGATACATCTTTCCAAATCTACTAACTCTTGAGAGTCATCAAAGTAACTAGGTTACAGTATCTTTCGGATTTTAAACTCCTGTTGTTACCTTTTCATCAACCAAAGCATGGTGGTCAGTCCTTTATACATAAGTATTTGCATATAAACTACTAAAATAGGCATACACTGTCAACCAAACCACCTGATAGTCTTGAAAGTAATTGGAAGAAAATTTTGAGAAAAGAAGAAGGAGACAAAGCAAAAGTAGAATGTTATGATTTATTGAATGAAGTATGTGAGGTCAAGTAGCATCGGTATGGCTTAAGTATCAATTATATTACTTGAGCACCTGGTAGACACTAAGTAATGTGAGGAATAGATGGAAAAGTGGAGAAGACATAGTTCTTACTCTTGCTAAGCTCACAGTATAATATAAATAAAAGACACACACAACTAGAATAGATCAACCTAAACAAGGTTAAATGCTAAAATTATGTACTGGGTAAGGAAACTTGTGAATTCCTTTGGTCATGTATGGCTCCCCAGAGCTATTTACTTTCCAAGGCAAGTGAGAGTTCTTCCTATGGCTATACAATTTCTTAACCTAGATATTTCATTATATCCTTCTCTTAAGCTATGATTTATTAATAACTACAGCCTATCCTTTAGGAAACTCTGACACCTGCATAAACAACTAGACATTGCCTCATATTTATAGATGCATGCTTGAAAGTTTAGGTGTAGCACTATGAGAACTGTTCAGTTAAGTAATTATATGTATCCTTACCTTTCAAAATATTATTTATTGGCTTCCTCAGATACAATGGTGTTCCAAAAGTCTATATATCATATAGTTGTATATCCTCTAACTATTCCTCTTTGATTTAGTCAGAGGCTTCCACATACTGTAATGTTACTTCAGGATAACAGGGTACAGTTCTTTTCCATTAGTAACAAAAGAAATTACTCAAATAGCGGCACAGTATCTTCATTCTGCCTCTGTTCTGTTACCCAAATTAGAGTTCCAGTTTAATGAGAAACTGCCTGCCTCAAAAATTGCTAGCTTATTGTAGTTAAACCTGTTTGATTATGCCATAGTTGCGATTTATGTATTTTTATGAATTTCAGTTATTTTAAGACTGCAAGAATATGGTTTGTATGTTTTGAAGGAGCAATCAAGCTGTTAATTCTTTGATGAACTCTAAGAGGGAAATTTCTCACTCTTAGCCTCCAGCACTGCTTCTCTCACGTAATTTTGGTTGTCAAATAATATATTTTTAGACTTTTGTTTTCACCATGCATCCCTGTTCTTAGGACATTGCCATGTTGAAGACATTGTCTTTCATTCAGAACCTGAGTGAATATGCACTTCCCTGATTCTGAGTAGTTTTGTCCTCCTTGTGTGTGCTTTTTCCATTGTAGACTCATAAAATGCAACTGTTCACTTTTAGCATTATTTCTTTCAATTCTCTCTCCAACAATGACTCCTTGACAGAAGTGACCATGTCTGTGCCATTACTTTGTACAATTGGATGAATGAATGAAGCTTTTTAATAATCTCTCAACACTACTAGCTGTCATTGGAATCTCATATATCACATTTTATCCATCCTTCTCATCGTTTTCCTATGTTGAACGTCTTTTAACATATGTCTCTTTCTAGCTTTTTTCTCCCTCAGTTCCTACCTTCTTTCCCATCTAATTTTCCATTTTATTCTTTTTCTAAAACTTTCATTTTTCTTTTTCTTTTTCCCTTAATATACTAACAACCCTGCTAATTTATAAGCCTTAAGATCCTTTATGGCACATATGGATAAATGTAGCCTTGTGACTACTGCTCAGCTCTCCGATGTTTATATGTCAACTATTCTTTAGGCTACGCTGTAATCCCTCATGTTGGCTCAAGCTAAGTAATTGAAATATTAGTTGCTTTCAAACTAATAACTAGGTTTCAGGCCCTTTGTTGGGATTTTTGCTTAGGAAGTAAAACTTCCTCCTTATAATTCAGCCCTTGGCATTAGTCATACTCCAAAACAGAAGGATCAGCGAGAACCATAGTAATGCTACTCAAATACTTCTTAGCATCACTTTCAAATTCTTGCTGAAAAATCCTACCTGGCAATTGATATAACCTTGTATATCAGCAACAATCTGGGTTCAATAAACTCCTTTATCTGGAGATTTGGACAAACTGGTGACACTCCTTGAAAGCAATCTGTGGAAGAAGGTATAATAGAAGCCCATTCTCAGCTTCCTCCACTTTCCTGTAAAGTCTTCTGAGTTCTGTCTCCATAACCCAGAGGTCCTCTCACTTTATAATAACATATAATAATTAGAGATACTTTAAGTTTTATGTGTATTTCAATAAAAATGATTGATCTGCCTTAGAATACATTTCTAATCAAAGCTGGAATGTTAACAATGTAACCAATGTAACAAGAAAAACAATAAATCTCTCAATTTTGTAGGAGTTGAATGTGTATGGAGGGTAGGGAAGGGTCAAGTAGAGTCATGTTCACAGCATGAAGCTAGAAAACTATAGTTTGTATGATATACTATATCCTGGTCAAGAGAAACACAGTTATTTACTAATTCAAGGTTCTTGTTGTTTATTCATTAATGACTAAAATTTATTTTCTGATGGTGATTCCTCACATTGGAGCTGTAACAAGAAGAGAAGGGAAAAAAATTGATTGAATATTATAAATCAATTTTTTTGCAAACTGCTTACTAGTTTTCTTCATTACAATGGAGTAGAATATACACTAAATGATGTAAGTAAATTTTATTGTAAATTTTGTTGAATAACAATGGTAAACACTGTAACTGCATGATCTGGCTTCTAGTTTACACCATATCATGGCTGTATGCTTATGTGTAATAATCATTACCTTCATATAAGTTTATTATAAATATCATTTCTTTTGAATCACTTACCAAACTGCATGTTATAACTATATCATCTCTACATCATCTTTCCAAGTGTCTTTCTCACTTTGTTCTTGTTTCTACTTTGTAAAATTTAACTGGTAAATTATAAAAGATATAGTCAATATCTGGGCCCACATCTGATTTATCAATGCTACTACCATAGGAAAAGGGTAAATGCATTACCATAGTGTAAACATTTTATTAAAGTGACATGATGAGATTGAACACAGCACTGCTGAAGGGAGAGGAAAATTTCATATTTATATCTACTTTGTTCAAGGAAATTTAAGGAAAAAATGAACAAATATGGAGAAAGGACATGATAAAATTTGGAATAGACCATTTTCTAACTAAGATTTTTAAAATCTCCTTAACCTTATGATAAAAGCACTGGCACCATTCAGCTCTTTGTTAACTAATCCTAACTGCTTATTCTCTGAATGTTACCATATATAGCAATTGACTTTTATTTTTTTATTCATTTTTTTTAACATAAACTTTCATTAAAGTATAGTAGACATACAATATTGGTTTCAGGTGTATAACATGGTGGTTTGAAATTTATATATATTATGAAATGATCCCCACAATAAGTCTAGTAACCATCTGTCTCTACTCAAAGCTATTACAATATTGTTGACTATACACCTTATGCTGTATATTACATCCCCATGACTTATTTCTTGTATAAGAAGTGGAGGTTTGTACCTCTTAATGTCCTTCACCTATTTAGTCCATTCTCCCAACCCGCTCCCATCTGACAACCACCACTTTGTTCCTTGTATCTATAAGCCTGTTTTGTTTTGTTTTGTTTGTTCATTTTTTCTGTTTCTTAGATTCCACATATAAGTGAAATTGTACAGAATTTGTCTTTCTCTATCTGACTTACTTCCCTTGCTATAACTTACTTCCTTCCATATTGTTACAAATGGCATTATTTCATCCTTTTTTATGGCTGAGTGATATTCCATTATGTACAAATACCACATCTTCATTATCCATTCATCTGCTGATGGACCTTTGGGTTTCTTCCATGTCTTGGCCTATTGTAAATAGCACTGCAGTGAGCATAAGGATGCATATATCTCTTTGAATTAGTGTTTTCATTTTCTTCATATAGATACCCAGGAGTGGAATTGCTGGATTAGTATCATAGTTATATTTTTAATTTTTTGAGGCACCTCTACCATTTTCCATAGTGACTGCACAAATACAGATTCCCTTCAATCATGTACAAGCATTCCTTTTTCTCCACAACCCGGCTAACACTTGCTATTTGATGTTACTTTGATGACATTCTGACAAGTGAGAGGTATCATCTCATTGTAGTATTGATTTGCATTTCCCTGATAATTAGTGATATTGAAACCCTTTTAATGATCTGTTGGTCATCTCTATGTCTTCTTTGGAAAAATGTCTATTCAGGTCCTTGGCTCATTTTTTAATCAGATTGCTTTTTTTTTTGCTATGAGTTGCTTGAGATTTTTTATATATTTTAGATATTAAGACTTTTTCAGATATATCATTTATAAATATATTTTCCCATTAAGTAAGTTGCTTTTTTCTTTTTATTGATGGTTTCCTTTACTGTGCAAAAGCGTTTTAGTGGATGTAGTCCCATTTATTTTTGTTGTCATTGTTGCTGTTGTTTGCTTTTGTTACCCTTGCCTGAGGAGGCAGATCCAATAAGATAGTGCCTAGACCAATATCAAGGGTTTATTGTCTATGTTTTCTTCTAGGAGTTTCATGGTTTCAGGTCTTACATTTAAGTTTTTAATCCATTCTGAATTTATTTCTGTATATGATATAAGAAAGTGGTCCAGCTTCATTTTTTTGCATGTATCTGTCCAGTTTTTCCATCACTGTTAGTTGAAGAGACTGTCTTTTCCCCACTTTATAATCTTGCCTCCTTATTCTTTGATTGACTATATAAGCATGAGTTTATTTCTGGGCTTTCTATTCTGTTCCATTGATCTATGTGTCTGTTTTTGTGCCAGTACCGTATTGTTTTGATTATTAAAACTTTGCAGTATAGTTTAAAATCAGGGAGTGTGACACCTACAGTTATGTTATTCTTTCTTAAAACTGCTTTAGCTCTTCAGGGTCTTTTGTGTATCCATTAAAATTTTAGAAGTATTTCCTCTAGTTCTGTGAAAAATGTCATTGGTATTTTGATATGGATTGAATTAGACCTGTATATTGCTTTGGGTAACACAGACATTTTAACAATATTAATTCTTCCAATCCATGAGCACTGTATATATTTCAATTTATTTGTGTTTTCTTCAATTTCTTTCATCAACATCTTACAGTGTTCAGAGTAGAGGTCTTTCACCCTCTTGGTTAAATTTATTCCTAGGTATTTTATTCTTGTTTGCTGCAATTGTAAATGGGATTATTTTATTCATTTACCTTTCTGATAGTTTGTAATTAGTGTATAGAAATGCAATAGATTTCTGTATCTTATATTCTGAAATTACTGAATTTATTTACTAGCTCTAATACTTTTTGGTGGAGTCTTTATGGTTTTCTATATATGCTGTTACGTTGAGAATATAGATAGTTTTCTGAGAATAGAGATAGTTTTACTTCTTACTTTCCAATTTGGATAACTGTTGTTTCTGTTTCTTTTTTGAATGCTGTGGCTATGTCTTCCAGTACTATGTAAATAAAAGTGGCGAGAGTGGGCACCCTTGCCTTGCTCCTGATCTTAGAGGAAAAGCTTTCAGCATTTCTCCATAGAGGATAATCATAGCTGTGTGTTTGTCATATATGGTGTTTATTAATAGAAGTGTATTCCCTCTATGCCCACTTAGTTGAGAGTTTTAATCATAAATAAATGTTGGATTTTGTCAAATGCTATTTCTGCATCTACTGAGATGATTATATGAGTTTTACATTTCCTTTTTTAATATGGTGTATTCTGTTGATTAATGTGTGAATATTGAAACATTTTTGCATCCCTGGGATAAATCCCATTTGATCATGGTGTATGATCCTGTTAATATATTGCTGAATTTAGTTTACTAGTATTTTGTTAAGGATTTTCATGTATATGTTCATTAGGGATATTGGCCTATAATTTTTTTTTTTTTTTGTCTTGATCCACTTTTGGTGTCAGGGTAGTGCTGGCCTTGTAGAACAAATTTGGGAGTAATCTTCTTCAATATTTTTTAGAATAGTTTGAGGACGGTAGGTATTATCCCTTCTTAAATGTTTGGTAGAATTCACCTGTGAAGCCATCTGGTCCTGACTTTTATTTGTTGGGATTTTTTTTATTATTATTATTACTGATTCAATTTCACTATTATTATTATTACTGATTCAATTTCACTACTAGTAATCAGCCTGTTCAGATTTTCTATTTATTTCTGATTCAGTCCTGCAAGATTTTTTCTAGGAATTTATCCACTTTTCTAAACTGTCCAATCTTTTGGTGTATAATTGTTTATAGTGATCTTTTATGATCCTTTGTATTATATTTCTGTGCTATTGGTTGTAGCTTCTCCACTTTCATTCTTGATTTTATATTTTGGACCCTCTCATTTTCTTGAGTCTAGCTAAAAGTTTATCAATTTGTTTATCTTTTCAAAGAACCAGCTCTTAATTTTATTGATCTTTTCTCCTTTTTATATTCTTTATTTTTTCCCTTTATGATCTTTATTATTTCTTTATTTTACTAAATTTGGGCTTTGTTTTTCTTTTCTAGTCCCTGTAGAAGTAATGTTAAATTGCTTATTTGAGACATTTCTTGTTTCCTGGTGTAGACCTGTATCGCTATAAGCTTCCCCCTTAGAACTGCTTTTGCTACATCTGATAGATTTTGTAATGCTGTGTTTCTGTTTGCATTTGTCTTGAGGTAACTTTTATTTGCTCTTTGATTTTTTTTGTTGACACATTGGCTGTTTAACAGCATGTGGTTTAGCCTCCACATGTTTTGGTGTTTTCCATTTTTCTTCTTGTAATTGATTTCTAGTTTCATACCACTGTGGTCAGTAAAGATGTTCAATATAATTTTGATCTTCTTAAACTTATTGAGAATTGTTTTATTGATTAGCACGCAATCTATCTTAGAGAATGTTTCACATACATTTGAAAAGAATGTGTATTCTACTGTTTTTGAATGTATCGTTTGTATATATCTATTAAGTTCATTTGGCATAATGTATTGTTTAAGGTCAATGCTTTCTTATTGATTTTCTGTTTGGACGATCTGTTCATAGATGTAAATTGGGTGTTACTGTTTAGTTTTCCTTTTATGTCTGTTAAAACTTACTTTATATATTTAGATGTTCCTAAGTGTTATATCCTCTTCTTGGCTTAATTCTTTCATCATTATGTAATGTCCTTCTTTGTTTCTTGTTGTAGTTTTTGTTTTAAAGTTTATCTTGTTTTATATAAGTATTGATACTCCATCTTTTTTTTTTAATTTCCATTTGTGTAGAATATCTTTTTCCTTTGTATCACATTTAGTTGGCAGTTGACTTTTGGAATTTGCTGTCATGTAGAAAAAAAATGATGTTTATATTGTAGCTGAAGATTTGAATAAGAAACTCCTAAAAAAGTAATACTTAGATGAATTTTAAAAATATATATAAAGGATATATCCAGGAGAATAAAAGGTTTTCTAAGATTCCCTAATAAAGAGAGTCGCATACATGAATGCTTAGAGATAAAGAAGTACATTAGGATTAAAATTAGAAATGAGACTAAATAGGCAGCGTTAGATTATAAAAAACATATTTAGAACTATATTTTAGGAGATTAGATCTTATCTTGAAGATAATTTTAGTATTTTAACCTGAAATTTATTGAAATATTTTAAGCAAAAAAAAAAAAAACTAGACATGCTTATATTTCCATTTTAGATGAGGTCATCTGTCAGGACAATGCAAAAGGGGCTAGACTGATAGGGCAAGCAGGCAGCTATCACAGCCTTGAAGGTGAAAATGGGCAAACTTTTAAACCAAGTAGTTGGAATGAAAGCAGGGGGAGATATCTAAAGTGTGGGTTGTGGGAAATCTGGATGAAAATAAAGAATTTATGGAGAATATTTTCCAAAAGTTAAGTTGAACAACAAATTTTCTAGTTGCTATACACTGGAAAAAAAAAAAAAAAAAAAAAGAGGAGTAGAAGGGTTTGAAGAGAAAAAGAGGTACTATGAATTCAGTTTGGGAAATTTCAGGTTTTCTAACTGTAATTTTGTGACTATAAGCTAATTATCTACTTAAACGTTAATTATACAAGTACCATATGTTTACAAAATGCTTCCTGCAGCTGCCTTTTAATGTTTTGGGAATATTGTATTTCTCTGTTGATCTAGTGAAAGGCTTCCTTTTAAGTCCTTTGTGGAAAGAGAACAACATCTAGGCAAACTGACCTCTGAAAGGGTTGCCACTACTGCTCAGAAATGCTTGGTTATATTATAATATTTTAAGTTTTTCTGTGATATAGTAGGTAAGAGCACACATTCTGGATTTAGATTGACTTCGTTCATAATCCCAATTTTTAGATCTAGAAGCTGTGTGGACTATACCAAGTCTTACACTTTCTTTTCCTCAGTTTACTCACCCACTAAATAAAGACAGAAAATGAAAAAAATAGTAATAGTTCTTACCTTGTAAATTGTGTTATGTGTAAAGTGAGCTCTCAACAAATGTTAAGTATTATAAATTTCACCATCTGTAACTAAAACCTCCACTCACTCTTTTCCTTGGATTTTGGAATTAGGTATCAATCCCCAATATATATAGTTACATACTCATAGATAAATTAAGAACTTCTAATTAGCTTGCTAAAATTATAAGACTACGTAAAGTCAATTGTTGAATTTTGAGATTAAGTCTTCCAGCATGATTCTGAAGTAAAGATGAGGAATCAAAAAATAAAAGATGAGTGCTGAAAAAGTGAATCTCTTTTACCCATGGGGATGGTTACAAGTTCAGGATTTTAAAAGTTTAGCGATCTTGCTGAGATAAATTTAGAGAATAAATTAGTAAGTGGATATTGCATAGATTGTTACTTGCTGCTGGAAATCAACCCCTAAGGTAAGACCATTAATTCTGGAAACTCACTGTGCCCATGCATTAGAATCAGACTTTGATTTCATTGATCTGAGGTGTGACCTGGAATCTGATTTTGATTTCATTGGTCTAAAGAGTGACCTGGGCAGTGGGATTTTTAAAAAACTTAATCATTAGAATTTTATTTTGTTCCCCTTTCTCAACTAACTGTGCAACTCTATGATTGTCAGATCTCTAAAATAGGTAGTTGGATTTAATCTTTTTTGGGGGTGACAAGGAGGGGCATTGTGATTTTTTAATGTCCTTGGAGATATGAATGACAGCCAGCTTTGAGAACCATTGCTCTAAAGTGATTATTTCACATCCTCCCAATCTGAATTCCTGCTATAGAGTTTCCCAATCAGTTGTAAACACAGAGGCTACTGGACTTCACTCAATTTTTTATTATTAATATTATACATTTTCTAAATAATAGCAGCAAATATAAATCCTATATCATGACAAATTTTTATTGTCCTTTACTCAAATTGGTATAGAGGGTTGAAAAACAATAGGAAAGATCTAAGATAGTCTAATCCTGCTACTTTAATTAAACTCAAGTTTCTAAATCATTGAAATAAGTTCCAAAAGCAAAAAAAAAAGTAGCACTTTTATTTATTATATATTAATGCTGTTTATATTTTATACGTTCTTCCCAAGTCACACTAACATCGTTGAGAATTTACCCTTTTTTATAACAACTATTCTTGCTCTTATTTTCCATATATTCTAGGGTTTTAGCTTTTGTATATGAATCAGTCTTTAATTCATGAGTGCTAGATAGAATAAAGCATTTACCTCAGGTGGATCTGAAAATTATATTAAACAGATAAAAGAAAATGTAGTATTTTACATAGAATAAACATTTTATGACATTTATCAAAGCATTTTAAATAGCTGGAAATAATAATGTGTAATTTTGTAGTTTGTAAATATGTGTGTATATTGGCCTATGGAATTGTGGAGATAGAATAATGTAAGTTGCATTTATTTAACAAATTTTACTGCGAATCAGCTATAGGTAAAAATCTGTTTCAGGCACTGAGGGGAAACAGGAAAAGTTAAGACAAACTGCCTAACCACTTATAATCCACGTAAGAAGATTAATTATGTACCCCAAAGAACATCTCAATTATTTATTACCTACTTTTTACTTATTCATTATTTTATACCTTTTACTTATTTTATACGTTGGTTATCATATTTTAGTTCAAAACAGTTTAAAGTATCTGTTGTAGGCAAATTAATGACCCCACAGAGATATTCACATTCTTATATCCAGGAACTATGAATACGTTGTGTTACAAGGAAAAGGAGAATTAAGGCTGCAGATGGAATTAAGGTTGGTAATAAGCTGACCTTGAGATGGGGAAATTATATTGGATTATCCAGTGAGTCTAATGTAATGTAATCATGAGAGCCCTTGTAATGTGAATTACGTTACAAGGGAGGGAGGCAGGAGAATCAAAGTCAGAGTGAGGTCTCTTTCTGACCATCGCTGGCTCTGAAAATGGAAGGGAGGTATTTGCAAAGAGTGAGGGCAGGAGCAGCCTTTCAAATCTGAATAAAACACAAAAATGGATTCTTCCCACAGCTTTCAGAACGGAACATTGCACTTCTAACACCTTGATATTACTTCAGTGAGACCCATTCTGACTTCCAGAATGGTAAGATAATAAATATGTGCTGTTTTAAGTGACCCTGTTTGTGCTAGTTATAGCAACAAAAGGAAATTAATAAGTAGCTTGGAGTATTTTAAGAAATATACTTGGGTTTAAAAAATTGGAAGTATGTAGCAAATATGGCATAGAGGGAAATTAAAAAGTAATATGGTGCCAGGAATAAGGTTAATACAGTAATGAAAACCTAAAAATTCTAGAAATCAAAGAAGGAAATATGTTCAGCTACAAAATTAAAATGCCTATATGGAAAAAACAAAAGAATAATTCAAGCTAGAAATATATCTTATAAAACTGTCATAAACAAATGTTTTCCCACAATGTGTTTGGTGGAATGCCAGTACCATTAGATGCTTTGTACAACATGAGTTCTGCAATCAATGCTGCATTCCATTTAACATGGCTTGGAGAAATATTGATAAGAATTTTTTATAGTATATTTATATCAGGATTTCCAAAGTTATTAGACATTTTTTATTAACATTTATTATCTCATAGAATTAGTGTGATATTACAAACTATATTTTAGGAAATGTGGTAGAGATAATTAGTGCTCTTGTTACTCAGAAAAAAGAAGGATGATTTCCTGATGCTGTCAGAGAAGTCTTCATCTTCATCACATAAACAGGATGGATGTGCTGGGGTCTGCAAGATGAGAAGCAGGATGGACTTTAAAAACTGTATCAATGTGAGCAGGAATGTCAAAGTGGAAAAATGCAATGTGTGTCACAGTGATACTAAGTAGACTTGATTAGGGGAATCAAGAGAGATAAAGAAGTATGTGAGTTGAAAAGAAAGTGTGCAACCACCTCTGTAGGGAACCTGAATACAAAGATAAGGAGTCTGGAAATGATTCTGTTGATACAGGGGTTGGGAACTTGATGATGTTCAAGCAGGGTAGTAAATTGCCCAAATCCTTGCCTTAAGAAGACTAGTCTGGCATTTTTATGCAGGATGATGGTTTAGAATTGAGAGAATCTGCAGGGTGGGGGCAAATTCTGAACAACCTATTCAAGGTATGAAATAATAAGACTTTTGACGAAGATAGAGCCAGAGGAAATAAGTAGCAAATTCGAGAGATATAGAAGAATAAAAATAATCAACAGACATTTTCAGTTAAGTAGATGAAAACCACTGTTGGGGGAAAATTTGGCAATATAACTAAGCTGCATGTGCATGGATACTCTATCACCTAGAAATAGCATTTATACTATCCTGCTCAACTCCAAAAAATGATCCACAAGTTTTTATTATTTCATTTAATCAGTATACTTATTAATTGGTTTGTTCATGTAACAAGTACTTCTTGAATTCATTGTGTCCCATTTACTATGATGAGCCTGGGTATACAAGAAACATGATTAAATGTGCATTGTATATATGATCATTATATATTTTCTTTTGAAAAGGAACTTGCCAGTTATTCAGTCTGACAATATATTTTGATTTAAATAGACAGTAACTTTGTGGGGGGCAGGACAAAGGTTGCAAAATCTGTAACTCTCTGTAGGCTTATTTGCTTTTTCATTTTTCCCTTCAATCAGTTTATTTTTTAAGGTAATAATCCTGAATACTTGCTACTTGCCATGGATGTGTAGATTATAATGGTCTATTGTGTGTGTGTGTGTGTGTGTGTGTGTGTGTTGTGTAAATGTGTGTTGCATGTGTATTGCTTCTGCTAAGCCTGTGTGTTGTTTGTGTGAGCGTTATATGTGTGAGAGTGAGTGTATGAACCTGTGTGTGGATAACTTGGAGATGGAGGTCTGTATTGTTCGACTGATGTGCTTGTTATGAGCCTCCAAGACTTTGCTAATGACATGGATCAGTGAAGCAGGCCCTTTTTTTTGTTTGCAAGTTAATAGTTGTCATATGGCTCCTCTTCCCCTACAAGGATTGCTTTCCCAAATAAATGCATAGTAATGAAAAGGAGAATATTCAACATTAATAAATCATCTTTATAGCAGAAATTTTGTGGCCTTTGTATTCTTCATTCCCAAGGTATAGAAATATGATTAACATTTCCAGCTGAAACAGCATGCAGTGTTAGGACTGTTTAGATTACTAGCTTCTGAAAAATCTTATAGAAAACACATTGAAAGACACTGCAATACCACTTTCCCATGATATTTATAGTTCTCTAACAAAATATACAATCTAAATGACACTGATGGAAAAACTATAATGTCATTATAATATTTTACATTTCTAAATACTCAATTTTTTTTATTTTAAATACTATTTTTTAGACTGGTTTTAGGTTCACAGCAAAATTGAGAAGATACAGAGTTTTCCCAAACACTCTAAACACATGTAGCCTCTCCCATTATCAACATTTCCCACCAGAGTGGTACACTTGTTACAATTAATGAACTTACACTGACACAGTATAATCACCCAAAGTCCAGCGTTCATATTAGGGTTCACACTTGGTGTAGTACTTTCTCTGGGTTTAGACAAATGTATAGTGACATGAGTCTATCATCATAGTCTCACAAAAGTATTTTCATTGCCTTAAAAATCCTCTGTGCTTCACTTATTCTTACTTTCCCCCACCTCAACCTCTGGAAACCACTGAATTTTTTGTTAGCTCCATAGATTTGCCTTTTGCAGAATGTCATATAGTAGAAGTCATGCACTATGTAAATTTTTCAGATTGGTTTCTTTCCCTTAGTGATATGCATTCAAGTTTCCTCCATGTCTTTTCATGGCTTTATAGCTCATTTCTTTTTAGTGCTGAATAATATTCCATTGTCTGATGGATCACAGTACTTATCCATTCACCTACTGAAGGGCATCTCGGTTGCTTCTAAGTTTGGGCAAGTATGACTAAGCTGCTATAAACATCCATATGCAGGGTTTTGTGTGGGCATAAATTTTGAACTCTTCTGAGTAAATGCCAAGGCATGTGATTGGTGGATCTTATGGTAAGAGTATATTTAGTTTTGTAAAAATTGTCTTCCAAACTGTCTTCAAAAAGTGACTGTATCATTTTGCATTCCCATCAGCAATGAATGAGAGTTCCTGTTGCTCCACATCCTCTCCCTCATTTCGTGTCTTCAGGGTTCCAAAATTTGGCCATTCTGTTAGATGTGTAGTGGTATCTCATTGCTGTTTTCATGAGAATTTCCCTAAGGACATATAATGTGAAACATCTTTTCATATGTTTATTTGCCATCTGTTTATCTTTGGTGAGGAGTCAGTTAAGCACTTTGGCTGTTTTTTTGTTTTTGTTTTTGTTTTTTTGCGGTACGTGGGTCTCTCACTGTTGTGGCCTACTCCCGTTGCGGAGCACAGGCTCTGGACGTGCAGGCTCAGCGGCCATGGCTCACAGGCCTAACCACTCCGTGGCATGTGGGATCTTCCTGGACTGGGGCACGAACTGGTGTCCCCTACATCGGCAGGTGGACGCTCAACCACTGCACCACCAGGGAAGCCCACTTTGGCTCATTTTTAAATTGTGTTGTTTTCTTATTCTTGAGTTTTTTGAGTTGTCTATTTTGAGTAACATTTCCTTATCAGATGTGTCTTTTACAAACATTTTTTCCCAGTCTGTGGCTTGTCTTCTTATTCTCTTGATGTCTTTTGCAGAGTACAAGTTTCTAATTTTAAGGAACTCCAGCTTATCAATTTTTTCTTTCATGGATCATGACTTTGGTACTGTATCTAAAAAGTCATTTCCAAGGTCATCTAGGTTTTCACCTATGTTATCTCTTGGAGCTTTACAGTTCTGGGTTTATATTTTGGTCTATCATCCATTTTGAGTTAATTAGTTAATTATTGTGAAAAGTATATGATCTCTGTCTAGATTCATTTTTTTTTTTTGAATCTGAGTGCCCAGTTATTTCAGTACCATTTGTTGAAAAGACTATCTTTGCTCCATTGTATTACCTTTATTCCTTTGTCAAATATCAGTTGACTATATTTATGTGGCTCTATTTCCAGGTTCTGTATTCTGTACCATTGATTTATTTGTCTATTCTTTAGCCAATAACACACTCTCTTGCTTAGTGTTGGTTTATTAAATTTTTAATATAATTTTTCACCCCATGATCAGGACATAGGCTCCTATCAATTAATTCCTACAGGCTGGTAAATGAGGAATGTTGTTTAAAGTCACCTAGAGAAAGAGTCAAATTCTACAATTAGTAATGCAGTGAACCACCTCTTTAACTTCAAGCTCTCAGTTAAAGAGGTTTTTCAGGTCTAGGTATATCATGGAATGTGTGTATGTATGTGCTTCTGTGGGTGTTTGTGCATGTGTGTGAGTTGGGGTCCAGTACATCATTTATAGGTTGCTAAAGCATTCTGTTCATCTTTGTCAAGGCTACACCAATACTACTTGATCAAAGTGGACGTGTTTTCCTTTATTATAATCTGCTTGAATTTTGGGATCATTAAAATTCAGGGAAGCATTGTTTCTTTGTTTATAATTAGATCAAGCATGATATTTGTTTATACCTGTTAAAATAGAGGACAATTTTGGAAATTTATTTTCAGTATTTTTCCATCTAAAATATGGATGAATATTAAATCTAAAATACAATTGTAATTGGTATTTACTAAGCATTATTTAAATTTAAGACTATTATAACTTTTCTCTTTAACATTTAATATTTCTTCACTTATTATATCAATGTTATTTGTAGTGAAAAACAAATTCAAAAAGGGCTATCAATTTATTTTTCATGCCTGTAATAGCTGGTTCAGTCTCATTATTATCCCATTAATCTAGCAAATATAGATTCTGTCCCAGACCCAGGATGGGGCTTTGGTAACAGTATCCAAAGAACTATCAAAGAAACCTAATTGATTCTCATTTTTTGCTAGGCTGGCAAACTAATGCAAATTGCTGTTTCTCTTATCCAAAGTCAAAACTAGAATGCAAGGGAAACTGATTTTTTTTTTAAAAGAATCAAGTTTATTGTGATCAAATTTCCACCTAATAACATGAAACATTTTTTTTTATGTTCTCAAGCACTTTAACTTTTTTAAAATTGTATTTTTTATTGAATATATTTGAAATATAACTGTGTAAATTTAAGGTGTACAACATGTTGCTTTGATACATTTATGTATCATAATATGATTGCCTTGTAGGGATATTTATCACATTACATGATTTTAGTAAAATATTGAAGTCTATTTAATCATACTGTGAAAATTCAAACATTTAAATGTACAGTTTGATAATTTTATAAACAAATACATACATCATTACTACTCTAATCATGTTATGGAAAATTCCATCATGGTCCTTTGCAGGCAGTCTACACACCACTTCTTACCCATGCCTCAGGATTTCTATCACTATGGATTTGTTTTGACTGTTGTAGATCTTCAATACAGGGAATCACATGGTATTTATATTTTTTGTCTGGCTTCTTTCACTCAGCATATTGTTTCAGGGATTCACCCATGGTTAGGTATTTATCAGCAGTTTGTTCTTTTATTTTGGTGAATAGTATACTCCTTAAATTAAGATAATAAAATGTATTTATCAATAAACTAGTTGATGGATATTATTTTGTTTTCGATTTTTAATTCACAAATAAAACATTTATGAGCATTCCTAGTGCTGACATGTATTTTTCAGTTTTGTGTAAATACCCGGGAATGAAACTGCTAGGCTATATTGTAAATGTATACTTAAATTTATAAGAAATGGCTAAACTATTTTCAGAAGTGGTTGTTTCATTTTACAATACCACCAATTGCTTCACATCCTCACCATCACTTGGTATTGTCAAACTTATTTTTTAATCCATTGTAGTGGGTTTGAGATAGTATCTCATTGTTATTTTCATTGGCACTCCCTAATGACCAGAGGTCCCCAACTCCGGACCGAGGACCAGCGGTCTGCTGCCTGTTAGGAACTGGGCCGCACAGCAGGTGGCAAGTGGCAGGAGAGAAAGTGAACCTTCATCTGCCGCTCCCCATCGCTCCCATTACAGCCTGAACCATCCCCCCACTCCCCCGCTGTACATGGAAAAATTGTCTTCCATGAAACCGGTCCCTGGTGACAAAAATGTTGGGGACTTCTGTTGATGACTAATTATGTTGATTGTCTTCATGGGTATGTTGGTGATTTGTATATCTTTTTTTGTGAGATATTGGTTCATGGCTTTCCCTTGATTCTTTCATCTCGAGTTGATTTATGTCTGTCCTTAGACCAATAGAAGAGCTTCTCAGTGTTTGCATAATTACTAACTGCATTATTTAAACAAATGTATACATATATGTTTATATGGCATATGCATGTACATGTTTAAATATATTTAAATATACATATATACGGCATGGGACAAACATGCTTACATACGATTATATGATTTAAAAGTGATTGATCAAAGTTAAACAAATTTGCATACTGCAGAAATTATCCTTGTTTGTAATACACTAATTGCGTTGTGAAATTGAGATGGGTATATAATTTATGATCTCCAACTTGTTTTAAAGTTGTATTTTTTTCAAGTATTCATCTTCATATGTGGTTAATAATCTGAGCAAAACTAAAGATTCAATATAATTAAACAAAACAACTTGTTTCTTTTGGTACAGTCTACATCTTCATAAACTGTAAAACCTTGGAAAGGAAGGCACCTAGGAGAACGTGCAATCAAATTTCCTCATTTAACTGCTGAGGTCACTGAGAATGGGATACAATAAGAATTGCCCCAAATCACACAGTAATAGCAGAACCAAAAGTGTAAGTAACTTTGTAATGTTTACTGGTAAGTTCTATAATCAATGCATTAGTGCTTTGCTATTAAACATCTTTTGTAGTTTCCTTATTAATCATGTATATTAACTTCTACCCTTGACCAAAAGTTTCCAGATGGCAGGAATGGGGTCATTCACTTTTTTATCTTGCCATGGAATAGAATTAATCCCAGGCACAGAAAAAGCACTTAGTAAAAACTTGTGCATTGATTGTTGGAGGCACGTGAGAACAAGCCTGGCAACACTTTTAGAGTGTTCAGTAGCAGCTGCAGTGCCTATAGCAGAGGAATACTATCATAGGAAGTCCCACCGCCAACCTGAGCCTATTTCCTTATTAGAGGCGGCTTCACTGGTATCAAAATTGTGTCGTATTCAGTTCTCTCATGCTCTTGTTTAATGACAACTCTACTTAATTTCTAAGAGTGTGATTCCTTCTGCCAATATTTGAAATCTGTTCTCAGCCATTCATCTTCTAAAGTGCACTCAGATATTGACTCAGGGATTTCCAGTAGCTGGATGGAGCTTTGCATTCTTCTGGTCTCACAAAGAAAACCTCATCTAGAGAAGAGTAAATGAATGCAAAGTTGTATCTCTTGTAATATCCTCTAATGATCTGCTGGACCATGTATTGCAAGTGGAGATGTGTATAACTTATTGGAAGAGGAAACATTTTGTATTCCAACTATTTATTTGTCTTTGTATTCTGTGTAAGATTTAATTTTCTCATTTGCATTTGCCATTGTCTTTGACATCTTCATCACATCATTCACATTCACAGTCCTGATTCTGATAAGTCAAAAATGGTGAAGTACATGAAAGATGAGCTGATTTTTATTTTACTCACACTTTTATTATGTATGCATTTATGGTTTGTATTTGTTCTGAATTGTTATCTCAGTAGCTGAAAGTCCCCAGACTTCACCAGCCCATGGGTACAAATGGGGTCAATTTAATAAGATATCACTTTCTCATAAGCCCCTACCTATGGAAAGACAGTATCTCAGATTCACATTTAAGGTTTCTTTCCTGCTTGAAATGTCTGTGTGCATCTCAGGGTATGGCTCACCTGCTTTCTTTCATCAGTCGCAGTTGCTTCTTATGTTACTGACTCCTGTTGATCGTTCTATGCTTGCTTTGCCCGGGCTGCACTGCCACACTGGTGCTACTGTGAAATAAAATTCATACTTTATGGCAAGACAAGAACAATTTAAACATAAAAATTCTTCTCTGCCCTTTGACCTCCTCTCTCCCTCCACTGTGCATTATGTATCTGCATTAGGCATTGACCAAACCTCTCCCATCAGCAGAAATACCTGTTCAACCAAAAATAGCATCATTCTCCCAGCATGAACAAGACAACTACCAGGAATTCCCTGGTGGGCCAGTGGTTAGGACTCGGTTCTCTCACTGCCAGGGACCCGGGTTCAATCTTTGGTCGGGGAACTAAGATCCAGCAAGCCGCACTGCATGGGCAAAAACAAAAACAAAACAAACAAACAAACAATAAACAATGTTATCCTTAAAAGATAATATTCTTTCTTGATATTGTAAGGGGTCACATGACCCACCACGATGCCGCTTAGATCTGGATTACGTAAATTGTCAATAATTTGTCTTTTGATGTACAGTTCTCTGTCTCAAAACACTTATATAAACTGTGTCTTGACCTTCTAATGGGTGGAACAGTTCTCAGAGCTTTCTGAGATGCTCTTGCTGGATTATAATCCTCAAATTTGGCTCAAAAAAGTTTTCTTATTCATTCTTAGATCGACTGATTAATTTTCCATTGACACGACCCTGCCCAGAGCTCTCCTCCAAACTTCACAATGGTTATCACTGTAGTTATTTCTAGCACTGTCACAACATGGGGTAGGATGGCAGCTGAAGCTACTGAAGACCATCATTAGCTGCTACTGCTTCTATAATCCCTATAGTAGAATTGTCTCTTCCACTCTACTAGGAGGTTATGACAAAGATTCTCTCCTTAACCAAACTTTAGCCAGGTTTCTCTGAGCCCTCAACTCAACTAAGCTTCATACTGGGTGTCCTCTTCTGTCCTTGTAAAGTCTAGTTTTAGCAAGAATCCTTTTACATCACTTTAGAGAGAATCTTCCCAACCTTGGTATCTAATTAAATTCCTCATCCCTCATCATTCCCCTGTTGATGTATGACCACCCTGATCTGCCTTCAACAATAATCCTGGTAGGTCAGTTTAGCAAGAATCACCCTACCATTTATGCCTCCATCCAATGACCTGTTGGCTATAAATCCTCATTTTTCCTTGTTTTATTTGGAGTTGAGCTCAATTTCTCTTTCTTATTGTGATAGTCCTGACACCTATCATAGTAGTCCTGAATAAAGTCTTTCTTAGTATTTTATCAAGTGTCAGAATACGTTTTTTATTTAACAGTTAACACTCCCTAGTAGGTTTACTGTGGTAGTGGCATGTTAGCTTTTTTAAGTGACAGGGCAACCCAGTTGAATTCTGTGGTCCAGAAAGAAACCAGAAAGTGACCCAGAAAGTTTACCATGATCATAAGCATACTCTAAATAATTCATGGAGCAAGGATAGTTTTCCTAATATGTATCTCTTAATAACCTTATTAAAAGGTTATATTTATCAATACGTATCTCCACTACTGGAACCAAGCATCTACAAATTTCCAGAAATAATTTCCTCCCAGTTTAGATGAATCTCTAAGATAGAGCTCTGAAATTCCAAGACAGGGAAGATAATGAGAGATATATGTGCAGTGTTGAACCAAACTTCCCTACCAATGAATGCATGTACACAGGCAAACACACTCATATACATGATTCCCTAAAAACTAAAGCACTATTGCACATACACATTAAAATATACATGTTTATATATTCATATATGATTTTTATATATTTGTATGTATATACAATAGTCCTGTAGTCTTTCTGGAATCAATATTGGATACAGTACATGGTATTTGCTTGCTTTACTGTATTCACTTTCATTTCATGAAGGGACTTACAAATAAATATTATTCAAAGCAGTAAAGCATTTAAAATTACATTAAGGTAGAATCAGGTATTTGTGTGGTCTTAATAGAGCAGGAAAGCAGCATGAAGTGAACAAAGGGCTGCACAGCAGGAAATTTATGCTAGTAAAAAAGGAATTCACACTTGTTAACTACTGTTAATAGAATGAGACACAACACCAAGTTTTCCATCTAAATACAATGCTAGTTTTGGGGAGTTTTCTTTCTTTTTAAAAAAATTTGGCATCTTAAACTCTTTTTGCAAACATAATTTGTGAATTAAATGAGTCATTCTATAGAATAATATAAAAAGATGCCTAGACAAGGAAAATGTGGCAAGAAGAAATGCAAAGATGTAAAACAGTAAACAAAATATACCATTATATTCCCAAAAAAATTAAGAGTAAAAGAAAAAATATCAGGATCTAATTAGTTTAGAACCCCCTACCCCTGCAAGAAAAGTGCAGAACCATCAGTAATTTACTGGTTTTAGGTCATTATAATGAAATACAGGAGATATTCTCTTGCCTTGTTATAATGGAATTTGTCATTACTGAGTCAATGGCTGGTAAGACATACCCAGTCCTCAGCAGCCAGAGAAGCACACGTAGCTAAAAATAACACTCTCAATGCTTATTTAACAGGTGAAAAACAGTCCTGGAACTCCATGGGGTAAATGTTTGTCCTAATGATATTTCATCTGCAGTGTTGAATGAAAATTCTTATGGAGGATTGCATGGTGAAACTGCAAGAAAGGGAACCCAAAGCTTCTGACTCTGAGCATTACCCATCTCATGTGCCTTTTTGGTACTTTCATTGGGGTATTCAGTTTTCTTTGAAGTATTACTCAGTCCAGATATTTCCATGAACGTTTAAAACTGAACATTGTTCACAAAGACCAAAAAGTTCGAAGAGCAAAGACATAAGAGGTGAGGTTAAGAGTGCAGAAACAAATTGTTGAAAGACAAAGTGAGGCGTATTAAATTTTTTAAGAGTTTATTTGAGCATTTATTGATTTGAATTAGGCAATGTTAACCCAGAAGTGGTTAGGAGTGCTCCACCAACAGGAGATCAGGGAGAAGCTGAGAAAAAAAGTGGAAGCAAAGTAAGGAAATTATTGATTGACTATAGCTTTAAGCTGGTTATTTCTGATTAAAAGTTGGCTGTTTCTGATTGGTGTCCTTAGGTTTTGACTTTCTAACCTTGAGGCATTTATAGGTTTGGATTTTGGTTTGATTTTTGGCAACCAGGACATTAGAAAACTTCAGTCAAATGGCTTCTTTGTTTCATTAATTTAACAATATTCAACCAGGTTCCTAGTTTCCTTTAAAAGGCATTTTATATTTGGCATTATTTTCCCTTTTATTTATGAAACAGATTGCATGGTACAATGCATTTCATGATTAGGCAGGCACAGCCCTTCATTCAAGAGGTCTCACCGTAAGAATAGCAATCACAACAGTAGACAGGAGATGAGAAGTATAAAACAAACGTTACTCACCACCCAGCTCTACAAGGGTTAAGTCATCGGCCACTGTAGTCACTGACCAGCAGTGCACCCTAAGAGGAATTAAGGATGAAAACAAGATGAGGCACTCTGTGCTTTGGAAAATCCGGCCCCTTAGATAGTTAGATGTATATCTCAGGAAGAATCTTAATGAACCTAGGTTTTTGCATTTTCTCATATGTAAGAAAAGCACTAAAATCATTAACTGAGAAATTTGTTCCTTGTGACCGGCAGTAACCTTTTACTGAGATGTATGCTTGACTGCACATATTCCCTAGCCAAAATTTTATATATACAGACTTCTCCCCAACCTCCACAGACTAGTCCACTTAGAGCTACTGAGAGACTGTTTCCTGGGCTACAGTCCTCAGTAAGACCCTGAGTTTAAGTAAAACTTAAACTCACAGCTCTTATGTTGTGTGGTTTTCTTTAAGTCAACAGAATCATAGTGAGAAGTTGTCTCCTTCTCTACCAAGAATATTCAATTCCCAAGGGTGGGTGGGTCCTCCTCTCATTTTTCAACACTAGCTATGGCCTAGAAGAACCAGATGACTCTATCATAGTTTTCTAGATGATTCTCCTCTGTTGAGGAGTTCCATACTCGGATAATTTGCTCTTCCTAAAATATTGTTTTCATCATTTTCATTGTTTTCATCATTTCATAAATTTACATTTCTCAAATACATGCAAGAAGATATGAACCCTTGACTAAGCACTCAAGGCCAAGGTCAATAGACACAACCACCCTACTTTATTCACATCCTACCGTTCTTAGAAGTTTCTTCTTGCTGTCCTCTTCTCCTTATTTTGCCCACATTAATTCTGTGCCCTCTACCCTTCCCCCAATCCTGCACTGTGACTTTGAATGTTTCCACCCTGAAATGATTCCTTTTCCAAAGGAAAAATATTTTGTTCTGAAACACTGTTGTCTACTATGGCTGTGAACTCCTATGTTTAATTATGTTAGACAAGACTCAATACTCTTACAGAAATGAAGGAAAACAAAGGTACTGTGAAGATGAATCTCATGACCAATATATGTCTTCAAATCAGAATGATTATTTTGTTCTAAAACTGGTCTTGTGTATTTTGAATACCTTTGTGGAATTTCTTTACTTTTATTCTAGCCTCTATGTTTCTAAAGTCTCAGAGAATATAACAAAGATATAGGGCATCTCTGTTTGCTTGAAAATGAGGAGTTTTTAAGGATGGGAGATTCTCATAGCTAAAACTAGAAAGACCCCAGGCAAACTGGAACAAATTATTCACCGTATAAAGATCTCAAATATAAAAGAGTAATATATAATATAAAGTGACATAGTAACAGTAAAATAAAATCAGCACATTTTTAGTATCTGCTAAGCACATATTTATGCATTCTGCTAAATGAATTTCTGGTCCCACATTCTAATGGCCCTATAATATGACCATATAGCCCTTTAATTTTTAAGGTTAGGTTATTTGATTAATGCTAGTAACTTTGGAATAACAGTCTTTGGGGATTGATGGAAGAGGTTTAGTTAAAACCTGACAAACCATGTGTAAGAAACAATATGTTAGGAAATATAACTAATATTGACACTAAGTATATCAAAGGTAAGTTATTATTTAATTAATAATGCTTTTATAGTGTCAGTCATAGCACTGTGGTAAAGAGTGGGTACTCTTGTTAGACTGTATCTATTTAAATATTGTCTCTGTCACTCAAAACCTTAGTTTTATCTTTTTTTTTTTACATTTTTTTCAGCTTTATTGAGGTATAATTAACAAATTAAAATGTATATATTATGTATTATATATTATATATATTATACAATGTGATGGTTTGATATATGTATACACTGTGAAATAATTACCACAATGAGGCTAATTAATGCATTCATCACCTCATATAGTTATCTGTTTTTATGTGTGTGGTGAGAACAGTTAAGGTCTATTCTCTTAGCAACTTTCAAGTATATCATACATTATATTAACCATAATCATCATGCTGTATATTAGCTCTCTAGAACATAGTCATCTTATAACTGAAAATATGTACCCTTTGACCTGTACCTCCACATTTTCCTCACCCTCAGTCCCTGGAAATCACCAGTCTACTCTCTGCTTCTATGAGCTCAACTTTTTTGGATTCCACATATAAGTGAGATTGTACAATATTTGTCTTTCTGTTACTGGCTTATTTCAGAAAACATAATATTCTCCAGGTTCATCCATGTTGTCACAAATGGCAGATTTCTTTCTCTTTTCTAGCTGAATAATATTTCACTATATATATATATATATATATATATATATATATATACACACACACATTTTTTTTTCTTTATTCATTTATCTGTTGACAGGCACTTGGGCTATTTCCATATCTTGACTACTGGAAATAATGCTGCATTCACATAGGAGTGCAGATATCTCCTTGAGATACTGATTTAACTTCATTTGGACATAAACACAGAAGTGAGATTGTTGGATCATATGGTAGTTGTATTTTAAATTTTTTCAGAAACTTCATATTGTTTTTTATAATCACTGTACCAATTTACATTCCAACCAAAAATGTATAAGGATTCCCCTTCTCCACACCCTCACCAAAACTTATTACTCATCTTTTTGATAGCAGTCATTCTAACAGGATAAAGTAATGTCTGATTGTGATTTTGATTTGCATTTCTCTGATCTTTAGTGATGTTGAGCACATTTTTATGTATCTGTTGTACATTTGTAACTGTTTTTTTTTTTGAAAAATGTTTATTCATGTCCCTTGCCTATTCTTTGATTTTTTGTTTTGTTTTGTTTTGTTTTTCTAATCTATGTGTTTGCTATTGAGTTGTGTGAGTTCTTATTATACTTTGAATATAAACCTCTTATCAGATATTTGGTTTTAAAATATTTTGGGTGCTAATAGTAACTAGTTCATTGAGTTCTTCCTAGTTTAAAATAAATAATACTTATAAATGGATAGAAAAGTACCTGGCACATAGACAACTGATACTGATGGTAATGATGTTAATAATGGTGAAGGTATTGCTCATAAAATATTTTAAATGGTGGATTTTCACTATTGCTTTAATAAGGAATTGAAAATGAATGCATCTCAATAGACTAATCAGAAAGACTTTGAAATATGGATTATAGGTAACTAATGTATATTTAAATATAATAAGGATAATATATAAATAAGGATCATCAAATGATAGTCTGACTATGCCCAAATAAATTATTGCAAAAAGATCTATCTGGCTAAATTTGGTAGATTTATTTGTGCATGTGTGTGTATACATATTTCATACCTTCCATAATCCAAAGTAAAATAACAAAAAAGGAATAGAAAAGTATAAACCTAGGAAGACAAATAGAATGGGAAGACAGACAGTAGAGGATAAGAAATTTCAACAAAATTATGAAAGGTGAATAGTGGTTATAAAAGAAGTAATGTTTAAGGGTAAAATGCAAAGACAGAGAAAGCTGTAGGCGTTATAGATGTTGTAGACTTTACCCTGCCCCCAGATCAACTTGTGAATTTGAGGCAACGTTTCCCTCTGAAGGTGAAATTGAAAAGTAGAGCTAAAAACAGGACAATATTTTATCAGTGTTTCTAAGGACCATATGCTTTCTACTGGACATCTGCTTGCTTACCCTATAGAGCCAGGATACTGTGTCTAACCCAGAATGGTAAAAGATGGAAAGCTCATTGTCTCAAGAAGATTGAGAGAGAATGATTTGTAGAGGTTCTGAACCAAGGAACACCTAAGAACAAGATGGAAAGCTCATTGTCTCAAGAAGATTGAGAGAGAATGATTTGTAGAGGTTCTGAACCAAGGAACACCTAAGAACAAGATGATTAAATTAGGAGACCACCTCTTCTTTTCACTGCTTGTCTTTGTAAAACAGTCTCAAATGCACAAACTGCCAGAAAGAGAGGTGAACACATGTGTATATAGTAAGTGATTTAGACATTAGCCATGGGATGGGGAGGACAGGTGTCTCTCAATGAAACATTCCACTGTGAGCTCTACCTGTGAATGTGTCCTAACACAGACTAAAGAAATTCCAAGAAATTGGAAAAAAATGGAAAATTTTTTTGGAAATTAAAAAAAAAAGTTCCTACAGGAGAGGCACATACCAAAGCAAACAAAAAAGAAAAACAATAAAAGCATTTAAAAAGAGGGAAACAGAGATAACACCAAGAGAAGAAGCCATTAGAAAGAAAACTAATCAAAATACTATGACAAAAGCTCTATTTCTACATAGAATATGGGAAGGTGTGAGAGAACACTCTGTAAAAAAACAAAAACATCAAGTAATTCACAAAGTCATAACTTTTCACAAACCCATCCAAGAGCTGATGTTGCAAGACAACTGAGGGAAATAAATTCCAAAGAGTGACAAACCTCACAGAGAGAGATGGGACATACGAGGTTTCACCTTTGCCAGAGTATGGGAAAATTGGTGTCTCCATTAAAAAGGGGTAAAGAAAAGCCAGCTACAACTTTAACAATTTTCTGAAGACTGTGGACTAACGTGACAGTTACAATAAACTAGGAATCTCAAATAAAGAGAAGATTGAGCTCACTTGCAAGTTTTTAATCCCATTACTGGGTGCTCACAAAAAGATTGGGAGCTGGGCAGGAGAAAGAGACCTACATAACAGTGAGGGAATTTAGGAGAGAGTCAGCTACTGCAGGGAGAGGACCTAAAACCTATTTTTCCAGACCCTTCCCTCTTAAGAAACAAGAACCTTAAACTGCTGCGGTAGGGACAGGAAATATTCCTGTCTGGAGGCAGGCACAGGCAAAAATCCGCTGCTTCTGGAGGAAGGAGGAAAATGGTCTTTACCCATGGGGAGACATAAAAAAGCTTCGTGTCTCAGGATACTGCTGTGGAGCAAAGAAATAATCTGCTCTTGTAGGTGAACGGGAGGAGAGTTTGGGCACAGTTTGGTGCCCAGAAGGAAGGAGCATGTTGCTGTTAAAACCATACCTCTGAGGGCTAGACTCCCTGGGTTTCCTGACGACTATAGAGCAGAATTGAAAGCCACCAGTGCCTCTGACCTAGAAACGTTAGTTGTAAGCATTAGCATCAATGGTGAAGGAAAGGCATGACCAGGAAAAGGATCCCTTCAACTCAGGGAGACTGTTAAACTGATCAGTTTTCTTATTCCTGAGCTTTGGAGCCTATGGAAACTTATAAACTCATAAACTTATAAACTTATAAACTTATAAACTCATTTGTTTCCTTTTTTCAGTGCTCTCTGCCCTGCTCTATCTGTTGTTGAATATTGGAAAACATTTTCATTACATTTGGTCTAATTATTTTTTATGGTGAGGGGTAAAATATATTACAGTAATTCCATTATGGCTAGAAGTAGAAATCACATTGCTTTTCTGTGTAATTACTCTTTTTTTTTGGGTGGGGTTGGGGAGATGGGTGTGCTTAATTTGGTACTGACCTGCAAGTATGGGTCAATACGTTGCAGAAAAAACATGCCTGGAGCCAGAGGGGATCTTAAAAACAGGGCAAAAATCATTTGGAAGTATATTGTTTCTAATGGAATTAGGAATTTGAAACACTCATATCTGATCTCAAGGGTAGAATTAAATTCAACTTGGACTAAATATGTATCCTTTATCTATCTATCTACTGTCTATCTATCTGTCTAGCTAGCTAGCTATGTACCTACCTATCTACTATCTTATCCATCCAACCATCTATCTTTCTATTTGTATATATGTATTTCATATAAGTGACAAGCATATTACAATATGCACTCCAAAAATTAAGATGATATTATCATTACACATAACTAGGAGACAGTTCAAATAATTTTAACAAAGATATCAAAATAGTTAAAAATTGAAGTGTAATATAAAAGCTTATATCGATTCATGTAATATATAATAATGGCAATCTAGAATCTAAAATTATATAATAATTTAAGTAATTCAAATAACACTCAATTTTTCCCATATATGTGAAGTAGAATTATGACTTTGAGGCTGAAATTAACTAGATGATTGTCCAAGTTTCTCTTTCTCTTTTTTGTTTTTGGCATATTGATACAGTCAAAGGTTTGACTTATTAGATTGCTATCCAAGAAACTAATCTGGGAAGAATAGCTGTTTAAAATGTAATTTATTAAATCTGCTATAACGTAAATGCAGATCATATTCCTAGTGTAATTCTTAAGGTGAACAGAGTGATGCAAACAAAATCCAGGGACAGCTTTATGGGCTAGTGTCCTGTATATATGGTCACATAGAGCCTCATGCCAAGTTTTTGCCCTACTTTGCCATTTTGAAATTCTTAATAACTTCTGAACAAGGGACCCCATATTTTCAATTTTGCACTGATTCCCACAAATTGTGTATGCCTTCCTTACAAATCTGAAGGGTTCCCTTTGTGTAGACCCAGGCTATTGAATTCACTAAGGCAAGAAAACATTGCTGCATACACTAGAAATGGAAAATGTTCTAGGTATTCAGTATGTGATTTTGCTTCAATACTTGGAGCCTTGATTCTCATAACTAATTAGATGTCAAAGATGTTAGATTAAAAGAATATTCTGACTGGCCTGAGTTCAATATTTTCCAGGACTGGTCTTGTTAAAATTTGGTGATAAATTTGTGGAGCTTCACTGGAACAAAACAGGGTTTACTTCAAAACAGATGTTGTTAATTTATATTTTAAAGCCAAGGCGTTTCCATTTACACAGACTAAAAAAATGTTAATTGTATAATTTATGTGGAAAGTTTTATTGCCCCTGTCCATTAGATGCAGGGATGTTGACAGTACACAAGGATCAATCTGAGGCTTGTTACGGGATGAATACAAACAGAAACTAAATGTAATTTAATCACACCATGAAGATTCTCCACTAAAACTAAAGAGAGATTGAGGGCTAAGTATAAATATCTGGAATGGTAAGCAATTGAGATGAATGGAAAACTCTTTTTTCACTAGTAGCAGAAATTAATTCTATTTTGTATGCACGCATTTTTTTAAGTAACATTTTCTTCTCTTTTCTTTGTTCTCTTTTTACCAGGATTTTCAATTTTCTCCACTGACATAGATCTCTTTTCTTTTATTTCAAGACCAATTTTCTTTTAAATAGAGTTCCATAAAAGTAATTATATACATTTCATAATTGAAGATGATTTTCTAAGGATCTAGAAAATGTACTATTTGTGTTTTTCTCTGATGGAAAGGAGAGGGAGATATTTGCCTACAATATCTTAGTAATATTTGCATATTTAATACTATTTCATAATCATCCCAAGAACCCATCTCTGAACAATTTTATATATATTCTTACTAGATGTTTTTGTTGTTTGTATACCATAAAGAGAATGTGCCTATTTAAACATTGTTTGAAGACATACCTGGGACTTATTTGGCATCAAGTGATAATTTGCTTATTTTATTTATTTCCTGATATTTATTGAAAGCTCAATATTATCCCTATGTAGATTTCATATACATGGTTCAATGTGACAGTATAATCAATATTTTAGAAATGAATACATCAAACCTTGGGGAGATTGCCTTTCATTTATATACAAGGAAACCTAAGCAATTATTTAACTTTACAAAGTTTGCAGTAGCAGAATAAAGACTTAAACTTGCATCTGCCTAACTTCAAACCTATGCCTTTTCAACACTGTTATAAGAGAAGTAGAGGTTGTTGGTCCACAATGAGATCATTGGAAGGCTACTGAATTAAAGCGTCAAAGTGGTCAAGTTTAATATTTGGAGTCAGTAGAATGGAAAGAAAATGAGTTTGCATCATAAAAACTTCATGGAGACAGAGTACTTCTAAATATAATATATCTTTTCATGAAACTGTTCACAATCGGATATGTTTGTTGCATAAGAAATCTATGTATCTATGTATATATCTATGTATCTATGTATCTATCTGTCTATCTGAAATTGCACTAGATATATATCGTCAGATGAATGATGTACTTAAAACAGTGTAGCTACAATCTAGTCCTTTTTGATAGCCATAATGAACTAATTTGGGTATTTCTCAACCAATTCTAGGGAAGTTTGCTAAAATCTGAGGTCATATTATAATATAGAGGTTAAAATATCATCCTCTTGGATTGGACCACCTGGGTTCAAACTCTGTTTCATTATTTGCAAGTTATTTGAGCAAGTTATTTAATCTCTCTAACTTAGGTTTCCTTACTGAACAATGGACTTTCTAATGGTAATTGTTGTGAGAATAAAAGTGATCTAGTAAAAAGCACTATCTAGAACATAGGATAAATTCAATATATGTTAGATGTTATGATCAAAAGAGGCTTCAAATTCTTAAAGTTTCTAGTCATACTCTGGAAATTTTAAAACAATTTAACCAAAAGAGAGTTGGGATATATTCTAATTACTAAATTATTGCAAATCACCTGAAATAGTCATAATAAATATAGTTGAGTCACAAAAGTGGATAGATACAAATTAAGTACAATGGAAGATCTAGATACTCTTTACAGTTAAATCATGTAGCTTGAATTAGAGCAGCTTATGGAAGAGAATATGGAAGATGAAAACTTGTTTTCTGTGCCAGTAAAACCCTCCCTGTATGTAGGTCTCAGAGGGCTAATGTAATTCATGTGCATTTTCTATATGTCCGCTTCTCTGCCAAGGACATTCTCAGTCAACATTTCAGTGTGAAAGGAAAATTTCCACATCAATTAAGCATAGACCTTCTTAAGTTACATGCCTTATTATTCTGAATTTCCTCTGCAAAACTACTAAAATATTTCAGCTTTAATAGAGTCCCTACTTGGTCCTTTGTTCCTTTTAAAACCTCTAGAATTCTTTGATATCAGCTAACTTTTTTAAAAATAGTTTTTTTAAAGAAGAAATGAATTATTCATAGAATAATTGTTTTTTAGTTTAATTACCTGTAATACTGAAAATGCATTATAATGTGTAATTATATTTTTCCAACATAATTATTAAGTATAATGACAATGTATAATTCTTTATGAAATTGCATGAAGAAAATTGAACTACTCATGCATAATATTATAATAATTAAACTATTTTATTCCAAAGAATTATTACAATTGGTTGTTTTAAATAGACCATCTGATCATTTCACAGATGAAAAAAAATGATTTTCTGTTTAGGGTGAATGAGATAGCACTTTGAAAAGGAAAAATTTTAGAAATTTCATTATCATGGTGTACTTCAAACTCATGAGTTTTTATTGATACTATGAGAGACTATGATATGATTTACACAGAGCAAAATTTGGTTTACATGATATAAATATATCATGATATAAATGTTTTGGTGAAGTAAAACTTCCCTATACAAATCGACTACACTAAATGAAAATAAAACAACATTAAATTACATTCTTCCAGGACCAAAGTACATGTTGGTGTTACATAAAGACTTTGAGAAAATGGTATCTCCTGTTCTTGGTTATTAAATCTTCTTCACTAAATGATTGTTTTTGTAAATTCAACTATACCAAATTATGCAAAACCTTCTAGTCCTATTTTATAGGTAGTTAACAAACCAGGAAATCTGAGCCATTCTAATATTGGTGAGGTTTATAAATAAGAAACAGTTACTCTCCCCCTAAAAATCAAAAGAACATCGCCTCAACAGTAATCCCAAATTCATATTTTCCATGTAACACAGTTCAACTGTGTTTAAAGATGAACTGCTTTGGATTGTTTCATCTCTTTTTTTCTACATAATAAAAGTACAAATTCGAATTTATCTCAAAAGATAATTTTGGTTTAGCATCTTGATAATATCAACTTTTTCACACATGTGCCAGAGAACAACTAAATTATTTGTCAGGGACACTGTCTACAATTACATCAAAAATGCAGTTTTCTGGGTTTTTGGGGAGTTTTGTTTGTTTTCAAGAAAAAAAAACCAGTTCATTTCAGATGTATTAGAAGTACACAGTTAAAAGTAGGTCGGTATAAATGGCTTGGAAGGAATCTAAATCACGTCACGCATGAAAATCACAGAACACAGAAATAATGTAAGAACATCAATTTTCTCTTCTTTTAGGCAAATCTATTTCCAGATTTATCTAAATGCCAAACTTGCACATTTGAGATGATTGGGCATAGTTTTATTTGGATCTTTGATTTTGGGTTCAGTTCTTTTTGTTAGCATGCAACAACAAAATATCTCATAGACAATGGATATTGGTTTGTGGAAAACAGTAAAAATACTACTGAAATTTCTCTTCAAGAGAGGGTTTTTATTGGTTATTTGGATTTATTTGAAATAATATACAAACAGTGTTGAAAACTGAACAAAATTCCATGAAGGACTGGTTGGAGATTGCACCCATAGAATTAAGAAATTGGCACAAAATAATTCAGAAAGTGGTTAAATCTTTATATAAAATTCAAAAGCTGCTATTAGAGAAAAGTATTCTCATAAATAAACAAATAAAATACCTGTTTCTATATTTGAGATGAAATTAATATCAATCACTGGAAAAAATATGGTGATTACGCTGGCCAGCACTGAAAAAGAAAAAGAGAAAACTTACATAAATTATTCTTTCTCTGGAAAAATAAATGATTTGCAGAGAGTTTTTTTAAATCAACAAATTAATCAGGCTTATATTTCACAAATATTTGTTTTTCTTCTTACTATGGTCATTTGAAAACCTAGAGCTAAATATAACATCACAGAATATTATAATTTGGTAATACTGTAGCTAATGTGTAGATAACTGAACAAGTTAATCTATATTTAATATATATCTATGAACTCAAATTACCTAGCTCCATTGGCTACCCAGTGGTAAAGATAATTGAGTAAATACAAAGTTGAGATTGTGTTTAGCCTCTATAAAATGTGATTGTGTCATGTTAGACATTTAAGAAGTGTGCCAGGGAAAGAACTCCCTGGAAGTATGCCTGGTGACAGATTAGAAGGGATCAAGGTTAATGGAGTAGTTGGAAATGATGCTTACACGTGATGCAGGTTGCAAATGAAAGGAATATATAAGAGAAGGATTTTGTTAAGAAGTAGATAGGAAAAAAAGACTTCAGACAAGGCGCTGAAGTTTCAAATTTTTATAGAATGTAAGAAGCAAGGAAGAGAGTATTTAATAATGTACCTACAGAATTAAAAAATGATTGTTCCTTCTGTGTACATTCAAATGTCATTAGTGTTTTCCAAACTAAGAATGTGAAATGAAGTATTTGGGAATTAATATAATTTGAATTAAAAATTGTGTTTCAAAATAAGTTGCTTTACAAAAATTCAATATGCTGTACACTGGCTAAATTTGAGTTTGTCTCTACTTACACATATAACCACTGACTCATCCTTACCATACACCTTTCTATCACTTCATATGTTATAAAGTAGCAGTGGTCTTTTCAATGGACTACTTGAAATCTAACATATTTGGTGTAAGTGCTAATAACAGTTTGCCTGAGTAGCCATTAAGCTTATAAATATGTTTTAATTAAAATACAATTGATAAAAATGTGATATATGACTCAAAGAACTATTAATTACAGTATTGAAAAATTGAGAATATATTAGTGACATTTATACACTAATATGTATAAAATAGATAACTAATAAGCACCACAATTTCTAAGCATGGCTTGGATAGCTGAGAGATTACTTTTCATTTCAAATATGGAAGTTAATGTTTTAATAACACAAAAGAAAACAAAAGTTTATATAGTTCTAGAATATAGATTAAATGATCAAAATGATGTCTTTTTTTCTTTTTCTTTATGGATTTAATTGCAATTGAATTGCTCTGGTTTTGCTTTTGAGTTTTCCTTTGTTTCTGGATAGAACAATCTTATACATTACAATAAAGTTTGCAATGGAAAGCTTGTCGTGCACACTCACATGTTCACAAAGCAGTGTCCCCCTGAAAGCACTATACTTTCTGCTCTTCTTGCTACTAAAGACCTGTCAAAAGTGTCAACACCTTGGCACAGTTCTTGAATCAGGCCCCCATAACAAAGTAAAAGTCCTCAGTAGTAAGTGAGACTAGGAACATGGACATTAATATTTTGTAGCTAGGGAGACCCAGGGAAAGGTTTGACTCTCTGATGCCTTATGAGTGTTAAGTTGGAGTCTTCTTCACCCAGTATGCTTCCTGCTTCCTGACTGGGTCTTGGTTAGGCCTGCTGTTTAAACGAGACACTTTGGGAAGCTAGCCTGGCCAGTTCCACTCTGTATAGTTGAGCATTTGTCACTAAGTACAAAATTTGACTAACAGATCTGAATAGTTTGCCTGAATTTCTAGTGTTTCTGATTTCAACTTTAGTTCTCCATCAGTAGAGAAGCCGAGCCCTAAGCTGCAAACACTTTGAGTGAAGACATGTTCTCACTGCATTATTTCTTCCAAGCCCTTTTCCCCAAAGCCCGAACCAGTTTCTAAAGTAATGCTAAGGACTTCGGTTATTCTTTACCCAGAATGTTGATTTACCCATAATGAAGAAAATGGCAACTTTATATAAACTCTGGGGCCTTCATAACGGTGGTGATGAACTTTTGTGAACTTCACAGAAATGAATGGATTTTGTTTTCCCAGAAAGAGAAGACCAGACTGTTTTAACACAGGATCCCATGTATTTGTTGTGCACAGGACAGTTACAGGAAGAAAAACTGGATTTGCTTGTTCACATCTAGATTTTTGATGCAACAGTAGTTTTTATGAACTAGAAACATGATGAAAGAAGGTTTCTATTTTTCATTCATTTAGCTCTATATTTAGGAAGAGAATAAATGTTTCATGATTTTTCATATTCACCTAATACCTTTAAGAGCCTGTAATTAACACCACTTTTGTTCACAAAGAAGTCAGGAATTTTACTGTTAGTTCCTGTCTAAGAGTTTTAAATTAACATACTGTAAGCATTTCATTAAGTAGAATAATACTATAATAAGTGTGAATGAGCAAACATTTATTTTGAGAGTTCTTGGACTTTTTATGTCCCTGACTACTGATTTTCCTTCCTTCACCTACTCAAGTCTGTCTCCCTACCATTCTCTATGAGAAGTATTCTAACATTTATCATAATAGATCTTTCTAGACTGCTGTTGTATTGTAGAAGTCAGAAAAAACAACAAAAAGGAGAGGGAGACCTATGTAGATAAGGGAGGAAATGGGGAAATACAGAAGAAATAAAGCATTGGGGCTACAGCTAGGTGAAATATATTGAGGAACAACTTTTTTTTTTTTAAGAAAGAAAAATGAAAGAAAAAGATGGGACTGCAAAGTATACAAAGAGGTGTCATCCTGAACTCTATATCCTCTCCATACTGTATGCTGTTTAAATAACACAAATAAATTTTAACATTTTTTGAACTGCTGGATTATGTTTTGACAAAAAAAAAAAATCACTCTAGGGTTAGGTTAGGTGAATTATAGCTTTAAAATATTTAAATGATTCTTAGGTAAGCATATGACAAATTAACATGTGCATTTATTTCTTTGCTTTCTCAAAATCCCATTCAATGACATTAAATACATTTTTTAAAACAGTATTAACATACAGTGATGAGGTGATGGGGAGAAGAGAAAACAAACACAACATAGCATGTTGTGGAGGAAAAAAAGATTATGGGAATACAAGTTTTGGAGGATTATGGTGAGTTGGATTTTGTAAATTTGCTATCAATTATTAATGTATTTCATCATTCCCAGCTGTGTACAAAGAAGATTTTCAAAAGTAAGCTAAATTATGTTTTTAAAATTAGTCAAAAAGAAAATAATAGTGTAATAGCAGGTCAACTCAGAAGTGACGTGAATAAATAAAATTAGCATAAAAAGTGCTGCAGTAAAGTTTTTTACACTTGTTATAAATATGCCAAAATACAATTTTCAGAATTGCAACATTGCTAAGGTTATAAAAACTTGTTCAGAGAAACAAACCAAATAAAAATGAATTTTAAAAAATAGAAAACATAAACATAGAAAATATTTTCCAGATAGTGAGTTCTTCTTTACTTCATTACATATTATAGCAAATTTCCAAATTTTTTTTCCACTAATGTAATTGATTTCCTTAATATCTACTTTATCTTATAGGTGTGAAATTCTTTACATTTTTTATTATGAAAAATACAAATAATGACTGGGTTTGTTTATTTTATATATTTCTACATAAGCATAGTCACATTTTCTCATTCTTTGTCATTTTTATATTACCATACAGAAAAAAAATTATAACAGACACATCAGTAGATTTTAAATTGTTGAACAATATTAACGATTTTTTTGAACAATGCAAAGTATAAGTATGACTTGATCAAACAACTAAATACAAAATGTTTAAGTTTTGCTGATGGCTCCTACCGAATCACCTAGGAGATTTAAACAAAGACTTCAAATATTTCTTGGATTTTATGGGAAAGTCAGTGACTACATTTTAAAAGATTATTTACTACCATGACAATTTCAATTTAAAGGAATTATCACATATTTGTTTAATGAAAATTAAATTCCCTACACTTTTCAAGTGATAAAGAAAAGTAGAAAAAAGAATGCTTAAACTCATGCAAACTCCAACTGCCTAGAAGTAAGCACTATAGAAAACAAAGATAGATTCTAACAAGTTCTATGCATTTTTTAACATGAAAATTGAGATCATACTTAAAATGCTATTCTAATAAATAATTTTACTGTAATTTAACAAAAGATAAATAAAATTTTAATTTTTTTCAAATAATATTAATTGCTAAATTACATTCCTAAATTTAAGAAGTATTACCTAAACACACACACACACACACACACACACACACACACACACACACACACACATACACAAAATTTGGTATATTATATCTGTAAACCTTTACAGGAACACCAGTAGGGTGTATATTTATCTCTTTTTCACCTCCACCCATTTATATTCATTATGCTTATTTTTGCTTTTATTGTTTTCAGTGTTCTTTTGTGCTTTCCTCTGTCCTGTATACCATGTCTCTAAAGTGTTTCAGGAATACTTATTCTATTCTGTAATCACTTCTCTAATATATTTTCAGACATGATTACTTATTCTGCTTAATAAAATCAGCATATCTGTAATGTGCTGATATTTTTATTTTTATTTATTCCTTTTTCCTGAGGTTAGCTTCTGAGTCTCCTCTATTTCTATCTAATACTTGAAACCATGTATCTTTTCCTGTGTGTACTTTTAAAAAGAAAACAAAAAACTATGTTGACTATAATTTACTTGAGAGTATGGAGAATTATTTATCTGAGATCATCCCATATTTCCTCGAGTAATTATTTTCCTGTTATGTGTTCTAGCTCTCTTCTGTTTGTGTTCACTTCCTCCTTTTCCCCCTGCATTTATTCATAGTTCCCATGAATTGCTTTGTTGAATAGTGTTTATGAGTGGAAGAACTACCATATAGATTTTGACAAGTGAGCTGGAGCCATCAGCATTTCTAATTTGTGTCTGTTGTCCTACATCTACCTTACAGTGTGTACATATATATACATACATATGTATGTATACATATAACATATATACGTACATAGTTGTCACCTCAGTTTTTCAAACAACTTATGTTCCTCCTTGGCCATTGACCTTCTTATAATCACTGTATTCTTCCCTCCCCCATCTCCAGCAATGTCCCAGAGTAGAGAGACTATAGTAAAGAATTATAACTATAATGAGGTATCACCTTACACTGGTCAGAATGACCATCATCAAAAAAATCTACAAATAGCAAATGCTGGAGAAGGTGTGGAGAAAAGGGAACCCTCATGCATTGTTCGTGGGAATTTAAATTGATGTAGCCACTATGGAGAACAATATGCAGATTCCTTAAAAAACTAAAAATAGAACTACCATATGACCCAGCAATCACATTACTGGGCATATACCCTGAGAAAACCATAATTCAAAAAGACACATGCACCCCAGTGTTCATTGCAGCACTATTTACAATAGCCAGGACATGGAAGCAACCAAAATGTCCATCAACAGAGGAATGGATAAAGAAGATGTGGTACATATATACAATGGAATATTACTCAGCCATAAAAAGGAACAAAACTGGGTCACTTGTAGAGACATGGATGGATCTAGAGACTGTCATACAGAGTGAAGTAAGTCAGAAAGGGAAAAACAAATATTGTATATTAACACGTATATGTGGAATCCGAAAAAAATGGTATAGATGATCTTATTTACAAAGCAGAAATAGAGACACAGACATAGAGAACAAACATATGAATACCAAGGGGGAAGGGGGGTGGAATGAATTGGGAGATTGGGATTGACAGGTATACACTATTAATGCTATATATAAAATAGATAACTAATGAGGACCTACTGTAGAGTACAGGGAACACTACTTAGTGCTCTGTGGTGACCTAAATGAGAAGGAAATCTAAAAAAGAGGGGATATATGTGCACGTATAGCTGATTCACTTTGCTGTACAGTATAAACTAACAGTAATGTAAAGCAACTATATTCCAATTAAAAAAGAAAATACAGCCTAGTAACTCAGCCTAAAAAAAAAAAAAAAAAGAACTGGACCATTTACTTGCAATCTGTAGAAATATTTGCAGGTCTTTAATCGTCTCTCTCACTTGGTGCAGGCTTCACAGGTTTGGAAGATATGTTTTACAATCTTGACTATATTTTTGTTTAATATGAAGTTTTTCATTGATTTGTTTAAAGAATAAAAGTAGATTTTAAAAGTCTATATGAAAAGATTTCCCAGCAATTAAATTAATTCAGAAATTCTGTAGATATTTTAACTTGGGCATGTAGAAATCACATACTATTAAAACAATCTTCTCTAAGAGACTTAATGACAAAGATATTAATAGTGCATAATGCAAAAAGCCTATTGCTCTTTTTATTCTTTTAGCCATCTTAGAATAATTTCCTTCTTTTTTGAGACAAAACTAATTGACTATCTCTATTTGCCATGAACCAAACTAACTGCTGTGTAAGTCACAAAGATGAATGAAGCAGAGATCCTAAACTCTAGGGATTTAAAATGTCCTTGTAGGGAAATTATTGGTATGCATATGTCTATGGAGGGAATGTTATGTTTTTAGCTTAAGAATGAAGAATATTTGTCACGAATCGTTTTGCTTATGGCTTTAGCTTAAGGAAAAGAGAGAACTTATATCACAAATAGTGTCACTAGTGACATAGGCAGATATAAAACAGAGTAAATCAGGATAGAATGGTAACTTGAAAAAACAGTAAAGACACAACAATAAGATATTTATATGTACTAGAAACATATAAGTGCGGTAAGACCAAGTACCTGCTAGAGGGGTGTCATATAAGAGGAAATCAGACCAATAGAACCACAGTGAGATGAGTGCGCAAGAATGTGAACTTGACACATGAGTGACAGGGTGTAAGGAGATTTGGAGGGATCCCCAGGATAGTTACATTGCAAGATAAGTAAAATTAAGAACACTTACTGGCAACTGGGTAACTTGAAGTAATATCCAGATGTGCATCACAGTTATTCAATCAAAAAACCTGTGGAACCTGCATAAAAATGGACTCCAATAAGTGTTTCAACATTATGTCAAATTTCAAAAGATATTTGTCAACCTCCCTAAAGAAAGTAAAGAGAACCAGAAACCTCTCAAAAATAAAGAAACTTAATTTATAAATTACTGCAATGTTTCTTAAAATTCTTGCTCTCTTAGTGCTTAAGATGGAAATCCTTTTCACTTTCTCTTGACTCCCCAAACCTTCCTGCAGGTTCCCATGACCTGTGGGTTTTGTCTCTCCCTCCTTCTTTCTTGCTTTCATACACTATCCTTTTCTGCTGTGGGTGCCTCTCTGCAGTGGAAATTGTACTTGTTCTAGAAACTCTGGTACTTTGCTTAGTTTATTACCTTTTTTTTTAAGTAAAATAAAGTGCAGGATAGACTGCAGCATCAAAGACACCTTAGCGGCTGAAGGAGAAAAGTATTTCGGTGGTAGTGGTCCTATCAGAAAAGTAAACAGTGTTTCTAAAACTGGTTTCTTGAAACCAGGTTTTCAATGAAGCCTTTTTAGTCTGACCAAAATCTTAATATGTGCATACTCTGAATTATTTGATTATCTGTTAACAAATATTGACCTGTGCTTTCATCCACTATTTTCATTTGTGCTCATTGTGTTCATTGATCATGGCTAATTTTCATAGCATAATGACAAAAGAAGAGAAGTGATATTAAATGTAACTGATGTTTTCTCACCACCCAGAAGCTAAATGATGCCTCTTCAGGGCCCTCAAATTATTCACAACTGGGAAATATTGGTGTAACCAGTTTTCACTATTCATCTGAGTGGCTTTTTATAAGTTATTAATGATTAGACTATTGATTTCAGTTTTGAATATTAAAAATGCTTAATGTCGGGGGCTTCCCTGGTGGCGCAGTGGTTGAGAGTCCGCCTGCCGATGCAGGGGACACGGGTTCGTGTCCCGGTCCGGGAAGATCCCGCATGCCGCGGAGCGGCTAGTCCCGTGAGCCATGACCGCTGAGCCTGCGCGTCCGGAGCCTGTGCTCCGCAACGGGAGAGGCCACAATAGTGAGAGGCCTGCGTACTGCAAAAAAAAAAAAAAAAAATGCTTAATGTCACTAGCATATTTTCTCGTTAAATGGGATACATAACGAGGAGAATTAAAACAGTGTGTGTGCCCATGTATGTGTGTAGAACTACCAGTATCCATGTGCGGTAATGCTCAAACTTTCCTTCAAACTGCTCTAAAATTCCTCCAATATTTTAACATTTTCATCTTTTTTATCCTTTCTCCCCCCATTCCTACTTAAGCTATATTTTTGCTTAAGTTAAGAGTGGTCTGCTTACTATACACATGGCTTTGCTCTCCTCTTCCTTCCTCTTATCAAGTGTTTTCTACTTGCCTAAAATAAGCTTTCTCACTCTTCTCCACCAAAACAAAACAAATCAAAATAAAAACTGCGATTATGTCTATGCTGCTTCTTCCTTTGTTACCATTCAATCTCTATGAAAGATTTAGAATGGCATCTGATTTGGATCACAATCACAAATATATAAGAGAACAGGGGTCTTCAAGATATGCAAAAACAAAATAAAATAAAAAGGAAAAAGAAAATAGAGCATGGCCTCTTAGCTTATCAAGTATTTGTCTGAAGTTCACTCACTTTAATTGATCTCATTCAAACAGGAGACTACTGACTCAGAACTGTATGCACAGTTAAGTTTATTGATTTAAAAAGATTGGTTGTCTGGTTTGTTGCACCTGACAGCAGATTAGAAGGAACTTCCCTGATAGCTTAACACATTGAGCTATAATGAAAAAGTAAGAGATAAGAGAGGTGGACCACAAATTAGAAATAAATCTGTGTAATGCAATACTCTTAAATGTTTTACAAACTCCTGAGAGCATCATTCTATAGACCCTGATACCAAAATAATGTTAATAATGGTAATGAAGATATAAACAAAAGGTGTTTATAACAATAATGTTAATATCTTATTTAGAAGTACATAAAAAGCATAATAAATACAGAATTATAAAATCATGTACAGTACTTGGGTAGATCATAATATAACCTAGAGCAGCTACTTCTTTATCATTTCTGACACCTTACTTTTTCTTGAACACTTCACAAGTCAGCTTATTCCATTCTTGGGCAAGTCCAAATTAATAGAAAATTATTCTTCATACTCAATTGAGCCTTGCTTCTCTCTAACAAAATAATTAATCCTAGGTCTTTTTTATAAAACAACTCTGAAAATATGTGCTTTCTTTTCTAAATGACAGCATCCTTAACCCTTAAAATAGTTATGTCTGATTTAAGAAGTATATTTCTTTAATAGAGTTCATTAGTTTCCATAATAATTATTCTAAATATGTGCCTTCAGTTTTTCCTATCACATATTTCCCAGATTTATTTATCATCCTAGTTATCTTTTTCTACATAAATTCTAGTGTTTAGGATCCCTTTTTAAAATGTAACTTAAAGTAATCTCAGTATTACAGATCTCATTGGAAATAGGATTAATAGCTGTTCATCTGATTAATACTGTTGTATAATAATAAACTTTACTTAGACTCACATATTTCTATTCATTTAATTTTTTCAAGTAATATCATTTTTACTTGTTAACACAATTACATTTTTTATATATTTATATATTTAACAAGACTGACTTTTTGACAGAATCTATATTTTATTCATTTTTAAAGTACTTGGCATATAGTAGACACTTGAAAATATTGTTTGGGGAATGTGTGAATAAATGAACCATCTAAAAATATGTTAGTTCATTTTAGTAGTTTTATTCCATTATTAATTTTTTTATCCCATCCATGAAATTTTTAATGTAGTTTTCAAATGTTTTGAAGTTAATTCTGTTCTCTCTGATCTTGAATTTGTGAAATTTATTTTTAATCAAAATACAAGTCTACATTTGTTCTTAATTAAATTTTGTTAGATTTCAAAATTATTGAGATTCCATAAAACCCTGATTTGTCATCAGTTTTATAAAGAGGCCTTGCCAGCTAGTATTTTTAGTAGTATACATATTTCTTCTCCGTTATTGTATTGATTGGTTAAGTAAAAGTTGAAAATATTTGTTTATCAAATGTATAAATCATCTTCCTAAGTAGATTGAAGGTCTTTAAACGTTGAGAATGAGTTCTCCATTGTATATGTATTAATCACTGCATAAACATAGGCCACACAGGCTGAACCAAATTCAGTTGTATGGTTTGCATATTATGTATTTATTTTCAGCAAAAGATTAATTACTTAACATGTATCATACATTTAAGAATACATAATTTATACCTTCAAATAAGATGGATTTTTCAGATAGAAGAGGAATATAAAGGATAATAATTTATCCACTAATAGTGGGGTGAAGGTTATTTACTGAATTCATCTATGAAGTTTCTATTCAGCTTTATTTCTGAGAGTCTGAAAAACCTTTGAAATTGCAAACAATTATTGCTGCATATTTTCTCTTAAACTAGGGTAGATTTGATAGATATTTTGGTCTAATTTTGAAAGTATATGGGTGAATGAATACATTGTTATTTACAGGTAAGTAAAATTCTGTATTTCAGTTTAATAAATATTTCTTTCTATGTGAAAGATTTCTCTGCACTCAACTTGATCCTACTATGTTAATGTGTAAATTGGTTATGCTCCCATTAATGCCTTCCTTCTTAACCAAATGTACATACTTAACTGTGATGGAATGTTATTAATGCAATGCTTTGAGACTATTAACTAACATCTTAATACCTAACACTTAATGAAACTTTACTTTGAGAGACTATTGTAAATGTTTGTTCAGGCTTCAGACATAGCAAAAATAGACTTCAAATTGTCTTTCAAAATACTTCACAGGAAAGTATTCCCTGAGATCACAGGACATTAAAGGTTTCCTGGGAAACTAAACAGTCTCCATACTGATGTGCCCGGGTTGTCTGTTATCCAATGACCTCTCTCTAATGAGGGGAGGAGCTAAGAACAAAGAAGGAAGGAAGAGAACAGCTGGACCAGATAAGAGAGAACGGAAAAGACAAAGCTGTTGACATCAGAATTGGAAACCCTTGAAGCAGTCTGTATCTATTTTCAGGCTAATCTTCATATTCTGTAGAAATACTTTTCTGTTCCTAACCTAGAAAATAAACAAAATTTCCACCTCCATCCTCAATCTTTTGCCTTCCATCCACTCTTAGAGAAGAGCAGTCATAACAGCTTTTATTCTCTGAGCCATCCACAATCTCCATTCAGTTTTGTTTTGTTTTTTTTATGTTGTGATTTTACAGAGTATCATTATTCTGACAAAGAAATTGCCAGCCATCCATGCAATCATGAATACCTGCCATCTGCCAGAGTTCTAAGATCCTACATACCTATACCTGTATTCATAATTTGACTTTTCAAAAATCACCCATTTGGGAACTAAGGTGCATTTAATTAAACAAATGAAAAGTATAAAAAATAATTGAACAAGTACCAAAATGACAAAGACACCATCAGATTATAAATTTTATAAGATGTATAAAATTTTCTATGAGATTTCATATTGAAACATAAAATGCCTATAAAGGAATACATACTTCAGCCAGGTATTAGAGTTCAGTTATAATTTCAATTGGAAGAGATTGGGAATAAGAAAAAAGCACTAATTATAAATCAGTTTTACCAGAGCCTAAGTTACATACAATGGAAAATTATAAGATAAAACTAGAAAAGTTGGATTGCAATCACATTATAGCATTTCTTAAATTCTTGGTGGAGGAGTTCTTAGTTAATTCTGCAGGAAATGAGCAAATATAATGCGGGACATTTTCTCAGAAAAATCCCCATAATACCAGGACCTATTGTTTCACACACAAAATCACATAAGGATCCCATATCAGGTCTAGGGTGTCAGGGTATTCTCATTATGATTGAGGACTATTATATGGGAAGATATAAGTAATTTGAAAGTAAATATGAAAAGTTTTTTTATGTTATTTAAAAGATAGAGGAAATCAAATATAAATAAATATTGATAAAACATATAAAATGGCAGCAGGAAAGGAATTTGACTAAAGCAATCCAAAGGTATTATGCAAATTAAAGATTTTAAATAGAAACAGAGGTTAGTAATATGTAAGACTAATAAATAACAATATGAAAGTTCTCTTAAGGGGACTGAGTGAAGAAAAGAAAAGTGAGGATGGAGGTTCTGAGAAAGATGGGGATAATCGATTTCCTCTCTCATGGCCCCTTTCCCTCCAACATCTATGTGTCAGGAACGCAGGTGAGCTGGGAGAGAGTGAGCAGAGATGTCAGGTGTCAGAGTTACCAATTAAAGTAACAAGACAAAAATGAGAGTTAAGCCTTTAATCACTTACTGCCATGGTATAAGCAAGATACTGAAACAGAAGTAAGTGCCAGTCTGTCTGTTCTCTTTTCCCCGTGGGAAAAGCACACCAGGGGAGGGTCGGGTGGGTCAGTGCAGAAGAGAGAGTCCTCTCACTGTTGAGGGAATCAAGGACAAAAGTCTCTGACAGTTTTATGGGTCCTAAGGTGGAAGGAGGGAGATGTGGGAGAGCTAGGAGTGGAAAATTACTGGGTACTGAGCCAGAGGAGGAAAGTATCTTCATTTTCCCCTCCTCCCCCACCAACGCCCATCATAAGGAGACCGAACAGATGAGCCTGGAGAGGACTTCTGCTAAAGGCCTCAGATGAAGGGACCTGCAATGAAGGCTCCTAGGGTAGAAATACAGTATGAGAAGGGCATGACCAGCCTGGGGTCTGAATCCTTGATCACAACTCCTCCTAGAAACTGTGTTGTTTGTGCACCAAATCTGCTGTGGGGAGGGCAGTTTTCCCCACGAGGTCCACCAGTTAAATTCTCTGTAATTGTCTATGGTCGAGTCTGAATAAACACACCTACTGCTTAAAAAAATCAATCAGACTGCTTAAAAACTCCTCACTATGTCATGCAATGAGGGAGAGAAAATAGTTTGATCAAATTATTCAAGGTTAGGGCACCTCCACGGACTCAAAGTCCTGCTGTCTGCCTTTAAAATGAACCAGCCCAGCTGCCCAATGACTTAAGTTTCCTTCTTTAAAAAACCACATAAACATACACACACACACAACTACACAACGTGCCACCCCCACACTCTTTCCTCCTGCCCATTTCTTCCTCCCAGTTCTCAAAGTACAGAGATTTGAATAGAAATGAGATTTTAATAAAACTACTTTTGTGGGAGACATAAGCCTATTTTAAGGTTCTATTCCTTCTTGGTTTTCTTCTTGATAAGAGCTTTGTTAAAACAAAGAAATATGAGGACTCTAATTAGTTGACCAGATTCCCTTTTTAAAACCAATCACCAACTTTCTGTGTTATAACATCAGAGAAAAGGGTTTATCTTCTTGAATGAAAATTTGTAATATGTTTCTGAATGGATTGAGATAGATATTTGAAGCACCTATCAATTAAGAGGCTACATCAATGGTCAGGAATAGGTAAAGAAGTGTTGAAATAAGGTTGCTTTAGTTGAAAGGAGAAAGATAAGACATATGAAAAGAATGTATCAAAGATTATTCAATAGGATTTGACATCCACTGGATATGAAGGAGCAAAGAAGAAAAGATACCTTTATATGGGAGAGAAATGTTGCCAAAAATAACTAGGAGAAATCAATCCTTTAACAGAAACAGAAAAACAAAAGAAGATGTTTACTTGGGGAAAGAAACTTTTTTCTATTAAATAATGTTTGATTTACAATATTATACTAGTTTCATGTATACAAAATAGTGATTTTTATAGATTATTCTCCATTTAAAGTCATTATAAAATATTGGCTATATTCCCTGTGCTATACAACACACTTCCATATCTAATTTATTTTATACCTAGTAGTTTATTTCTCTTAGTCCCTTACTCCTATTTGCCCCTCCACCATCCCTCTCCCCACTGGTAACTATAAGTTTGTTCTCTGTGAAGCTGTTTCTGTTTTATTATATTCATTTTTTATTATTATTTTTTAGATTCCAAATATAAATGAAAATATACAGTATTTGCCTTTCTCTGTCTGACTTACTTCACTAAACATAATATCCTCCAGGTTGCAAATGGTAAAATTTCATAGTTTCTTATGGCTGAGTAATATCCCATTTTATATGTAAACAACATAGTCTTTATCCATTCATCTGTTGATGGACACTGAGGTTGCTTTCATGTCTTGGCTATTGTAAATAACACTGCTATGAATATTGGGGTGTATGTATGTTTTCGAATTAGTGTTTTCATTTTCTTCAGATATATATCCAGGTGTGAAATTGCTGGATTGTATGTTAGTTTTGTCTTTTGTCTTTTGAGGAACCTCTATACTGTTTTCCATAGTGGTTACAACAACTTACATTTCCACCAGTGGTGAACTAGGGTTCCCTTTTACCCACATCCTCACCAACATTTATTATTTTCCTTTTTAATAATAGCTGTTCTGACAGATGTGAAGGTGATATCTCATAGTGGTTTTTACTTATATTTCTCTGATGATTAGCAATGTTGAGCATCTTTTCATGTGTGTTTTGGCCATCTGCATATCTTCTTTGGAAAAATGTCTATTCATGTCTTCTGCCCATTTTTAATAAGGTTGTTTGTTGTTTTTCTTATTGAGTTGTATGAGGTGTTTATATATTTTAAATATTAACCCCTTATCAACCATATAATTTGCAAAAATTTCCTTCCATTCCATAGGTTGTCTTTTGGTTTTTGTCAGTGTTTTCATTTTCTCTGCAAAATCTTTTAAGTTTAATTAGGCTGCATTTGTTTATTTTTGTTTCTGTTTCCCTTGCTTTGCACTATAGTCTGAAGTCAGAGCATGATACCTTCAGCTGTGTTCTTTTTGCTCAAGGTTTCTTTGGATATTCAAGGTCTTTTGTAGTTCAATATAAACTTTAGGATTATTGTTCTAGTTCTGTGAAAAATGTGGGTATTTTGATAAGGAGTGAATTAAATCTCTAGATTGCTTTGGGTAGTACAGATATTTTTACAATATTAATTTTTTCAATCCTTGAACATGGGATATATTTCCTTTTATTTGTATCATCTTCAATTTCCTTCATCAATTTCTTAATATTTTCAGAGTATAGGTCTTTCATCTCCTTGGTTAAGAGTATTCCAAGGTATTTTATCTATTTTTGTGCAATTTAAAACAGAATTGTTTTCTTGCTTTCTCTTTCAGATAGTCAATTATCAGTGGATAGAAAAACAACAGATTTCTATATATTAATCTTGTATCCTGCAACTTTTCTGACTTCAGGTATTAGTTTTAGATAGCTTTTTGGTGGATACTTCAGAGTTTCCTATCTTTAACATCATGTCATCTGCAAATAGTGACAGTTTTACTTCTTCCCTTCCACTTTCAATGAATTCTGATTTTTTCTTGTCTGATTGTTGGCCTTCCAATATTATGTTAAATAAAAGTGGTGAGAGTGGACATCCTTATCTTGTTCCTGAGTTTAGAGGAAAGGCTTTCAGCTTTTCACCATTCATTGTGAGGTTAGCTGTGGGTTGGTCATAAATAGCCTTTATTATATTGAGGTATAGTCTCTCTGTACCAACTTTGATGAGAGTTTTTATCATGAATGGATGTTGAATTTTGTTCTTTTTCTGCATTTATTGAGATGATCCTGTGATTCTTATCCTTTCTTGTATTGATGGGGTTCATCACATTGATTGTTTTGTGAACATTGAACCATCCTTGCATTCCTGGAATAAATCTCACTTGACCATGGGACATGATCCTTTTTACATATTGTTGAATTTGATTTGTTAAAATTTTCTTAAGGATATTTGTATGTATTTTCATCAGAGATATTTACCTGTAATTTTCTTTTTTGTAGTGTCTTTGTCTGACTTTGGTATCAGGGTAATGGTGAGCTTGTAAAATGAATTTGGGAGTATTCCATCCTCTTCAGTTGTTTGGAATAGTTTGAGAAGGATAGATATTAGCTCTTGTTTACAAATTTGGTAGAATTCCCTTGTGAAGCCATTGTGTCCTGGACTTTTGTTTGTTGGAAGTTTTTTGATTACTGATTCAATTTCCATACTAGTGATTGGTTTGTTCAGATTATCTATTTCTTTCTGATTCAGTTTTGGAAGACTGTATGTTTCTAGGATTTTATCCGTTTCTCCTAGGTTGTCCAATTTGTTGGCATGTATTCCCTTATGTTTGTATATCTGTGATATCTGTTATAATTTCTCCTCTTTCATTTCTTACTTTGTCTATTTGAGCCCTCTCTCTTTTTTTCCTTAATGAGCTGGCTAAAGGATTATCAATTTCTTTTGTCTTTTCAACAAGCCAGCTTTTGGTTTCATTGATTTTCTCTCTCTCTCTCTCTCTTTTTTTTTGGCTTCTATTTTATTTCTACTCATTTTATTTCCACTCTGATCTTTATTTTTTCCTTCCTTCTGCTGACTTTGGGCTTTCTTGTTCATTTTTTTATAATTCCTTTAGATGGTAGGTTAGGTTGTTTAAGATTTTTCTTGTTTCTTCAGCTAGGCCTGTATTGCTAGAAACTTCCCTCTTAGAACTGCTTTTGTTATATCTCATAGATTTTGAAATGTTGCATTTGTATTTTCATTTGTCTCAATGTATTTTCTGATTTCCTCTTAGATTTCTTCATTGGCCCACTGTTGTTTTTAGTAGCATTTTGTTTTGTATCCACATGTCTGTGTTTTTCCCATTTTTCTTCTTATAATTGATTTCTAGTATCATACTATTGTGTTCAAAAAAGATGCTTGATATAATTTCTATCTTCTTAAATTTTTTAAGGCTCATTTCATGGCCTAGGATGTTGTATAACCTGGACAATGTTTCATGTGCATATGAAAATGAGATGTATTCTCTTGTTTTGATATGTAGTGCCCTGTAGATATCTATTAAGTCCAACTGATCTAATGTGTCATCTAAGGTCATAGTTTCTTATTGATTTTCTCTCAGAATGATCTGTTCATTGATGTAAGTGGGGTGTTAAAGTCCCCTATTATTATTGTATTATTGTCAATTTCTCCTTATATGTCTGTTAAAATTATTTTTATATATTTAGGTGCTCCTATATTAGGTGAATATATGTTTACAAATTTGGTATCCTTTTTTATTGATCTTTTTACCATTATATAATGTCTTTCTTTGTCTTTTTTTAGACTTTGTTTTAAAATCTACCTTTTCTAATGTAAGTATTGCTACCTCAGCTTTCTTTTTATTTCCATTCTCATGGAATGTCTTTTTACAGTCCTTCTCTTTTAGTCTATCTGTGTCTTTGGCTCTGAAGTGGGTGTCTTATAGGCAGCATATAGATAGATCTTTCTTTCTTTATTTTAATCCAATCAGCCACCCTATGTCTTTGGATTGGAACATTTAGTCAATTGACATTTAAAGTGATTATTGATAGGTAAACATTTATTGCCATTTTGTTACTTGTTTTATGGTTGTAGTCCTTATTTATTTGTTTCTTCTTTTAGCCTCTTCCCTTGTGGTTTAATGATTTTCTTTACTGTTATGTTTGTGTTTTTTTCTCTCTAGGATTTGTGTATCTATTATAGGTTTTTAATTTATGGTTACTATGGATTTCGAATATGTTGACCTATACTTATATCTACTTGTTTTAAGCTGATAGACACATCTTTACTTGTGGTGTGCTGGTAGCCACCACCTTGCTGAGAAGTAGTGCAGGAGATGGAGAGACAAGCACCAGAGTCATGTGCAAGCCAGGGCTTCTCCCATGCTCAATGACAGTCACCTCTCTATCAGGGGTAGGCTAGGGGCCCAAGGGGCTAGATCAGAAGGCCTAAGGGAGTGGGTTTCTCTCCTGTGTAATGACAGTCTCCTCTTTATTTGGGGAAGTGGCAAGAGCCTGAGAGCTTGTGCACTTCTGTGCTGGTTTCCATTTTTCCCTCATTGTGTGCACCTTTGTTAGATACTGGATTGGGTACTGGAGGGATTGATGCCACGATACTATGTTGGTTTCACTCCTGCAGGCAATGTCAGTCTCTGTCCTGGAGATAGTTTTTCTCATCCTAAAAATGGGCAAGTTTGTTCCCTCTGGCAATGGCTGCCTCTGCACTTATCAGAGGCAGGGTCAAGTCTGAGCTGGTTCAATTCCCTCTAAGTGTGTGCACTCTCTCTAGCAATGGCAGCCTCTGCCTTAGTGGAGAGCAGCACTAGAACAAGAGGAGCTAGACCAGGTATCTGGTGTGGACTGGGAAGTGCACTGGCATGGTCCCAGCAAGCCACCCAGAGCTCCAGATGGTTTTTAATCTGCTGTCTACACTGTGAACAGGAGTAAGCAAGTGTGTCCACATGCTCTTCAAGAGCAGAGTCTTGGTTTCCTACAGTCCTCCAGTAAGCCCTACTGTTTTTTTATACCAGCTAAGGAGACTCATCTTCCTGGTGTCAGACCCCAGGGCTGGGGTACCTAATATGTGGCTTGAACCCCTCACTGCTTAGCAATGGTCCTTAAGCCTCTGGTATCCCCTTCCTCTTCTGGGTCCCCCACCATGGGTGAGGTTCTTTACCAGATCATAGATCACTCCTCCTCCCTTCCTATCAGACTCTGTGTAAATCTTTCTTTATGGCCTAAGTTGTAGAAGAGCTTTTCTGCCAGTTTCCAGGTTGTTTTTGGTGAGAGTTGCTCCACATGTAGTTGTGGATTTTTGATGCATTTATGAGAGAGGTGATCTCAGCATCCTTCTACCCTGCCTCTCCACTCTGACATTTTTTAATTGTACATGTGAAATTTGTGGTACTGGCAAAATAGCAATATGATTAGAAGTTTAGAAGTTTCAGCTAATAATAAAGTCAGAACTATAAAAATAATTTAATAAACATTTTAATTAAAGTTTTGAAAATAGCATAAATTAATGAAACATGAATACAAAGGAAGGGAAATTCATGGATTAAAAGACTAATAAGAGGACAGAAATCTCCATTTTTCCAAATTTAATATTTAGACTTACTACAATTCTTATCAAAAGTTTAGCCAGGTTTTTTTAGACACAGACAAGTTTATTATAAACATTATATGATAAGGCAAAGGACATAGCATATCTAAAACAATTCTGAAAGAGAAGAATCAATTTGGAGGACTGAATCTCCCCACTGTTAAGCCTTATTATATAGCTATAATAATGAAGATTGTTTTGTATTGGTGGAGGAGTAGAACATAGATCAGTGGAACAGAATACGTTAGAAAAATACAATTAAAACCACAGTAAGATATCACTACAAACTTATCAGAATGGCTAAAATAAAATTTAAAAATAGTGTTAACAACAAATGCTGGAGAGGATATTGAAGAGCTGGATCACGCATACCCTGCTGGTGGGAACATAAAATAATACACCTGCTCTGGAAAATAGTGTGGTAATTTCATACAAAACCAAACATGTAACTAAGATACAATCCAATAATTTCATTCTTAGGTATTTATTCCAGGGAAATGAAAGTTTATATTCACATAAAAATCTGTATATCAATGTTCACAGCAGCTTTATTCACAATAGCCCTAAACTAGAAAAAACTAAAATGTTCTTCAATGGGTGAATGGTAAAACAAACAGTGGTACATCCATAGCATGGAATATTAATCAACAATAAAGAGAAATGGTCTTCCCTGGTGGCACAGTGGTTAAGAATCTGCCTACCAATGCATAGGACACGGGTTTGAGCGCTGGTCCGGGAAGATCTCACATGCCGCAGAGCAACTAAGCCCGTGCACCACAACTACTGAAGCCCACGCACCTAGAGCCCATGCTCTGCAACAAGAGAAGCCACCACAATAAGAAGCCTGCATACTGCAACGAAGAGTAGTCCCTGCTCACCGCAACTAGAGAAAACCTGTGCACAGAGACAAAGACCCAATGCAGCCAAAAATAAATAAATTAGCTAATTAATTTAAAAAAATAAAGAGAAATGGACAATTGATATATGTAACAACTGGGATGTAACTCAAGGAAATTATATTGAATAAAAAAAATCCAAAATCAAAAGTCACCATAATTTTTGGTATATTTTATATAGCATTCTCAAAATAACAAAATTATAGAGATGCAGAATAGATTAGTGCTTGCTAGCAGTTAGAGGGAAAAGATGGGGAGACAAGTAGCTGTGGCTCTAAGAGGGTAGCATGAGCAATCCTTGTGATAGAAGTATTCTGTATATTGATTGTGATAGTGGTCACATGAATCTACACATGGGGTAAAATTTGCAGAAACACAAAGGATCATGAGACTCTGATGAATAATTACATGACAAGGAATTGGATAATCTAAAAGAAATAGATGAACTCCCAGAAACATACAATCTACCAAGACTGAATCAGGAAGAAATAGAAAATCTCAACAGATTTATGATTGGTAAAGAGATTGAGTCAGTAGTCAACAATCTCCCAACAAAAAACGCCCAGGACCAGAGGACTTCATGGCTGAATTCCACCAAATATATAAAGAAGACTTAACATCAATCTTTCTCAAATTTTTCCCCAAAAGTTGAAAAGGCATGAGCATTTCTAAGTATGTCTTATGGACTGGGTATTACCTTGACATCAAAGACAGAAAAAAGACATAGCAAGAAAACTGTTGGCCAATATTTCTGATGAATATAGGTGCAAAATCCTCAACAAAATACAGGAAAACCAAATTCAACAGCACATTAAAATGATCATAAACCATGACAAAATGGGATTTGTCCCTGGGATATAAGAATGGCTCAATATTCAAAAATTGGTCAATGTGATATGCCACATTAACAGAAGGAAAGATAAAAATCACATGATCATCGTAAAACTTACAGAGAAGGCATTTGATAAAATTCAGTACTCTCTCATGATAAAAATACTCAACAAACTAGGTATAGAAGGATATTAACATTATACTCAATGGTGAAAACTGAAGCATTGCCTCTAAGATAATGCACCAAGTGTCCGTCAATGGATGAATGAATAAAGAAAATACAGTATATACATTCAATGGAATATTATTCAGCCATAACAAAGAAGGTAATCTTGTCATATGCTACAGAATTGTTGAGCCTTGAGGACATTATGCTAAGTGAAATAGGCAAGGAATAGAATGATAAACTGCACCTATATGGTGCACCTGATATAGTAAAATTCATAGGAGTAAAAAGTAGAATGGAGATTACCCAGGGCTGAAGGGTGAGGGAAATGAGGGGTTGCTGTTCAAAGGATATTGAGTATAAATAATTCAAGATGAAAAAGTGGTGGAGATTTGCTGTACAACATTGTACTGATACTTGACAATACTGTATGATGCACTTAAAAAATTAAGTATAGGGACTGCCCTGGGAGTCCAGTGGTTAAGACTTTGCCTTCCAATGTAGGGGGTGAGGGTTCAATCTCTGGTCAGGGAGCTAAGATCCCACATGCCTCATGGCCCAAAAACCAAACCATAAAACAGAAGCAGTATTGTAACAAATTCAATAAAGACTTTTAAAATGGTCCACATCAAAAAAAAAATCTAAAACAAAAATTAATTTAAAAATTAAGTATATATTATATGTTCTTTTCTATAATAAAAAATTGCATAGATACAGAAGTGTAAAAATGACACAAAAATCTTCTCTTTACAATTAACCAAATATTTAGTTTTTATTTTTCTAATTATTTTAAAGAAAGACATCATTATTGCACTTGTTATCGTACCTACAAGGTAACTGTGGCCTTATCAAAGGCAACTGTGACAGTTTCTGACAAGTAAGGAATTCCCCCTTCCCTTTGTCACTCTAAGAGCCCCCTGGAAATCAGAGAACATGGTTTTATAGTATCATACCTCACATTCATCCCAGTCTAAAGAAAACAACTGCCTAAAAGTTTTTCAAAGACTATTTTTATCCTCCAAAGCATTAATATTAGTTTCCAGGGAAGTTCTGGCATCTCAGATTCATTAACTGGAAGGCCATATATTTTTAAAGACCTTATTATTTTTTTAAATAGTTTTAGATTCACAGCAATATTAAGAGAAATGTACAGAAATTCCCCATTTACTCCCTGACATACCCTCTCCCATTATCAACAACTCCCACAAGATGGTACATTTGTTACAATTGATAAACCTACATTAACACATTATTATCACCCAAAGCCCATAGTTTATATTAGAGTTCATTCTTGGTGCTGTACATTCTATGGGTTCAGACAAATGACACGTATCCACCATTATAGGATCACAGAGAGTACTTTCACTGCCGTAAAAATCCTCTTTGCTCCACTTTTTCATCCCTTTCTCACCCACACCTGTGGCAACTACTGATCTTTTTACTGTCTCCATAGTTTTGCCTTTTCTGGAATGTCATATCATTGGAATCACACAGTAAATAACATTTTCAGATTTGCTTTGTTCACTTAATGTGCACTTAAATTTCTTCCATGTCTTTTAGTGACTCTACAGCTCATTTCCTTTTATTGTTGAGTAATAGTCCATTGTCTTCATATACCACAGTTTGTCTATTCAAATACAGAAAGACAGCTTGGTTGCTTCGAAGTTTGGGCAATTATAGATAAAGCTGCTATAAACATTCCTGTGAAGGATTTTGTGTAGACAAATTAGATTGCTGTATGGTAAGAGTATGTTAATTTTGTAAGAAACTGCCAAGCTGCCTTTCAAAATGGCTGTACCATTTTGTATTCCTACCAGCAAGGAATAGAGTTCCTGTTGCTCCAAATGCTTTAAAGAGCCACTTTGGAATCTAAGCCTCAATTAATTAAACAAGTAAATTGTTAGAGTCATTCTCACTTGCTTACACATTAAATTCCAAGTCCAGGCTGATTGTCTGACCCAGTCTTATATTTAATTTTCTTGGGTCTAATGTCTATAAAACCTATTTCCACACTAGAATGCTGTTGAAACAAACTCTCAAGATCCTATAATTCTTGGAATAATCTACCTCCCCCTAGAGCTGACATTGCAATTTTCCTCTGAACGGTGCCAAGATTAACCTTCATTAGGAGATATGAGGCAATGATGGGTGGTCGGACATCTTGAGTTGAATTGGCAAATGCTGTGAGTCAGTGGGTCACCTGCTCCTGATGAAATCCTTGAAAGGTCATTATGTCAGAGAAGACTGTTTCTTCAGAAAGGAAGAAGGGATTGCTTTCAGATGCATGGAATGTTCAAGATGATTTTTAGCTTAATTTTAGTCTATCTCTGTCCTAATGTCCCAAATACAAGTATCAGTCTCTTAATTCTTCAAAATCAGTATCATAACCTTAGCATATGAACTTCAGTGAAGTTATGCCTTTATCATTACAACTTTGCTACACTCAACATCAGGTTTGTCATTTCATCTTCAGCCATTTCTGCCTACCTGTTTCAAGAAGAGATTATATTTTACAGTGCTGCCATGAAAGCTTTCTACTTCCACCCTTGTCTTGGGTTGGGAGTTGAGGCTTTAGAGTTATTTTTTTCTTTTTATATGCCTCCCAACAGTCAGAAAGAGCTAGCACACACTACAGTCTTTGTAGCAGTTTCAATATTATAGCAAATAAATGCAAGTTGACCACTGAAATTCTGGCTTCTAGTTGTGACCCCATTTATCGCTACTACTGGTAATAACTTGAATAATTATGATTATACATCTCAAAGATTACTAATGAGCCATTTTTCTCAAGCAAGGAGGTTGCACTGAATTCATCACATGTAATAGAATTGTAATTCAGGGTATGAATTTTATCTTGAAAGACAATTTCTTGGGGCTAGTGATATTAACCCTGCCTGTATTAGTCAATGGTCCAGCAAGAAAGAAATCTAGAATATATGGAAATATGTTTTAATAAAGAAGACTACCTAAAAAATTATGAGCTACCTAGAGTATTGTGTTTTTCTAATTCTACCATATCACCAGGCCCATGATGTCTGATAGTCCCATTTTTTGTGTGTGTGTGATGCTAAAATTAATCAGTGATTTCAGGTGTTGCTTGGCTGATTGATCTATTATAACATCCACCTTCATACTGTCATTGATTCTTCTGTTATAAAGTTCCACATCAAACTTTCAACTGATGGCCATAGTAGCCATAGAGGAACATGGTCTCATTATTTCCTGAAGAGTGGCAAAATGGTGGTTCTCTAATTATATTATTTGTTCTACATTTAATAGCTATGATAAATTACTGATGATCTGAAGCAGAAATTTCCCAGACCAACTACTTGGATACAGCAGATAATCAGTAAATGTAGAACATGACAAATCCTTGATTCTTTTTCTTAATTTATTAATTCTTAAAAGTAATAAGTTGGGGGCTTCCCTGGTGGCGCACTGGTTGAGAGTACGATTGCTGATGCAGGGGACATGGGTTCGTGCCCTGGTCCGGGAAGATACCATGTGCCGCGGAGCAGCTAGGCCCGTGAGCCATGGCCTCTGAGCCTGTGCGTCCGGAGCCTGTGCTCCACAATGGGAGAGGCCACAACAGTGAGAGGCCCGTGTAGCGAAAAAAAAAAAAAAAAAAAAGTAATAAGTTAGTGTCTTAACAATCAACAATGGGGAGTGTCATTAAAAACTCATTGATCTTTTATATACTTGATATGTTTCAATTACACTCATTAATCTTTTTTATGCTCAAGTTATTTATCTTTAGGTCCTTCATATTTGTTGCTTTGCCCCTTAGATAGAACACTAGGGTATTAGTTTCCTTTGCTTTTAGGCACAACAATATGTCTCAAGCTTATCTTGTATATTTCCTGCCCAGATCTGGAATCAGATCATTCTCAAAGAAGTCTTAGTTCATTTCATGGTAAATAATATTTACAAACCACAATCTGGACACTACTGATGTTCATTCTTACTGACTTATCATTGCTTTATAACTACTTAGTTGAAAGAGTTGGAAATTTGTTATTTTTTGTTTTGTTTTTGTTTTCAGAAAGAAAAAAATGAACTATGAGTACATAGTGATGTTTCTAATTCAAGTTAAAAATCATACGATTTTTATTTAATTTCTTTGATTTTATATTTGCATTTTTTTCAAATGTTGAAAATTTTGATTCCTAATGATCTTAATGTAATTCTTTATTTGGTTTTTAATACAATATCAACTTAAGATTTCTTTGTGTTAATTTTTCCCCTAGAATGACTCTAACTAGATATATGCTATCAAAATGTCATGGTTAATAATCAATAGAATTAAATCTTCCTTGTTTGAATATGTCACCAACTGCATATATGTGTGGGTAAATCTGTTTTTTCTTTTAAAGTAGTTTTTAAAACTACTATTATGGATTGGTTTGATTTTTTTAAGTCATTTTAATTAGGTAAATAACTATTTGGTTCCCAAGTTAAAATTATAAAATTGAGAGGTTTACCTTCCATTCTTACCACCATCCTCATGCTTTCTTTTTCTCTCTATTGGCATTAATTTTTCATTTTCTTTTTATTATTTTTAAAATATGTTTACATATATACAAACACACACATAATGCACATATTCTTCCATATACAGAATTTATTACACAAGTTTTACATTATATATACGTATATATATTCTGCTGAAACTTGATTTTTTTTTTTTTTGACTTAACAATATGTCCTGAAGACTACTACAGAAGAGTGGAGAGCTCTTCCACATTACTTTTCTCATACATTTCTTTGTAAGTAATAAATGCAGTTCATTTGGACTTTCCCCAATTATGGGGTGTCTGGGCTGTTTCAAGTCTTTTGCAATTACAAATATAATAAATAGTCTTGTGATTGTGTCACTTCATGCTTTTCTCATACATCTTTGGGAGAGATTCCTACAAGTATAACTTCTGGGTCAAGGGGTCAACATTTATGCAATAATACTGCTCCCACTGGTTGCATCAGTATTCATTACCACTAGCATTATATGAAAGGAATGTTTCCCTTTACCAACTTCTCCTCAAATATCTGCAGAAACTAAGTAGGAAAATAGGAAATGTAAGTTAATTTTGTGGGCCTTGATTTACCTGTGTGTCCTTGAGAGTCAGTTGTAATTCTTTTGTTTGTTCCTGTTGTATTTGAACATTGTTTATTATTTGTTATTCTGTTCTGTGCTTTTTCCTTCTCACACCTTCGTATCATTCTAAATGAAGGACCATGTTGATTCATCTAAGCAGTTGTCTTAGTTGCCATTTTGTAGAACCATTTCATCAATGGACTTCCTAGATGAAAATGAGGTATACCTATGTGCTTTGTGTATGTGGGTAAGGCTCTCAATTGGAAAGAATTAACAGTAGGGGAATGGTAGAGGAACAAGCTAGCAGGCCCACTCTTGCTTCCCCCACCCCAAGGCAAAATATAAGGGCCTTGCTCTATGACCCTGACAGTCACACTGGAAACTCAAGTTCTATGGCAGTTTATACTTATTATGATTTTACAGGGTCAGAGAGCATTCCTCAAGTTTTGGTATGAATAAAAGAGCAGAGAGCATTCCTCAAGTTTTGGTATGAATAAAAGAAATAAAGCAGATGCAACTGTTTTGCTTTTGAGGGAAGAGGTAGTCAGTATAGAAATTCCATAAGCAGAGTCAATTTTATTAATAATCATTTACTTTTAAACAGTTTAAAAAAAAAAAAAAACAGATTTCTGCTGCCTTTCTCTCCTGCTTCTGTTACCTGCTGGCTAGAAAGGTAGAGGTGCTCTCTATTCTCAGCCTCCATATTTATCTGCTCAAATGAAAATTATGCCATTTATCTCCAAGATTTGTATAGTTTTGTCAAAACTTTGAACAGACTGCCCTGCTCCAATTTCCTAGTTACTGATCTCTTTAACTTTGTAAGCATTTGCTATTATTTAAATGAGATTTGATGATGGAGCAGAGTTAACCAAAACTGTTCAGGCTTTACTTGATAGATTAATGAAAATAATCCAGTTCTTGTAGAATAAGATAAGAATTATTAAATTATATCCTTTATCTAGTCATTCCCAAACTTAGACATTTTTTATGGTACCAATATTCTCAAGATTATGCACTGTAATTACACAAGGCAGAACATCAGAAATCTCTAGACTTATTAACTTATATTTATGAAACACTTAGGCTGAAAATTTTCACACATTATATTTCCACTTTTAATATTTAATTTTTTAAAACAGTTTGAGATTTATAGAAAAAGTGAGAAGATAGTACAAAGTTTCCATATGTCCTGTATCCAGTTCTCCTTATTATTATCATCTTATTTTAATATGATATTTTGATACAATTATAAAATAATAACAATACATTATTATTAACTGAAGTCATTACTTTATTCATATTTTTTGGATTTTACCTAATGTCATTTTTCTGCTCTAGAGTCCCATTCAGGATACCACATTACATTTAGTTGTCATGTCTCCTTAGGCCCCTCTTTATTGTAGCAATTTCTCAGACTATCCTCATTTTTGATGACTTGGACAGTTTTGAGGAGTAACAGTCAAGCATTTTGTAGGATCTCCACTATTGGAATTTGGTTGATGTCCTTCTCATGATAAAACTGAGGCTACAGGTTTTAGGGAAAAAAGCTACAAGGTAAAGCACCATTTTCATCATATGATATGATGTCTACATCTTATTAACATGATTTCTGACAGTTGATATACACTAAGGCAGTGTTGTCAGGTTTATTCACTGTAAAGTCATTTTTTTTTTCTCTTCCTCCTTTCTCTACTATATTCTTTGGAAGTCCCTATGTGCAGACCTCAGTAATGTAAGGAAGCTCCCTCTCCTTGAGGGTGGAGTAGCAACATAAATGAATGGAGGATTTATCTCTTCTCTTCCATCTATTAATTTATTCAAACCTTAGTTTTTATCAGAATGGACTCATGGATATGTATTTTATACTTTGGATTATAATCCAATACCATTTTTTTCATTTTGTTGCTCAAAATCTTCAGCTTTTTCTATTGTTACCTATTTCAGATGGCTCATGTGCTCCCTTGACATACCCTCATCCACTTTTTTTTTTTAGCACTTTTTCACTTTATGGCACTACAAAATTCTGCACGCTCTTGTATATTTCTTGTCCCAGCCTAGAATCAGACACTACTCCAAGGGCTCTTGGTTCCTTTTGCTGGAAATGATATTAGAAACCAAGGTCTGGGTGCTTGTTGCTACTGGATTGTCATTTTCTTTAAGACTTCTGAGATAGTAGAACAAATCACTGTGTGACAAATCATGTTTTATTTGATTGTGGAAATCTATATCTATGTGAGATGAATTTAAATATTTCTGATTAAAATTTATTATAACCAGTTCTAGAGAGGTATTTTGGTTACAACTGACACAAATATACCTTTACTTTTGGGACTCTCCTTTGGTATACAATAGTGTTAAGTCAGTTTTATGATATCTTTCTAAACTTATAGCTGAGTTGTTACATAGTTATACTCATTCTAGCTTCATAAAGTGCTGTCATAAACCACCATTATCTGTTTCTTGTTCTATAAGTCCTTCAAAAGACTTTTCCCAAAACTGTAAAATTTGACTTGGCCAAAGAGGTCTTCTTCAAAATCATGAAAGGCAAAGGATTTCATTAAAAAATTAGAATCATAGATGTTTAAAAGTGAAATTGAAACGCAACTTAGATATCTAGATTTCCATTGTTTCTATTTAAGTTAATTGTTAACTGATTAATTACTGTTTCCAAAAAAACAAAAAGCTATTAGAATCAGGAATGTGTAATCAAACCCATGCTTCTGATGGTATCTATAGAACCATAACTTAAAATGGTTATTGCTGAATTTTAGTGACCCAATTTGTTATATAATATACATGATAAATATTAGATTCTAAGTCATCAAGGACTCCATTTTCCAGAAATTGTGGAATTTTAGAGTTTCTTAATTGCTTCAGGTGTATGTGCTTTAAAAAAATAAATTTTTGTTCAATATAGATGAATATCCTATAGAAGTTGAAAGTGATAAACAATTCTTAATCTGTACTTTTGTTTGTACAGGTTAAGTTAAAAGACAGGACTGTCTTGAATATCTGCTTATGAGGTTACAAGGACACTGAAATCATTTTAATCCAATATCCTTAAAATGTATTCCTTATTCTTATAGGGTGCATGTAGTACACATCCATTTAGCACTTGTGTGATAGACACATAATGATCGTGATCACCATTTCAGATAATTTTTTGCAAGTTGTCAAATCTTGCTGAAAAGGCATACCCTGGAGAAGTGACTTTTTTGCTTGCTTTGCACTTCGTTGACTTCGACAGGGATTTTCTAGAAGTTGTAATTGGCTCTTCTGATCGACAATGAAAAGCACATTTCTTACTGCTTTGATACCCTTTGTGGATTGATAAATGCTGTGAAATATGGTAGTATACTGATGTGAAGTCAGTTAATGTGAAGTGAACATGAGCTAATGACTTACTAAGCACTACAGGATGGCAGTAGACTTCATTTTTTAATATCAGTTGTTTACTGCTTCATTTTATCCTCTTCTGGAAAGGTTTTTAATCTTTCCAGTTCAATCAGCATATGATTTACCTGACATATGACACATGACTTGGTTGTAATGGGCCATTTTTGATGGGAAGAGACAGTAACAATTTGTTACATGATACTCTTGGCTCCTGGAAAAGTTAATAAAGTTTCCCCAAAGCACCTCATCTCCTTCAAATGAATCATTTAAATACTCAGAGAAACTATCTCAATGATTATCAACACTAGGCCTCACAATTTACAAAACAGATAAAAATACCAAATTATTTGGTTATTTATACAAAATCTCTAGAAGGAAATCTTGTGACAGACCTGTCTTAAAGTAATTTAAAATATTGGATTCTAAACATGGTACAGAATGATTCTTGTTTAATAGTATTTTTTTGAAAGGAACATCTTCTGCATAGTAAACATTTTTATGATAAGTCTCTAGGTCTAAAAGTAGCTTTAATTTGTAAATATTCATAAGCTATAATTATTAATTGTTCTTACCTCCTTTTCTGTAAGTATATTCTTTAATCCCTATTCTCTCAGTAGGAATCCCAAATGCCAAAGTGGTTTTTTTCCCAAAGGTTTACTTTCATCAATAATACAATTAGGGATAAAGCTCACAAATACAGGGAGTAACTTGCTTACTTATACTTAGTACATAATTATCCATACAGAAATGCACACACAGACAGAATTACATGCATAAGAAAATATATACAGTTGATTGAATTTTTCTTTCTTTCTCTCTTCCTTTCTCTCTCTCTTCCTTTCTCTCTTTCTTCTTTCTTTCTTTCTTTCTTCTTTCTTTCTTTCTTTCTTTCTTTCTTTCTTTCTTTC